>NC_133583.1:53380212-54106952 GCF_964106895.1 Numenius arquata | reverse complement strand
CCTTATAGGCCAGTACTGCAATTTCATAGGTTTATTGGTCTGAGTGTATAAGGCTCCACGTGTGTGTGTGTGTGTGATTGCCAAATCCAGCACCCCAGAGTTCTCTCTTTTTATAACAAAGGCTTACCTGTTCTTTCTTCTTCATGCCTCAGGTATAACATTTCCTTCTCATCTAAGTCTTATGGATTTCTGTAAGATATGTGTTTTGTTTTAATACTTATTGTGACTCTCTTTTGTGCATTGATCTTTATATCTTTACATGTATGGTTTGGAATTATTGTGACTAGCAGATTTCCTGAGGACAAAAGCTGAAATCCAGGTTTATGTACCAGAATCAGTCTTGGCCTCCAGAGTGTAAGCACACACAAATCTTTTATGTGAACTGCAACAGGGCCCAGAGATCTCGCTGTAAAAGTCCAATTTTGTAAGATTCTGTACAGTCAGATGAAAGAAAGTAGGCCCTTCTTGATAAACGTACAAAAAAGCAACGTGTAGCTTCTTGAGAGAGAATGTCAGCAGACCGATGCTTTGTGTTACTCTTGTTTCCTTCAAGAATGGCATCAGGCAGAATGATTCAACAAGGTTGAAGTTCTGGAATAATTTCCATCTGTGGCACTTCTTTGGTGCCCAGATGCTGATAGCCAGAGCAGCGTGGTTGTGAATACTGTGAATGCTGAATGTTCGCTGTGTTTTTAGTGACAGTGGAGCTGTTTGAGAAGAGATGACAAAACATAACTGGCGTATACTGAAAGACTTGAATCAGGCAGATACTTTCAATGTCATATATCTGGCATTTACTGGAATACCTATTCTAATGAATGTCACTCACCATCTAGCGCATGTGTCACCACGCGACTCTTTAAGGCAGTTCTGTTCCAAAAGCTGTTGCCTGCTGCTCTATTCTGGCTGATAGTAGGGGAGAGAGCATTTTACTGTTATTGAAAAGGGATGTACAATTATTTTTTGCCATGAGATAGTATTTATTTCTGTAGAAATTCCAGGTAGATTAAATCCTTCAAACACCTGATGGCAGGCCAATTCTGTTGTTTGTTTACTGTCCAAATATATGTTATACAGGGACTTTATGCTCCCTGAGGAATGGAGCACCAAGCTGTCCTTTGTTTTCTCAGGACCACTGGTGGTGATGGGCAGGGCAGGTGAAGGTGTCGCTGGGTCAGTTGTGAAGGTATCACAACTCGGGCTCATAGACCAGAAATTGAGAGTGTGGGTGTCCTTCCTCATAGACATAGTACAATATCGTTTGCATTCTCTGTGCATAAAGTATGCTACACATGCTCCTCCTCAGCGCAGGCAAGTACAGATTAGAAGATAAAAGGAGTTTTCCAATCCAGTGGAGGTTATGGTATTTATTGTTTGAGGCTCTTGAGGAGAATCACCAAAGCAGTAAGTCCAGCCCTGCTTGCATCCTGGCTGGCGATGCTGCTTTCTGCAGCCTCAGTCCTTCCAGTAAAATAAATGAATCTGGCCATCTGTATTTACACCCATTCTCTCACCAGTTCCCGGAAAGCTCTTATATTGCTTATATATACAGTACTTTAATTATATGGAAATTCACTAGTCACAACTTTAATGAACAACTTTTCTTGTATTCAAATGAATAAGATGCTGATGGCTGTTTCTTTGTACACAGCAAATGTTACTTATATAAAAGCCACAGTAAATCAACAGCATAAGCTGATTTAATTACTAATTTGTTGCAATGACTATTCCCATATCTATCATAACACTGTGTATTTAATTATCTTTTACCCTAATGCAGGTATGTTTTTTTGGGTTATACCTCTAAGTAGGAAAACTGTTTTTGAATTTTTCTGTTTGTTTTTTGTTGTTTCTGTTGCTCGGGGGGTGGTGGTGGTGGTTCTTTTTTCTTTTCTTTTTCCTTTGCAGCTGGTAAAACTAGCAGCAACTAGCATGTGTCTAGTGATTAAGACTTTTTCTCTTTGTAATTGTCAGATTGATTGGGACAATTGAATGATAATGAAAAACAGCTTGTTCCCTCATTTCCAGAGGTGACACTTTCTGCATAATACTGCAAAATATAACAAAAGGGTTTTCTTGGACGCTGCTTAAAGTTAATTGACAGCATCTGTTGTTTGGAACAACGGAGAGAAATAGCATTCCCTTGGCTCTTGGGCACGTTACTCAGGATTAGGCACTGTCACGCCAGCTGATATCTGAATACACTGTATCTATCCACAGGGTCTTAGCTGGTCTTAGCTTTCTCTTATATCAGGGTTCCCCTTTATACACAGCTGAGTTGAAAAAAATATTTACAGTTCATTAAATTAATGATAAATGTCCTGAAAAATGTGTAGGCTTCACTAAAAAAAAAAGATAAGACAAATTACAATAAACAATGGGGTATGAAACTAATATAGTAGTTCTGAACTGTCTTTTTAGAAGCATCTTTTATTTCAAAAATCTAACAACAGGCTGCCATTTTATAACTGCTTGAGGTCTATATATCTATAACAGCAGTAATCACCGCAGGCACAGTGTTTGTTTATTCTGGCAGATAAAATTCTAAGTAGTTTTGAGAGCATGTGGAAGAAATTTTCATTCTGCATTTCTCAGAAAAAGAAAGACATAGCTTAATTTTTCTCTTAGATTGCCTGTATGTGTTCTGAGAGCCTGACTATCATTAAATATGTACATCCTTTTATCTTTTGGCAAACTTTTACTTTCATTGCTGCTCTTTAGTCAGATGTGCATTTTTCTTTATGAGATTTAATATTTCTCTTTTAAGACATTGATCAGTGTCCAAAGTCACTTAAGAGCAGTGGAAAAATCAATAGCAAACGCTGATTGGCTGACTTGGAGGCTGCTGCTGCAGCTGATCACCAAGAAAGCAGTGATTTGATTTGATTTTGCATTTTCAAGTCATTCTTTTTCTCTGTACTGTCTGTCAGTAAACTTCAAAATTGCTGATTTGAAAATAAATGAACACATGTTACTGTTTGAATCTGTTTCTTTTACTTTTTTTTGGTACTTAACACAAAACGGCATACACTAATATTAGCATTATTATTGCTAGATGTCTGCAGGTGTGTGGCGAACTCCAAGCTGAACTCAAGGTCAGATACTTTATGATGTAAACTCTTGAAGTCAAGATTTGTGTTTACTTGGAGGGTTCATCAATCAGCATATGTTAATGAGCCAGTTTTTTCATGTAATTCTGGCAAGTAATTTGACATTTTACTGTATTACTCTGATACTGAGCTCAGTATCATCGACAGTCAGATATTGAACTGATTGTAATCAGAACCAAGAAAATATTTCATATTCTATGCTGTAACGTACAATATGCTGTAATGTAAGATATTTTCTATAGCGTAAAATATAACAAATTGCCTTTTTTCTTATTCTGATCTCTTTAGATATTGGTACAATTACTGAATTGAAACAGAACTAGCTTTTTGCTCGGGTTTATTCTTCTGTTCTATTCAAGTTTGATGATGCACTATACTTTATTGTTTGTGTGTATAAATAATGCTTTGGAGAGGAGAGGGACTAAAAATGCTAAAGGTTATAATAAAATGCAGACTAGTCATATTGTGTTAAATTAATTTATTTTAAATTATGCCTTTATGTCTGGTTTTATGTACTCATGTGGCTATTACTGCATAGTGTACATAATAGTCTTTATACTAATGCTTAGTTCATATTTATAATTAGAAATAGCTATACTAAAACAGTGTGGTGTTCTGTTTCAGAATTAAGAAAAACTACATGTGTAAGGATCATGTTCTTTTTAATATCAACTGAATTTTAACACTTGTTGTAGTATAAATGATGCAATATGCACTTTTCTGTACTCACACCTCAGCAACAGATCCAAATGATGTTTTAAAGAGAAACTGTAAAGGTTTTAAATATTCATACTATGTTAATGATGCTACTAGAATATCAAGAAACATGGGTTTAGAATTATATAATTTGAAAGTCCTTAATGTAATTGAAAAATATCTTAATGCCATAAATACTGATACAAAAGTTCAGGAAATATGTTTCTCCCATAATACTTTCTCTTCCCTTTTGGCCTGGTTAGGGCTGATCTCAGCAGTGTCAGTAATTATTATTCTGATGACTTGCCCCTGAAAGGCATTCGCTTGTACCTGTGGGGACAGAGAATCCATTTGCCTGGCGCCGGGGAGTCGGAGGCACAGGCTGGCGCCAGTGAAGAGAAGGGAAAGATGATTAATATGTCTTATAGATTCACTGCCTCTTCACTTGTCCTAGACCTGCCAGTAATTCCACTCCCCTGTGGTTCCACCTTGATCACAGATAATGGAGGCAGATTGAAAGTTTGAAGACACAAGCCTTTCTCTCCTCCTGAACTGACATTACTCACCCAGGCTAAATGAGCTGTACAACCACCGGCACCTGCCTATGGGAAGGCATCTCAGTGCACTTAGCAGTAATGCTGCAATAAAGCAGCAACTGTACTCTAATTAACCAGGCTTCTTTTCTTTCCTTTTTCTCTTATTTCCTTTTTTTTTTTTTTTTTTTTAACTGCACAGCAGGCTGCCATTAGCAAAGCTATGATATTGCAGTGGAAACAGTAACAGAAGTGTTCCTTCACCTCTGCAATTTATTATAACATACCTTTTCCTTTTTATTTCTTTACAGAAATAGTATAATACGAGGTTATTTTGTACCAGTGCAGTAGCTGTAGCAATCTAAGAAGTGAAATTATGAATGTCAATGAAAAAATAGCTCTGTAAAGAAAATCTGTTAAAATATTCTTACACAGGTATATGTTTTTAAAGATAAACCCTTGTTACTTACTGGATTTTTTTTAAGCTAATCTGGTCTTTGTAGTACAAATGTCGAAGTATAATCTCAGAAGACCATCTTTGCAAAACAACTTTTAACAGAAGTGTGTATATCTGTATTGGTAAGAAAATTAGCTTTATTTCAGAGACTATACAACAAAAGCAGAAAACAGAGCAGTAAGTTTCTAGGGGCTTTTTTAGATGATGTCACAATGTACAGTGAAATACCACGTGCACGTGTATATGCCTAGTTTGCATCTTTCTTTTAGCTAAATGTCTTTTTCTGAATCAGATTTTTAGAGATAAAATGGTCTTTTTTCTTTCCAAACCCAGACTGAACGGAAAATATAAAAAGGTTTTACAGTGGGAAAAGACATTGTCTTATACAGTCTCCAGAGAGATAAGTCATAACAAGAACCTCCGAACATAAGCTTTGTTTTGTGTCCATGAAGTATTTTGCTCTGTAGTTCTCTGTCTTAGGGATTGAGTATTTTACAAAAGAAATATGGTGTTTTAAAAGCTCTCTGATTTCATGGGAGAGAGCCTGACAATCCTTAATGGGCACAGTAATTTTTTTACACCTTTGGCTTGTTTTGATTTTGAAGTTTGTAAAAGCAAATCTGTATTGTCTAGGTAGTCCCTAATTGTTTAAATCACATTAGGCAGTATGTTGTATGTAATTGCACCTCTAATATAGATACTCTAAGAATTTGTAGATAGTAAAATGTATTCCAGTTAAAATAACAGATCCGTATCTTCTAACTGCTAAAGAAGACTAGGTCTAGCTAGAGAGGTAAATTCCAGAACTTGGCAGACAGATTACTTTCATATAAGAAAAGCGATACCATTTTTAAATATCTAGAGGATTATTATGAGTAAGGAAGAGAAGAGGAATACATAAACAGTGTAGTCCAATATATTTTCAAATGCAATGCAACCAGGAGTATAAATCTTAAGAGTCAAGTTTTGTTAGTGGAATAACTAATAGATAGTGTATAAAATAGGAAGTGTTTACATGCTACAAGGTCATGGAGAGTAATTTTGTCAGCAACAGAGAATGTAAAGTCTATTAAAAAAAAATAATCTCTATGTCATTGCTCACCTTCTGTTGCCACTGGAGAGATATCAGTTTGGGGTTGACCTTTGAACTTCCAATTCCTGTTCCTGCTGACTGGCTTCTTGAAAGGATTATCTGATGCAGCACCAGGGGCAACTATATTAACAAGGAACTGGGGTTATTGTGAGGAAAAACATAGTCTGTTCAAATGGAAATTCTGTGCTCAGAAGTTGTAAAGGTGACCAAGCTGGTTATGGGCAAAGGTTGATTTATCAGAACCAGTAATGGGGGAAAGTTGTAATGATTTTTCCAAGGAAAAATCCCAATTTTAGTTTTTAGTGTTTTTGGGGTTTTTTGGTTTGGTTTTTGTTTTTAAAGGCATATCATATTAAAATTTTATTATTAGTCTATGCCCCGTTGTGAACTTTATACTCATGATCCATAAAAAAATTTCAGATACGTATAAGACAACTTTCACTATTCCTCTAGGATCAAGGACTCTTAAAGATTCACATAAGAGTCTTCAGTAAATTACAGAACCTGTAAAAAAGGCTTTTATCTTTTAAAAAACAAAACAAAAGAAAGTACCTGCTCCTTTTAAAACTGAGATTTTATATTTTTTTGTTACAAAAATAGTTCCTTGACAAACTTGCAATTTTAAATATAATAGGTGAGATAATATATCTGGTTTAAGTTACCTAAAAGATGGAGGTGTTATCGTTTAAAAGGAAGAAATAAAGACTTGGAATCATGAAGTTACTTTCAAAATGTCATAAAGCAGCACATGAGTAGAGCTCAGGACTGAAAACAGATTTTTTAAAGTCCGTTCTACCATTGCATAGGTGGGAATGCCTTCTCTTTTCAGCAAGATCAGCTGTGTCAAAGCCATGCTCAGAAACGCAGTCACTGATTTGCAAGGGTCAACCTGCAAATAGTTGTGGGCTATTAAGAAGCAACCCGTACTTCACTTGTCATGTTTGGTATAGAGGCTTGTGTGAAGATGTTTTCTTTTTGGTATGGCTGCCATCTATGTGGGGTGGGATGTAGGCTAATGAGCTATTTTAACTGAAAGAAGATCATACCATGATTAAATATTTCAGTTGCCAAAAAAAGCAAGGACGCTTCTCAATTTCAGAGTAATGGAAAAGTGTCATTTTTCTATTTAACTTGACCTACAGATTCTTGAAAAAGAGAATAAAATAGTATACACTTTTGAATCTGAAAAAAATAGTTTATTTTATTATTGACTATATTCTCCTAGTAATAAAATATTATTTTGGCATTCTTAATTGGTTCTTTATTGCTGAGATCATGGTTCTCACTCGAAGCACCAATCTAGCAAAGGATTGTAAGAGAGAGATTGTAAGAGACTATGTAGAAAAGTAGGCTTCGTGCCTGTGTAATACTTAGAAATCACCAGTGGTCAAAAAAAACCTTGTAGAATGGAGCAATATACTGTTCAGTATGTCTAATTTATTTCTTACAGAGTTGGGGGAACAGACTTCCATTTTGTCATTGGATCTCTAGAAAGCACACGTGAAAAAGAGAAAAGCCAAATATGTTTTCAGAATCTACATAAATTTTCACAGTATAGTTTGGCATTTTATTACTGATACATTTAGAAAAAGCATAGTATGTCATTTTTTTGTGCTGGCAACTATAAACTCTTACTTCTGGACATAATGCTTCTTGCCATGAGCAGTCTCTCTGATTTACTACGGCATGCAGTTCTTTTAGATTAGTGCTGCTAATGATAGCAAGCATTGCACCTGCTGGTAAATGTTTTCAGATTTGGCATTTTTAATAATGTCGGATATTGGAAGATGTTAAGTTTAGATGTATAATTTTGTACACAGTGCCACCTGGAGAATTTGGGAATAAGGTTTCAAATATTGGATTATTTTTGCTTTGGTTTTGCCTCATATTTATTCAAGCTATGTGGAACTGTTAATGAGCTTTCTCAAAGTCCACTCTGTTTTGGTACTGTTATCATTTGGTATTTTAACATTTTGCCAGTTGTCTGGTCTAGAAGATGGACCTTTGCAAGGACTTGGGAGAGAATCCTGTCTGATTCTACTTCTTGAAACCAAGTTATAGAAGTGAAGCTGTCAAAGTCGCTTCAGAGCTGTTGTCTAGCTTTGCAAGTTTGCAAGTGTTTGTGGGCTAAAAGGTCCTGTGTTTTGAGTTTTCTGAATTTCCTGGATGCTTAAAGGTTTTTGAATTTCCTGGGTGCTTAAAGATCTATGACTGGATGTGTCCATATGTGCTTCAATCATGGTAATGTCAGTAGCCAAGTCCTATGCAATGGGTCCTGACAAAATCTGTGAATTGGGCATTCTTTAGTCTGATCTTATGGGTGTGATCGGAGCACAAAGAACTTTCTAGGCTTTGCAGAAAACAAATATTTATATGGTAGTTGGAGAGAGGTCTCCCTGGGCAGGTGATCTCCACTGGGCTGCCGAGTCCTTTCTTTCCCAACAAGTCCAAACAATTCATATAAAATGGAACCATGTGTATAAGAGCAGAGGCTGTTCCTGTCTAAGCCAAGCTACCAGCAGACTGGTTAGTCCGTGTCCTGAAGGGAGACCTCTTAGGCAGAGGTGAGAATAACAGGAGGTCTCCTTCAAGCTGTCCTAACTACTAACGTAACTACTTTCATAATGTGTAACAAAGTGGCACTGCCACTGTCTCCAGTGTCTGCATGTTGGAAGAAAGTAATAGTCTCTAAGTCTCTGCTTGGAGTTGGAAGTCTCCAATCCCATTCGACTTTCAGGGCTGTAAGTCCTACAAGGCAGGAGACAGCTCGTTGCAACACCAAGGTTTACTGTCCTTATGGTGGAAACATTGGAAAAGGCTGTGTAAAGATGTATTTTTAGTATTTTTCAATTATTTCCTTCCTAATTCAAAAGCCAGTTTTCAAAGGTTCTGCAGGATGTTTGCTCTCACACCTTAGACAAGACACTCAAATAGAGAATCTTCACATTCTTGGTAGTTATCATCTTGATATTCAACCTTGTCCAAAGATCTTATATTTCTTCAAGAGCACTCTACAATTGAGCAAAGTTGGTAAAGCTTTCATAATAGACTGCTATCATCAGATGGTCCTATTTTTTCATAGTTGAAATCAAAGAGATTGTAGGTAACCTGGTGTTTAAAAACCATGAAACTAACTTAGTGTAATGCACGCTTTCAATTGATGATGAAAAAATACACCAAAACCCATTCTCATTCTCGGTGGAGCAAGCTGGGGCAATTTCTTGGGTTTTCAGGTTCCCAGTACAACAGGATTCCATTGGCCAGGGATCAGAGAAAGAAAGAGAAAAGTACATTTCAAAATAACATATGGAAACTAAATTAGCCCTTTCTTTGTAAATTTACACATCTATGAGAAATGTCATGAGCTGGTATGAGGATTTTGAAATTGCCTTTTCTTTTTAATGTTTGCTATCCTGAGAGTTTTCCATGCTATAGTAAGAGCCGTCTCAGACTTGTCAGGATTGTCTCCAGCCCTGCTATCCCTATGTGGCTGTCTACCCCCAGCACGAGTGGATGGATAAGTGTGCTGCTTGGGTAAAAGGGCTGGGTTGTTACCCCAGAAGTGAGTTTCCTTCAGATTGCCAACTTCCATTATGCCAACATAATTTCCCTTGAAAGAATTTTCTGCTAGTATCTTTAGGGTCCTCTCACAAAGTTGTTTGTTCTGTTCATTTCTGTGATGTGAAGTAAGAAGAATAGGCAGAAATTAACATTCCTTCTTTCTCATCATGCAATTGGATTATGGGGACAAGGTAGAATTTACCTGGATCTGTAATCATTGTGTAGTTCTAGGATTCATTTGTTTCTGTCCGTGATTTTTTCTTTGTAGAAGGGGAACATATGGCCCTAACTCCCTCACTTCTTCAAAGCAAAATGGCAAAGCAGAAAATCTAAACTGCTTCAAGTCAAAGCCTTTCATAAATTAAGGCTTTTATATTCTACTTCTCCTTTGACTGGCATAGCATTTTCTTTTCTGTATGTTGTTTTGGTGTGTTTAGTGGCTACATGTGAGAGCGCTGACATTTATATAAAGTGAATCCATTAAATTCTTTATAATGAATAGCATGTAACTATAAAACATATACAGTTTTCTCATTTTGCCCTCCTCTGGGAGACTACGACAACATTTTGGCAAGTAGGAGTAAACAGCTTTGTGTTGGCATGCAGTAAATTAAACTGAGTAATTAAAATCAATAGCAAAACACTAGCTAGGCAGAAAGGTCATATAACACAACAGAAAACTGTTGGGTAGCATATTGCAGGAAATCAAAATAAATTTCTGAACTTTTCATTATTCTTTACATGCCTGAAACCGGTCTTAAAAGCCTTGTGAGATACAGCAAGGTATTGATAGAGACAGGATCATTCTCTGAGATGGAATAAAAATATTTAAATTCTAATATGTGAGTATTTGCAGGGTACAAGGCTGCCAGACACAGTGGAATGTAGGAAAGAGGACTTTAATTTTACTACAATTATATAAACTTTTCTTTGTGTAGGTTGGCTTAGTATATTACTTACTAATACTGCAAGTACTGAACTCGGGTATGCCAGTCGCCGGTCTCTGTCAGTACCAGTGTCAATTATAAGTTTTATGATAGTGTTTCCATGATCAGCTGGATGATGTTCTGCCTTCAAGGGGAAAAAAAATGCATGGATGATTTTGCGAGGCATTTCAAGTACTTACAGCTCAGGAGTGAGAGTCAAAATCTTCAGATTCAAAACAGCAATAGCCCTAAAGCGAACAATGGCTGAGGAACGTGGCTTAAAAATTTAGGGGATATGCCAAGTTTTAAGCTACACATAAGGTCTTTAACCTGATTGTGAGGTTCAAGTAAATAGATAGCACTTCTGATTTTAGGATGCTGTTCTAAATTATTGTACTTCTGTTATGGCTGTGGCTTCCAAAAGGAGGTCTGTGGTAGGTTTTTGCTTTTTTTTGCTGATGAAATGTGTTACAGTGGTGGAAGAAAGTGGGAGGAAATCATGAGATACGACTGTGGGAAAAGTGGTGATGTAAGATGAGTTGTTTAGAAGTGTTTGCTTGGGAGATACTGAAAAGGAATCAAAGGCATAGCTAACCTGTAACAAGTATGCTCAGTCCTGAAGGGGATATGGGTTAAAGGTGATTTATTTTATAAAATGAACTGGTTGAGTTCGGAAAAGCAGAAAGCGTTAAGGCCCATGAGCTCTTCTGGCTGGGCTTGTTTGCTTTTTTTGCTTTTTCCAGCTCAATCTGTTGTTCTAATAGGCAATGTTACCCTGCCTTTCTTATGTCTCTTGAATTTGCCAGCTCCATTAGCTCTCTCTCAGGCAACTGTCAGAGAGAAGAGAACTTCCTGTGTCATCATTCAGGAGGTATGAAATTTTGCATTTATAAGCCTTTCCTTAGGTCTTCATTTTTGGATGTCTCCTACACAGTTTTGAGGAGTTTACCCTGATTGTGCAAGTCCTGGGACACTGTGTGGCTATAACAGCTCTCAGCTCATCAATGGTTTTTTTGGGATAAATGGTGAGTTACAGTGCATTCATCTGACAGATCAGAGCCTGTAGCCAGTCAGGCACTGGACAAATATTTGTGAAGCAAAAGCACTGGGTTATTGTTGGTCTGTGCTATTCCTGAGGTCATTTAATTTCCCTTCCAAAGTTTGTAATTTCAATTTAAAACAATACTTTTTGGTGGGGTTTTTTTGGTTTGTTTGGTGTGGTTTGTTTTTTTTTTCCTGCATCCATTTGTATTGCCTGTTTTGAATTTAATCCTAGTAATTTAAAAATAATAACAGTGATAGGCAGTTTTTGTGCTGGCTGTCTGTGAGATAGCTGTGTCTTGTCATTTAAAGCCATACTGTTTTCTAATAAATGAGTGCTAGAAACTGGTTGAGAGCAGCAACTGTGCAAACTGATCTGTCATTTAAAGTGGTGTTCAGATTTGGTTTGCTTGAGTTATGAGAATGGCTTGGCCTTTTACCCCATTCCCTTGAGAACATGTGTCCACATCCTACAATCGGCACGGGACAAACACAAAACAGGCACTCTCATCTCCTGATGGGAGACTCCAATGGTCTGGACAGCAGGAATATTGTGGGTTCACATTATCTGCATTAGCATTACTGTGTATGGAACATGTATTATATCTGCTGTAAATGGTTTAACTAGTCAGGGTGTCATGGTTAATGAACATCAAGTTTAATGTTTCTGAGACAGAGATTCAGAAAGGAATATGACCGAGATCACATCCAGTTGAAAATGCTATAAGATATAATATTTATTATAATTTTTTTCCCAGTTCTAATGCAGGTAAATATATTTAAAGACCTTTTTCTTTTTTTGTTTTTGTTTTTTTCATTTTTGAAGGTGTGGGACTTAAAATCATACGTATATGTTTTTATGTATATAAATAATGTATGAAAATGTGTATAAATATTTTTTTTTCTGTTTTCATATGTTTAAATGTAGTATGTGAGCTTCCTTTTTTAAAGTTAGCTGTTAACTTTTAAGACCTTTCAATATATACATTTTTCCCATGCTTGAATTTTTATAGCCATTATGGCTAATGGAACAGGAATAGGAAATGGCACCTACCTTCCTGTCTGTTAATGCTTAACCCTAATTTATGAATGCTATTTAAAACTGTGTTTCACAATCAGGAGGACTGTGCTGCTTAAAGCTAAGCTAATGTACAACTTTAGGCAAAATGAGATTGATGCAGCCTTCCACAAACATTTCAGACCATTCTTTAACAGTATGCTAAGTAATACCTTGATGTAATTTTTTTTAATTGAGTGCATGTGTATATGTATCAAATTTTCCCTGTTATTACAGTGAAAAGACCATACTTTATATCTTACTTCAGTATTACATGGCTAAATTTCCTAAAATGCTAGTCATAATAGCTAACAAACATGTATGTATAAATAATACCTCAGCATGTTCTTGTCCCATTTAAAGACCAGAGGGACAACGTTTGATACATGGTATAGCCTGAAAAAGCAACAGATATGAAATTGTGACCCCTGCGTGAAAGCCTTTAAATATTTAAGGTTATTACAACCTACATTTTTACCATTTGTGTGCTTAACTTGATAGCTGTATAAATTATATGTCAAGCACTCTTACAAACATTTCCTACCAGTGTGTTGACAAACGTCCTGTCATTCTCCTGGAAATACATAGTACATGGAGCATTTTGAAGACAATTTGCTTATAAAACTTTTTGTATCCCATATGTTGCTTTCTCTTATTTGCACCTGCCTTTTGATTTATCTAATCATAAATATTACTGCTTCATGACACTGTTTGGAAGATTTTTAGATGCTTTGTTTCAACACTTCAGCCTTTTTGTAGAATAGACTCATTTTTAACATGAGTGACAGTCCTAGAAAGCCTTACTGTCCAAAATAGAAGTTAGTATTTGTGAAAAAAATGAGTTCCTGGGACACATGTAAAATAATCCTCTGGAAACCTTAGTTTAAATAAAAGTAAAATACCTTGGCAGTCCTACTGGCTTCTCTGTAGGTTAGTATTTTGTATGCAGGGTGGTATAACGGGCTGATGGTAATCACGGAATTGTCAGAGTAATAGCAGTGTAAAAGCCTGAAAAAAACTGAGGAGCATTACTGCTGTCTACTAATATTTCATTTGCAAAACAGAATGACAAAGCTCATGGAATTGATAGTAGTTTGTTTTACATAGAGTTTTCACTGAAGCCTTGTATGTATGACTTGATATTTGAATTGCATTTTAGAGTTCTTAGTACTTATCAGTGCTGGAAATATTGAGAAACACAGAAGGCTGTCCCAACCTCTTGGGATCTTGTCTGTATTTCCTTTTCTTAATTTTATCATTAGAGACTGTGACCTAAGGCTATTTTTTGGGGTTTTGTCTGCCCACTTTTTCCTCATCTGAAAAGTTACAGCATCAAACTTGTTCCACAGTATTAAGAATATGTGATTATTGGCCTAGACTAGCAACTAGTGAAGCATCTGCTTAGATAATCTCATTGATTATACTCTGGAAATGCAAACATTTGAACAGTGATTTTAAGAGTAACCTCTGGAGGCTTACAGTGTGTGCCTAGAAATCATTGAAGGCATAGTTTTTGCAGGTGCATGCATATCACTTGTAGCTCGAACTATCTGCTATAAATCTCTATATTTCTTCTCAGAGTATGCTGAATATTTGTCTCAGAGAATCTTTTAGGGATGAAGAGGGAGGAGGGTCTCCTATTGTTTAAACTGATTACATTTCCTAAGAGCCCAGAAAAAATACTCTCATTGGTAAGATGTGAAGTTCTGCATTGTACTAGTGATCACATTGACTTTTATATTGTGAGCCACATTGCATTTACAGTTCATACCATACTCTCATGGTGTATCAGCTTCCTTGCTGACCTGTGAGCAATGTGTACATTCTCGCACTATGTTTTATAACAGTCTAAAGAGGAAGGAAACTGTCTAGAACTTTGTCATTACCTTTAGCAGCAAGAGAATGTGAAGTCTTTCAAGGCTAAATAAAGCTTTGTGTAATTTAACAAGATGTATCCTTCATTTCCCTTCCCCTGACCAGCATGTCTGGTTATATTGCAGAAGAGGTTAAAGGAGGTAATGCTTTTGTAGTCTAAACAAACTCAGCATGGTGAAATGGGACAGTACTTTAAAATATGCATAAGGATTGCAGTTGCTCCATTTTGTGACACTGATTGTTCAGGTAGAGGAACAAAAAAAACCCCACAGATTTTTCCTAAAATGAATATTTCTTTAAAGGGCTATCAAGAAAAATGATGGTGGGACTATTATTGTGAAAAATTGGAGTGGCTTGGTTGATATCACGCATACAGTTTGGAAAAACAAGATTAGTGCAACACATACCATTTTTCATTTTCTCCTGTCTTCAACAGCATCAACCATTGCAGCAACTCATTTTTTAACTTTGTGTTTAGGATGAGAAATCCCATGTGTGTACAATTCCTTCTGGCTGCCTGGTCCCAGTGCTCCCAGCTTTTTCCCTCTGCTTGCATGTTTCCATGCGTACTATAAATAAGAAGTGACCAAGAGGGCAGGATACGTTGTCTCTTCTTAGATCAATACCACTCTGTGGGTCAGCAACTAGGAATGTTTGAAAAGAGAGAAAGAGAGAATTGTGTTTTATTACCCCTGTAGACAGAGGCCAATACCCTTGCACTGGGTTCATCTCTATTACCTGGGGAAGGAAGCCTGCGTAGGTTATTTCTGAACCAGTATCAGCTGGCCAAAAGACCACTGTGAATGAGATAACAAAGGATTTAAGTAACAGGAAAATCTTAAATTTCCTCTGCCCCCATCAAAACAAGAATATTAATGCCTAGGTGGCCATCTATGTGTTTTCTTCTTGGAGCTGGGCTCAGTGTGGAGACAGATCGAGACCAGAATGTGTCAGAGTTGTGGGGCCAGGGTGTATGGAAACCAGCAGCTCCTGGTCTGTGAGCCAGAGTATTGAAGTCCTGTTGCATTCACTTTCGTCTTTCAAGACAGGTGCTTGTCATATTTGTTGTTCCCCTTTTAGCTGAGAAAACTGAGACTTTTCTTTCAGTTTTCTCTTCTCCCCGTCCCACCCCCCACCCCCTGTGTTTAATGTGATAGTTCTGAGTGCTGTTGCTGAAAGGGATAAATGAAGGACACAAAAGGCGGGTCTGCACAGCACAATGCAAGTTTAGCCCTGGAAATGCAGTATTGCCATTGCTAACAACAGGCCACGTGCTGGTGTGGGGAATAAATGGGAGACCTACAGACTCTCCCCTGTAGCAGGAGAAATGTGAGCAGGTTTGGAGACAGTTACTTTGTGACACCCTCAATAATAGGGGGATGTTATAAAGCAGTTTTTTAACAGGAAGAAGGTGGAAGGAGGGAATACGGCGGAGTTCATGGAGGAGAATGGAGAATAAAACCTGTGCAAGATGTGTAGCCTGGGGAAAAAATAAAAAGTTTGCAATGCTGAATTTAAATTATTTCCCCTCACATTGTCACATCTTGTACATGTTTTAAAATTATGTGCTTTCCTACAAAGAAATCAGCTGGTTCTACATCATAAATCAGTCTTTATAGCGAACAAGGTTCTGGAGGTTCCTGTCTTAGACCTTTTCTGGGAATAAAGATGAGGCACTATCAGAGACTGTGAAGATGGGGCAAATTGATTAATTAAAAAGCAGTAAATCATCCTTCCTGCATGATTTATGTATAAAAGAATTCTGAAGAAGCTTAGAAATGAATTAGCTCAACTGCTAACAAAGATATGCACTCTCATTAAAACCAAACTCTGTTCCAGAGGGTTGGGAAGTATCTGGGGTTTATCCTATATTTAGACCAGTAAGCATTACATCTGCACATTGCAAATGGTCGAAACAGGAATTTAAAAGGGAATAATAAAACACCTGGAAGATCGTGATGTGAGAGACTTTAATGAGAACAGCTTCGGCAAAGAAAAGTCACGTCTCACTACATCGCTTAGAACTCTGAATGTGCCCATAAAAAGAAATAGGAATGGCCATACTGCATGAGACCAACAATCCCTCTAGCCCAGCACCCTGCCTCTGACAGTGCCCAGTCACAGCCACGTGGGGAAGAGAGGAGAATAAAAAGGATAAGATAACCCTTTCTCCCTGGACTTGATTGACAGTTATGAGGGCCAGGTTTGAATTTAAGGGGGTCACTGCAAACATGCTGACATCATCCCTTTTCCAGAAACCATCCTGAGATTGCTGGTGCGCAGAGAGAGAATTTTCCCCACTCAGAAAAAAAGAGTTAGATGGTAAAATAAAGTTTTCATAAAAAAGAGAAGTCTAACAAGCTAGATGCTCAGAGTAACATAACTAATTCCTGAGGTAAAATTGTAACAATAGTCTTCTCATGTAGCAAGGCCACCAGATTGCTTTCACCTACTTTCATTCACAGTTTGAGATTAACAAGTGTTGCCGGGTAGTGAAGCCGTACTGAGGCTGTGCTAACCTGGTGTGATGCATTTCTGTTAGCTGCTGCTCTTCACTCCTCCAGCCACATGTTTCCCTGCTAGCCACATGTACTGCTTCTGCTAGCCATGGTTCCTGGCGCTCTGCATTCTAGGGTGCTCTCACCCCTCTGCTGACAGGTTTTGCTGATTCAGCCCTTGGAAGAGTAAACACGGTGCTGAGAATCAGGCACAGGCTTTCAGTTCATAGGAGAGGCTTAAGCAACTTCTGGTGCTCATACATGTTGCAAAAGGTTTTTACTCAAATTGCCCTTTTTTTTTTTTCTCTTCTTAAGGTATAACCTTTGTATTTTGGTGCTAAATGTTCTTCCTTGATTTACTTTCTTGGACAGAGTTAGTTGGCCTAGACTTCCCTATATTTTCTCCAAATGGTGAAATAACTCCCTTTGTAACAGAAATGTCCTTCAAAAATATAATTGCAATATGTGCCAAAGGAAGGTGTTTCTGGCTTGCCCACCAGTCTTTTCTGTTTATCTCCCTCTGATTCCATTGGATGCCAAGTTGGCCTTTCCCCTTGGGAATTTCTGGGAATGTTTCCTCACCTTTAACTTTCCGCTAGCAGGCTTGTGGTGAGGGTGGGCTGCCTGACATAATGTATTTTGACTTTTTAAAAGCTTGTGACAAACTCTGTTACAAGACACTGCTACTAAGGCTAAGTAGTCACATATGGTGACAGGGCAAGTATCATCATAGATCAAAAACCGACAAGGAAACAAAAAGGCAGAGGGCTAAATGGTCAGTTTTCATCACAGTAAAAGGCTAGCAGCTGCTTTCCTTAAAGTTACCTATCAGGTCATATGCTAAATATACTTATTAATGATCCGGGGAGAGAGGTGAAGGATTAGGTGGTAACACTTACAAATGATGTAATTACTTAAGTAATTTAAGCCTGTAGCACACTTAGAAACTTCTGAGTGATCTAAACAAGTTACTCAGATGGATAAAGAAAGTTCAGTCCTGATAAATGAGAAGTTAATATGCAGAGGAAACCACACAAAAATCTTGTCCTCTAACTGAAAAACCTGAATGTTGCTGGTGGCAGTTCCATAACAGAAGCCATTTGAGATGCTGTTATGGTAGAAAAAGTGAACAAGATGCTAGAAGGCATAAGAAATGGGGCATTAAAAATGAATTACTGAACTCAGTCTTCATTGCATGGAGACAGAGGATAGGATAAAGCATAATATTATGGGTAAGTTTGCCCAGCTAACAAAGTCTGATCCATAATGACAATTTCCTGTTTTCTTTTGTCTTTATCCTGCTCATACATCATCTGCTATCAGAGATGCTCCGATTTTTATCAGGAATAATATATGTTGGGAAGGCTAAAGCTTCCAGAGGGTTTCAGATCTTACTAAGGACAGCTTAGTATCAAGCGAGCTACAATCGGTAAAAATCTATTTCATATCTGTCCTCCGTCCTTTGGTAGTTAGTCAAAATTCACATCAAAATGACATAAATTAACAGTCTCAACTTTGTATTTAGACTGTGAAATCATCAGCATTTTAAACATAAATTTCAGAATTCAGATGTTACTGAAATACTTGCTCAAGTTGGGGCTCTTATGAGACTTATAAATTATTCTTGCATAGAAGAGAAGTCACCTGAGACCAACCTAAATGAAGTTAACATAGATTTTAAAAATTATTCTTGCAGAAGAACAGGGAGTGGTGGGAATAGATGAACAGATGGGAAAGGGAGAAGAGGAGAGTGAAGAAAAGGCTAATTAGGTAATTGAGGCTAAGAGGCTATTAGAGCTGACCCGGTGGTCTACTGGTAGTGCAATTCAGGGACTTGAATTTGGGACTGAGGTTGGTCCCTCGTTCCCAGGCCAACACTTGCTCCAAACATTACAAGGACTCAGTTTTATGGCCTGTATAATCCTGTAAGTATGTGTTCTCCAGTCAACATAATCTGGAGGGTTTGTATGTCAGATTATAGTGGAGACAGGAAAGAATAATAGAGTAAAATGTTGAATTTGCACATGAAGACACTAAAATACTATGCTAATGGGTAAATTATTTAATGAAATTATTTGGAATTCCTTTGAAGTTGCTGTCAGAGAAAAATCTGATTGAAATAAACATATTTTGAAGAGATTCTAATACTATTTATCACTGAACAGCCTTTCCTAAAATTTGTTCAGTTACACCATTCTCTCAAGCATGGTTTCTTTTTTTAACAGATAGTAGGTAAGGGAAAAACCTAAACTGTTATTTATTAGAAGTCATTCCATTACCTTGTTGCAGGCCAATTTGAAGCTGGTATGCTTATGGTCTCCCAGTCTCCTAACCTATCTTCTTTCTGATCCAGTCAGTGATATGCTTTCTTCTGGTTTTCATATGCTTACTTTCTCCTTGATGTCAGTATATTCAAACTGTCTTATGAAGTTGTCAGTAGACTCGTTCTTTTATGCCCAGAGAGTCTGGTGTAGGTCAAAGGCTAGGACAAGCTTTGCTATGTGGTTTTCAGATTTATATGCCGAGGTGGAGCGTTTCTTGTCCTCACCTTTTTCTGGTACAACATTATTCGTGCTAACTTACTTCATTTAAATCTCTCCGCTTCTTTCACAGTATTTGTGGCTACTCCTTCTTGATTGCTTCGAAAGAACCTTGTTTTTCTTTTCTGTGTGTTTTTTTCCCTAGTAGCTGCATTTCAGTACAGAAATGCTGGCTTCTGCATTCTTCTCTTGCATCTATGACTTCTTCAGAGGATCACAACACATGTATGGCTAAATTTACTGTATTCTTTTTGTATTCTAGTATTTTTGTGGAAAGTCAACTTTTCTCCTTCTCCTTTTTTCCTGTAAGCCCTGCACAGAGATATTGCTATTGAAACAATATATGGCTGGAACACCTGTGGTCAGTAGGCAAATCATATTTCGACAGCAGAGAAAATCGGCACCATTCATTATCCCCGCAGTTTAAAAGAGTGTTTCTGTAGAATAATTGCAGTATTGGAACTGCTGCTTCAGAGGAAAGTCACTGCGGTATAAGCTTTAGCAACTGGACAGAATAAACAAAAGATGGAGGAGGGAGGATAGTTTTGGTTATAATGGGAAGCAGAAGAGAAAAAAGAAGGTAAATCAGCTGCTTGTCCACTGGAGACCCCACTTGTACCTGCTGCAGGCAAAAGATTTTGGATTTCGCTAACAGCTAGCAGCTCCTCTAAGACATTAAAATGTTTTGTCAAAACATTTTAAAACAAAAAACAAAACAAAAAAATTTGGCACTGTGACAAATCTGGACCTCAGTGAGCATGTTTTACACTTAGGGGAGATAGACAGGGGATGAGTGATGGACAACACTGAAGGAAACCTCCTGCCACAAAGCCATATTGAGGTTTGGAGAACCTGAAAGAGCACTTCTCTTCATCTGGGGGATGCAATGTTGCCATGTCTTATACGAAGCTGCTTAAAAAGTCATTCACTCATTTTAAAAATTATTTCTTGCCAGCTCATAATTTAGCAGTCCTCCCCTTCTTAACGTTATGCTTATTCTGGTGAATCGAAGGGTGATGATTCCATTTCTGCCAGCAGAGCCCAGGGACAGGTTTTCAGCATTGCTTTATATCTCTTAATCATGATCTTCTAGTAGGGACCCTTCCATACTGCTTCACTGTGCTTCCTACATGGCACACCCTTTCCTCTGCACTTCTTGTTACTTTTAGGAGCAATGACTTTCACTGGTTCCTTCTGGTTTTAGGTAGAATGGTTTCATAATGTTTTTGTTATTGGCGTTATATTGGGGTTGGACTAGATGAACTCCAGAGGTCCCTTCCAACCCCATATCATTCCGTGATTCATTCTGTGATTCTGTTATGACAAACCTTGAAGACTGGTCCGTGGGCAGGGACCACGTTTCTGTGAGGTATTTTGCAAACGTAGGACAAAGGACATATCCTACTGCTATTTTCTATTTATTGTTTCTCACCACTGAATTTTCCCTGTCAGAACACTGCGCTATGTTGAAGATACAGTTTTGTGAAAACCTTTCTTAGCAAGTTCCCCCTGCATGTAGCCAAGCATGTAGGAAATGTGGGGAACTATTCCTGTAACATTTGCTCATGTGAATGTATTTCTCGGTTTTGACTTTCAAGTTCTAAAACAATGGTAATGTACTTTCAGGATATTTTTGCTATCTTAGTATCAGTTGATGGGACTGATTCATCTGATGTGCAGGTCTCATAAAAAAATAAAAAAGTATGCCAGGTTAGACTAGCACTGATGCAGGTACCCAGCGCTGATGAAGTTTTACCATCTTTATTACAAACATTTAAAATTCAGACATTAAAAATAATAGAATTAAATGCGTCTACTTATTGCTTAATTAGTTAATTAAGTTCTAGAGAAAAAAAAAATAGTAAAAAACCTCAATGTTTTCCCCTTGAATTTGTAAAGAATGCAGAGCTTCTACAAGCAATCTTTGTGAAGTTCATTTTTATTTGAATTCCTTAGCAATCTTTATAGAGGTTCCTTCATTGTTTCAATTAACATTAACCCTTGAAATCTGCATGCTTAATCGGTAGATTTCCTGATTTTTATGAAAGCCACTGAATTACACAATATTTTGATTTTTATACTTAGTAAGAAGTAACCAGGGATTGGTTGATGTGGAAAACCTTGAGGTGTTAAAAATGATAAAAATATTTGGAGAACATTCTAATACATATTAGCAAGAATAAAAGCAGGACTTATTTTGCAGTGTCTGAAACTGAGTTAGCTGTGCCAAAACCCGTTCAGTTGTCTGTAAAAAATATTTAACACCATCTGACATATTCACTGTCACTCCATGCTCTGTGAATCAAATATAAAATTATGTGCAAGAAAAAACCCTACAAACTTATTTTGTCACAAGTAAGCTAGGAATTTTGAAGATGGTCAGCTCCACTTGTCAACAAGAATAAGCAAGAAGAAAAGTAATGACTTAGACTAACAGAGAAACAAGTCAGGAAGACCTTCAATTTGAAAGGGCTGCCTCCCAGAAGAGGAGTTTGCAGTGCATGGTTAACTTCCTTATATTTTCTCCAGAGTTTGTTGGATTTGTTGTGGTGAGTAAATAGGGACAACCAGCTTTAAGAATAAAATTTGAACACTTAGAAGGAGTAGCTAGAGCAAGTATTTTTGGGTAGTGCCAATAAATAACCGAAGGTTATTTTCTGAAGTTGAATTAGAATCAGGTTTTCTGCTTCAAATGTCTTTAAAATTTAGGCATAGTTCCCTCTGGGATTGTGTGTCAGGCCCACCCCTTTGAATTATATATACAAGCTTGGAAATTTGTAAAATTTTAAGTTGTATCCCTCCATCTGGAAATTGATGGCAATTGAAAATGATCACCACAGTGTGTCACCACAGCTAACACTACATTGCAATCAGATTTACTTGAGTGTCTCTCTCCAAGTCAGATCACTTAATTTTTCTTTTGGCCATTGATCTTTTACGGCACCTGCAGCTTTTTGGTTTTCTGCCAAAGATCATCATTTTACGTTGAAGTCTACTGACTTGTATATGTCTGGCCCAATGCTGTAGAGGTCAGGAAATGAATAATTACTTCACGAGTGCCGTATTAAAAGCAGTCCAAAGACTGTTTAGGCTTCTCAAAAGTCATTGGGAATTTGGCTGGGGAAGAGCTCCCTGCTTTGGTCATGCAATAGGGGAGAAAAGCGCTCCAAAGATTGTTATTTTCTAATTATTTGTACTGAGGTACCACAAAAGGATTTGATTAGCACCCCTATGTGCTAAAAACTTAAAGAACAGATGCAAGAACACAGCAGCACCCCTGCCACCCCCAAGTGTTTGTTCCCCAAAGTCTTGATTAACTCCCAATTTTCAAAGAGAAGTAAGGTAGCAGAGAAAAGAAAAAAGCAGAGCAGATAATAAAGTTTGCCTTTAAGATCAAAATTATTAGAGTTGAAATTAAAACGATGTTCAAAGTAGACGTATAGTTAGGATAAAATTTTCAAAGCTCAGTTACGTGTAGTACCCCTCACTGCCTGTTGTAGTAGCAAGGAGTAAAATCCTGGGGCCTCTGAACTTACGAGGTTTTAGAAGCTGAAGGAGGACTCACATATATTTACCTTTTTGGTAAACTGACAAATTTGATCTTATATCATGCTGCCAAAACAGTAAATGTCCTGACTCCAGACTGCAATGTAGCAAACATATAGGAACAGACAAGCACATGTACATTCGCAGTTGGAGTAACAAATTTTCTAAGTTGAGTGTGCTACCTTGTCAGATAGAAGAAGACACTCAAAGCTACAGGCTCAAGCCTTTGATTGGCACTGGACTATGAGAGCAAAACCAGAGAGAAAATCTTAGTTTCTGTGCTTCCTTCTTCCTTTGACAGAAAGAATTTTTCATTTATCTTTATGACTAAGCAGTATAAATTTGTTTTAGAATGATGTAGAATACCAACCTTCATTTCTGTAAATGCATTTCTAAAAACAAACTGAAAATTAGTTGCTTGCATGTTATGCTTTCTGGCTGTACTTAGAATTGGGGTGGTTCTCCTTTAAATAACCATTCAGAAGCACTGAAATCCAGGCAGTTGTGTATCAATTAGCAGGGTGCATTTCTTAGTGTGAGCTGCCTGGAAGTGCAAAATGACAAATCTGAGCATTAAGCTTTCTACCGTCATTTTGCTTTCCTACATCTAACTACAAATCAGCTTCATTGTGACTTACAGTGTAAGAAGTTGGTGCGTTTCTGCAGATCCATGATAAGATATTTTTCTCTAGTAAGAAATGCAGTTAAGTTCTGCATTCTGAATCTGTCCCTGCCAGGCCCTAGATGCATTAGTATTCCACTGGCAGCTGCCTGTAGGTAGGAATATTGTTTTTGTCCATAACCAGAGGGAACAATCAGACTAAGCCGTTCCCCGGCTATAAACCAGCCAAAGTAATTGGGTTTAATTTTAATTTTTGTAATAGCTTTAAATTAATAGGAGCAGCTGCTGCCACAGTGTGTGGGTGTCCTTTTCCAGAAGGCATAGAACAAAAAAGGGAAAGAGTAAACAATAGTGCGTCTAGGACACAAAGGTTAATTCAAGAACTGAGCAATGTCTTTTCGTTATCAAAAACTCAGTTGGTGATATCTAGCACTGTGTCTCTTTTCTTTCTTTTTCTTTCCCTTTTTTTTCTTTTTTTCTTTAATTCCCTGATAAGATCTCAATCTGATTAGGCTACTGTGTGTAAGATGTGTTGTTGGTATCTAAACACTAACTCTCTCTATATGACTCACAAATAGATTAGCAGTGACAAAGTGCTAGGAGAGATAAAAATAGATTAGCAGTGACAGGAGTACTATTATAATTATTTTTGGAAGATATGGTTTGAATTAAGAGTTTGGGCACTTTCTGCCCTGAGAGGGTGAATTTAAACCTAGTAACTGAGGATGGTTTCTGCTGTTGTGTCAGACACCAGATAGTGAAATGTCAATACCAGATGTCCTAGACATCAAGATTAGCCATAATAGCCAAATGCAGCCATAAAGTGATGTGTCAAAGTGGATAATAAAACAGATGCTTAGCTTCTATAATGAAGGGGAAAGGGAATGAAATATCAGAAGTGCCTTTAATACATTAACAAAGTTGTCTTCAACTTGCTTAAAAGTAGAAAGTTATTGAACCAAGGAGAACTATGTGTCATTTAAACATTAACTATCAGCAGATGAATTTCAATTAGCATTAGCCTCTCTAAAATCCTGAATTTCCTCCTATTGGTCTCATTTTACATGAAATTTTTATAGCATAAAGTGAGGCTTGTCCTTTATTATTTCTCCCATGCTAATTTGGAAACAAATAAAGTTCAACAACTCAGCAACATACTGTTTAAACTTGCATTACGATTTGAGGACTGGGAGCTAGAATACATTTACCCACTGCCATATCATCTGCTTGATTTGAGATCAAATGAGGGATGTCCTATAGCACTCCAGAGTAAGGGCGAATGATAGAAATATGTTAAGATACTGGAGAAACCTATTAGGTTAGGGTACTGCATGCAGACGGCTGGTGGCATTTTTCCCCTACTGATACTTTTAAAAAAAATTAAAAGAATTGTTTTTCTGTCCTTCACATTTGTGGCTTAAAAATAATTTTCAGATCTTAGTGATAAGCAAGTGCCTTATTTAACCAAAAATACTGACGCAAATTCTTGAAGCCCTGAATGTTCAAGAACTAGGGCAATAAAAGGGGCAAATAAATTCTTATTTCAAGTCTAATTAACTGCATCACTGGCTCTTTATTGTGCTTTTTCAAGAACATCTCAATTCCTTTTTGTTTCTCTTTGTAGCTCCTGAGTCTTGCTGATCAGACTCCTTAACTGCTGCTAATTGGCAAACACGTACTTCTGCATAATGAGAGGGTTTTGTCCTCTATTTCATATTAGCAATGAAAGGCCAAAACTGATGGTCTGCAGTAGACCAGCTTCTCGGAACTATTACAAAGAGTCACATTACTACTGCTATGTCTGTAAATCTTATTATGTTTTCCCTCACCATGATCCTAGTTTAGCTGAGATCTGCTCCAATCGTTAGATGAGATCTGTTTATAATGTGTAATTGAATCAGTTAGAGTCTGCAGGACCATAGTGTTTTGTTGCCAAACATGACCGGTAAGTTAGTTACATCAAATTACAAGTGCATGGCATGACTAGAGAATCTCCTGTTTAAATAAAGCTAGAAAATCCATCTATGAAATGAAGAAAGAGTACAAACAGAAATATTGAACATCTCTAGTCCATAGTAAGAGTGTTTGACCCATGTCTAAATGTTACTCGTTGCTGTTGAGAAATAACAGAATAATTGAAGTTGGGTGAAAGATGTCAAGCAGACATTTGTTATTCCTTAAACAGATACCAGCTTGATAACAATGACATAAATGTCTCTATTATAATTATTTACCATCATGTATATTCATTTTTATCTTGTCAGCACTAGAAGCCAGAACTCTTGAGGAGGGCAGCAATCCAATTTGGAACCGGACCAAATACCCTTTTCTCCTGTGTTTTCTAATTTAGGCCCAGGTTATTTTCCATACCTGAAGTTTTTTGTTTGGATTTTGGGGGTTTTTTCCACCTCAAGAATTTATTTTTTCCTCAATTCATCAGCTAGGTGTTGATATATATCCCCTGACTATTAAGGATAATAAAACTATAAAGATGTCCTGCATTTCAGTAACAGTTTTGTCTATGTTGTCTTATACTGACATTCCTTCATTAATTATGCCTCGCCTCTGTGCTGGTGAATTAGGCCTGTAGGAGAGGATGCAGCCACGCTCCAGCTAGAGGATTGGCTGAAGCCTGTGTAGTGCTATGAGATTGCACCAGCTTGATGGCAAAGCAGAGGACATCTTAACTGCCTGTGTATCCTTTTCACTTCTTGGGAGTGGGTTTCTCTGGTTGTGTGATGCTCTCCCATGCAATGGTGACCCTGCCAGCCTGGGCTCGTGGAGAGAGCTGCGGTCCCTGTGGTGACTGGTGCACCGGCACAGTAGCTGGGCTGTGCACGGGCCCCTGGCATGGAGGTTGTCTGCAGGAGTGCTCTGAAATGCAAGTTCTGGCATCTGCTCGCCAACTCCTGATATGTTCAAGCTGTTGCGTTTCATTTGCTTTAGAGGAAATTTGAATCTCACGTAGCCTTTTTCCTCAGATTGCTTATGTCAACATATATATATATATGTTGTTTTTGTTTTTTAGGCAAAGAATACCCTCTAAAAACGTGTATTACTATCGCTGCCCAGACCACAGGAAGAACTATGTCATGTCATTTGCTTTTTGCTTTGACCGAGAGGATGACACTTACCAATTTGCTTACTGCTACCCCTACACCTATACTCGCCTTCAGCACTATCTTGACAACCTACAAAGGAGGAACATGGACTACTTCTGCAGAGAATTGCTAGGACTCAGTGTGGTAAGTAATGGGCATGCTTGCCAACGAGCAGGCTTCATTATGAATGTCTACCCTTAAATGCTTATAGAATGTAATTCATCATCACCGCTAAAGTGCACACATGTACATATTTGTTTTACTGCTATCAATGACACACGAGGTAGCACACCTGCATGGTGAAATATAGACAAATGCTAATTTAATTTCACATAAAATATTTCTTTTGCGATATGCAAGGCAATGCTAAATTCCCATGTAGGATCAATTCACTCTAAAGGCATTAAAAGATGAAACTGAAACAGCTTTACAGAAGAAATGTGATTTTTGGAGTATTCTGTCCATTCATCTTTCTGGAAGAGCTTTTCTGTTCAGAAGGAAATATGTGTCCTTGGAAATAGAATATAGCTTTTCTTGGTAAAATGATGCAAAACATACACCAACTACCTATTTTATTTACTCTTAGAATGTCTGCTTTGTTGATTTGAAATTAAAAGGGATTTAGTGGTCTCAATATAGATCCTAGTGGCCACATGAAAATGAAATGTGATAGTTCTTCTGGTGCAAGAAGGAGGGTTAATGGTAAGGCTGAACTTCTGCTCACTTTGCTATAACCTTTCTCTGAAATGTTGCCGGTCCTGAGGATTTGGAAAGCATGACTCAGCCACTCCCGTATCAACTCAGAAATCAGCGGATTGAAAAATAATAGCTGAAATCTTGCGTTGTGGGGTTGGTTTTTTTTCTTTTTGTGTTCTCAGACTTTATAGTGCACTTGTCACACATTCTTAATCTTTTCTCTGAGATTCAATTTGGTCTAAACTTGTAGTGTGTGTGTGTGTGTGTCAAAAAAAGAAAGCTGCAATTCCTATGAAGGCTGTTGATCCCAGCTGGGGCTTTAAAAAGAATCCGAGCATATATTGTGAAAATCAGAATGAAATCATATGTATAGCCTGCACTGGAATAAATAAAAGGCTTCCAGCATTAGAGCAAGCCATTGAGATCCCTACGGTGACGTAAAACTTAGAGGAAAAAATTAACTTATGGAGAAGAGGAAAAACAGAATTAAAAAAAAAAAGGGTTTTTTTAACCCTTTTGTCAGTTTAGTACAGTTCTTGTTTTGAAGATGACTATTACCTGAACTGGTATTAATTATTAATCATTCCGCTTAGAGGCACAAACAATTATAAGGGAAAGGGGTATTAAAAAAATGGAAAAGTAAAATCTTCAGAGGGTGGGAGGAAGGAGCACTATCATTTTAATGTGTGTAGGGCTTTAATTATTAATCTTAGAGGACAGAGCTGTCATTAATTCTATAATAAAACTGAATTTGTTTCCTTTCACTCTGAAAATAGTGTATAAACAGTCACATTTGCATATTCATCAAAACCCTGATCTGACTGATTAAAACACTGAGATAGAAGGATTTGTCTTTTATCTGCATTTTGACAGACAGAGCTGTACTCTCAAATCTTGTTAACATTGTGTTACCAGTAGTTGCTAAATATTATTTTTCATATTTCAGCAAACTAAACAAACAGATGCCATTCAAAATGTGGCAGGAAATGTGCTGTGTATAAGTCCTGATTTTATATCTATATGTACACACACAGTATGTTTTGCAGAAATCGATATGGTAACATTTTGCAGCTCACCATGCTGATCTGTATAAAAAGCTTCTGAATCAGGCTCTTGCTGTAATCTTTGTAAGTAACATTACAATCTCAGAGCATTTCTGGCTTTTCTCCACACACAACTGTCCTAGAACAGCTTGGTAATTTAATGTCTTTGCTGAGCTTGAATAGACAATTTCCATAAGTTCTCTGCAAGTTAAATATTTTAACATAGAGCTTTGTTGCTATCATACATCTTTAAATGGTGAAAAACAGGATCCTTCAGTCTTCACTGCACAGTGCTTCATCAAAGCAGAAGCTGGCTGTACTTTAGAGAATTGCGTGCCATATAGGATAGATTTAGAGCTATGAAAGTGAGCTCTGTCCCTGCTCTGGCCCCTTATGTAAGATAAGAGGAATCAGATTGGCATAAAGAGGCCCTTAAAAGCTCTATTCCTGGCAAAGGGACGATACCCCTGGTAGCACATGGTGAAAGGTAACTTAAAGCTGTTGTCTGAGGACAAACTCTGAAGTCCTCATGCTGGGCACGGGGCTGAAGCAGGGTGGTGCATTGGGGGAAGGTTGTGGCATATCTGTCGAGCTGCCATGTAGCCACCAATACCCTCTAGTTCATTCCAGGGGAATTTTACAGCTCTCCGAAGCAGTTTTTGATTGTGAGGCTGGAGAAAGGTTTCAAACAATTTAACTTCTCTTGGATTATGAAGTTTTGAACTGTGTTTCTTGGAGATAACAGGATCTTGCCACAGATCTTTGCGTTTTTTTTATTTTTCTTTGTCGTGGAACAGTAAAATGCAAGTCACAAGAAACGATGCTTAGATGATTACTCCTGAAGGCTTTCTGAGTGCACATTTTGCTGCATGTAATGTTTTCAAGGCAATCTAATTTCTAATCTAATTTCATATTTTCTCTAAAGAAAGTACTATGCCTCCATTAACTCCTTAAATACTTTTACTAATTCTCTGAAAATTGAAAGTGAAATATCAGTATGGGACATGTAATTGTCATTAGGATGCAGAATGGCAAAGTGGTTCAGAGCCAAATGGCAAAGATTCCCACTGCCAGTGTGAATGGATAAGTTAGCTGTTCTATTTCTGACCTTTTAATGTTTATGTTCTTCACTTCAGGGAGCTATCCCGAAGTCTAGATGTGCCAAATGGTCTTGAAAATAGTCTCTCCTGCAAGCTAGCTTTGATAGTCACCCAGGTATCATTTAAAGTGCCGTTTTCATTCTGCCATTGTTGGCCTTAGGTAACTTAAGACTTTCTGCGGTTTGTCCCAACAGATCATAAGTTCAAAATGTGTGAGCATTTTTTTAAACTGTGCATTTACTTTTTTGCATATCATTGATATGTCTGTTGTCTTGGCATATATTATATGATATTGTACAGCATAATATAATGGAAAATATTTTTTATATTTCTGTGAAAACATAAGCAAAGGCTCAATTTACACTTACAGTACCTATTTTATGATACTTATATGGTCCCATGTATGGTAACAGTTACATGTAGCTTTAAAACCAATATTTCAGAGTTGGCAAAATGTTTTAGTGTGTGTTGTCATTTGAAGGTGGTAGTCTAAATTACCTATGCATACTTGAAGTGTGTGGACAGCTGATGAGACCTGTAGCTCTACTAGTATTCCACTATGACACACAATAAATTAAACGGGTTTTGGTGAACCTGGCTCATCTCCTACGGCCCACTTTACAAATCGCCACTGGCTTGGCAATATTTTCATTACTCACTGAAAAGAGAGCCAAGATTAATTGGAGACAGATACTTCCTTTCACCCCATTAGGCAATGGTGCTTCCAAATTACACTTGAGGAGAACTGCAACTGCACATACAAACCACAAGCCTCAAAGGGACTTCCGCAGTACACAGAGACTGGAATATGGAATTCTGTTAAATTAAATATTAAACATACATATTTTAAAACAAGAAGGCAATATGTCTAATGTAGAGCTCTGTAAGTGAGCCAATCTCTTAAGTCAGACATGAGATACTGAGTGAAGCAGATTGGAACACAAGGTGCTTCATTCTGACTTCATGCCACCTTGGTGCATGCTTTTAATTTATGTAAGTTACTCGCGATTTGTGCTGTTATCAGATCAGAATGAGGTCCTAAGACTGTGAAACTGCACACCAGATGTCACATTGCTGGTTCATTGATCAAATATCCCTTATTTACTGTCTAAATGACTGGGCACCCCTGTAAAAATAGTTGATCAGTTTTACTGATATCTACTGGTCAGTTTTTAACTGCTCAGTTATGACTGTTTTAAAGCATGAAGCAAAGAAAATAGACAATTTTTCTAAGGTTAAATTTCCCATTTCTGCGTTCAGTGTTAGGTTGCATAATAACAGTTCTGTAAAAGAAAAGTATACTCCTCGTCTTCAAAAAAAAAAAGAAGCTACAGGCTTCAGTGTGATGTGTCATACCTTTGAAATCATGTTGGTATCAGGTTTTGTACTTTCCAATGGTTCTGACTGCAAATAGGTTGAAAAGTCATCTAAATGCAATTTATAGCAATTTACTTGGTCTGAAAAAGGCCACAGAAATAAAGCTTATAAAAAGTAGTCCCAACTTCTCATTTCTCAGAATCTAAAAGTGCACTTACATGTATGTTCAAGGCACATACTCTTTATTCAATGGGGTATCTATTTGCTCAGGTAGTACTGCTGTTCCCATAGCATTCACAATATGGATGTCATCCTAAAACCCTATGTGAGATTTTAAATGTTCCTATGGATATTTTCTTAGCTGGGTTGAGTATCAGCAGAATTAGAATTGGACCTAAAAATAACAACACCAACCGTTCTTTCCGAAAGAAAATACAATTTATAGTATATAATAGCACAGTACGCTACCAGGGAAATTATAGAAATAACATGAAAAATAACAGGGAACTATTCTATACCACCAGTTTTAAGGAAAGTTTCTGTGTTAGAATTTAAAGGAAGTTCTGGGAGATAAACTAGCTTGTGGGAATCATAGACAGGGAAAGATAGGCGAAACTATGCTACTGTTGAAAGTTACCATCTGTCTGTAGGATATATACAACTGTTCATGGTAAAAACAAGAAATACTTTGGTTTAATTTGGCAGCAATGCATAGTTTTAGAAAAACACAAACTGAATAAAATCATCATTCACAGTTAATATTGTTCAAGGTTACTGAATGTATAAGCTGGTTATTTCTTAAATTCCGGAATGAGCGCTGTTTCATATAGTAAAATAATTTCTAGAAGGATTTGTATACATTGTTGTTTATCTAACTCTGAGTACAAAATCTTAAATTGGGAAGAAGGGTTCAAATCTCAAGTCATTTTTACAGCTCACTTTTATAACTACTCTTACCCATTTAAAAACTCTTAGAAAAAAAATGCTCGGAACTTCACAAAAAGGGAGCTTTGAGCGTAAACAATCCACTGAGTTAAGAAATCACCTGCAGAAAAACTGTGATGATCCACTTTATAAGAAGAAAACCTCCCAAAAGGAATGACAGTAAATGAGTTATATGTGGTGGTGTTAGACTACACAGACAGTTTTCCTGCCTAGGTCCCATGTTGCACCCTTTCATCCTATAGACACACAGGGAAACGCTTGGAAAGTCAGTGACCTTTCTGAAGCTTTCACTGGGCTTTCTGTAGCTGTGCAGGTTAGCTTCTTGCTTCATGCCTCTTCCATTTCCATGTCAGGGTCTTCATCTCACCTTTGCTCCATACTTGTCCTTCATCTGGCTTGCCCTTTCTTTGCCTCAAATCATAAAATCATAGAATTTTCTAGGTTGGAAGGGACCTTTAAGATCATCAACCTAACTCTGGTTAAAAAAAAAACAAAACACCACATTACCAAACCATATATCTATGTCGACCCGTCTTTTGAATACCTCTAGGGATGATGCCTCAACCACTTCCCTGGGCAGCCCATTCCGATGTTTAATAACCCTTTCAGTGTAAGAAATTTTCCTAATATCTAATCTGAACCTTCCTTGGCACAACTTGAGGCCATTTCCTCTTGTCCTGTTGCCTGTGACTTGGGAGAAGAGACTGACCCCGACCTCTCTACAACCTCCTTTCAGGTAGTTGTAGAGAGCGATAAGGTCTCCCCTCAGCCTCCTTTTCTCCAGGCTGAACGACCCCAGCTCCCTCAGCCTCTCCTCATAAGATGCATTCTCCAGACCCCTCAGCAGTTTCATTGCCCTTCTCTGGACCTGCTCCAGCACCTCAATGTCTTTTTTGTGGTAAGGGGCCCAAAAACTGGACACAGTACTTGAGGTGTGGCCTCCCCAGTGCCGAATACAGGGGGATGATCACCTCCCGAGTCCTACTCACCACGCTGTTCCCGATACAGGCCAAGATGCTGTTGGCCTTCTTAGCCAAATCTAACCTTCCCTTTTCCTTCTTTTCAGTTGTACTTTCCTAAGGTAACTACAAGAAGGAAGTTGTGCAATTTCTCTGATCCTCTTATGTTACTTATTCTGCTTTGTTCTTTCCCATTCATTTCCCTTATGTCTCCGAGTTGTGAAGGGAAAATCCAAAATAGTTGTTAGGTCTTTTAAATACCAGGTCTGCACAAGGGAGTCATGTTCTCTTCTGTGCACTCGGTGTCCCTCAATCAGTGACCTGTCTTCCCTGTCCTTACGTCTTTTGTGCTTTCTATTTGCTCCATCCTCTGATATGTGCACCTGGATTTCCAGAGAATCTGGCATAATATGAAGCATAATTTCAGGAATCAACCTGGAAAGGAAACATTAATGGTCTAGTCACTTGTCCTGACATACCTAAACTGACACCCAAGTGCAGGAAGGGTCTGAATCCTTGTTTCATGGCAATGGCAAATTTCAGTTAAGAGTTAGATTTTACTCATTCCTGTTCTCAGCACTTTCTACTGCTTGCTTGGGTGCCATGCAGCTCAGTGGGATAGCTGTAATCCCAATAGGAAACAAACTGGTTTTGTCCACACAGTCAGTTCAACCCCCAGATCTGGGCAGCTGCCTTTAGTTACTGCACCCTAGGTTTTTGGGGACAGGGAGCACCTACTTTACTTCCCGTATTTAGTGTCTTGCTTACTAGAACTCCTTTTTTGGTTGGTACTTGGGAAATAACATAGTACAACCAGTTAATATCATTCTATCAAAAAGCAAGTCTGAGATCCTGTATATACAACAATATAAGGCTTTTTATGGTTTTAAAATTTACCTAGTTGCCCTGAAGGACTAGCAGATATTTTGAAGATATGCATGGCCCTTAGAAAGCGGTGAAAACTCTGGAATACATTCATTCTTCTTTCACTTCCATTTACAGAAATTTGTTTTCCCTCTTTTGTAGCACAGCATTAAGCAATAATTACCATGTTGATAGTGATGCTGAATGTACTTGCATGTAGGGGAAATCGTGCTATGTGGAGCTATTAGCTACATTTTCCCCGTAGCGCTTTACCACACTGACTCTGCTGGGATTTTGACTATGTTTGAGTTGGTTTCTATTTAGGTCTCCTGAGCGGTGTCTGTGTGATGCATCTGTGGGGCTGTAGTTGTATTTTAATCTGTATTCTTTGACAGTAAACCCAGAAGATGGTTAGCCTTGCCCACATTACTTGTAGGGCTGAGACCTTGGGATTGAAGGCTTCTCTAACAATTTTAAAGTCTGCTTAGTCCAAGGGATTTGGATTTATGCCTTTTAATTTAACCAAAGAAAGAACTATTTATTGATTTAGCTTTATACTAGCTACATAATGTAAATATAATGTATTAAAATCTCTAAATACCTTAGGCAAAATCTTGTTCACATAATTTATGTAAACTGAACAGTGGCTCTGATCCAGCAAAACACTTAAGCATAGATTTAAACTTAAGCATGTTAAATAGTCCTGTTGAAGTCACTGGCACAGTTCATGTCATCAAGTTAAACGTGTGTAAAATTGCCTTTAAGCTCCAAGGTCAGAACAATCAACAATTTGCAAGATCAAGGCCTCGTGCCCTGATATTTTGTCTTTATCTTGTACTTCCACTATAAAAACATGAGTACACGGGAAAAAAAAATTAAAAAAACCCTGGACTTTAAGCCTAGATTCTCAGTGTTTCCAGACAAACTACTTCTTACAAAGTAAAGAGGAGTAGTGTTGTTTTCAGTATTATATAAATGTAAATGGATCTGGCTATTGGTTAACTTATATTTCAGTTCTTTTTAATTGGTGGTTTTTTTGGTTTTTTTTTGTTTGTTTGTTTGTTTGTTTTGGTTTTTTTAATAGGCTCCCAGGGACTTCCTTATCTAACATTTCACCTTTACCTACAGTACACCAGCACTACTGAAGCTGACAGATAAATTAGAGATCTGATTGCAGAATATGGAAAGAATTTATTTGCCAGTCCTTGGTAGCCAACAGATTGGCCAGTGACTTCATTCACTCCTTGTACTGTTAGAATAAAACAAATTCACAATGAGATAGGGATGGTTTCAAATAAATGTCCAGTATTACACAATTCCCACTGGACAAGATTTTTAAGATTTACGTGTAAGGCTGTGAGCCGTTTGCTCCCACTTTAAAGAGAATGTAACAAATCGAACACTTGAAAATAAATGGACAGAAATTTTTGTCACATTCAGTTGGGGTTTGAGGTTTCTACTTACCTTCCTTTCCAGATTCCTCCACCCTCCGTTCAGATTCATCTTCCCTCTTGCAATGGTATATACCTAATAAATAATACTGAAGTAACTCAACAATTGAAAAGAAGTCTTGAGTTTGATTTAAGGAAGCATTTATCTGTCATCTCATTTTTGGATATTTTATTGCTTGTCTACATCTAGTTGGAGAAGCTGGTTCAGGTAATGTATTCTCCAAGTGCGTGCAAGTATTCTCCAAGTAATGCAAGTAAGGTGTGCTCTTGAGGCCTTCTGTGTAAGAGATCCATGCTAATCCTGGAATTTCTTGTCATTGCTATGCACATGTTCAGCAAGACACTATCTCTGTTGTCCTTAATCCTTGAAAACTGAAGCTGGCTCTAAAAAGTCTTCAACTTGTATGTCAGAAGGGAGTCTGGGATATATCTTTATATCACATAGGAATTAGAAAATAAAGGAATATGAAAATATTTTGATGGAACTTATAAGATAATGCTGACCGAGGAAGTGTAGTTCAGGTGGCCCATGCTGGCTAAGTGCATCCTTACTGTTGACCCCAAGTATTTGAACACGCATACTTGAAGAGAAGAACTTAGGCTCATGACAGCCTAATAGATTTATAGAAAGCATAGCTGGGAGATATTGTGTGTAGCCTCTGATCCATTCTTGATTGCGGTATAGTTTTAGTGGCCCTTTTTTTTCCTACACTGTTAGGAAGGTATTTTTGACTCAAATAATAGTGTGATGAAAGACATCAAACTTACACGTAAGGGAGGCTAATGCCATCCTTATTTTAAGACATCATGTTACATTCAAACTTATTTTATTTTAGAAGATCATAATAGTGATGGAAAAAAAGAAAGAGGGTATTTCTAGGAAATGCTAGCTCCTCTTGAAGTGCTGCTATTATCCACATATACTGAAAGCAATATTTATCTTTGTTTTGAAGACAAAATAAAATACAAATAACATGAGGAGACAGGAGCTTTTAAATGTAAAGCAGTAATTACTTAATTGAAAACTGTTTTTTCTCTTCTTAAGAAATATAAGATACAGCTTAAAGCCTTTTTAATACTCTTTTAAAGAGATCTTACATGGCAACCAGTCATATTGGTACATGAAAATAACTGCATTCTCTGATAAAGATCCTCTTTTTCATGTTTTCAAACAGCAGCTGAGCACCATACTGTGGCAGCAGAGAACAATCTGAGAAAATGAACACAGATTGAAAAGGTCTCAGTTATGTGACATTTTCAATGAAAAAAGAAGTCATCTCTAGGCCCACAGCAAAAAGTTTTCACTCAGAATTCCCTAGAATTGCGGACATACCTTTCTACTGAAATTGCATGTTTTTCTGAACTACCTTGTCTGATGTTTTAATAAATGTGTAACATGGAGGACAACAAAGGAGAGATACAGTCAGTTTCAGAAATTTTCCTAAGTATGCTCAAAAGAAAACTTAGTTTCATAAATCAGTTTTCTCCCATTTATTTTGAATTTCCCATTACTTGCATCTAATTTTGCACTTAGTCTTAATTTGTTAAATTTTAAGAGAGCTGTTACTTTCTCAAATCCTAAAGACTTCAGGATTTTATAATACGTATATTTCTTTTCCATTTATATTTGCTGCATTAAGGTGGATTATAATAATGCATTAATATCCATCACGATATTTTTAATCAGCATCTTAGTTCATTAGTAACAGCTGCACATTGTTAAATGTTGTTTGTGTTGGGTTTTTTTTTTTAAACCTAAGTTGCTTAGAATCAAAATATTAACTAGTCCTTTCCATATTTATGAAAGCTGCACTGTTCTACAGTGTGGAATGAGGGAAAGTTTTATGCCTATCATTAAAAAAAACCCACATTTTTTTAGACCTTTTGCTCTGACAGCCTCCAAAATACTGCATAAGCATCACTGAATTAAGGTTCATAACATTCTTCAGACTGTAGTGTCATTTTAGAGGGAAGGAGACTATTGAACAAACCTGGATCATTTAGAAGCAGCCTGTGGTGTAAAGACTTTGTTACTCATTTTCCGAGCTTAGCCCTGCTAAACAGAGTTTCTGTGGAGTTTCGCGTCAGAACCCGGGAGTGAAATAGCCTTCAGGACCACGGACAGCGCACGCGATGTGTCGTTTCGAGGCCCTTGCAAGTTTTCACCTACAGTTTTGATAAGCTCAAAGTACGAACTTGTTCTTTCAGGAGTCTTGTTACACAAAATTGAAGCCCAACTTTTGACAGCTACACACCAAAAAGCAGTTTAACATTTTGTAAACCACACCCTATTTACAACTGCTGAGCTCTTCAAAGTACGGTCCACGACGTTCAGGAAAATAATTAGAAATGCAGTCGGCTATTTTGCTCAGTCCATGTGATTCAAGACATCAGGTCTGTTTTTCTTATTTGCCTCCTGAGAATGAAAAATGGCCAGTAAAGTGTTATGTCTGATGGAAAATTTATAGGAATGTCAGAGATGACCGATTAAGGGCACTTTATAGATTAACAGATGAAGACTAAAATAGAGGTTGACACTACTATGTTGGAAAAATTGGAGATATTTTGGAAATACAGTGAGGCACATCAAGATTTGTCTTAGACCTGGACATATATTATTCCAAACAATGAATATTTCAAAATCTGAAAGGTAACATGTAGAACAAGAATAGTGTTACTACTCCCAGCAGCGTGCTCAAAAACATTGCATCTTCTTTGTCTACAGTAAGTGGAAATGAACAATCTCGATATTGCCCATAGTCTGTTTTCCTTTTTAAAGCTTAAGGAAATGTAGATCTGTATGCTACAGATCTACAGAAACGGATCTGTAGCATGCTCTAGGTAACCAAGTTATCTACGTAAAGTACTTTGGTATGTTCTGCATGAGGACCATCTCTTCTTATAGGAATTCATGATATTGTAGGATCGTAGAGAACTCATAGAAATTTGGTTTTTTTCTAATCGTGGTGGTCTCTCTATCTTTATGAAGAATCCAGGCATTGTATATCCTCGTTCTCAAGTGAACAAACTGCTCAGAATGAGAACTCAAAAAACAAGAATATAGTGTTTCAAAGTGTACTTTTCTGCTGCTGTAATCGTTGTTACCAGATACTGTGGCAGCACCAGATTTGCCTTCAGTTCCAACTGATTTTGAAATCCTTCAGGGCTTTAGGAATAAAACTGCACATATCCTCTAGATCTCTTTTAAAGAAATAGATAAAATTTTGTAACAGCAAATAACACTGCAGAGCTGAACAAAATTGTTCTCCCATAAATGAGACTTGGATGCACCCAGACCAAATAATATTGTAGACTCATACTACACAGACTTGTAGAAAGACAAAGATATTATATTTCTCATGGTCAAACAGAATTCCTATATGTCCATCTTGGCTGAAATTCCCATTAGCCATGGCAACCAATGAGAGAAATACACAGCAACACATAACATCTAATTTAATGCTGACAAAGAGGTGAGATGCATTGATCTGTTTGGCAGAAAACTTTATTCTTTTTCATTCCAATAATTCAGTTTTTCCTCATTACTGGACACAGATAGCAAAATATAATTTTATTAACTATAACCATTTGTTTTGCAGTTCATCAATTAAATTCCAAAGTGTACAGAGACTAGTTTATTCTGGCCATTAATGAAAAGAAGTTAGTAGCTAGAGCTGTACTACAAATGGCAAGAGATGTTGCGTACAGTGCTTCAAGATCATTTGTTGCTATGACAATAATGGAGCAGAATAGCTGTGGTCCCTGAAACCTCAGATTTTTTATCTTTCCAGAGACATACAGGTAAATACAAATTCTTCTTTTTAAAGAGATGGACTTTCTTCAGAACTACAGTTACTTATTTTGTAACATACATACATAAATTAAGTGACTCTCTGCTCATTAGAAAGTTAAATCAGAAAAAAAGGAAAATAAATGGATTGCAAAGCTCCTGGACAACAGCCACCTCTCCTGCTATATATTGCCAATGTCAGTAAGAACCGCCAGTTAAGTACCAAGGAAAGTAAACTGATGGTTCCTGTATACCTACCAACAATCTCCATCATCTCCAGTATCAGTCAAACACACTTTTGGTAGAAGTGAATGAGAACTACATATCAAAATCCTTTCCTGATCTCATGTATCTTTCCTTTACCTAATAATAAGTGCACCTGTGTTTATTTTTTAAAATTTGGGGAGCAAATTGGATTCTGGAAGTAATTTCCACACTAGTTTCACATATTTCCACATAATGGCACAAATTTCCTGATGTACTTCATTTGAAAACTGATTCTGAAAGGAAAGAAGTTCTCTCCTGCAACTGGTGACCACAGAGGAGTTAATCCATAATCCCTTTTCCTAAATAACCTAGAAGAGTGATAATTTTTTATGTCTATATATTTTTAAAAATGCAGATAAGCTCTCTTTTATTTCATACTGTCACAAATTATTAACTTTACCTTCAATAATGCTGAATCACAACAAGTGGTTTACAAAGATCACAGCTGTAGCGATTAACATCCATAAACTACTAGCTCACAAAAGATATGCTCTTCGATTAGTTTCAAAAGCCGCTGAATGTAATTTGAAATCTAATCCATGTGCTAGCATGTAGGATAGCCTGTAGTCTGACAGCAGCACACACTATATAAGCTACTAGAAAACATCAGAGGTGTGTCTGAGAGAGTAGGGAGCCTATGTGAGCTAGCAGACAATTTAGAACATTGGGCTTATCTGGGAATTGTTATTACACAGAAATTTACTACAAATAACAGAAGTGTTTGGACTTTGAACATTTTCTTTCATTCAGAAATACTCTGTAATTATTTTAAGGCAATGATCAGAGTCTACTGCATAAAAATAATCTCTGGAAATTATAAAATGGCATCAGATTTCCCTGACCACATTTAACTTACCACTGGTTGCAGATGTATTTCAACAATGATCATGGATAGAATTCCTTATAGTAGCTTCATACTATATTCTGTATGCTGGGAATACCCATCTGCATCCCTGCACCCCATTCGTGTTTGCAGAAAACATGAATATGAAATTTTGCAGCTTGTGTTCCAGGGACACTTTGGCTTAAATCTCTTTAGGAGACACCTTCACCATGTCACAGCTGGGTAAGCTGATTGTATATTGTTTACTTGAATCATCCTGAATGTCAGAAGAGTAAAAAAAAATTCATGTTAATAGATTCTGTGATCACATATAGCCAAGTTTTCTTCTTTTCAGCTGTCCCTTGTATTTTTTTCTCTCATTCTAACACAGAAGAAAATTGTTTCATGGCAATCATCTTTTGTGTCTTAAAGCATTAGATGTGGATGTATCCTGATTTCAGGAGGTCATATTCATTACAAGTTTAAATATGCTATCTAACAATAAACTGGAATCTAATAGAATGGCACAAGTAAGGAAAAATATGCTATGTAATAATTTCCACATTTCCTGTCTTCCAGACAATACTATTTGAACTATTTATTGTTGCTAATTTTAGAAAACTTTTCCTTGTTTTTTCCTTTTTCTTTTTTTTTTTTTTTACGTCCGTAGATCATCTGAAAGTGACACAGTCAAACTATGTACGTCATAATATTGTATTCGGTTTCTATAAAATTTGTCAAAGGCCTTTTAAAGTTTTTTTGCTTTATCAAAACTATCTCTATTGTTTCTTTCATTTCTCCTGACACCTACACTGAAACATTGGTCAAAGTCTCATTACTCTCTCTCCATCAAAGTTGCCTTCCTTCCGAGTATAATGTCTGTTACAGAGGCAGCAGTGCAAGGAGATCTGATATCTGACCTCTCCTGTACTACGTTTCATTTCAACAGAAGTTCTCTTATATTGCATCCAAAAAGTTTTCTCAAAGTTGTTTCAGAATTTGCCAAATTACTAAATTATCTGTCTTTCCTTAAACTTCCTGCTAGTTTTGAGAACGTCGTTCGCTTCCAAGATTCTAGAAAGGCTTTAGACTTCTGCTTTCACAGAACTAAGTTCTTCAGATATCTTGATTTATTATCTTCTCACGTGATTTCAACACAGATCTCTACTCTTAACAATATTAAAAAAAAAAAAAGACAGACATGAACTGCTTCAGTAGTAACTTGCAGATACATTCTGACTATCTGTTGCATAAATCATAGGGGAGTATTTTACATGCATTTGTTGGCTAGGAATGGCTCCTGTTCTGGATTTCTTTGGATAGAACAGTTAAAACATAGTTTCTTCTTTAGCAGAGTAAGTATTCATTTGTTTAATTTACTATTTGGGAGTTTCTTCCAGTGGCATGCATACAGAGGCAACCATGCATAAGAAATGTTAATATTATGTACAAGGAAATGCTGTTTTCCTGTAAAATCACCACGCACCTTCCTGCACCTCAGGTTCATATAATTTAATATGGCAGAGAAAAAGGGACATCCAGAGCCACAGCCAGGAGTAAAAGCAGGGAAAAACCCAACATAAGTCCTAGAGAAAAATAGATGAGGTCATCCTGTTACCATAAAATACATGTAGATGTTTTCAGTAGCTGTTTGTCTTTCAGTGTCACAGATGAGCCCATGATGACATATAGCCTTTGTGCTTACTTAACGTTCAGAAGACACTTGTGACAAATAGGGTCACGTAATGATGACGCTTATCAGATTCAGGAATATGTATTGCTACCATTACTTCAGAGGTCAGCTTTAGCTTTGGAACTTCAAATTAGAGTCCAATCATTTTCAATCCCACTGTAAGTTTTGGGAAAATATCTGTGATGAATGAAAGTTACACCGAACTGTTTTGTTCCCCCTCCCTGCCCCCTTTCCTCCCCCTATATCGGTACTGTTGGAGCTAAGGTTGTTCCTTTTCTTTATAGATTATGAATTACTCTGAAATGCAAGAGTCTTAGAGCAACTGTGCATATTAAAGAACTTGAATGCGCCCATGTTTGTGTTAAACAGGATTGAAATACGCAATACTTATCTTGATTCTGAGACTAGATATTAACACGGGTCAATGATAGTTCATGACAATAGTTTCAAAGGCAATTTTTTAATATTTTAATGTCTGTAATCCTCCACAAGTGAGTCAAGAAATGCCCTTAAGAGTGTCTTCATTCTGCTTGAAATCATCTGCAAGCTCCTACTACACTCAGTGAACTTTCACACGAAAGGTGATGCTTGAGAACGTGTAGAGTTTATAGATAGTTTTACATTTCCAGAATGGATATCCAGCCCCTAATACTTCATAGTTTATTAATTTAAGGCATTTGTTTTAATAAGTCCTAAAATAAGATTATTTTCCTCATCCTGATCTGTATTGAAGACCTCCAAGCATGTCTCTTGGAAGAAATGAAACAGTAAACAGCAACTGTTGGAGTTCAGGAATGCTAGAAAGGGGAAATGTCTTAAAGTCACATAAACCAAATATCCAAAAAAACCTTGCTTAAACGTAGCTGCCATTGTTAAATTTTTGTGCTCCTTGCAAGTGCCTAGTTGTTCTGGAAGGAGAATAGTGTGCGTTTGATTTCGTCCATCAGAGAGCTCAGAGACAGAATCATGTTCAATCATGATGTTAATCACAGCACAATAGTTTCTACTGAAATGACTCTATAGAGGATTTATTCTCCCATCTATGCAGGTGCATAAAGAATTCTTTTAATGGGTGGTGCATATACTCTTGTAAAAGAATTGACTCCTTTGTATTAAAATTACATGCCTGGGATTTTAACATAAAATCTGAAAAATCCCACTGTGCAAAACTGACTTAAACTCAATTTCCCTCTCCCCCTTTTACAATGTCAAGATGCCTGAGTGCTCAAGTGACTGAATAAGTACTAAATATTTAATGCATGGAGGTTACATTAACTGAGTCTTTGATCTGAAACTTCTTAAAAACATCTTAAAAGCCCTTCAAAAACGAGTTAGTATTTCATTACAGTCACTTAAAATAGATTTATTTTATCAAAACATCCTGTCAGAAACCCCAAAGCTGTGATTAATAACCTACAGCATTTTGACTAAAGCATCTCCTAATAATAGTTTCTTGGTGTATCAACAGATTGCCTGTTGTGGGTAAGAAGTAGCTGGCCCTGTCGCCTCTGTCTGGCACTTGCATGTATGCACAGTTTCTCTAGTGAGAGTCTGAGCAGGTATATACATTAGAATCCACAGTGGGATTCTGCACGCTTGATGATATTCAAACAGGATGTCTCTCATTTAATTCTGAGATGAATTATTTTTTTTTCTTTGTGGACCAAATTTAGCTTTTTTTCTACATGGAATAAATTTAACAGGGCAGTTTTGTTACGGATGTTTTTATTTAGTAATATTTATAAGTATTTGGGTACCATGAACAATGGGATAGATCAATAATTAATATCATCCTTGGAAAATCCTGCTTGTTTTTAATCTGTACAGTGTAATTTGAGAGCATCTCTGGCTGTGTCAAGACCCTGTCCTTTAGATTATTTTTTTATTGTTTAAGGGCAACAGACTATGATATGATATTGTGTGAGTGTCTGCCAGATGTGTATAAGACAGAAGCATACACAGAAGCAGGTTTCTATATGATTAATTTCTACTGCATCCAGGAGACCTTTCATGAGAGAACTTGGCCCATCCAAGTCTGTCCTTCCCCCTTCTAGATTTGCTTCTCATTGGCTTTGTGCACTTCTAGATCCCACTCTGAAATTCCCACTGTTGTTTTCCTAAAACACCTGTTGTGTCCTGATGCAACATGAAGACACAATTTAAGATCTTCAATGATTAATCACAAACCACCTGGTCACTCTGGTGCTGAATTTTGAGTTTGTGAGTTTTTACCTCATGCCCGTCATTTCTACTTCTTAATTCATACCTTCTGAACCACAGGAAAGGAAGCTGACAAGATACATTTAAGAACTGGCCTGTTTCTGTCTCCTCAGGAATTAGCAGATTAAAGCAAAATGTTAACTGTATTCTGGGATCACAAAGGAAATTAAACTCTAGACTCTGAGCTCACTGTAGGGTCATATGTAGTCATTTGCCACTACTTTCTCAAAGCAAAAATTAAGGATTTCTTCTTGAGTCTCCCACAATACTAGTGAAAGGTACATGGCTAAAGCCTCAAGAAGCACTTTGAAAATATATTCCTTGTTTCTTAAGGGAAATGAGCCTTTGTCAGTGTATAGCTTGTGTAGAAGATGTTTTGCATATAAAAACCACGTGTAGATTGAATCCTGTTATATAAAGCAAAGCTGGTTTTCTGTGGAGTTCTTTTGTAGTACCAACATTAAAAGGGTTGTTATAAATAAAAGTGGAATATAATTATAAATGCCCTTCTGAGGGAAAAAAATCCTTGATTACCTTTGAATTCTTTTGCCCTTTAAAAAGGTTATATTTAACTGGTTCAGTTTCTTACTTGATGTTTCAGTTCCCAAGGGAAATCAACCTCCAGTACGAACTGTTTCAATTGGGTTACACGACTTTACTTTGTGTCTTGCATTTGTTAACAGACAGGTTATATAACGCTGCAGGCTTTAACTATACCTTACTCTCTTTTCAGCTGCCATCGGTACCCCCGGGTTTGGGGGGATGACCAGAGATGTGGGAAATGGTTTGCAAAAGTTCTGCTGAAATTAACCCCTCCCGATAATAGCATGAACTGCTTGGAAGTAGAGACTTCAGGAGCAGTGTGAGGCTATAAATCTTAAACTGTAAAATATATATTTAATATTTTCATGTGCTACTTACCATACATGATTTTTTATGACCAGAAAGAAGTAGGTCAAATCATGCCCTTATTCCCAATAGCATATAATCTGTGGAAGTACTATTGTCTGGAAAAAAAAAAACCAAACAATTTTCTTGAGTTATCAGTGTTCTAACTGAGAAAGTAATTGGAGCATGTGTGTGCTGCCTCACTAAAATGCAGGAGGCTGAATTCTAAGGGGATATTTTCCATTTCTAGGTAGTTTGGTGTTGAACAGCTTTAGATTCATTATTCTTATATTTCCATCAAGTAATGCTTTCCTGGTAGAGGAGAAGATGAAAGGGACCTTTTAAAAAATATCAATAACACAAAAGAAAGGAAAGAAAAAGGGGTTTCATCCAGGCCTTTTTTTTTAGTCATTGATCAATAGCCCCACGAGAGTGCTGTATTTAGAGAAGAAAGGCAAGCAAGCAAGAATCTTAACTAACTAGCAGGAAGTTGATTGTAGCATGCTGGTGTTCAGGCAACTGATAAGAGAGGAGGAAACATTTATGCTCAGAATCAGCAAAAGCAGGAACATGCTTTACCTCTTTGCCTATTTCATTTCACAAGGCCAACATACTGCACTTAGGCACCGGAGATAAAAGTAGACTAGTTTTGTTAATTGCTTGGCATAAATTTGGAATGGACTGGACAATGAAATATGGCAATAATGTTTGTATTTGCGATGCTACATTTGCATAAATCATTGTTTAGATTGGCAACAATCTGTACATCCCTAGTGCTGTAAGGTAGCACACTGAAGGTATCCACCAGTTGTTGTTCTGGCAGCTAATTCCTTGCAGTAGGCGATGATGTGTATGCTATTATCATTTTTACCTACATAAATTCCGAGAGAGCTCAGTTAAATCTTATTGTGTTTCATTGTCGCATAGTCTACACAAGTGAAAAAAGACCTAGGCTAAGACAACATGCTTGTATTTCAGAGGTGGAGAAACTTTAGGGCCTTGTTTCTGCGTGAAATTGATTTTATATTTTCTTTTTTATTTATTAAAAATGCAAATTCTACCCAGAATGATTCTTAGAGATTTTTGGAGCACTGCTGAGTAAGCCAAACTACCTGTATATTTCTTTAGAGTCATCAATGCTCTTGGCAGGTACCGTTATTTTTGCAGTCACTGATAGCATTTATTACATAAAGCTTTTGTGCTTTTTTGGTGTTTGGTTTTAAAAAAGTAATTAAACAATTAAAAAAAAAAAAAGATTGCTTTAAACTTCAATATCTCGTAAAAGAACAGTATTTTTAAAAAAATCCTTCTAGAAGACTTTTTTCCAACTCCACCCACCCATCCCCCCAAGTTTACTCCTTTTATTCACTGCGAGCATGCCTTGTCTTGTCTTTAGGCTGAATAAACTGCTGTACCACATTTTCTGTGTGAAACCCACACAGAGACAGATCTATGTTATATTAACTAATTCAAAGTCTTTTTTTAAGTATTAGTATAAATTGTTTGAATGCCTCTTTCTGTAATTTAAGTTTATTCAAAGTTGATTAAGAGGCAGAAATAAACCCCTCTCTACCTTCTCCTTTGTGGTTTACTTGGTGCCTGAAGTTCAGGCTTAGTAGTTAGATAGTGAAGTTCGACTCCTAAAGAGTCAGGAATTTTGAATTATATTTGCAGTTCTGGAGTTGTGTGTATTTTTAGTAAAACACTGGCATGCTTTTTAAGATTTTTTTCTGTGGTTCTGTTAATATTTGTATGGGAAGTTTGGATTAGAATTATGAAATACTCACTCTGATGTGTAACGGTGTGATCCCCTTCACAGCCACCAAAGTTGGGGTTTTTTTGCTCGTGCTACTTTGCATATGACCATCTATCATGCAATAAATTGATTTTCCTGTCTACTATTCCCATCTTCCTAAGCCTTCATATTATTGCAGAGTTGATTCTGCTCTTTGTTCCTTGTCCTATGCATAATTTCTTTGTCAGGACTAACTTTAGGTATGACACATTTCTTAATTCTTAGCTAAATGATTGTAAAATTCTAAAATGTGATAGCTCAAAACTCTCTGTTCAGGTAAGTTATTGATTACTTTTTTTGAAAGAAAAGGACTTACCAAAATCATGGAATCATGGAATTGTCGGAGTTGGAAGGGACCTCTAGAGATCATCTAGTCCAACTCCCCTGCTAAAGCAGGATTGCCTAGAGCACATTACTCAGGAGTGCATCAAGGTGGGTCTTGAAAATCTCCAAAGAAGGGGATGCCACGACCTCCCTGGGCAGCCTGTTCCAGGGCTCTGTCACCCTCACCGTAAAGAAGTTTTTCCTCATATTTGAATGGAACTTCCTATGTTCCAGCTTGTGCCTGTTGCCCCTCCGTTACCACAAAGTCTTAGCTGAGAACTAGCTTCAGTCTTGTATGTGGCATCTCTGTATGGCTTATGTTCAAGATTGCATTTGGTGGTGCAGCTTATTCAGCTAACTAGGGAAGAATGATAAACTGCCTTGAGAAAAATGTCCCCCACCTCACTTTTTGCATAATTCTTATTTTAATAATATCAGCGTAATAAACATTCAGTGAGACCAAGGCTTTCTTGGCTTCTATCTGTCTGCGTCTATCAGCCTCTCATCTATCTATAGCGATCAACATGAAGTTGATCAGAGGGCTGGAGCACCTCTCCTATGAGGACGGGCTGAGAGAGTTGGGGTTGTATAGCCTGGAGAAGAGAAGGCTCCAGGGAGACCCTGTAGCAGCCTTCCAGCACCTAAACAGACCTAGAGAAAAGATGGGGAGGGACTCTTTATCAGGCAGTGTAGCAATAGGATGAGGGGTTACAGTTTTAAACTGAAAGCAGGTAGATCTAGATTAGATATTAGGAAGAAATTCTTTAGTGTGAGGGTGGTGAGGCACTGGAACATGTTGCCCAGAGAAGTTGTGGATGCCCCATCCTTGGAAGTGTTCAAGGCCAGACTGGATGGGGCTTTGAGCAACCTGGTCTAGTGGGAGGTGTCCCTGCCCACGGCAGGGAGCTTGGAGCTCAATGATCTTTAAGGTCCCTTCCAACTCTAATCATTCTGTGATCTGTGAAGACACTTCCTTACCCATACTCTTTATTGCCTTTAACTTCTCCCCCAGCTCTTTCTCCTGCTTCAGCCAAAGTATTTACAACTCACCCTTTCTGCTCTTCATCTTTACCCAAAATCAGTGTTGCCTGCTTGTTCCCTATTTTGCTGTCCATATATCCTGATATGCAAATCGCCTCTTTGGTTTTCTTCAACCTTTTGGTATTTGGAACCATATTTCTGTATTTTATTTCAGAAGTAACTAGTATGATTTGCTTTTTTCTACTTTTGTAAAAATGGTTGATGTCATAACGGTCATTCAGAGCAGTAAGTTGAGAACAGGAGCTCTTAACCATTTTTATTCTTCATCATCTTCATTAATATTGCTCTAACATTCAACCTGTATACAGAGTAATAACACGTATACTCTGTGGTTTTAATGCTCTTTGCATCAATGTTAACTTTGTGTGTGTGAGGAAAACCCTAAACCTCCTAATGCGAAATAATTTTATTTGTGGGCATATGGGAGTTAAACTTTCTTTCCCTTACAGTTTTCATTAGAGAGAGGCTTACTGGTACCGTGGCAGAATGCTCAAATAAGCATTTTAATGTTGAATAAAGGTCAACACACTTGAATTTGAAACCATTAATCCTTTTGCTCTTAAAGCAGGCAGAACTTTTACAGACTAAATACCGCATTAAATAGCAGACTCTTAAAGTTCTGAAGAGGAGAAACATACTTTCCAAGTACCAATTTGAGTTATAGAACTTTTTTCTTCTGTTCTTTTAAGCAAAATAAGTTTGGGGATTTTTTGGGGTTGTGTGTGGTTTTTTAATATTGCTTTATTATTTCCCATTGTCTTGGCAAAGGGTATTTCTGAGTCCATAGAGCTATGGAAAAAGAGTCCCCAGTGTACAAAAAGACCATGTGTAGTGGAGACAATGCCAGTACTTTCAGGTCACGATAATTACATCAGTCTATGCGTGTAGATGCCCTACCGTTCAGAGGAAAAGAAGTTTGGGCTCCCTTTAAATTAATTTCTGGACTTTGAACAGTTGTGGTAGCCCTCTAGGACATCACAGACTGTGAAAATAAACCTGTATTGCCTTGTGTTGAACTTTTAACCTATGTATGACTGAAGCCTGTCTTTTGGGAAGTCATCCAGTCTTGATTTCAAGGCATCAGGAAACAGAGTATCTACTGCTTCCTTTGGTAATTTGTTCCAGTGTCTGATTACTCTTACTGTTAAAAACATAAATCTAATTTTTGAGTTGAATTAGTCTTGGATTATATATTTATTTCTTTTCCTGTGGAAGCTAGTTTTTCACTACAAGATTAAGAAATAATTTCTTTCAATAGCGAGGGGACAGGGAGGTGAAGTTGATGGTAGTCAGCAGATTGTACTTGATTCAGTACTTGATTCTCACTTCAAGACATTTATTCAGCCCTCAAGTATTTTCTGTGGCTTCTTGCTGCATCTATTTAAATTTCTCAAAATCTTTTTAAAAATATAGGTTCTAGATTTCCTTCATTTTATTCAAATTTACAAATATTATATTTGGAAAAATGAGGTATTTAATCCTGTTCACTGCTCCCCAAACAGCAAATGCAAGGATCTCATTGCTGGGATTTTTCAGTTGGGGTCATGGATTCACAGGAATGGGAAGGTAATCTAATCACCCTTCCTGCATGGATGGATCAGAACTTATTCTGGACAGATTTCTGTGTTATTTCTGACAGCTTTTTTTCCAGGAGTATTCCAGAACTTCTACAGGCAATCTGTCTTCTCTACATTTTACTGCTTCTTACTATTTGACAGGTTTTTTTTTCCTAAAATCTAGCCTGGCTGCTCTTTAAATCAGTTATGTCTTGCCCTATCTAACATCAACACAAGGAGCAGTTTGGGGGTTTTGTAGTTAGGTTTTTTTCCTCTCCTTTTTTTCTTTTTAGCAACTTATTACCTATATCCATATTTCTTTTTTGTCTTTTACAACTCTAATTCTTACTTATAGTGATATTTTCTAGATGAGAAGTTTCTTCCAGATTATCACCAGTTGGTCCTCATTTTTTAGAGGTGCAGTTACTCAGAATGGATGAAGTAATGCAGCTGCAGCTTTACCAGTGCTGAGTTAGAAGGATTCTTCTCTGAGTTGCAAGCTATACCTAGTATATGCATTGCAGTAGGACATTTGTCTTTTCTGGAGCAGTGTAATATTGTTGATTGATTATCCAGCTTTATCCAGCTTGTGATCCACAACAACTTCTAATTTTCTACTGAATGGCTACAAAGTCAGTGGTTCTCCATCCAAAGAAGTTAATTATTCTTGGCTTAATACAGTATTTTGCATTTATCCCTACTGAACAAGCACTATGGCTTCCAAATCAGATCTTTAAATTTGCCAAGGTTATTCTGAATTCTGGTCTCTTGTCCAATGCATTTATAATGCCTCCAAGGAGGATATTGCCACAGCAAGTATGGTTGTAATACTATTTTCTAGGTCATTAATCAAAACACTATCAGACCTAGAAAAGTCTTGTGCATATTTTCACTTTGAGATATCTTTCCATATTGATAGGAACATTGCTAACCACTCCCTGAGCATGATTTTCTGAATCAGTGTTGCACCCACTTTGTACTGTTTTTATCTGAATCATGCTTCCATGGTTTGCTTAGAAGATTGCTATGTGGAAGAGGATCAAAAATAGTCCTAAGTACACATGACATCTGATGCTTTTCCTCTGTCCACAAGGCCTGTTACCCTATAAGGGAAGAAAATTAGATTCCTTTGACGTGATTGTTCTTGACAAATCCATGTTGGATGTTATACATGTCCTCATTACCTTCCAGGCACTTACAAATAGTTTGGCTATTTGTTTCAGTATTTTTCCATGAATTTAAGATAAGCTGGTTGGCCTACAATTGGCAGGCTTGCCTTTTTTTTTTTTTTTTTTTAATCCTTTGTAAAGATAGACATTACACTTCCCCTCTTTTGGTCTTCCAGTGTCTCCATTGTCCTTTTTAAGTTCTCAAAGGTAAACCCTAATGACTTTGAGATTCTTAGTTAGCTCTTTAAGTACTGTTGGACGAAGTTCATGAGACTCAGTCCATTTAAAAACATCTACCTTACCTAAGTACTTTGAATATTGTACCTTCCCTATTTGAGGCTTAAGTCTGGCCCTTTGTCAGCGATATTAATTGTGATAGCTACATGATTGCAATTGACCTTATAATAAATACTGAGGTGGGGAAAAAAAAAAAGAGATATTCATTAGTCTTTTTGGCATCATCCATCATGTTCCACTCCTTTCTTTAGGAGTAGACTAGCCTTTTCCTTGACACCCCTCTTACTGGAGTATCTGTAAAGTGACTTTTATTACCCTTCCTGTCTCTTGATGTTTGCATCTCATCTTATACATACTCACTTGGATTTTTTTAGTTTTACCCCTGCCAGTTCCTTTCTACTGCTATATCACTTCTTGTTCTGTAGGTGTAGTCTGTATTTTTATTTATAAATGTATCATTTCATATTTCCTTGCATCTAAATCAGTTTGAACTGGCCCAAGTAACATAGTGACCCAGTTTCTATGATTAACCTCATCATCATTCAACTCTCCAGCTGTCTGTCTCATCCATAGATGACAGCTGTAGTATACCCACTTTTTCTTCTAGGTCCTCAATTGAAAGATTGGACAGTGTTAGGGTAATACCTATTTTTGTGGTTTTCCATCAAAAAACATCTGCATTAACATCTGCATGTTAATTCTTTAATTACTAGTTGTGGGCAATTTCTTCTTCATGCATTGAATATATGCTTTATTGAATTTATGGAATTACCCATTTTTAAATCCTAGTGGAATTTTGAAGTAAGTCAAAGAAGGAAGAAGTTCTTAAGGAAAAAGTTCTTTACAATGAGGGTGGTGAGACACTGGAACTGGTTACCCAGAGAGGTGGTGGAGGCCCCATCCCTGGAGACATTCAAGGTCAGGCTTGATGAGGGTCTGAGCAATCTGATCTAGTTAAAGATGTCCCTGCTTACTGGAAGGGGGTTGGACTAGATGACTTTTAAAGGTCCCTTCCAACCCAACACATTCTATGATTCTCTGATTCTATGAAAAGATTCTTGAAATTATTTCTGCAGAAATCAGTTGCATATTTTTGTCTGATCCTAGATTTTTAATTTTACAGAAATAGAAATTAGCTTTCTAGAAGCAGAAGTGAGGAAAAGATAGGATGGAAATGCTGGATTAGGATGAATAAATGGCTAATATAGTGATACCCAAAACCTTCCATCTTATCCACAACAGAATATACAACTTTATTTGTGACCTGGGGAAAAACCAAAGAGAGAACAAGAGAAAGACCCCTATATGTGCAGCTTCCTTTCAGGACTACATTTTCATAATGTTTGCTCTGCTGGTTTTCCTATTCCTTTAAGCTTCACTGATACAGACATGAAAAACTCCACCAAATGAATGTCCTTGCACTTATGTCTATAGCTTGCCACAGGAAAACCCAAAGCCCATGGAGCTGAGCTTATTCCTAGTCTTTGAATCTCATCAGCGCTTTGGAGATGGTGGTTTCCGTTGTTTCAGTGATCACACTTTATAATGCAATACTATTGCTTTTGACATTTATATTGAATGAAGGGCAGCTTCACAGAGGTCTATGATTGCTCATAGATCAAAGCCAGATTTGCTAGCCACCACCAGCCCTGTCTGATATAATGATATGCATTGACAATTATGATACTAAATGCAATGTGATTGTTTATAGATCAATTCTTGATTTAACCAATTGAAGTAGCTGTAATATCACCGGCAATACAACAAATATAAAGAGAGAATAAAAGATTTGATTAATATTGTGAACTAATGAGATAGGCCATTTTCTTACAAGGAAACCTGAAGGTTAATCATTCATACTCTAACAAAAAATCAGACTTCGTGAGATCATATTAATGTTAATTGAAGAAGGCAAATTCTAAGTATGAGAGTCATCCATTACTTATGTGTAGCCTTGTTTGTTATATGACTAGATCTGACTTGCCAGTTAGGATTTCTTCATGTAGAAAAGTATTTCACTCCATATTTGGAGGATGGCAGTGAATGTGGCTCTGTCATATTTCATTACTTTAGACTTTACTCTGCTTCATTTCAGTCTGCAGTAGGACTACTTCTGAAATGGGATTATTGACTCCTACCATTGATCATGCTGCCCTGGTGTGTGTGCGTGTGTGAGTGTGCAGTTACTACTACTATCAAAATATGAACATCTGAAGGTAAAAATAATACATGATCTGCAGTGTAAGTAATATCTATGGATCTTGCCTTTCTCCTTCTTTTTTATCCCCCTTTTTTTCTCAGGCTAGCTTAGTCTGTCAGCAGGATGAAAGGAAAAATTGCTACACTTGTGCTAAATTTCCCCTGGGAAAGTAAATTATGGACAAGCCTCCAAGGACAACCCAGAAAGAAAGGGATAAGATATTGATGCGCACTGTGCCTCTCACTCTTTCTTCCTTGTCCCGCAATTGAGCACTCCTTCAATGAAAAGTTACGAGTTCCTTGTTAAATTGAATTTCTCTCCTCCTTGTCTCACAATTTATTGTGATGCTGAAAATTTTATATCTTGGTAAAAACTGGCAGCAGCCTCATTTGTCCCTACAAAAGGCTATCCAGGTTTGAATAGGTTTTGAAACAGAGCTATGAATGCTCACACTTAAAGACAGATAGTCATGTCACTTCCCAGTTCATAGGAACTTTTTTAGTTACCGTATTTTTTTCATCCGTTTTAACCATTATGCTTTTAGGGATAGGAAGGGGGTGGAAGGAAGATTGGTAGGGAAGAAGTCTGTTCATGGATGCTTTAGTTTTCGATTCCCAGGTTGATAAGCATTCTTCCTGTTTTTACTCCACTACGTAAGGCCATGTATCCTTTTCTCTATGTGTGTTTTAGTAGAAGATGGAAGGTGGGAGATGTTAGATTTAAACTGCATTGGATTTGATAGTGATCTTTCTTCATGGACCCAAAAATCATGAAATGCTGGAATTGTTCCCCTGAAAGAGATGGTGAGGGGAGGGAAGGATTGGTCTGGTTTCAAGCCCAGATACTTTGACCTATCAGTATTTGACTTCATGATGTCCTGCAGCTCCCATTTTCCTTATGTTTCCTTATGCTGATGGGGCCTGATACTGTGACTGACCAGGAAAGGCAATTAGTAGATTATTTGACCATTAGAAACAATGTCTAGTCTCTCAAAATAGAGAAATCTCTCGAGACTGACATCTTAGATAATCAGCCTTAGATATGCCTTAGATAGTCAGCCCTTGGTGTGGTTCCTGCTGTGGTGTCATGCAAGCCACAGTAAAGGTTTGAATGAAAATAAATCTTCTAATGATTTGTTAGGATACACAGTGAATGCACCTTTCATATGAAATCTAAATGTTGGAAAGAAATTGCCTTGTTTTTTTTTCCTGGTAGCTTTCTCTGCAGTCACGCAGGGTGCTTAATTCTGGTGAAAGGGAAAGCAGAAAGACTGCCATGCTACATGACATTCCAGTTATGGAAGAAAAAAAAAGTAGCAGATTGACAGGCCAATAAAAATACACAGAAGGTTTTTCTCCTTTCCAAAGATACATGTGCGGGAATGTAGGAGAGGAAAAGGCTGGGAGGGTGAAATTTGTATGATTACATACAGACTCACACATATATATGCATATGCATGTATGCATTTGCCTGTGTGCACAGACAAACATTAATTCAGCAGGTAATGATGTATGTTCAAAACATCTTTTTTGTTCATGTTAGCCAAAATTCTGGGATTTTCACTGTTCATCACCATAATTTAAGCTGGGCCTGCCATTGGTCTGACAAGTGCAGCAGAATTTCTTTTGTGTGAGCTGCTGTGAAGGAGAAAAGCCCAAGCTGTATGCTCAGGAGCTATTTCTTCTCTGATGCACCACTAACGCAGAAATATGAGTTACACTGTGCTTCTGTTGAACCATGGCTGTTGGATAGAGAGGCTGGGAATGGGAGGATACGAGTTTAAGTCACAAAAAGAGTAAATGTCTCTAAGTGTTTAAGACAGTTATGTGTGTTAATCAAAAAATTTATAAAATATGGTAGAAATGGTCTTGACTTTAGCAGTTACATGGTAGAATTTTTTGCATTTTATTTTGGGTTTGATGCGTTGGTTTGAGCTCATCACATGAAAAAGGCAGTGGCGGTTTGGGTTTAGCATCCTTCCTGAGGATGGCTGCTAGTCTGAGGTTGCAGACATTTAAGAAAATGATGCCAGTCTCAAGTTACGCTGGGGCTTCTCTTCATAGGGCAGAAGATTTAGGATTGGGTCCATTTTTTGCCATGGAGGTTAGTTCCACCATTTGCAAGATCCTGAAAGCTGCTTTGATATTTTTGTAAGAAAATGTTGTAGTCTGGCCTGTAAGAATCTGCTTGATTTGCATGTACAAATCAGCAAGGTCAGATATTTCTGATAGTACTTTCTCGGTCATTTTTTCTTAAGCACCTCATTTTCTGTGTTAGATTTTAAACAAAGGTTTTATTGCTGTTGAGATAAAGCCCTCTAACCAAGATGCAGCAGCTATGGTTGTTTTCTCTGTTGCTTATATAGCACTGTCCCTCTTTTCAGCCTCCTCACCAGCTTCTTATCTTTATTGCTATCAAATTCAGTCTGCCTTTCTCTCTCTTTACATCAAGGATTCTAATCATGTCACTGATCTCTCTTACTGCTTCTGCCTGGCTTATTTTCTACTCTCAACTGGGTCCAAAGCGATAACTTAGTTGGCCATTACCTTACTCCTGGCCTCCTCAATGTCTGCAGTAAGCAGAGGAAAAGAACCAGGAGTCCTAGCAACTCTGACACCATTTAGGTTAAATGGTCAGAATGTGGGAAATCCACACTGGGAAGAACGAGAAGGCAGCTCTGCCTTTGGTACATAGCACGATTTGTAGCTTTGCCATAAATCAGTCATTTGCACAGGCTCCCTTGTGACATGTAATAGAGAGAACGGAGGCACCAAGGGAAACATCACCCAGTTGCTGTGTATCCTCTCCCTTCTCTTCTTTTACACTCTCTTTTCCTCAGGAAGTTATTTCATCGCCTGTAGTCCTGTGAATAATGTAATATTTACCTGTAGGCAAAGGAGAAAAAAGGAGGAGGGGTGAATAGTGGAGTGATATAGATAGTATTTGGAGTGCAGAAGTACTTTTGAGATTAGCAGAAGTGGAGTGGATGGTAGGCTAAGGGTTGGAATAGCCAGGTTTAAAAGAGGCTGGAAAATGTGATATGTGGGCTTTGTGAGAGAGGCATTAGGCACAAATTTTAGAAAAGACAATTTTGAGAACAGTGCCCCGAATTATTAGAAATAACAGTTCTGGCTGGACCCTGTCAATAATACCAGGACAACCTCTAAAATTGTTGAATATACTGTCCAAATATTCCTTTCAAACATGCTTGGAAATGTTGGACTGCCAATAAGAAATAGTAAGTAGCCCTAGTGATACGTGCCTTGTGGTTTCTTATTCCAGTTAAAGCATACGTTCATCTTCATATAAACAAGATGAAAGTTTTAGCTATAACTATAAAAATCTGTATCACATATTTGATACGTTGGACACCTATATCTGTACCTTGTATGTCTATAAAAGTATTTTACCATGAATAAAGAGAAAACAAGTATTTGGATTCTACTGCCATATGTATGGGGTTTTTTTTAAGAATGTGACTCTGGGAGTACCTTCAAATGACACTTTACTTTGCTAATAAACAAATATACCTCTGTGTGTTTTCTGTCTCTCATGGGAAAGAAAGAAGATGACAAGGATCATGCATCTGCTCAGGCATTATATGCCTATAATACAAGTAAATGGGCTTTGCAGTCTGTGTTTGCTGCAGCCTTTATTCCCCGCAGTTAAATCAGCCATACTTTTTTTTCCAAAAAAGGACAGTTCTTGTATCTTCTATTTTCTGGTATTCTTTACTACTGCTGGTGAGCCAGGGAGTCATTATTATGCAAAAAAAGTGTACATTTTCAGCACCGAGATTAAATGAGCATGAGAGAAATAATAATTGATGCATAAACATGAGTATAAGTTTATTAGCTAAACTCATCTTTAAAGACTTTGGAATATTTTAATTCATACTTTTTCTACAACTATTTTGTTGAAATGTTGGTAGTTTAACAAGCATCTCTTTGAAGACGGTGTATTTTATATTCATATGTAAATCCACACTGTGCCTATTTGTATGTATGCAGCCAAGCACCTGGGAGGGAAGAATCCCTTCCCTCCTGCAGAACCTGCAGAAGCCCCCAGGTGCAGGTGGAGCAGGAATGACCTGAGCCTGCTGCCTCCTCAGTTTCTTACCTGGGTTTGGGATAATTTTTGTTTACTCCCTCCCCTTTGCTACTTTTGGGAGAGCAATTCTTCTTGGCTTTATTCAGCAAGCGTGGTTAGTGTGGTTAGTCAAGGAATGACATTTAGTCTATGGTACTGTTTAACATTCCCCGCAGTGTGAGGGTGTATATGTGAAAAAGCTTGAAGGAGGAAGAAATATAACAGTTCTTGTTCAAAACTTGTTGTTCATACCTACCTTCTCAGCCCTTTTCCCTAGTGCCTCCCCCTCAGAATGCTTGATGGATTTCCAGGGAGGAGGAGGTTGAGAGGAAATGGTGCTATATGATGTGCAATTTTTCTTTATGGTAATAGGACTCGTTTACTTCAGGGTACTTGTGTGCCTTGTCAAACACCTCAGTAGTTGCTTTTCAGTGTTTGACTGTATGCACACTTATAGAATCGTGTTCATCTGAATGCTACATCTCAGAGAAGAACAGCTAAGTTAAATATCCTTTTTGTGTGTTTTTTTTTCTTTAAATAACTTTCTTGCCATGTTAAAGTGAATGAATTTTGCTATTGACTTCAAAAGGAGCACCAGCTATCAGCTTCCAGACTTGCCCATGGATGATGATGGTGTGATTTATTTTTCTTTTTTTGCTTTTATATTTGTCTACAGAATTCAGAGTCAAACAAAGTTCAAAGGAAACAACAAATGTCAATTTTCCCAATATTATGCTGTTGACACCCAGTCTGAAACTCCTGTGATATGATTTGCCAAATTGTCAGGCATTCTCAGCTATACTGGGCTTTCATAGAAACTGCAGATATTTAGCACCATCAGACCTGGAGACAGTTGTCTCCAATGAGCTGCTGCAGGCTGAAAAAATAGTGACAAAGTTTGAGTACTTAAGTTCTTATGTCTGCAAAATTATATGTATGCACAAATGCTTGCTTAAATTTTGTGTATTGCACCAATGTGTTCCAGGAAGCGGATAGAGATCCATCGTAATACAGGCGTAATGTCATCCTGAGCTACTTCAGCATAAGAGCCAATGGCTGGTACCATTGTGTGCATCGAAAAGCCAAGATCTCAAATGCAATGGTCAAGCCATTTTGTACCTCTGTTAATTATTAGAATTAGTCTACTTCAGCAAATCAAAAAATGCATTTCATTCTCCAAAACCTATTTTCTTTGTCATCAGCAATGCCAAGTCTCCTTTTGCCTGACTGGGTTAAGAGCCAAGCTGCTCAGCTCTGTCAAAACTCAGGCAATTCTGTGTGGGTGCCAAAGCAGAACTTGCTAGTCTCTAGTCAGCTTTACAGCCACAAAATGCCGAATGAACGGGATACAAGTGGCAGCTGAGGTTCACAACTCAGGATCACAGCTCTGGGTTTCTGTACCGAAATTTCTCCTGATTTCAATTTTATGCCTTCAAGTCCTTTTTTAGACAAAGTCCCAAGTGATGTGGGTGACACTGCTGTCAGAATATAAGCTCTATTGAGGCAAGATTGTTTCTTTCCTCAGTGAAAATGGCATGTACATACAAGACTGCATAGCCTGAACAGATTATTTCTGTGAGGGTGTTCTTGGTGTCCTACAGGATCATTCATCTTTTAAACAATAACAATGTGTAAATTTATTCTCGAAGGATGTCTGCACTGTACAACGTGCATACGGTTCTGCTTTCTGTGGAAATGCTGAAGTAGATCATGTACTATATACAATGCGATTGCCATAATATAGTTTACGTTCAGTATTCAACTGAGATCCTTGGAGCCAACTTCTGAGCATTTCTGTGCTTTGAGTGTCCTGTGGAACATACTCTTTGTGTCAAATCCTTTGTTGGGCTGCAGTCTCTTAAGTTGCACAATTTGGCAGCCTGGGAATACCTGGTAGGAGAAGAATATCTGGGTGACTTACCTGGCTTGTGCCTCCACTCCTTTCTGCTATATGTGGTTATACACTGAATATTTCCAATGCTTACAGTGGCTTGGGAGTCTGCCAGAAGATGAGGCAGACCCATGGTGTGCCCCAGGACCATAGTTGTAAGACTAACGAAGAACCCAGGAGAAGGTACTCTCTGTTTCCTTCATTGTCAGATGAAGCGTATATGCCACTACCAGCATCTTGAAAATAGTCCATTTAAATCTTAGTTGCCAAATCAAGTGGGTGTCACTGTAATCAGCTTTGTGTTTACCCTAAACAGTGTGTGTCCTTATTAGTGCCTTTTCAGTCCCCTCAGACATGCTGATATTGATTGAATAAACACTAACGATAATCTCAATCAGCAATAAGACATGATACGCACACATACCGTAACCTCGGTGTTACTGTCAATAATGCTGGAAGATTTCATTTGCATTCGTTCCCTTGGTATAAACATCACAGTGTGGTTTTCTCAATCTGTCTCTGTATCTCCTTTACTGCTGTGCGTGTTCCAATCTGGCTCTTTGTGTAGACATTAGGTACCCATCCTTTGTATTTCTGTTGCCCATTTCACAAAAGCATCTCAAAGCAGCTTATAACTGTTAATCAAGACAGCAGCCATTTAGCCACACGCGGCCACACCACTCTGTTCAGGACAGAACGTACAGTATCCTATATCCAAATGAAATTGCAGGAACGAGTTGAGATAAGCAGAAAGTACCAGACTGGGAGTTTGGCTGGGACATGCTCCTATTACAAAAAACAGCCTGGGCATCTCTAATTGCAAGAATGGTCAGGATTATGATTCTTGCATTGCAGATGAAAGATTACGTCTTGTACTTTTTAACAGCATTTCACAGATTTAGTTCTGACTCATAATAGTGATTGGAAAACAGTGACCTGCTGAGTCATAAGCATCTTTAAAGAAATGTTTATTTACTTTTATTTTCAGTTCCATGGTGTTTATATCACACTATCAGTAGGCAGTGTGTGAACAAATAAGATTTCAGGTTTGGTCAAAAGATGTTAGAAACAAACGGAAAGGCTCAAATAAAATGCCTCCATATTTGGTTTACTTAAAATGTCTTTTTTTTTTTTTTCTGGAATGGCACACAAAATACCCACGCTTCAAACACTGAACAGAGCATGTGAGCTCTGTTCACTTTTTCCTTATGCGGGAAGTGCTCCCGTCCATGTATGACCAACTATATAATAAAAGCAGAAATAAAGAGCAAACATGATCTGTTTTCCTTGACTTCGTTGTTTGCTATCTGCCTGCCTTTCATGGTTTCTTTATGCAAGCAAAAATATTTTGTGAAGCATAAAGCCCTGTGGCAAATGCTAATCTAACCAACAATCAGGAGAATAATTGTTTTGCAGGGAATATTCTCATTCTGTAATAGAGAACAAAAGCCTTGCAATTAAGACAACAGAACATTAATAACACACATTTATCATTCTATATGAGCTTATTATTTCCAGTCCTTTGCAAACAGTTCTAATTTATATACCATTCCTTACAAAGCTGTATGTTAATGTGATCTGCATTGCTGTGTTTGTATCTAGAAATATTTTTAGCATCTTGCACTATAAGCTTCTCTTCCCTGGATTCTTTGAAGGACAGAGCACAACCTTGAAATCCATGAAACATAACTTAGTCTTTCTAGCCTGATATTCTCTACTAACCTTTTCCTTGAGTCTAAGAGCTGGATTATAGTTTCCTTTTAAAACAAATCAAATCCCTTCATTTTCAACTCAGTGTTATCCTACCCATCTCATTTTGCCCTTCATTCTCAGACTTGTTTCTTGCGCTCAGCTGGCTGTTTATGCTTAGCTGTTCTGGCAATCCCATGTTCCTATAGGAGAATCTGCACCTTTTCCTACACCGTCCTATATGTCTGGTCTATTTTTCCTTTTGTGGTCAATCCAGCTAAATTTTCATACTTGGTTCACATGCATAATCCCAATGTTACTTTCTCCTTTGCTCTCTGAGACAGATGAATTTACTGGGAACGAAGCCATGGCTTCATACTGATGTATGTCGGCTAAAGAGCCACTGGCTGAATTCAGAGAGGAGAATAAATTGTGTATGTTAAAATGCCATTGCTGCTAGTTTGCCAATGTACTTAATACAGAATTCTTACAAAAAAGGTGGTTTTATTACATTTTAGCTACACTTCATATGCATTGCTCTAGTACAAAAGCTTGTGAAGTTACCACTGTTCCCCAATATGTATTTTGTGCATAGAAAGCTGAATGGTGGTGGAATGGTTCAAATACTAGTGGATTTCATTCTTAATAATCTCTTTAGCAATATATAATTTTTGCTTTGTAAATACTGAGGACTCGGGTGTCAAAATATTATTTAAATATATTGTAAATCATATATATGAATGTGGCTAGCTTGTAACTAATTCTTGTCTTTCTATGTCAGTTGCAGTCTGATGCAATTCTCTGGCTGAGATTAAGGGAATGAGCATGTGAATAAATTACTGATATTTAAACAGAGGTGTTAATTTGCAATGCATGAGCTGCTGCATAGTAACTGCTTATGTGCGTGCCCTGACCTGGTGATAAATGGAAGATACTGTCAGTTAGTTTACACCGGTTAAAGTTAGTCCAAAGGGAACAACTCTTTTTCTGAATGACCTGTCTTTTCCCCCTAGAGGGTTTTTGCAGTGAACTACACATGCAGCAGTGCTGTTATAAACAATATAAAAGATAACCAAAGACCAAAAAAAATGAAGTTAAATAGCGTGAGAAAAATATTTGCTTATTGGATGTAGAATTACATTCATCATAAATTGAATGAGATAACTTTCCCAACATGGTTATTGGTTTTGCAGAGTGAAAAGTGTATAACATCTCTGAGATCAAGCCCTTCTATTTGATCTTTCTTCCACTTTTTTCACTCCACTTTGTTGGCATTGTTTGAGATGGGATTCAATTGTTCAGAAGTGTTTCCTAGTGCTCTTTCAGATACCCTTGAGTAGCTGAGGCATTTGCATCAGGCTAGCAAATATGGCAGAGATTACAGGAGTCTAACACCCTTCCAAAATGGCAGTGGGAGGCTCTTGCAGTTACACTAAGTTCCTGTGTTTGGGCAATTAAATTCATCCTGGATGCCCAAAACACAGATTTATCCTCCATATTTTTCTTAAACTTGTAAGCTTAGTGACATACACAGGCTGGTCTGAGGCTTTGATATCTATTGGTCTTTCAAACCAAAGTGGAAAAAAAATTGAAAGAATGAATCTGAAATACATGAAAGTGTATCAGAAAAATATTCTATTGGAAAATTTTCACCAGTTTTCTCCACTTCACTTAGTTACTTGGTTTATTCAGATACCAGTGGATTTGAAGTATTCCCTACTTTTCTTAACCAGTATTTGTTAGCCCTCTATAGACTGGGGATACAGGCAACAGCCTTTAACAAACTGTTATTAAAGTAAAAAGGACTTTTTAAGTCACTAATAACCACCTGTTAAAAATTTAGTGTTCTAACTTGGATTCCCAGACCAGTTTTATTTAATTTCAGTCTATGTGTAAACCCCTTTGTCTTTGCCAGGGTGCAGAGTGAATGTATAGGTGGGTCAGTAGACCATCCTTCACAATTAGAATTATTTATCTAGGTGTTCTGTCTTGGTTTTTATCAGTAACTATGCAGATACTCATTATTCCCTACACTCTTATGGTAAAAGAATGTGGAGGTTAGGTATGGTCCCACAACAGAAATTGCAAAGAACGCAGATATGCAAGGGAAAGTCAAAGACTTCAGAGCATGGTTTTAAAATTTTATCAATATAACCACTTGCAGGAAAAAAATTAACTCAAAGAATAAAGGGTTATGCCACTAGAGACAGAAGTGCTATATCAATATAGAGAAGGAAGGAGAAGGACAGGAGCAACGGGTGTATATTGTTTTGTTTCATTTTGTTTTGTTTTTTGTACCTTGGAAGCCTGAGTTCAAATTTGGGTTTGACAGTGAGATAAATATAGCAAATATATTTTCCACTTTTCCTTTCCCAAACTAAAACAAATGTTTTGCTCCAGGGTAGTTTTGGAATATACAATAAATCAGTAGTAAAAAGAAAAAAAATATTTAAACACTATCAAAGTGTTCTTAAACATCCATTGCCATAGCATAATGGTATTCTAATGCTGCCACATAATGCGGAAGGAAAATAGGACACTTAGGGAAAGTAGCTTCTGAGATAAATTTGATGTATTTATTTTGGAGGGAAGAGAGGGTCTTATAAGATTGTTTTATTTTAATGATTTGAATTTATGATAGCAAATAATTTCTTATCATTATATGAATGTGATGTGAGACAGCTATGTTTTTTGTGCCCCTTGGAAGTACATGGTGCAACTTGCATGGAGAAAGATCCTGCCTCCGTTGATCCAATGGAGGTTTTTTAGCAAAAGATCAATATGTTTTAGGCCAGTTTTGGTTGTTTGGTTGGTGTTTTTTGGGGGTTTTGTTTGTTGTTTTTTTTTTTTTTTTAAATTAGAGCAGCTTCAAGGACACATTAGACAACTGTATGTCATTTCATTCTATCTGATGCCAGTCTCATTTCATTCAATGCAATGCCAGTCTAACAAAAATGTGTGATAAAAGTTGTTTTGGACTGTGTGCTTTTCCATTCATCTTTTATTTGAGGGACTGAAAATTTTTTGATATTGCAGGCACATCCCTAATTTGGTCTGTTGTTATAACCATCACATTTCTGGCTAAGGAAAACAGAACAGGCTTTGGTAGGAGCTCACATACTGTTGGGATCTGGAATCATTGCAAATTAAATGGCGTTATATAAGTTTGCCCTTCAGAAATTTGCTTTGGGAATTTCTAAATCCAAATAAAAACGTCCTTTGTTGCCAGTAAATGGAAAAGTTGCTACCAAATGATATAAAGTACATGCTGTTAGGTATTAGTACAGAGTCTCCACAATGTTACTAGGGGGCTCAAAAAGCTGGATTAGCTATCTTTTGGGAATTAATTTGTTTATATCACTAAGTACGTGGTCAACCATACAGCTGTGTGATTAGCTGCCATGGATTTCTGTTGGCACAGTATCACTTTTACTCTGTCATGTAATTATTGTATTTTAGACAGGTTAGCAAAGGAGAATTCTTAGCCTGTCGTTACTTATTCTCCACTATCTTTTGGAAAAAAAAATAATACCTCTCACCACTTTATATAATCTCCCATTACAGAAAGTGTTCTCTATCTCACAAAATACATAAAGACCAGATTTTGCCCTCTGAATGCCTGCAACTTAGTGGTCAATCTGTAAAGCTCCTGTTAAGTAACAGAGTGACTTCTCAGTATTTCTTTGTCCTTCATCTCTGTTCCATTTTAAGGATCTAAGTATCTGAGTAGAAGCAAAATGAACTACAAAATGAGCCATTGCTGATACTTTTGTTCTCTGAAGTCTGGATTATTATAACTTTGTTTGGTTTTCTCACACATTATGGGCAATTTGTCAAGCAGATAACATTAGTAGAATTGTAGTTTTAAAACACTTCTGATCACAATCTATTTGGCTGCAGTAGGAATGTGAAAAAAGTTGAAAATTAGTTATTACCCTGAGTGCAATTTCAATATAAAAAATTCCTCTTAAAGTGAGACAGAAAAATGAGAACTTAAATCAATGAGGAGGTGTGTGCTGACTGTACAAACATGAGGTCTCATTGGTTTCTATGTTATTTTCTGTGGAGGGTAAGAAGGATCGCAGCCCATTCCCTTCCAAAATAATTGGTTCCAAATTACTGAACCTTCTCTGTCCCAGTGTATGAACTGCCTGCAGCAGCCTGAGGCTTCTTTCCTGTGGCAGGAAGAGGGAAAGCAAGGTCAAAAAATAAGCATTGGTGATTGGGCCGAACTCTCATCCCTAACTACGTAGTGTCAGGATGACCATATTAGAGACTAAAACTTTATATATGTCTATTTTGACCTTGCCACCTGTTTTGCATAAAATAAGGTCGTCTCCAGTGTGAATTGTAATCCTCTTTAAAAGGACAAGGTGACACCTGAAGAACAAAGACATGGACATTAATGTAGGACCTACACATTCAGTCATTTGCTAATGACACTGAACACAGTGGAGTACCCTGAATATATGGTGTCCAGGGCTGCCTGAATTCTATAGCATATTGTGTGTGCAGTATTCTGCACAGCCTGGCAAATGTTAGTGAATTCAGTAGCACTTCTGTGGCAGTAATGACATGTAACCATCTGTGATTTTGCACCTGCAGAAGCCAGTGTCAGCTGTTGAAGTTCAGCAGCCCTGGCTTTGCATGAATTTATTGCCAAAAACCTCACTCATTTACTAGCCATGGAATTCAGATAACCCTTTCAGTGAACTTAAAGGTCTTACATATTATATAGCAAAACAGCGCTCCAGAGAGAAAAATCTCTACCAGGCTGCCTTTCTTAATAAATACTGTTTGTACACTGTAGTGCTTTTATAGAGTAAATAAGAAGCTTATATAAAACTAATAGCACTGCTGGTACTGGGACACTGGTTAGTGCTCCCACTGGTACCGGGGCCTTTTCATGCAGGCGCTGTATGAATGCATGCAGGGAGACAAAATATAGAGGGGGGAAAAGGTAAACAGAGGCACAGAATGGTGAGCTGGCTTTACAGGCTGTACTGCAGCACCATGGGGAATCCAGGAGTAAAATCTCTCTCTTGATTTTCCCACCAGTGCCTTAAACACTGCTTTATCCCATCTGTCATGAAAATGAACAGGATTGGCTTGCTTTCTCTAGCTTCAGACTCTGCTATCAGGCACTCACATTAAATGATTTTATATAACTAACCTCAGAATAAATACAAACTTTGTTTATTCTGCTAACAGGAGATGTAGTTCTATTAAATGGGAACAGATCTCAGCTGTTTCTTACCAGAATGTGTGCTGATCTTGGTATTTCTCACATGACCACTCTGATTCATCACAGATGTCATTGCATTGTTTTCTATATCCTTTTACAAAAGACTTTTGTGGAGATATGCAGGCTTTATAGTTGGTGCAAACACCATCATCCTTTTCACTTAAGTCCTACTACACAGGCAAAACATGCAATAAGGAGATGAAAAGGATGGTGAGACCATGGAGCATGTCACCTGGCACATCTTTCAGACTCTATGCCATAAATATTTGGTATCATAAAAGCTGCTTTCTGTAGACAGACACATATTTTTTACTTTTCTACAATGAACAGACCCAATTGGTTACTTGTTAAGTTCTAGCTCATGGGAAAAATGCTTTAGATTTTAAGGTGAACAAAAAAGTAAAAATATTTTAAACATTTCCAGTGTTCTAAACGCATGGGAAGTGTAAGAAAAAAAAGGTCTAGAAAAGTTTTTGCTAGGAGGAACAGAAATAAGACATTATTTTAAACCAGGATTTTTCCATATTTCAAGTTCTTCCAACATGCTAATAAAGTCACGTCAGATACAATCCAAATCCTATTTTTTTACCACGTGTCCTTTTTAGTGGGACAATTAAAAAGGTTCAAAGATGATGCTAATTTTTTGGAGAGTGAATGAATCAAGAAATATCAGTTGCAAAAATTGGCCTAATGTAATGGCAGCTTCCTACATGATGACAAATGTAACGGCTTTGCCTAACTTACTAACATCAGATAAACGATCATTTTTCCTAATTCTTGCCATTATGTGATTTAAAGAAGAAACATACGTTGCCAAGAACACACAAAATGAATGAATGATTTTCTTTATCATAGAGGCTTGGGGGAAATCAATTTGTTTAATAATAGTTTGGTAAAAAATGATAATGGTTTAAATGATGTTAGTCACAGCCTTTGAAGCTGTGCTATTTCAGCTGCAGAACAGGAAATGATCTATAGCCAGTGGAGGAAGAGACAATGTAGAAGGCAGAAGCTGAGAGAAACCCACATCTCTGCACTGGGAAAACTCATGGAAAGTTAATTATTAAAAATTCACAGTAACTTATTTAAATCTGCCTCTGTTCCTTTAGCCCTAATTAGCTTGTTTGCAGTGCACGATATTAGACATAGAACTATTAAAATATGAAGAGTTTTGTAAACCTGTGAAAAGGAAAATAGCCCCTTAGTTTTTAAAATGAGGAAAATAAGTCCCTCCTCTTGTATGCTGTAGTGTCAATGCACTTATGTAAAGTATGCTCATAGGATCACGAGACTAGAGGCTTAATTAGTAGTTAACCCTGTTGATGAAAAACCTCTTTTATTAGCACCTAAGAACTGGATCCTATTGACAATTTGTTTGTAGGACGATGAGTTATAACAAAAACTTTTTTGTGTAGTTAGTAGACAGCTTCCTCTACTTCTTGAATTAAAGATCCTAATGGATGTAATGAGTATTTATAGCTTAAGCAATAACAGTGCATAACCTCTGAGATCAATGTAATTAAGGAAAATCAATAATAATAGCAAAATCTCAATATGTCAGCATTTAACTGGTAGCTAGTAGGGCCAGTGTTTACCACACAGCACATCTTCAAGATCAAGTAGATTATTTTTTTTCTATACTTATAGTATGGCAGCCATTTTTTTGGCAAGTTGTCCTGGGTTGAGAGACACAGGACTAACTTTTCTTCTAATGCTGGGGAAAATTACACTTTTAGAAGACTCTAGTGTCTGAATTTGTGAAAATATTTATTTTATAGCCAGCCAGGCTCTGTGGGATTCAAGGTTAGTGTTTTCGAGCCTTGCCAGGTGCAGGGACAAGGAGGAGCAAGGCCTGGGCATTTGACCCAGGCTGGCCAACAGGAGTATTTCATACCATGAACGTCACATCCAATATAAATTAGAAAAGTTTGCTGCGTAGCTGTCTCTCTCCCTGATGGCGGCGGTCCGGACAACTCCTTGCCCCAGTGCTGGAGCCCTGAGGCCTTCCCTTTCCTCCTGAAGCCATTGCGCTCGCAGTGTCTGATACTTGCTATCCACTGCTGGGAGTGCACAGCTTCCCACTGATATAGATAGCTGAGTATAATTTCTGTATATCTTATATCAGTATCGGGATTAATAGTGATTCTTTAGTATTATTGTTAATTATTTAGTCTTAGTCTATTAAATCTATTTATACTTCAACCTTTGTGTTTTCTTTGTGTTCCCCGATTCCCCTTTCCGGGTGGGGAGGGGTCATCGGGTGATAGAATAATTGTCTAACGACAATAGATTGTTATGGGCTCTCTCAAACCATAACACAAGTACCGGTAGGGTAAAATGAAAACCATAATATGGTACTGTAAATGTATATATTTGGTAAGAATAAAATTATGACTTTTGATACTAACCTCCTGGTCCTGTGCTGTATTTACCATATTAAAACCGTGCAAGAGCCTAAGGTGTGTACCAAGTGAGGGAAGTCAAAGGTCTATGTAGCTTGCTTTCTGAACACAACCTTCTTATGATAATTTATCTTTTTAAGAAAGGCTGGAACAATATGGTTTTAAATACTTCAGCAGTCTTAGTGTTTGCTGTTAGTTTTTCATCAGTATGCAATAGAGACATTGTTTTCTTGATCTCTTCCTACTGTTAATGAAGTTAGAGTATGTTTTTGTACAAAGCTTTCTGTATCTGCCTTGCTGTATCTCACTTTGTGTCCTAGTCTTTTTTGCTAGTTTGTTTCTTTCTATTCTCCCTAGTCCTCTCTACTTATTACCTTTTGTAATCTGGTACACTTTTCATGTTCTGTACCATTTCTTACTGAGTTTTAGGTCATTGAAGTGCTCGTGATTTCACCAAGTTTGTCTCTTACTAAAATGAGCATACTTCTTTCGTACTGGGATAAATTGTACTTGTGTCCTAAATAGTTTTTCAACGATCTTGAATGTCTTTCCTTTTTACACGTGCTTTCTATGCTATTTAACCCTGCAGTTCACTGAAGTTATTGGTCTTGAAAGTAGGCCTTTGTCTTTATTTTACTCTTCTCTGCCTTTCCCTTCCCAAAAATTGTTAATGATCCATGTCCCGTTTCACTATTATCTTCTTTCCTGTGAGTCATTATCAGACCTGAGCTAACATTTCTATGCATAATTACTCCTAGTCTTGCTGCTTAACACAGCTATTCCTTCCAGTACCTAAAGGGGGCCTACAGGAGAGACAGGGAGGGACTCTTTATCAGGGAGTGGAGCAATAGGCCGAGGGGTAATGGTTATAAACTGAAAGAAGGTCGATTTTGATTAGATGTTAGGGAGAAATTCTTTACTGTGAGGGTGGTGAGACACTGTAACAGGTTGCCCAGAGACGCTGTGGATGCCCCATCCCTGGAAGTGTTCAAGACCAGGCTGGATGGGGCTTTGAGCAACCTGGTCTAGTGGGCGGTGTCCCTGCCCATGGCAGGGGGGTTGGAACTAGAAGATCTTAAGGTCATTTCCAACCTGAACCATTCTATGATTCTATTTGGTGAGGTTTCCATTAGTTGACTAAGACTTCTTATTCCTTCTGCTTATTTCCTGTAAGTCTTGCATTAGTACACATATGCATCTTAGACTGACCTGCTGTTTTCTGTTTTGGCCATCATGTGATTCCTGGAAAGAAAACCATCCAACTGCCTGACTCCTTCTGGTAGTTCCTAGAGTTTCATGTCAGTCTCTATGATTAGACAATTGAAGGAGGCTAGGAAAAATGTTAGATTTGGGAGTTCTCATTTTTCATGAAGAATATGCACAATAATTGAAGTAACCTAAATGAAATGGATAAAAAAGAAATTGCATGTTGTTATTTTTTAGAGGCAAGAAAAACTTTGTTTCTGACAGCAGTGTAAGCATTGTGTTCTAGAGTTAGCTCTGTTCGAAGTAGCAATTTCATCCCTTCTTTCTCTTGTATCTCCTACAATGGCTTTTGTGTAACAAGATCAAGGGTCAAGTTGAATCAATTATCACCCACTTTTTGTCCATTCCTTAAGTACTTCTTAGTCACTTGCTCTGAAAAGGAAGTCAAGAGGCAAATAGCTGAATTTATTCCTAGATGCCATGTAACAATTGAAGGGTAAATCCTTTGCTCATATTTTAAGCTTTTCTCAGTCCTTTACCACAAGACAGCACTATGGTTATTCTATGAGTCATAGTTATTTTAGATGAATAGTGCTCAAATAGGATATAAAAATAACACTCCAGGAGATAATGAGGTAATCTGAAAAAGTTAATGCAATGCACTTGAAACAAGTGATCCACAAAATTTGGACAAAATTGTTTCTTGACATGAGTTGTGTAACACATGAGACTGCTAAATATCCAGGTTTCCTTTGAAACATCTTCAGTATTTACTAAAACAAAATTATTATACTTTTAACTAACGCGTGCATCATTACTATAATACAGATCTAGCCAAGTAAATGCAGCTGACCAGCTGCAGGGCAGAATCACAAAGTACCTTTTATTTATCACCTACACAGGTTTTTAATGTATCTGCTAAGTAAGGTTGTCTCAAGTTTTCAAAAAGAAGGTATGGTAAGAAGAGGCTGAGAGATACGCCCCAGAAAAATGTTTTCTTCCATAACACTGTCAACACGCACTCCCAATGAACACCAAAATAAATAGTTTTATGAAACCTTTCAATTTTTTAATAAGTCAAAATACACTTTTCTGACAGTATAATTGCTTTTCATAGTGGGCCTTAAATCTGCACCACTATAAAAGAATAATGCTACAGTAGATCATTTGTGAAAACTTAATGAAAACTGAGTTAGTGAACCTCGGAGTCAGTAGACCTTGAAATTCACTTTCAAAAACTAATTTGCAGTAAATGTATGAGAAACATATTTAGACATGATAAACTTTCAGTTCTCTGTTAGCTGGGTACAGAAGTTTATCTTGATTAACTATTTTTCCTTTTAATTAATCATTCATGTAGGTAGCCAAGATGTTGTGAGTTACACTTCCATTAGTGACATTCATCCAACAAGAGCAAAATTATTTATTTTTTCTTAGCTTGCATAAATAATGTAATATGCCAAATCATGGTATTTCTTCAGCAGCCTTCGCTTTGTGTATCTTACCTTTCACTGAAGATCCATGGGCTATTTTGATTATAATTAGAGCAAGTGAAAAAATATAAACTGTGTTGACAAACAATAACTATTTAAAAGCTCTAAGCATTAATTTTCTGTGAACATAAATGCTTCACATTACTATCAGTGTGTATACGAAATTGTAGCAAACACAGTCAAGAGATCTTTCACACTTTTGCTTCAACCTTCTGCTTCCTCTGTGTAATTTATGTGGATGCAAGTTAGTAGCAACAGTTTAGCCCCTATGTTAAAGGGAAATGAGAAGGGAGTTGCACTGATTTCAATGGGAGATTCATGATGAAGTATAGCACATGATTTGATGCGGCCAATCTATTTTCTAATAAATAAGAACAGGTTAGCCCAGAAATGTTTGTGCTCATGAGTTCTGCAGTAACGCACCCTCTGAAATGAGCTACCTACCTCAGAAAATGAATGGCATTTCACTTAAAAACATTGTGAAATGTGCAATTTCAACTCTTGTCTCAACTTTCTAGGCCAGAAGGTAAAATACTCTAGCCTGGAGATGTTTGGCCCTCTGACAATTGGGCAGAAGTCTTCTGTGTTTCCTTCTGCCTGTTAATTCCTCAGTTCTTTCCAGGACTTGCATCAGTTGCCCCTGTAAATTGCAAAGCATGGCATGAAGGTTTTGCTGGTGTCAGTGTGGTTTCTCTCTGGTTCGACGTGAACAGGTTGCAGATGGGTTATACAGGTTTTAACACTGTAAAGTCATTGTTCTTAGAATAAGAATTGCATTTAAAAGGTATCAGCCTGATTAGCTATTTATTTCAGCTTTCAAGATCTCTTTTGTAGTATACGAAACAAATTTAAGCTCAAAAGACACTGGAACTCCAGGTTTACAGTCCAATAGATTTCCATGGCAAACTTTCTGCACATTATTTTTCTCAATAGCTTTTCTAAATGTAGGACTGTGCAATCATTGGATTACCAAAGGGAGAAAGAGAAGGATGGCACAGATATGTTAGTTCTGTTACAACAAAATCCGGTTCGGTTGAGCCTGGCTCACTGATAAACAGACATGATTAGATTTTGTTTTATTATCCGATCCATTGCAGAGCTTTCACTTCTGATAATAATAAATAATGGTGAACAGTTACACAGACATTGTCATCAATAACTCAGCCCTGCTTGAAGATGAATAATATATATTTAGCCTGATTTTAAAGATGGAGTAAATAAGATGAATGCCTTTCCCATGGTCACAAAGGAAGATAGTATAAAGACTAAGTTGTTTCTCAGGCCCATTCTTCATCCACAAAGTCTTCATGAATTTCTTGGTTGAAGCTGAAATATGCTCTAACGCAGTCTGGCATATCCAGATACAACAGGTAATTTTGTGTTGTGCTGTAGTTCCATGCATCTGGATCAGTTGACTTGAAATCTACTGATAGCACCTAAACTTTTGATAGCCATCTTCTACTTAATACTTTTTCTTGAATTTCTACTTGGAAATTTATTTTTGAATGTAACTAACAGTTCTTTCACTAATCAATGTAGTAATGCACTCCGATCAATGAGTGTCTTGTGTCCCTGTTTCATTATAGTCCTGGGAGAGTGGTTAGTAGCCCAGTGGTCCACTCCTGTTCCTGTGGAAGTTAGTTAAAAAATTCCCTTGTACTGACAGGCAGCAAGACTGTATCACTGGGTCCAGGCCCACAAAATATATTAATATGCTTACCTTTAAAGTAAGGTTTCTCCTACCTATCGCCTCCTGCCTTTAAGGAGGTGAGCAGCAGCTACTTTACTGAAACAAAATTGAACCACCACTGAATAAAGTACTTTAATATTTAGACAGATAAAGCATTACAGGTGCTTTGTAATAATCAAGAAAAAAACAACAGGTGCACAGAAATATATTACTGGCCAAATCATTCAAGAGTTGAGTGTTTCTTTCTCTTTCTTAATTGGATAGATAATGCCCTAATCTGTTTGCTTTTTTTTCCACTTCTCTTTATCAGTCCCTTAAAAATACTGAAACAAAATTATTGCACAACTCCAGATTTGCCCAGTTTTGTAGTCCAAATGTAAATCATTTAATGAGAGTGCTTTTCCAATCATTGTTCTTTAATTGGCTCAAGTGGAAATGAATGACGCATGTCAGTTGCAGTCTTTGTAAAACATTTCGATGTAAGGTATGACAGGGTGATAAAGTGTGTATTATTGAGGAGGGTATGTTTTAAATACTAGGTATCAGCAGGAGACTGCATTGTGTCCTGATGCCATAGGCTTCATGGGCTGCCATGGAACTTTCCTGTCAGCCTCCGCCCACTGTTACAATTACCAGTATGAACCAAAACTATTTGCCCTATGAACTTCTTTGGGTGAATATTATAGCTTTCTTACTTTCTTAATGATTTAGTAAAATATTTTTTTAAAAAATTGTTAAGATTTTTTTTCTTTTGAGAAATGTAATAACAAAAAAAGAACTGCTTTCTCATAAAATGGAGTTAACAAAAGGAGGGGTCTTCTCGCAATTCATGGAAAGAGAAAAAAATGTAGTTAGCTTTCTTATAGAGTACTGATTTATCTAAAACTACTTTTCTGTAATGCTTCTATATTATAAGCAAATTAAAAAAGTAAAAAGGGAAGTTAGCACAGTATGTCATTAGTGTGCTTCTATCTACTAATATTGAGACATCACGTAATAAATATACACAGCTGAAGACATTCCTGTGGCCTTCTGTTTCCCATCACTTGCACTTGGGTGGTTGCTGCTGCTCAACAGGAGCCTTGTGTGTGAATCCTACGAAAGAGCCAGCCTTTGACCCCAGTGTTCTTGGCTCCTAGAAGCACGGGGAAGAAAACATCTTCCCAGCATGCACAAAATAAAACAAATCCAAAAAGCAATAGGGTTAAAATAACATCTCTTATCAATTTCATCTATGTAAACATAGATTCAAAATAAAAAGAAAAAAACCAAAATGGTTTATTATTTGGTCACCGATACATCACAGCAAAGAAATGGGATGATATGCTTAATCAAAGAGATATTTGCTGTCATGAACAGGGGTAAATTGCAAAATGTGAGGTGAAAGAATGAGTTTTTTCTATGAGGAATATTGGTTGGGACCTTCTTTGGTGGCACAGGGGAGAGATAAGGCAATATATCTTGATATTTAATCTTTTCATTTTTAAAAGAGCAACAATCCTGGCATTTGTACAGCACCATTAAATTGCAGTTGCAGAGCTTATCAAACAGTTGAATATGCAAAGCATCATTTTACGGCTACCTGCTTCTCCTGCTCTCTCAAGTTCAGAGTTATTGACAAGCCTCCTGAAGTACGGGGCATTTTCACTGTTTTCTTTGACGCATAGTACTGACACATCCTAGAAATCCTTCTGGACAGTATCAGCCGCCACATGCAAAGCTGGCCTTTAGCTGTTTTCTCTTGCTATTTGACCTGGGATTTAAAACCTTTATATGTGGCATATCTCAGATTTAGAGTAAGAGACCAGGGTATCACTCAGTGCGACTAGCAATAGGGAGGAAAGCAGTTTCCTGAGAAGTCATGCGTGCACTTGGATCCAAATTATGTCAGTGTGATTCTGGATATAAAAAACTTTCAGTCCTAACTTAAGCTGTCTGAATCATCTTTCCAGATCCAGGAGCCTAGTTTGCAGGTGTGGAAATTAAGCAGCTTGGTTCTTAAAATAGGATGTGTGAATACGGCCTAAGTGCCTTAAAGGCAACTCATTTTTGTTCATCACTGCTAATTGCTAAGTGAATTTCAAGGTTCTTCATTGTGTTAATTACAGGATACTAAGAAATCCCGGAATGAATCTCTGTGAATTCAGAGAGCATTGCTATCACTATACGCCTCAGTCTTTAATTATGATAAAATTACAATGGGATTGCCTAATTTTAAAACTTCATTTTTTAAGGGGGAAGAAAATAGATCAAGCTCCTGTCCCTTATGCAGCAATAAAGAAAGCTATTACTGTATGCCAGTATTACCAGCCTGACTCATCCTTCAGATGATCGGCTTCATTACAGATGAGGACAGATGAATCCAGTGTGGAGGTGGTGTTTGGCTCATGTAAGAGTCCCACACCTCTGCAATCGTCTTCTCTCTGTGGCCTACATCCACCGATGTACGTAAATATATGGCTAACTCATATTTCAGGATTAGTTCTATTGAAGTTGGAAAACACAAAAGTTCTCATTTTTCTCTGCTGCAAGAACCAGACATTGAAGAACAGTTTTGGAAGATGATCTGCTTTGCATTAGGATGGAGAGAATCATAAATTTTGATTGCTCTGGAGAAGGCATTTCCAAGAATTCACAGAAATGGTCTGTGGCCATCAGTTACTGCAGGCACATGTACAAAAGGAATCAAGTAAGCTAAATAAAATGCTGACCAACGATATTACTGACATTGCAAATTCTCTTCCAAGTCATTCAGGGACCTTTCATATATAGAAAGTCTCAGCTACATTTCTCAGTAACTCTGTAGCCCTGTGGGTCAATTAAGATTATGTCATTAAGTTAATGTGGCAAAGAAAAAGGATCACTGGAAAATAAAGCAGATTCTAGCATATTCCGTGACAATAATGAGGCCTGATCTTTATTCCCTGTTTTGAGCAGCTGAGTAATAAACCTTGTTGAGACTTTGCTTGATTGATAGATGGCTTCTATCCAGTGACTCCAGATAAGGCAGTAGGGAAAAAGCAGCACAACAACAAAAGGGAAAAAAATAAAACCGATCTCAGGCTGTTATGGTCTGATGGCTCAACGTGCTACTTCGTGTCTGCCAGCATATTGATTCTTTGCATTTGATAGCACTAAACTGGCACTTTTACCAGCTGAAAGGGTAGGCTCAGGAATGACAGAGCAGAGGGAGTCAGTGCCTTGTTTCTGTAGCTTTAAGGCAAACAAATAACATGGCAATCATTTACTTTTGATAGGGATAAAAGAAACTGGTGAAGTTGACCGTTGGTTACTAACCTCCTGTTTTACAGGAAAACCTTTGAATGATTTTCTGCTTATTGTTGTTATTCAGCTCTACAGAGATGTTACAATGCAGAATGAACTTACGGGGTTCTCTGTGTGAGTGTTATCAGCAAGTTTACCAGATGTGTGTGTGTGTGTGTGGTGCTGCTAGGGCAGAGAAAACTGTTGTAAATCAGTATTTTCATATAAAAATAAAAGACAATTAGCAATATATTTGGCACAAACTAGTGACTGTGTTGGAAAGGACAAAACTGTAGGACAAAAATGACTAATGTTTTACCAAGTAAACCTCACAAATAATTTACAGGAAGAATCTTGTTCGAAATTCTACATGATTAATTTGGATTCATTCTCCCTGCATATACAAACTCCTCTTCATATCACTAAGTGTCCTATGCATGGAGGGAGTAAACGATATCACTTAGAGGATCTGCCATGTAAATGGCACTTTGTTTTACGTTCAGGAGTTATAGTAGATATGAGTGAAATTCTTGAATCACTTTATTTTTATTTGTATTGGGTTGTTTGTGTGTGGTTTTAATTGGATGACTGTTGTTTGGAAAATGTGTTTCAATGATTTATACTAGAAACTGTGCTGTATTATTTACAAGGGGTCATTCCTATTCCTGGTTTTAAAAGGAAATGCCTTCATCCTCCAATTACACATCATGATTAACATTCATGCTAAAGATCTTTGAATTTTTCCCAGCTTTCCCCATGAATAGTCTGCTTCTTAGAAATGCATTATACTCTTGGACGTGTAGTTGTGGAAGATATAATCAGGGCAGAAATACATACACGTGTCTGAATAAGAACATTCAGACAACATTCCTCAGATGCTGCAAATAGTCAGATTTTACTATAAATGAGCAATACCTATCAGTGTGCAGGGAGTAATGTGGGAACATTACAGAAGGCTGTATTTCCTGTGTGTGGGTTAGTTAAAGATTTAATCCTTTATGTAAGATGAAAGGCACTGTAGGTTTCTGAAAGGGTATATGCATTCGCTGAGCCAGAGAATAATTATAGCACAGTGAGTTATAAAATTGATGTTTCTATGTTCAGTTTCATTGTCTTGTTGTAGCCTGTGTCTTAATGGATTAATTAGCCCTCCATTAGTGTGTTTACTCTGGGAGGTGGAGTAGTACCTGCTTTCATTTACCTGACTTGTTTTTTAACTCTTTTATGAAACTTGTTTTTTATGCAATCACTTGACTGTGAAACTTCCATTTCCTAAATGGATAAAAGGTGAGGCGAAGGAGGAATAGGTATGTCATAGTGTTTCAGATTTGATTTCTATCCAGTTTGCATTGGATCTATTCAGAAGTCAGATTTCTGTCAAGTTGCTGATGAGGATATTTAAAGATTAACTTATATTTTATAACAAGGATTGGTTTACATTTTTGTGACAAATGCTACCTTTGTTTATCTTGCCATATTCATTTTCTCACTGACTCAGTCACCTAATGTTGCTTAAAACTACCAGCTGCTGGGTTTCATGGTGTTGATCTCAGCAAGTTGGTATCTGGTATTTCAGTCTGTTTCTGCCTTGGAAACCTTTGAGGACTTTGGACTTTGTTGAGATGATTGCTTTTCCCCTTTTGTCTGTCCTTCCTGGAGAAATACCATCAGAGAGGAATTATCAAAACAGCTGCCTGAGTATTGATTCAACAAATATAGCCAAGGCTTTAAATGAGCCGTAAGAGTAGCAGATCTAAAAGGCTTGAGTATTGGTCTGCTTATATAGCAGCACTATCTCCACTCCTTTTTCGGTATAAATATGCTTCGTAAAAAGGTGCAAAGAATTCTAACCCCATTCCAGTTTCTTCTGACCGATCTCCTCCATTTCTTGTACCTGCTCTTTCTGTTCCTTCTTTCTGGCTGCTGGTTATATTTAGTGTTGATGTCAAACCCAGTCCATCAAACCTACAGTAACTATAATTTCCTTTCCTATAAGGGATGAAATAAAGACGCACAATAAGGTTTTGCTGTACCAGTTGCTCTAAACCAACTCTGCATACAGTTCTAACATGCTGCACTGACAACTTTAATAATATTGACATTAATTTTGTAGATTTCAGTTGTGTGCTAAAATGAGGGGTTGATGTGAGACTTGACCATGTAAGGGCTGTTTACACAAGGGGAAGAATTGATTGCTTTTACAAGCTTTCATTTCTGCCAGAGGGTGAATCTTCTCTGCTTGCTGTACATCAGGAGCAGCATTACTTGTCCTGTGGATAGGTAATGTCCACAACATGGTTTACCATGTGACTGGTAGAGCATAGATGAGTGATACCTCTTGCACTTTTCAAGGGACTCTGGAGGAACACTTGAATCAGCTGGACTTCCTCCTGGGACTCCTGGAACTTTTCCCTCCATCTTTGCACATCCCACCATTTTGCAGATACAACCAGTGCACAGTGTGAAGGAGGCTGTAATATTGTATTTGATTTAATCATATATCAATATTCCTCCTTTAAAATAAACAGGCTGTTGATAAAGAAAGAAGCATGCATTCCATTATTTCTTTAAATAACAAGAATGAACTCTTCAGCACAAGTGAAAGCAGACCATATGCCTTCCCTTTGGGTATCCCTTGGCACTGAGGTTCTGGCATCACGCTCCTTCGTGTAGAAGCCAGCAAAAGATGTTTAATGGCTTTCAGACTCCGAAATGAGTTCTGCGGCCATGTGTGTCCCTCTCCAGTTGTCTGAGGAGATGAGCTTGAATTACAGCTCAGCCACTGCTGCCAAGCACTCTCCATTATTCCTGCAGACCAGGTTGCCAAGCAGGATTTATGGTCCTTTTAACTCAATATCAGGCGATGGAGCGGCTTTGTGTGATACAGACTGTATACCAGAGATTCTTATCAATGGAACAGGACTCTCTAAAATCAGGGAGATAATCAAGTCTGTAACTATCACATTGGTAATTGGCACCACTCAGAACATAGTTAAACATAAAAATACAGACTAGGAATGCAGAAGAAATGACTTTGTTTTCGCTGTAGATTAATGCACTATGCAGATCATACAAATTGCTTTTGCATTAAGATTTTCTAACCTCCTTCCTTGCCCTCTGTCCGTGAAGTTTTGGATATGCCTGCAATACAGTAGCTCTTGTGATTGGGTACAATCTTGATAATTACAACTGAATATTATTTTTAATCAGTTGTGATCTGAGGGAAAGTAGGGTTGTCTGTTGCTAATAGCGATGAAGCTCTGAATATATTAAGCTTTATTTTTCATTCCTATGAACAAAGAGATAGTCATGCTATAGAAGTAAACATTTACATTCAGATCTAAAAGAACAATTGGTTTCTTCTGTGAGATTCATAGTTTTAAGACTCAGTTCTAGCATGAACCAGAAGTCTATCTTTCCAGTTATTTATAGCCAGGAAAAAAAAAAAAAAGGCAAATCATTTTAGAGTGGTCTACATATATTTGCAGAAAGATAAGCTATATAACTGCCTATGCTGTTGTATCTCTACTAATTTGAATATAATGAGCAAACTCTCACCTCGCAAAGATTGGGTCCTGGGGGTTAACATATTAGCTTTTTATCTCCAGTGCTATAAAAAATGTCATTGCCATGCAGCTAATTATATTAAATAGTTACAGATATAAAATACATTGGAATAGTTGTTTAATAGGCAGAAAAAATAAATGGCATTGCAGCTATAATTTTCTTGATTCTGTTTTCTGGTTTCTATTACTGGTTTCTAAGATTTTTTGAATGCCCTTGCCAGTGATACAAATAGCACCATTGACTTTTAATGTAAGCTCAAAAACAATAGCTGTAAACCACAGGTAAATTAGAACGTGGTTTATGTCAGTATGATTACAGTATCATTGTACAACTCAGTAAAAATAAGAAACAATAAACCAAAGAACAACGTTTGCTCTACTGTTCACCATAAAGTATTCAAGTGTTCAAGCAAATTATTCTTCTGTGATAAATAATTGCTGGTGGATTTTACTTGATGTTGGACTCGGCTTCAAAAAAGAGCTTGTCCAGTTATCTATTTCTTTTCCTGTGTCTATGCTAGACACAAGCTCTGATAACTTTTGTGTTATATATGAATCTGCTCAGATTTTTGGTAAAAACTCCTTTTAACTGAATATCTTGTCCTGACTATCATGAATACATGTATGTTTTTCCTCTTCTATTTCACCTTGTTGCTTGAGAACAAAGGCATTGCATTTAGGTTATGAGGCAATCTAACTAATGGCTAAATTAGTGCTATTCAGAGGATACCAACTAAAGCTAAATTTGTATTGATGTTTACAGTTTCCATTAGATTTCTGGATGACTAAAGAAACCAATTATTAAGCTGAAACAATGACACCTGGTATTCTTGTGTTATTCTACCATCTCAGACTGTGCTGAGAGAAGCACTATAGAAGTCATCCCAAGTTATGAAAAAAAAAATCTGTGGAAAATATGCTCCCAACTGTACTAAACTCTTAGATAAATAAAACATGACTTGAACAAACCTATACTGGAAGCTTAACTGCTTTCTCACAGCAGTGTCAGTCAGTCTTCATAGTGTGCTCATGGTTTGCTAGTAGCTCCATTTTAAAATCTGTTCCTTGGGTTAGCTTTAGCTGGATTTAAATGTAAAGAAACCCTAAAATAACCTGCAAAGAAAGACCATTTTTTCTTCATTGTATTAGGATGGGCCTTAGAGCTGCTACTTTCTGGCTGCATCATTCCCCAGACCAGTGATGAGTTAGCATCTATCAGGTTCAATTAGATATTTCCCACCATGTCTGTAGGGTGTCAGTGCCTCGGACATTTTCTGTTAAGTGCCTTTGTCCTTCCTAAATTGGATCCATTTGATTTATTTGTTGGTATTTTTATTTGAAGCAATAGAAAAATGAGGTTCTGGTAGTGTACAATGGGGCTGAAAATGAATGTTTTGCCTGAGATCTTTTGGGGATTTTCCTGTTTGGATGGAGCAGGCAGGTGTTGTTCTATGACAACACTTCTCAGAGGTGTGGGGCTTCATTTCTGAGTTCCACATAGCCATTTTAGTCTCTTAAGCCAGCTTTAATTTCCCTTTCACAGAGGTTTTAGTGAGCGGAGGATGCCATATTAACAGTGAGCAGGCTGAGATTATACAACCTGCCTGTAGATTTTGGAAAGCAATATGAATTTCTGCCTAGTGGTTTTCTTCTTGTTCCTCCTCCGTCTTCCAGCACGTGGAGTGCAACTGCCTGGAGCGTCTGCGAGTGCCTGAAGGACGGGCATTCGGTGTGAGACACCACAGGGGATGGGATCATGTGCTGGGATCTCTCTCCACCCTGGTGCTGATTCACTGGCAGAAATCCTTGCGCAAGAGGATTCCCATCCCCACCACAGGCAGTTCTGTAGGAACAATTAGGCCTGTGGAGATCTCTGGCTTTGTGCACACTATTCATTGTGCTCCTTTGACTTAAAGGCTGCTTTAGTTTGTGTAATTTTACAAGCTACTGAAGCAGGACCTATTGATATTTAAAAAATAATTAAAACAGTCAGAGTATTGAGTATTAAAATGCTGCCTTTATGCGGTATCTACTTTTCATATTACAGCGTAAGATTTTCACTCTACTTTTGCCATTATGAATCCATTACATGTAAATGAATGAATACTATTGTTAATAACCATTTACAGCATACAGTGTAACAGCTCCAAAGGAGCTATTAGAGTTTACTGTATGCTGTGAATATATATGAAGAACAATACACAGACCTCAGCTAAACTGTAATGAGTGCATTGACATAACATCAGCCCTGAAAAGAATCTAAGACCCCATAGCATGTGAATGGCAAAACAAAGGAATTCAAAGTTCAGACTCCTCCTCTTTAAATCACCCAGCTACAGTGTTATGTGATGGGTATCATTACTGGTAACAGTTCTGCAGCGTTGCTTGTAATGGGGTATACAATGATTACCTCTTGTACTGTGGATGCCTGTGTTTAGTTCTCAGTGTCACCTGCTGTAGCACTGGGATAGCCCTCATGTTTGGGTTATCTTGCAGATCAGCATGCGGTGCGTATGTAGAGGTTCATAAGTTTACATGTCTGATTTGGAGTATTTTAGTTAGAATGCACTCTACGTTTTGTGTAGGTAGGGGCACTTGTGCAAGAAGAGTGTTAGGAGAAAATGTTTGCTACATACATGTGCATGTCTGTATATTAATGTTAGAGTTTTGGCAACACCTTCGGTACAGATGCAGATGTGAATAAATGCAAACATGCAATAGGTTTAATCCAAACTGCTGCAATATATTTTTTTTCTGCTCCTAATACAAGTCTGGCGATCATTTTTTCAGAGGTAGGATATGTTTTGCCTTGTTGCTAACTTGATTCTAATACTCTTGTGACTAACTTCATGGTCTACTGCCTCGTCACCAGTGTGGTAGGGGACGGCTCAGAGGGAACTTAACAAGGGCTCACAAATTGCTCCAGTTGCTACATCCATTAAGCTGACCAAGGATTTTCAGTTCCTACTTTTTCAATTATATTTTGTGTTTTAGTTTATTGCTTTTGATTATAGCTTTAATCTGTCCTGGAAGAAATGTACTAAAATTTTTCATGTTCATTGACCACACTTAGGAATTAGTGGAAATTGCAACTTAAATGGCTGTCCAAATTTGGTGCTAATATTGATACCCCTGGCTTTTTATTTTCATTTTTAGAGCTTTTCGTTCTGGTGATGCTCTACTGACTTCCCAAAATATGAACCAGATTATTGCTAGCTGCCACAGAGCTGCATGAAGAAGGTCACTGAGGTCATCCTTTAACTTTAGTTTCTTCTGAGCCAGCTGTAGTTCCTGAAACTTTCCTGAGAACCAGGAGTGCTCTCTAACAAGCAATCCTTATGATGCTTGCTTTTCTGAAATGCAGGTGGAAGGTAAGGTAGAAAGCAACATTTTGATCTTTGGAGTCCAGACACAATTCTCAAAACGTAGACAGCTCCACAGGGTAATGCTGGCTGGACCTTTCCTACTGTCCATGGCTGTGTGTCCTGCAGAGCACAGTCCTGAGCTCTGGTGGCTCTGTGAAGTCAATGGCAAAATTACGTTTGAAGTTTTAAGTAGAAATGATTTTCCATCACATGGAAAAGATGAAATTCTCTCTCGTGAAACCAGAACATGAATTAAACTATTTAAGCCAGTGAAATGAAGATAAAAAGCCTATGTGAAGCAAAAAACCAAACCAAATATCCCTCTGGTGCCAAGGATCAACTTCGTCAGGCCAGAATCTGAGTTAAAGAGCAGCCCTGCAGCAAAAATCTTGGCACAGGCAAAACCACACTTTTCAGTTTGGGTGTTGATTAAAAAGGGAAAAAAAAAGGTGCAGACAGAAGCTTGCCATTTTAGACAATTATTTGTATACTTCTGGGAGGTATCCACAAAACATCTAAATATTAAATTCACGGTAAATCTGTTCTATGTGTTTTCCTCAGATATATTGAAGGAGACAAATTAAAACTTCTCCTTTCTTTAGTATATATTTCTGATGGAAAGGTATACGCTCATACCTTTATGCAGTGTTTGTAAAGTTAACCTTTTTGATGTGCACTTGAGGATCAGCAGTCAAGGGTACTGTTAAAGACCAACAGCATTACGGAATGGTATTGCCTCCATGGCCTTTCAACCACTGTTAGAATTGTACTGTGCTGCTACTCACTGACTTTTAACAAATAGGCTGCCTGACAACATCAGAAAATCAACACTTTAAAACTTATACTCTATCTTTACAGTTTCTCATCTCTAATCCAAAACCAGTGGACTATTATTTTAATATCCATTGTCTAAGCACGTTTCCTTTAATTAGGTCCCATGCATTTCTTAGATTTGTTTCATTGCCAATATTAAACTGTTTTCTGTATAGCAAGCAGATTCCAAGGCAGATGTCCAACCCTTTTGGATTTTGCTTACTGATTGTAACAAATTTATTACTTCTTTCATGCAAACATAGAGCTAAATTCTTTTGTTGAGCAACAGACCTACACTGAGTATCTGTAAAACCCCATCAACACAGCAGGAGCTCAGTAGTGTTAGCGGTAATACTTCCCCTGTATGTCATTTTCATGCATTTCACTTCAAGTTTCTATTTTTTCTCTCTTCCGTGTCTTTGACCAAGAATTTGGCTCTAGCTTAAACTTCACTTTGTTATATGTGCTTTATTCAAAAAGGCCCAAGGAAAATTGTTCAGGAGGCTTCTCAGACAAACCGAGTACCCAAGCCACTCAGTTTAGAGTGTAAATCAAGTACACATCAATAAAGAGTAAGAATAGCAAAGGGAAGAGGTGTAGTGTATGAGAGGACTGGATTATCTTGGAGAGTATTCTTTCAACAGATTTACGATTAGATACAGCAAAGATATATTTACATACATGTAGATCTAAGATTGCTTGCTGGCATAGGGGCTGATGTAAAGAATAGATGCTTGAAATACTCAGACCCAGGCTTTGTTTGTTTCAGATACCTAGCAACTCAGTTATGCTCAGTGAAAGAGGAAAATGAGGTTAGGCAGGAAGGATCAGACTCTTGATTGTTATTCTGTTATCTTTAAGTAAGAACTTTAAAAAGGAATGAGCTGGATAAGCTGAGAATAAGTTCCTGATTCTATGTGAAGTTAGTATCATCTTAAGAAGTGGGTTCCCAGAGGTCCAGGCTGTACATCTGCAACTTGAAGGAGTCTCTGTAGACCCATTAGCCAATGCTGTAATTGTCAGCTGTCTGTATTATATCTGGTTTTCCATCTTATAAGGTCACATTCTATGTCCATTATAAAAGGCATGTTAGACAATCTTTCTGAATTATTTTTGGAGGAATCTGCAACTTTTCTAAATAGCTTGAACCATTGTGAAAAACGGCTACAATTTATACCTTACTTATGCATCACAAGTCTATTCTGACTCTGTCAGACTAACTGCACATCCACAGAGTGCTTCCCAATGCATGTGCAGTGATTTGACTGGCTTTGTTCCAGTCTGGAGAGCCTCCGGAGCAACACGGTTCCCAGGGCCACCACACTCCTTAGTGCTGACCATGCTCGAAGGGTTCATTGTGCAAACACACAAATTCAATGAGTCTGGTTGAATGCATATAGTTGCTCATGGGGTGAGTGTTCATAATGTTGGGACCGTACTGAACCCAGCCAGGTTGTGTTGCTGGCAGGCAATTAACTTCCCAAAAGAAATAAAAAAAGAAATGTGTCATTTAGGCCATTCTATGTGTTGTTTGTTCGTACTGGAAAGGAGGACAAAGCACGTGCTCTTAACAGCTAACAGGAAGAGTATTTGTTTGTTTTCACTTTGTCCCTATTAAAACAGTCTCAACATGCCAGAGCTGAGAACCTTTAATTTATCACCTTCCTGTGCTTGGGGCTTTATTGCATTCATTGCTTAAGCTAATGCAGGTGGTCATGCCTTGCTTTGCAGCTGGTTTTGCTGTTACTGATGGTTGCAGTTTACATTTTTTTGCTCTGCCCCTATTTCTTAGGCGTAGAAGTTGCTTCAGTTTATTTAATTTGCATTTATCAGTTCTTTATCATTTTATTGCCACTTCTCTGCTATGACTCTAAAGCAAGAACAATATTTATTCCCTCTGCCCAGCAAGCTTTAAAACTGATTCTCTGTGTTACATTTGTTCTTTGTTTCTTTATAACGCGGCATCATCTATTGTTTACAGTGTATTTACGAGCAGCAGAGACTTGATGCCTTTTAGAACGAAATGCCTTCATTCTTTCTAAAAGTCTCCTTATGTTTTTGTAAAGCACTAAGTATCCTGGCGGTGTTAAAGAAAAGGAACATGATTATAAGCATGATGAAGAGGAAGAAAACTGTCGATCTAAAAATGGTTCCTCTTACTCAGCAAATCCTCTCTCTGTATTCTGAATCATTGTCTGATGGTAGTGACACAGAAAGCTTCTAGTAATCTTTATTATACCTGTGAATACTTCAGAGTCAATATAACTCTGAGAGCATAAGCTGGATTTTACTTTGACTCACACATTTTGGTATCCACAGCTTCAATCTGGAAAGAAACTTATGCATGTAGGTAACAACTGAAATTATTGATTACGCGATTTAGGGGCTCAGCTGTATTTTCAGACATGATTTCGGTGCCTCAGGAACCAAAATCTCTTGGCATTTTCACATCAATGGGATTTTACAGTTTTTCTTTAAAGACTGATCGTAGTCATATGGTCAACGTACGTTGTTTACAAATAACACACGTATGGTTGAGGCCAGGGGTCCCCATAGCAGAAATTTTGTAGTGGACATTAACAGTGGACATCATGGTATAGATTCATGTTAAATTACATTGAATAAAGTAATAACAAGTTCCAGCCATTCTCATACAAATACAGGAAGAGTAAAATTAAAATTTTACCAAAAATAATATGCTAATATGGAAATTAAGGTCATAAAACGAGAGGGAGTAGGAAGAAACAAAACAATCAACTTGATATTAATTTTTTTAATACTAAAAGTTACAGGTTGAAGACTCAAAGGTCTTCTCAGAGACAGAATGTGAGCTGCTTGCATTTTCATGAGGCCAACTTTAAAATAATGTCCTTCCTGATTAGCACAGTGAGCATCATTGCATTTAATTGGGTAATGACCTCTGCTTAGTGAATGTTATAAACTAGAGTGAAATTTGAAAAGAGGTACAATAGTAAGCTGCAGTAATCATGTTTCTATTGGTATTGCCAATTGAAGATCATGAATGATAAACATTAAACCACAACATGTAAACAGTTTTTTCCCTGCAGAATTTAGACTCAGACTGATCACTTGTCTCTCTTAATATGATTTGTCCTGGCTATTGAAAACAAGGACTCCTCCCTCCCCCGATATCTCTTCTAATGTAATTAGCATCTAGTCAATAATGTTCAGCATTTCATTTTACCGCTTTAATTAACAAATTCAATTTGTTCAAACCGCTGTGAAAACAAATTAAAAGCCCAGTGAATAAAAACCTCTAGTGCCAGAGATGTGTTTAAGGTGTTCACCAACTCTTCCTCTATTAAAAGACCATCTTTTGTATTTTTTTCCCCTGTGAAAATGATTGAGATATTCAAAACTTGTTCTGATTTTTGTTCCCCTGGAACAAGTTCAGATTCACTGTAGTGGGGTTTGTCTTGATTTTTAACACTGAAGGAGATGGTTTCACACCCAAAATCTCAAGTCCAAAGAACAAAGCAAGGCTTTCTTGTCACACTGCATAAGCTGGGAATGTTGAGCATTTACTTTTAAGCCCTTCCAAAGGTTTGTCGTTGCTTTTCAGCTTGTCTCTTTCTGGGCCTCTCTCCCAGCCTGCACCAACAAGTGGCAACAGGGTTTTTTGGTGTAAATGCAGCAGTTTCTGTACTAGCCACAGCCACCTCCGTGGTGGCCAGGACAGGGCTGCTGCTTTCTGCTTTAGCTTTTAGAAAGTGGAGTCTCCTGAGGCTGCAGCACTGGGTACCCATGCTGGTCTCATGCTTCTCCCATCCACCACCTGCGAGGGCCTCTGTGTCCAATATTGCCATGCTTTCATTTTATTTTTTCCCCCGTTTTCTTTTGTAGATGAGAGCATTTACTGTACAAACATTGGCAGAGCTCTGGAAAGGTTGAAACAATACAGATTGGGTTTAATAACTACTGTAAATGTCCCACAAACTTGGTCAACAGACCGGTGTGTATTTATATGCACGATAAACACAAACACGCGCAACTCCCGTATGGCTGTTTGGAGGTCGGCCTTCCCTTCCCGAAGAAGGTCACTGGCAACTGTGGACTTTCTGCCAACATGCAGCATTTAGCTTTGCAATATTCATGCAATGGGTTTTTAATATTTACAGCTTTAGATTTGACACAGCTCTCCTTACGTATTCTGATTGCTTTGGCTTTTTCCGAGACCTTCCTGAGGTGGTGGTTCAAGAAACACATTTAAGAGAGTAAATGTTAGCTACTGAGCAGTGCCGGGGTTGGAAGTGGAGGCTGCTGAGGTGAGCGTCGCACCTCCACCAGCCAGAGGGGCCTCAAGGAAATCAGTTGGTTGAGATTTGTTTTGCAGATCGATGTGGAAGCAGTGGGCTATGCACACTGTGATGTTGTTTTGTTTGGATGCTGCGGTGTGTAACAACACCGCCAAGTTTAGGTTGTGAGTTTTCCCTCAGCTGGGGATCCAGGTTGAGTGTCTCTATGTCTTATCTATCTCTGTATAACCTGTCTAACTGCAATATCAATCAGATGTCTTTGAGAAATATCGTTAAAATTGGCTGGTGGGTACAGAGGTGTGGAGAAGACTGACAGATTGAGGGGATTTTTACAAAAACTCACTTCTTCAGGAACCCAGGCTGAAAAAGACCCTGAATTTTCTGTGTTTCCCTTTGTAGTGCCCTGTAGATGATTTGCCATATCTCAGTTTGAGAATGTGGGGCCTTTACTACTCCACTGAGTTCAGTTCCACTTTTAAGTGCTCTGAAGTTCATGAAACTGCACGTGAACATTGCATTTGATTTTTTTTAATATGATCACTTCTAAGAGTGATCCAGTATTAGTGACAACTTTAACTTTTTCATCACTGTACAAGAAAAATGGTAGTATTTACTTCAAGCTGAAGTACCGGAGAAAGTAAACCACTAAAGCCTGAGACCTTATGATGAATGAGAATATGAAGTGAAAAGCTTGATCGTGTATTAATGTAAACAAATGGATGCAAGAGCTTTCCGAGATTCTTAAATGGGGGTGTTTAGAAAATTAGCATTCATATTGTCCACTCTAATTTCTCTGCAGTGGAGTCGCCAATCTCTATATTTCATTTAAAATTGTCGTTATAATATTTAGTGACAGATACTAGTGGTGTTGCCTGAGCAAATCTGTGTCTAAAATGATTGCATCTCTGCTCAGATATGTATAGCTCATGTCTGTCTGTCTCTCTCTCTCGGTTTCTTTTCTTTTCTCTTCTCTTCTTTTTTTTCCAAATGTAAATGCATGCCAAATGGTATAAATTATCCAACCATCTGTCCCCCTTCTTCAAAACCCTGAGGGAAAATAGATCTGAAGTGTAGCTCATTTTCACCAAAAATGCCAGTTGTAATAGATCCTCACTTTTGCATCCACTCAGCTTGTAACTGGCGGGAAATCCCATAGCCTTAAATTTTTTGGTAGCTAACTCGGACCCTTTAATTAGCAGGTGGCCAGTTCTGCCTCTGCTCAGAAATTGCAGCAGCTCCTGGACCTTCTGGGTTTTTCTTTCACCTCTGACCAGTAGAGGAGCTCCCCCTGCCTGTTAATTCTACAGTGTTTTTAAGAAGTGGCTGAACTGTTCATATTTTCCTGATATTTTCTTTGAGACTTAAATAATTTCATCTAATTATATATCCCCCCCTTAATTTTCTATCTTGTAAAATAATAATAAGGAAACTGATTTTGCCGCATGAGTCAATTTGCAAATCAAGCAGCCTCTATGTTATTTTCCTGTCTGCTGAGTTTCTGCGCTGGGTATCGCTGTCTCGCATATATGTTTCCCCCACTCTGTCTTTCTGACTTGTCAACTGAAGCTGAAATGCTAATTGAAATCGAATCGGCTTGTCAGTGTGTTGACACTGCGCTGCTCTCCCTCCGATCTACTTAGCTGGTGTGTTCCCTAATGGGGAGTTGGGAGCCTTTATGTTGAAGGATCAAAAGTGGAGGTGAGATACTCTTCTTTCGCACTGTGGCTATCACATTGTGCTATGAGCCAAACTTGTTGAACCTTGTGGTCTTGTACTGGAGGCGTCCTCCAAAGTCATGTCTACAAATCAATCTTCTGCTTAGCTGCTTCCAAATACAGAAAATGAGCATGAGCAAAGACAGCTGATGCTGGGACAACTCATTTGTCCTGGAAATTTCTTCTTTTTAGCTTGAGTTGTTATTAAATGGGGAAATCAGCAGCTATGCTTCCACATCGCTCTCTAACATGTTGCGTGCTCTTCTGATTTGAAGAGATAAAGAGAATCAGATCTGAGATTAGGAGAGCTTCAAATGCAAAGGTCCTTCAAAGATACCTAGCCCTGGTGGCATGATGATTTATGTATTATCGTTACAGCTCTACGGCTGAGGTGAAATGAAGTACATAGTATTCCATACCTCATATATAAAAACCTTTTATCTCTTGAAGGGATTCATAGGACTCTTATACCAGTCTTCAAAATCTATAGGACGTTGAAATGTGTCCATGTTACATTTCGGAACTCACATCATACTTCTTGTATCACTTCAGGAAGAAGGTAAAGCAAATTATTTCCACACATTAGTAAGAGCACTCATATTAGGTAAGAGCTTTTTTACCAGGATTGTAGCCAATATTTCCTCATTGTTGTGTTAATTTTATGTAGCAGTACATGCATAATACACCAACAGCAGTACACTCCCAGAATTTGCTGTGGTTAGTAAGATTTGTCCTGGCTGAACTCAATGGTCTTAATAAACCACATAATTCTGGCTTGTCCCCAGGATGTGCTTCCCAGGCAGTTTTCATCAGTTTGAAGCTCACCTATTCACATTCCTGCATGACTACATTTATGCCTACAGTCATCGAGTGAAGTACTGTTGCAGTCGTGCACAGAAATGAGTACTTAGATGTTTTTTTGAATTTCACTTCTGTTAAATTGACACCGTGATAGGAACCCAGTCATGATAAACTCAATATATAAGCAGGCATAGAGAAATTCATATACGTTTTGGTATGTGAACCTCTGGTATCCTTTGAAAATATTTCCTTTGACTCTGTACAAAGTAGGTTAGCTGGAACTGTTTACCTTGCTACAGAAAGAATTTCCAGATAGCAATTTTCAGTAAAACTGTGGTCTTTGAGCTTATCTCAGTGTCACAGCTCTTCCATTTCAGACAGATTAAGATCTTTTCCAAAGTATGCTGGATTGGTGGCTATCCAAGCATATGTCATTAGGCAAAAATGAAGGATAGATATTGAAAGATGTATTTTAGCACTCAGGTATTTGATGTTCTTTTCCAAAGGGACTGTTTCTGAAGTGAATTTTATATATTAACTACGCACATGCAGTTATTCTGTTAGCAGAACTATTTAACCTTAGTATCCTGTAGATCTGTGTCCTGTGTCCACTAACACCACCATGATAACCCCAATTCTTCCCCTCTCCCCAAAACATGCTCTGCGAGACCGTCTGGGCAGAAGAAAATAAGCTATGGCTTATGTTGAGTTTTATGTTCATGATGGCTATCAAGTATTGTTGCCAAACAAAATATGTCGAAAATGTAGACCTTGATGTCAGAGGGACACTGTGTTGGATCTTTGCCTTCACTGGCTTCCAGACTTCTGGAGGAAATTACCAATTATTGAGACTTAAGTTCATTCAAATGTCACTGTCAGGTTCAAAAGCAGTTTCATATGATCTGGAGTATACTGACGGATGAACTGTTAATTATGCCTTGCTTCCACAGAAGGCCAATATTTCCTGCAAAGACAGTATTTAAAGCTTTCTCCAAGTGTTAGTCTAGCAAGACGTGTAGAATCTGTTTGCCTTCAGTTTGCTATCTGTAAAACAAAGATAATGGTATACCTCAAAGGTGTATTGTCAGGCTTAATCCATTAGTTTTTATAAAGTTACTTTCAGCTTCTGAGATAGAAGGCACTAAAACAATGCAAAGTATTATTCATACTATTATTATTTTATGAGTCATGCCAAGACGTTTCTTCTTCTTCATAAGAATTCCAATAAGATCTCATTTCTTTATTTCACAGAGATGATGTTTTAAGTTTTCATATTTCCTCAGGAGCAAACTTGAAGTGGCCAGTACATTTTTTAAAAACTTGTTCAATGTCCAATTCCTATTTTGTTCTTAACTGTGTTCATATATAACTAATCTGACAGACACCCAAAGATTGATACCTTCCAATTACCTGTGGTTTGTAATGTCATCTTTATAATTTTGCATTTCTACAAGCTCAAGTTAATAATCACTATGCCGAAGCTGAGTAATTTATGAATTTTTTGGTCTTCCAACTTTGGAGAGATCCGTAATAACACATTTTTTAAAAAAGAGAACTGATTACCTCTAATTGCTGTTTTATGAAGGTATCCATTCTAATAACTTCAACCTGGGTACAAAATGACACAACAGGCGTGTTAAATAGATAAACAAGGACAGATGAGGGGTTGTACGGACAAGACGATAATTCTAAACCAAACGTATTAGCATAAATGCAGAAATCTTAGCTTTCTGCTTGCCTAACCAGTGCCAGATTGGAGTGACTTGTAGCTATCACTCAGAGGCAGAGGAAGGTGTTAAGAACATGTTTAAATGAGAAGATGATGGCAGCTCTACAAATTTTGACAGTCAGTTTATCTGAGGCACAAGTTCCTTGCTCTTTGTTCTTCAGCAGTTCCCGAAGGGCTTGATTTTCAGAAGTGCTGAGCACTTGCAGCTTCTATTGACTTCAAGTGGAGTTTTAAGTGTTCTGCACTTGTGAAAATCGTGCCCAACTGGATTAGCACAAAGAGGTTTTTCTTTCAACATCAGCCAGAAATCTCTTTTCTTCCTACCTGACTTCTCCAGCGAAACAGTTACTGTTTCCTAACAGGCAAAATTGTATTATTCTATTATGTATTTCAGTTCCTCGGTGTCTTAGTGAATATGTGTTGGACTTTATTATGCGTTTGTACCATTTTTCACAGAGTCAAAGAAATAAGAGATGGAAAAGACCTGCTAGGTCAGCTACTCCATATCTCCAGTAGTACAGCATTGTTCCTATCAATATGTTTTCTTGTGTTTTATCCCTCCTAAATACTGGAGACATCCTTGTTTGAGGTTGTAGTGACAAAGACTGCACAACAGTTTATCTTTCTTTCGAAAATAATACACATATTTGGAAAGAAAAGAAAGCAGAATATTTTTAATCCTCCTGCCAAATTGAGAAAAGTATTCCTTTTATTCTACAGGCAGTTCTCCTTTTCATATCACCATCAGAGGCAGCTGCTGTCATTAGAAATAGTGGTTTAAATGCAGGATTCTTTGCAGGTTAAATTTTGATTTTAAAAAATAGGAATCCATAACAAGGGTGATCTTTGTCTTTATTTCTGCTCTTTTGCTGTTTCATGGCCTCTTTCTCTCTCATGATTTCTGGACGCTTCTCTACTTTGGCATGTGACCAGGGATGCAAAATACCCTAAAGAATACATTCAGAAATGTGTTTTAGTTCCACATTCAAATATATCTTTGGCCACCCTGTTCCGGAGAAGTCATTGCAGTAGACATAATGGGCCATAATTCTGCCATTAAATCCAGGCTGATGATAGGAAGAAGTGTAGTCATTCCAGTAATAAAACTGACTGCCCAGTACAATATAGGCTTTCTCCCTCCCCCATCTGCATTAAATATAATTATTGGAAGAACAATCTCTGGATACATTTCAATAAAATACTTTCCCATAGTGGTGTTTTCTAGGGCAAAATAATTTGTTGTCTGTTTTAAAAGCCCTTATAAAAAGAGATGTCTTTCGAAATTTTTGTTATTTACTTGTTGAAACTCTCTAAAGTTTTCTCATAATGATAATATTCATGTTCTTTAATTTTTCATTGTTATATTTATTTAACATATAGTACCTGAAGATTTTTGCTTTTATTATTACTAAAATGACTGACTAAAAACTGAAGGAGGAAGGTAACATTTAATTTATACTCCTGCTCAAGAAGAGGTCTTTTTATAGTTACATTCAGGTCATTTTTTTTTTCCTGTGGATCATCTATACCATTAAATGGGTTTTTATTCCAATTTAGGAGACACTTCGTCTTTAAACCTGTACTTACATTAACTTTTGTACATGGTTGCCCAGGCAACAATGTAATTGCATGAAACAATGGCATTCTCCTATGTACCATTTATGGCAAGTTTGCATTTGAAAAAACTTCTTGTCTTATCATCAAAGCAGAATTTGTAACCTTCTGACAGCTGAAGGAATGTTCAGGGGCCTTGATTCATATTCATTTTCCCTTGTAATTTTAATGGGTACCGTCACCTTTCATTTTCAGGGTATTTCTTTTTTCCCCCTATGATAGTTACTGTTTTACATGAAAATTCTAGAGCAGGCAGTAGAAACTGATTAAAAAATAGCTCCAAGAAAAGGCTGCAAGTACCATTCTTCTAACTTGTAGCCTGTGAAATTGCCACTGTTTAATTGATCTTCTATAAGCTTATCTTTCTAGTGAGATGTACCATTATTGTACATTAATCAGTGCCTCCAGACATTATCACTGAGGTAACCAAGAGCTAATCAAGCAAGAATGGAGCTGGCAGACGCCAAGATGTCACGGATGCCTTGCTGCGTACGAAGTCTGTCAGAGTTTCAGCTTCCAAAGGAACCTGTTTTCGCAGGGCTGCAGACTTTGTATAACCTTGTCATAGCAGTGGAAGAAGGGGCAAGCACCCTGAATGTCAAATAGGCAGACCACGCAGGGAGCCGACGCTCCTGGAATCCTCTAGATGGCAAACAACAAAGTGACACTGTAATAATAATAATAAATGATGCTATTTAAGAATAAACAAAATGTTGACACGTTGATTAGTTTTTACTAAATAGCAGTTTCCAAGGGAAGAGAATCAAGCAAAGCAAATTTACAGTGGAAAATATTCAAAATATATTAATCAGTCATTGCAAAGTGCCACTAGAAATTGCATTCCCGCTTTTTAATTGATTTTATTTTATATGTGCTCATATAGAAGAAAAAACCCACAAACCTCTGAAATTTCCTGAATGTTATTTCTGGCAGCTAGATACTATATTGGGAAAATAACAGAACAGAAAAATAAAAGAAGTGTACCAGATTCATTTAATCAATTTAACTAAAACTATGCTTATTCTTGCAGAAAGATCTGTGTGACGCTTTTCAATTGACAGAATCTGTAATTCGGGGTAGAACGGAGTCTAAATTGCAAAGGGAAGCAGCTGAATCTTTGTGGCATGGTTTCTGTCATGTGAGATGAGTTTCAACTGCTGGCATGTCTGAGCTGCGTCTTTCTTGTTGGCATGTTGATGCCTCAATGGCATCCTTTAAGTATTTCCTCCTACCATCTTGCTGGTGGTAGTAAAGAAGCAGCTCCAGCGCCGGCATCAGTGAGGTGAAACTGTACTGGCACAGGCCGGTTCACCAGTCTGCTGGCGACATTCATTTGTAGGATTTACCCAAATCCTACAACTGAGGTCATGGGACCTATAAGTGTACCTTAATTGTACCCTTTACTAGATTCACAAATTATGCAACAGAGTGAGAGCAAGGCTTTCCCCTTAAACAGAGGGTAAAAAACAGACTGTGGCTGGTTATGCAGAGCTTCAAAGCTCGGTGTTTCTGATCTCCTTTTCTGCTTCCTGAAGAAGCAGCCAGGTTTTCTCCCCACACATTTACAACCTGCTGATTTTCATGAAACTTCCAGGTGCACTGGAGGAAGTGAATTACTTCTGGCAGATGTAGCAAAGTCACTGACATACAGTGTGACTTCTGAGGCTTTTTTCTTCAGCTTTTGAAAAGTCACTATATTTTGCATGCTGTATTTTGTTCCCAGTTACCAAGAAATTGTAAATTAAAGAAATACACTGTGAAAGCATTAATAAGCAGATTTTGCATAGTTTTCACTTTGTAATTCCACTGGCTTCTGTTGATGTATTCCAAATATAAACAGGTAACAGATCAAAATTTGCCCAGTGAATACATATACAGTAAATGTAAAACACTGAACCAAATTGCCTGCTGGCGTACATCCATTGACAGAAAGGAGTTTTGCCAGAAGGTAGTTTGGCTCATTATAGCTAGTAATTTGATTATTAATAAGTGGAAAAATATTACTAATAGTTGCTAAGCTTTATTGATGACATTCTCAAAACTCTGTTATTTCTGAAGAGGGAATCTGTCAGTTCTGACTTACATCTCTTTTTGATTTCAGTGAGGATCATATATGCGTGATGGTTTGCAAGACCAAGGTCATTAATGAAGATGTTTTCTGTTGGGTGGGAGGGAAGGTTTGGTTTTGTTTAATTAAAAACCCCTATGAAATAGAAATACTGCAGAGGGATAAATGTTTCCCTTTCTGAATATAAACATCTTGGCATCACCTCACTGTTTATTTTCAAAAACTGCCTAAGTTTTGCTTCCATATTTATCTAACAGCAGGGGATCATTATCCTGTGACAAAGTTCTATTCCACTGACATTATCTCTTAATTAGAATTCATCCTTTTCTAGTTCTACGTAGTCAGCCTGTAGTTCCCACAAGCCCCATAAAACAACGTGCATTTTTGGAGGCAGAGGGAAGAGGGAAGGTCTCGCAGACCATTAAGAGCTGTTTAATAAGCAGCCTGGTGTGGAAAAGGCTGCTTTTATTCTACACGGGCACATCTATGCAGAATTGCCGATGAGGGCCAGACTCTCCCCTTCCTTACATCATGCCAACTGACTTTAAGTGATGTGCCAGGCCAGGAGGGAAGGCACTGCTACAGTCGAGAAAATAAATTGCTTGTCTTCCTTAGGAGAGAAGGAGAGGAATCAGCTTAGGGCTGTAATCACACTACACTTGGAAGGTAGTGGGGCAGATAGAGGTAAAGAGCAACCTTGTAAGGTGCTCTGCAGTGTGTAGTGAATGTGCACTGGGATCATAGTCATGAATGGCATCATTTCTACTGCTAAGGTCAGTCACGCTAGTGTCCCACGACTCCTCTTTTAGAGATGAAGGCACTTGCAGCTACTAATGCATCTTTTCCTTCTCTCAGGAAGCGTGAGCAGCATTATTCTGTTAGCCACTTCACACCAACAGATAAGCAGCCTGACCCCAGAACTATGTGTTTGGGTCTGTAAAACAAAAAACAATGAAAATAATGTAGAGATGTTAAGGCCCTTGCTCCTGCATCATGACTTTTGGTAATCTATTGCAGTGAGACTTACAGCATCAGTAAAAACGTTTTAATGTCTGAGCAGTGAGCACTAAGTGAGGATATTAAAGTAGAAATCTCAAATAGATATTAATAGCTCCATTTCTGTGTTCTGCATTTCAGTGGGTATAAATGTGAGTAGTCCTTTCCACTGGTGTTTGGACACACTACATCTTCTGAACTAATTTGCATCTCCTACTCAAGGTCTGCCTGCAAAAGTGAGAGAGCTGCATAGCTTGGCAAAGATGGTGGAATATTCAGCGGCTCCTATAAAGCATCTTTTCCATTATGTAGCACATAACAACAAAAATCACAGCAAAGAGACATAAATCTAGGAAAAAAAATAGTTACCCCCAGGCTGACAAGAATAGTGTCTGCTACTGGAATAGTGCCCATGTAAAAATCCACTGTGAAACTCCTCGCCACCAGGTGTAACAGAGACCAAAAATATAGAAACACTCCCCTAAGATCAGATCCTTGAATGCATATCAAGAAAAACTAGAGTTCTGATTGCCTAACAAGTTTCAGATAATATTAAAGCATATGCTTCAGCATTAAATTATTTCGTTTTAGGGATTAGGAAGAGACCAAAGGGAGTAACCTTACCTTAACAGCTGTGTAAAGTAAGGCTTTGGGGCTTTTTCACAATTTTTTCCGAAATACACGCTACTAGACATTGTTAAGGAAAGAACAATGGAAAGACTGATCCATGAGATTCATTAATTGTGGCAATTCCTATGCTAGCATGACTTTTTGAAATGATTTCCTGATGTTTTGCTATGAAGTAGCATGTGAGCATAAAAGAAAATTCCCTTTAAAGTCCCCAGTCTGTAAATTAGCCCCTGTATAATTTCACTTGGTGTTTTAAAGTGCTTTTCCCAGTTCTTCGACATTATTATCGTCTTCACTTACAATCTGTACATTTGTTCAGATGCTCAAACCCTTTCTCTGTCCAGAGATACAAAGAAGAAAAACCACAAAAGATACAAAAGAAAACTATTAGCAAATTTATTAAATCCAGGAAGTGGTGTGTAATTGAAAAGTTTGCTAAATTTATTTAATGATGTGGTGCTACTGAGAGCTATTATAACTTTATTGTATTGAATTATGCAATATCATACTCCATTGTCAAATGTTTCCTTGATTCTCATTAAGGCTATGATTCATGCTAATATTATATCATTTAGACAGGTTCCTCAAGCAGTGTTTTATTATTATTTGTTAATTTATGAAGCATGGTTTCAGTGTATCATCGTACTTTATAATATTAAGGAAGGATAGAATATTAAACAGCCAAATTCATCCAGATACTCAGGGATAAGTCAGCTTCTGGGAGACAGTGTGTGTAAGGAGACAAAGGAGATATATTACATGCCCCTCAGGAACATCTGACAGTTTTCCTAAATTGTGTCTTTCCTTTTACATGGGCTCACATTCCTTTCAGTTCTAGTCTGCACTTCAGCAAAACTATTTAATTTAGCTCCTTTCTCTAACAAAACTGAAACAGGCATTTTGGCAAAACTTGTATTGCCAAGGGTGGATTTGCTGATTTCTCAGTTTCTGATGCTCTTGTTCCAATCTTGACATTTCTAAATTGCCTTTGCTATAATTTCTAGATTCAGTAAATCTATATTTCTTTTTTTTTTTTGTTTTAATCCCTGCTATTATAAACTGTTCTTGAAACACACATGTTATGATACATGGATATGACCATGCTTTTACAGCGGAAGTTCAGATGAAAACGTTCAGTGACCTCATTAAGTACACATTTGTGTACACATGTACACAAATTTCCACGTTTCTCCAGTGTCACATCTAGGACTTGTGTTGAGTGTTCATTTCACAGACTGAATGCAGAAACTTTTTGCTGATTCATTGGCCTCTCCTTCAGCTGTGACCCATTCCCTGCTTGTGTTTCACTGCTACATGTGACCTTTTCTTCTTGTGCTCTTCACCTGGAGTGGCAGAAGCATTGCATCCACCTTCAGTCTTCTCCCAGTTCGTATGATCTGCTAGAATTATAATGGTTTCTCTACTTCTCCTTCCCCAGTTTTCTTTTTCCTTTGACATATAGTTGAGAGGTGGGATTGAGTCTTGGGGCTAAATGGTCATCAAAGCTCTGTCCAGTTCTTAAAATATAATTAGATGATGAAAAAATATTAATATTCAAATCCTGACATAAATACCAGGTCTGTTCTCCTCTTGTTCCCTCTGGTCGTTGTGTTTGCAATGCATTTGCATTGCATTATGGAAGGCATTTCTATGCAATTGTCTTCCAAAAGCCATTGGTATGTTGTTGCTAGCGATTTGATGTGAGGGTTTGCATTTTCATTACAGTTTTGTGAGACCCCCAGTCCCACTGAAAGCCACCACTTTGCCTCTGAGGAGTGGGATCCTGTGATCCTGCAAACTTCAAGGAATCTTCAGCCATCCTGGGTCTTTGCTGTGGCTTCTTGTCACCAAATCAATTTGCTGAGCTATGAATCTCTGTTGGTTTATTCCAATCAACCCAGTTCTTGATCTGACCCAGTGGTGCATTTATTTGTTTGCAGAAAGAACATGAAGGAGTGCAAGGGCAGGCCTGGACCCAGTTTTACAGGGAGAAAAGTGTGTCACTGAGACATATGGATTTGTGGCACAGGAAGATGCTTCTTATCCTCTGGTGCAACTGAGATGACTGGGAAGTAAGACCCTCCAAGTTCCTACTGGAGACACCCTTGGGGAGACTAAAGCTCCTCTGCCAGTTCTTTATTTCCACTGCTTTGTGGCTGAGAAAGCAATTTTGAATGTGAAAATATTTGGCTAAAGTATGGTGCATTTTCTGTGATTTCCAAAGAAAGGTACAAATTTCCTCACTGCAAATATATAGGAAGTCACTTCTCCTCAGCATGTACCTTTCTGTATTTTCTCACTGAATTTGAATCAAGATATAATTTTGAAGAAGCATAATTACAGAACAACGTGTAACTTGGTCAAATTTTTTAAAAAAACAGTCTTATGTATAGAAGGAACCAGCTGATTTGAAACCTAACCACCTCAGTGTGATAGAAATCTTCATATTCGAGTCATAAATTCAAAATTTTTATTAAAATGATATATAAAACAGTATAGCACAAAAATGTTTCTCCCATATAGAAACTTAATGGATCTTCCAAGCAGCATTGGTCTTGTATGATGCATTTTGCGTTCATTTAAGGAAGGGAAATCTAAGTTTCACAGCAAGTATCAGAGATCTTTGACTGTGTATTCATCACACAATGCCAAACAGTAAAGTGCTTACAAAAAGTAGTGCCCTGAATATAGTGATATCTGTCTCTTTTCAAACACTGGCTGTTCCTAAATTCTTCTGATTCCATTTTCTATGAAAGAGAAGTATTAAAAGCGCAGATATTTTTTTTCCCGTTTTCAAGTTCCCCATTAGTGGTCATTATTTTCCTGCTTTTGTCCTTTTTTTCCCCCTTGCAATTTTGCTGTGAGTGATTCTCTCTGTCATCTTGCCGTAAATTGATTAATACTGCCCACTGATGCAGTGCACCACATGGCTAATATATCAGTTAAATGGAAACAGCAAACACCACCTGCTCCTTCAGGCAAATGGCACTTTGGAAAATGGAATGTGTAATCAATAGAATTAAACCTTAAGCAAAGCACTGCAAACAAATCCAGGGGCAAGGTCTTCTTAACTCTGTGGTATGAAAGATTTTTCTTTTTTTTTTTATTTTTTTAAAAAATTATCTGATTGGCTTTCTTTCAGTATATCAATTACTTTCCTTGTGATATACAGTATTTTCACTATAACTGTTGTCACACAATTTGGTATTGTTTGGTTCAAAGGTGATTTTTTTATTTGAAAAGTTTTAGATGGGTCTGCTTCCCTTTATATGTCAGAGATTTACAGGACCAATTCTTGTCAATGGCAGTGATAGGATAAATCCTTCCCATTGATGGGGTGATAAATGATGCTTGAATTTAACTTTCAAATCTGCTAGAGACTGCTTAGCATTAAGGCATTCACCTCATTTGTGGGCACTTTAAAGATTAAGGATTTGAAGAACAGATGCAAAAAACACACAGAACTTGTTCAGCTGATGTCAGAATGATCTTCCCCTAATAAGTATTTTTAGAAATAACAAAATTGGTCAGCTTTACTTCCCCAGTGAAAGAGTAAAATTTTAAATCAGGCTTTTAAAGGGAAGGGCAATAAATACAAAAGGCCATATAAGAACAGAGGACTTTTTCCTCTTGCATACAAGAAGAGAAAAGGATAATTTGTTCCTGAGATCATTTGTAAGTAGCGTTCAGCTCCTTCAGGAAAGCAAATCATTACTTGGGAACTTTGGGCTGCCTTACTAGTGTCTAGTAACTGTTTTCATTCAACAAACAGTTAAGGAAAATGAACTCTGCCCTTATACATAACCTCCCAGATCAGAGAAGGCTCTCGGAATACCTTCCACATTCAAGTAGCGCCAGTGACTCCAGATGCTCATAAATCTGTAGGTGAAAGCTCATGTAAAGCTCCTCTTATACCATATTCCATACCTGTAAATTGCTACCCTTGACAGATCTGCAAGTTTATTTAGAGATATATTTTGTCTCAAATAAAGCTTGTTATAAAAATGAATAAGGCCAATCATTAGTACATACCAAGTGACAAACAAGTAGTCAGCTCCAGTTACATGAAAATAGCCTGGGTCTATCTCACGGCTGCTTCTAACAACTCACAGCAGACTCCATTCTCTGTTTGTGGTGTACTAGTAATTACGTTCTCGCTGGCAGGATTTAGAGTTTTGTTGCCAGGGCCCAAGCACCATGTAGCAAGTGTTTTGGTAATGAATAAAGACGGCAATCAGCAGCAACCTGAGAGCTAGCTGAATGAGACAATCTGGCGGGCACTGAGGGGGTCCTGCTGGCTTGCTCAGATGGGCAGCAGGCAGGGATGAGATAATTGATAGGAAAGGGTAATGAAAGGAAAGGAAGTGGGAGGGGGGAGAGGAGAGAACAGATTTAGAAAATAGACAAAGATTTTGACCTTAAAGCTAATAGGCTACTTAGGATATTATTTTATAAAGACCAGGATAAAATGAGCTGGCAGCTGAATGTCAGTATAAAACAATCCTTTGTGTATGTGTGAGTGCTTGCGTGTGTGTGTGCACACGCACATGCGCATGTGGTGGGCTGGGGATGGAGGAAATCCCCATGTGCAGATCTTAGATGATTTCTAGGACATAATAGAAACAACATGAATGGTTATTTGTAGGATCTGTAGCATTGCAATGTTCTCTTACCTACACAGCCTGTTAAAACACATCAACCAGGTTTTGAAGTCGGGAGCTTACAGGGGAGAAATTAAAGGTGAGGGTGAGAAGTGACCTAGACAAGTTCATGTAAATATGGAAGGGTTTCATATTTCAGAAAATTGAGTTCTCATTTGAGACATGGAATTCAATAAAAAGAGTTCCACTGATTTTTAAAGACCTTGAACTACTCTGACTTTGAAAAACTAAGTGGATATTTTTCTTACCATCATCAAAATTATGAAAATACATACAAAAAGCAGCATAGTTTCAATTGTACGACCTGCAAAAGGGGACATTTTAGGAATAACAAGTTAAGTTGTATACAATTTTATTTGCAAAAAAATAATTTTCTTGGAATTAACTCTTGTAACGTAATTACTCTTTTAGCCTTCACAGGCATAGGGGAAAAAAGATAATCCCCAGATAAAATCCTTAGTCACAGAAGTAAAACTTCTCCCAAGACACAAGACAGGTTTTATGGAAGAAAGCTCTTTCCCTATTATTTTGTATCCTTCTGACACCAGGCTTGCTTCCTTTCAGCCTTGTGGACATAGGAAAAGATGAACGTTTTTACATTGTTGTTTCATTGGATTTTTATTTTTTTTTAAAGATTGAGCACAGTGGTCAAGACAGGTGGGAAGATGGCAGTACAAACCAAGTGGAGATATTTTGTGCTTGGTGATAGGGCTCTTACTTTTAGGATACATTTTTGCTTAATATTGGCAAGCTCATCAGAGCCAGGCCCTTGAAGATTTCTCTCAGCAATCTATCTGTTTCCTTGTTTATTTTTGTTTTCATTTTAAACACGTTATGGATTTTAACACAGGTCATCTTCCCCAGACTTTCAGGTATTGGGAGGATTTCAAGAGGGTTTTTGCTTATTTACTGACTCTCTGTGAAATACTGTAGGAGTGTGTGATTTGCTATGTCACCAGGGCTGAAATCTTTTCAGGCCTGATAAATCAGATTATCTTGATCTGTGGTAGTACTTAGACAGGAAACCGCAGTATAGGACATGGATTTCGAAGGACATATTCCTGGTGATTCAGTAACTAATGCTCCACTTCTGAATTTATTCTAAGTAAGTCGGTACAAAGTGCACAGCAGTGCTAGATGTTCTTGGCTTTGGGCAGAGGTACATCAGCACTTCAGGATATTTGCTATTGAAAATGTATTATGCTTGCAAGAATTTAGCCACAAATGTACATTTTTCTTGCCTAAATTTCAAACAAAAATGGTATTTTTCACTTTCTGGGATTTTGCAAAATTTCATGCTGTGCTATTGTGTAGAGTTCATCAGTGCACTGCTTTTTCAGAAATATGGAAACGCATTAGTGATAAAAGAAATTATTCCATGTGGAGTTTTACAAAGCGCTTTGGGATCCTTTTAGATAAGTTACTATATCAGACATCATGATAGGTAGTAGTTATTAATACTTGTCATATTGTGACTTTCTCAATCACTTTTATTCTGCAGACTCAGAAAACTGTCTTTTACCCAATTTACCATAATTGTGATGTGACCCATATTGTACCCTCCTTCTTTCATGACCTTTTGAAATATATTATAGATGCTTTCCATAACCTTTCCTAAAAGCTTTTTAATGGAAATGTTGTCATGCAGCTTCCGTATTTAAAAAAATTTCGTATTTTGATGGCCTTCAAACACAAGTTGAAATGATATTACAAATAGTGAGGTGGGTAATAGAGTTGATTTTTACGTGGGCTCCATCTAATGCTTTGCTGGACCTGACAGAATGCTACGTGGTCTAAGACATATACCAGATTCACCTCCATCTTTCAGTTTTGCCAGATAACTACCAAGGTTGCAGTGACTTCCTGCAAACACTACTGGACCTGTTACCATTCAGTGATACAAACTGTGTTTGTATTGGCTACATCTTTGGCTGCTCCATTGTGCTTGGATGGAGGGCTACTCTTCGCTCTCAGGAGCGTAAAGATTGCGACCAGACTTACTGGTTTTGTGTTTTTTTCTGGGAGGTGACTATGGCCTTGGTTTGCATTTATGCAGAGCTAAGCATAGTAGAGTCCTGTCTTGTTGTTAGGACATTACGGTACTATGAATTTTTATTGTTAAAAATAATGGTATTTGTGGTTTGGGAAAATGAGTTCTACGAGTTAATTAAAACTATTGTCCAAATGTTTATGTCTGGTTGACTGAATGCCTGTGTAGAGGCTTTTGACCTCCAGAAATACTTATGCTATAATCTCATAAGGTATAAGGTAGTTCAAATATATTTTCTTAGGAACATGGATCCAGAAATACCAACCAGGGCTCTAGATTGGGTAATTCAGATTCAAACAAGAAAAAAAAAGCTACGTACTTAGCAGTCGCTTAATCTCAAATTAAATATTCAAGCTATTTCCTTTTGCATATAATACAGAGGACTATAAAAATCAGCACAGTAACTAGGCAAGTTACAAAAGTGATCATCCCCTCTATTCTAAACTGTAAGTAGAAGGTTGTAAGATAGTAAATTACAGTGTTGCTCCATCACAAAAAAATCCAAATCTTCACTAAGTTCAGAAATGAACATTCTTTATTACACTAGGGCAAAATGCTGTATTACAGTCGAGGACTGAATTTATTCATGCTACAGCTTTCTGTTGTATATCGTTCACATAGAGTTTCCACCAGTTTCATCTTTTGACCTTCCACATGTGAAGAAACACAGAATATGCAGCAAAGATCAGTCACTGCAGATAAAAAAATCTGCAATGTTGACTAGACAAGAGAATTATTCATTGGGCCAGATTCTCCGTGGTGTAATTTTACTTAGCTGTATTGAGTTCATTGACTGATCTTTATAGACCTTATTTCTTTGACTTCATCATGGGTATTCTGATTTACATCAGCTGAGGATCTGGCTCTCAGTATTTAATTTGCACAATAAATGATAGAAAGTCTTTTCAAATGGAATCTGCAGTGTAATTAATGAGAACTGATGCTTAACATTGGATCGTTTCCCAATAGCCTGTTATGCGGCACTAAACATTATGGGCCAAGTACTGATTTCACATTTTTACGCCAAATTCCTATTGACCTCCACAGGAGTTTCATGTGAGAAATGATAGCAGGATATATTCCATTATTTCTTGAAAAGATCAGTATCCTGATAAAAGTGGATGAAGTTGTCTTTTTCATAGCTGTCAAACAACTTGGCTTAATGTAGTCATGGAATCTCACCATGATAATAGAAATCTGGCATAATTGCCTTGGTACACCACATTGTACCTAACCGTGAGTCCTTGTCCTTGCTTTATATGATGGCTGAAATTCAGACTTTCTGAATTAGATATTAGTTACTGGAAGTGTGAGCAGCTCCAATTGGAGGAAAATGTATGCCTCTCTCACCAACATGTATTAACCATTTATATTTATATCAATTCTTTGCTAAGTTCTTACTCCTGGATTTCATGCTCTGTGCATGAGGAAGGGAATCCTTGAGTAGAATTTTAGCTCTCAGTTAATAGTAGCATAATAACTACAATTCAGACACTGAACAGCATTAGCTTACAGAGAAAAATCAATCCATTGCTGGTCACCCCACATTACTTCTACCTCTGGCAAAGGGTAATCAAAATATTCTCTGAATTTGCTATAACTGTTATTTACCATTATTACAGTTCTGTGGCACCTCCATTTTCCATCTGTGATTTTTGTCTGCCTCTTGATCTCCCAAATTGCTTTTAAGTGTGCTCAGATAAAGCTGTTTTGACTGTTTCCTGGTGTTGTGCAAGGAGACTGCTTGTCCTTATAAATCACCAGAGGAGGGTAGAAGTGTATAAAATCAGAGCCATAATAAGATATTTTGTGCCACTTTTTCCCCTGCGGCGTTGTTTGTTGTGCAGACCCAAGCTGGAAGAGCACTAGCTCCATCTACTCCAGCCCTATACTTTCCTCTGTAGGTAATGACTTGAAGCTTGAACTCCTTGGCTCAGGCTCAGAGGTCTTTGATGTCTTTATCCTTTCTTCATCCCCCAACTTTCCATTTTGCTTTTCAGCTGCCAGGTTCTCACCCGCTCAGCCTGCATTCATTGCTTGTTCTCCCTGCTACTCTGGATCTCCAGGTTCTTCTCTTGCAGCAATTGGTGAGGTCTCAGGCAAGTTTGTTCCCGTTTGGTGTCTTTTTGGCCAGATAGACTCTGGATACAGAGTCTTTATCATGATGCTGTATAAAAACCTACTTGTTTTTCAAATCACTTTTTCAAACTTTCACTTTGTACTTCATATGTTCCTTCTTAAAGTGTTCTGTCTTGCTTGAAGCTGAAGTCAGTTTCTCCTTTTGTCCTTTCCTCTGCATATTAAAGAGAGAAGGATTCAATGACTTCATAGCGTTCCCAGTAGCTTCCCAAGTAGCTTCCCTCTTTTAGGGAGGAGATTCAGATGCTTTGGTCCTGATGATTCTTCGTCTCCTTTAGTTTTCATTTCAGCTTCAAAGCTTCTGTGTCAAGAAAACCCTCCACATGAGGTCTTGAGAGAATGACACGCATGTGGGGAAAAGGCTGTGTGATACCTTCTATGGTATTTATAATTCTTGCCTGTCCTAGACAAAACTCAATAAGTTTGTTGCACTGTATCTTGTTACCGAGAAAGACAGGAAAGGTCAGAAACTTGAAAACTTTTTTTTTTTTTTTTTAAGCGTGCATTCTGGGATGCAACAGATCCCTTCTGGGGATAAATGGCATTAATCCCAGTATCTCAGTTTGAGAAGTGATGACCAATTTTGTATATTGTCTTCTGAATAGAATTGACACTGTGTGTTATTACGTGTTTGAACAGCTGGTATATGCTACAAGCACAATTTCCCTAATATCAGTGGCTGGTTGATGAGGAACACTGTGGTGGAATCCTGGACACAGGCTCATCTTGCCCACATCACCAACGCTACACTGGGGTCATTACATTGCCTAATGTATTTCCCAGTTTGCCATTCATAGGTGAACAAATATGAATAGAAATGGCTAAATGGGAAGCCTTCCTGTGTTGATATCATTTGAGAATGAAAAAAGGGAGGCGAGTTTAGGTTGGTTTTGTCTTGCGTCTTCACTGATGATTTGAAGTCCTTTGCATGCTTTGGCTTTCTTTACAGAACATTGATGTGAAAAGGGAGTACGTATGGTCAGGGAGCTGTGATTACCTACTAGCTTTCTGGTTTGGATTAAGGTACTGGTCTGCCTCTGTAAATGTCTACAGCCCTAACTGATCCTTTTTTAGCATTTTGCTGAGATTTGCTCCAAGCGAGGAGCTTGATCTGGGGCTTTCTCAGTAATCAGTGAAGAAAAGGGCACTTCCAAAATGAATTTGATCTTAGGTTAGCTCACGTGCTTTCTGGAGGTGTCTGTCTCTCCTCCTTAGGTATATACGTTGCTTGGGGTAACTTAATTCCTAAATAAGCCACGCCAGTACAATTAAAAAAGAGTGTGTCCTCCTTAATCTAATCTGGGGATGGGTGGATCTAAAGCGGTGTAAAAGAGAGGGAGGTATTGGCAGAATATTTCCTGGATAAGGAACCCTGATTTTGGAAAAGACTTCTGTCAGCTGAATTACCCTGGATTTTTTATCCCCAACTTTGAGAGGTATGCTCAAAGGCTGTATGTGTCCTCAGGCTTTCCTTAGGAAGACTGGAACAGCATGGGTGTTTGAGGAGTGGTATTATTTGGGTAAGGCTTGATTTCTGACAAGTCATTGTACTTGTTAAGTGTGTATTGCTTTATTATTATAAAAGCAGAATGCTGTAGTGAATAGCACAGAGGCTTCCGTATGGACTTCCTTTTTGGGAAACAATGATCCCATCAAATTACCAGTATGACTCATGCTAAGTGTTTGAATCATTTTTATTACACTGCTGATGATGGCTTGGAACAGTCAAGTTTTGGTCATCAATTTATCTTGCGTCTTTTATATTGGCTGACTCTTGTATATCAGAAACATGGTCAGTTAGACATTTTTATGAGTTCAAGGAAAGATGTTATGTGTAAATAACATCTAGTCAGGAATGAAAAGCAGCATGTGCATATATGACTTGATAATGTGTACGTATGATGGTTTTAAAGCTGTATTTGGTTTGCCATGTATTAAATCAGAGAATGGATAAAGCTGACAGAAATACACATTATGATGTTAAGGGACAGAAAATTTTTATTTTTATGCAGAGCTCTAGCTAGGTCCTGAAACAGAACTGAGAACTAACTGTTTCGGGGGAAAAAAAGTATAGCAAAAAAACCCAAAAAACCCAAGCAGGCAAATTTTCCTTCTCCCTTTTTCTATTTATTTGCCGTCATGAATTGTTTTCCAAATATTTCCATCTTGGCTATACAGAAGATTAGGGGGGAAAAAATCAATTATATTATTTTAAAGTAAGTTATTAATAGCCTGGCATTGGTTATATGTATACTGCTTAGGTACCGTACCTGCACTGTGTTTTTTCAGGATTTATTTTTCACTTTATAGCTCTTTCTTTTCCCCATATTGCAACTATTTAACTCCTCTCTGTCTGCATGTTTCCATCCTGATTTCCTCTATAAGTCTCATCTACACTTTAAAACTCAGCCTTCATTTATCTTGAAGACTCAACCTAGAAGGTTTGAGAATATTAGGCAAATGTAGATTTGGAAGCGAAGCCAAGAAGAAAACTGGATTATTTCCTCCAGTATTTGTTTTGCAGACGTTTGCATGACCTGCTAAGGATGCACGTCAAAGGGACTTTGGTGTGGGCTGAGCTCCACTTCACAGGCAAGGTGTAAGGAAAAAGAACTAATGAAGGAACTGATGATTCCTCCCATCGTCACTCTGATTTACAGATAATCCTGTTAAAAAGCAAAAAGTGGCAAAATTTGTGGGTTTAGACCTGAAAGATCACATGGCTTCTTTTGCAAAAGTTTCCTAAAATATCTTATATTTAAACACTTAAAGTACCTATATATAAACACGAGCTTCCAAATAGCTAGAAGCATTTGATCCTTTTTATCTCAGCATAAGCTAAATATCATAATGTCTTCACTCTCCAAGGAAGAAGAGCTTTTTCACTTCAGTTTCACTTTAACCACTACATTAGACTGTGTTTGAAAAACTCAATAATATGCCTTAATAAAAGCTCCAAGAAAACCCTGCAGTAGTGTCTGAGTACATTTATCTTATTTCACGTTAGTTAAGAGTAAGGCTTGCATGTAGTCCCATTATAATCAGTGGGACTACTCCCATTAGTATGGCAAGCAGGATTTGGCCCTTTGTTTGTGATTACACATTCTCTGCCTAGTCTGCTAGACTGAAGGGTATAATAAAATTAAACTATTGGATTAGAATGTTAATTTCCAAACACAAATCAGCAAGGGAACATGATTACATTTGCTGTTGGAGGATAAAGTGAAACATTCCTATTTCTCTCTTGGTGTATCTAGGCTGCCTGATGGAAGTAATTGTGTGTATCCAGAATAAAAATGTAAAAAAATGCAGAAATATGGACAGAAAAATGTGGTCCTAAAAAGAAGGAAAAAAGTCCCACAGATTCTTCTCGTCATTTAGATGTGCAACCATATCTGAAAGCTACCAAAATCATTAAGGCCTGCTCCTGAACAGATTTCATCTGTATGGGACTAGGAATACCTTTTCTGTATCCAACAAAGAAGCCACCTTTTGCCTTTCTTGATAAACAAGGATTGTGACTATAACAGAACATGCTCTGGAAGGGGAAATGATTTCCATTTCAGTTAGGCTGTAGCTGTTAGGAGCTTAAATGTTCATCCATCCCTGTTTACCTTCAGAAGATGATGAGAGCATGGTTTACAAAACATGTTATTATTCGGTGGTTCACTGTTAAAGCTGGTGTTCAGTAGTAAAAGCTGGCTTTTACAGGGCATCAACCAAACTCTTAGAAATTATTGAAAATTGCCCTATTGAGTTATGCACATTTTGGATCCATCTCACAGCAATTTGCATTTCAGCTTCTACAAAATTCTTTGAAACATAACAAATTAAGCTTCTGTCTTTTCTGTCAGGATAAATAGCATAAACCTCATTTAACAGACAAGCGGAACTAAGGCCACAAATGATTCATGCGCTTCCATCTGCAATTGGGTATCTACCACAGTTTCAGCCCATTTCCCCACTATATTTCTGGTTTCAATTCCACTCTGGTCCCTGACATTTCAAGAGTCTTTTGCTCCATAATAGGCTCCAGTATACTTTCTTTGTAACCCCTAGAAATGTGTCATATTACATTTTTTTGCTCAACTTTCCTTTTTTTTTTTTTTAAACCTACTGTGCAGAGGTGTAATCCGCACATCTTTCAGAGCATATTCCCTTTTGCAGGGCAATATGGAAACATCAGAAATGTCCTACTGAGTCAGACAGTGGTCTGCCCAGCTCAGTGTACTGTCTCCCACAGTGGCAGCAAGTGATGCTGTAGAAAGCAAGCGGCTGAGCCTAGACACTACCTGCAGTCCCTTCCCTTCTCAACCCCTCAACAGCCAGGAGTACTGGATTAGGGATATTAGATAATACATTCCCGCCTATTCCCTTCAGGATCTGTTTATGGACCTGCTGTCCCTGAATCATCTCGTCTCTTTTTGAACTTGCCGATTCTATCTGCCTCCATGTCCTCCTATGGCCCAAATTCCAGAATTTCAGTGCCTGCTGTTTAAAAAACATACTGTTATCTGTTTTAACCCTGTGCTTCACTAGTTTCAGTAAGAATGATGGCACCCGGTTTGAATTGTGAGATTTGGTGAGTAACAGCTCTGTTTTCTGAATTCTGAATTCATCTTACCCAGTGCCTCCAGAATTTTGTAAACCTTTATCACATCTCGCAGCCTTCTCTTGTCTAAGTGGAAAAGTCCCAGCATTTTCAGAATCACCTCATTAGGCAGCTTCTCCATCATCTTACTCATTTGCAACCATTCTCTACCTTCTCTCATTCTCCTATGTCCTTCTTAGGATGCAGAGACCAAACACAGTACTCAAAACATGCATGTTCACAAGGGTGTGTGTAGCAGCAAAATCATTCTGCCTTGTATGCAACAGCTTTTCTGCTGGTTCCCAACATCCTGTTGGGTTTTTTTTTTTTTGGCTGCCATTGTAGCAAATACAAGTGGGAAGTGAATATTTGACATAGTTTTTCTTAAGCTCTAAATTTTTCAGGATGAAGTCTTTAAATAATCATTTGAACACAGGCTGCAAACTGAGCCATTTGACATTCTTCTTGTTTTTTTACAGGTCAGGGATTTTCTCTGTTCACAGTTTAAGAAAGCAACAGAAGTGTAGTGCCAATGGTGATTAAGATGGTTTATGGTTAATGCCAGCGATTTATGGTTGGGAATGAACAATAGAGTAGATTATCTTAAATAAGTCTGCTTTAAAAAGATTCTGTGTGGTTTATTCTTGCTGTTTTTCAAATTAACTGATACTGAACTGGACCAAGATTTAGGAAAGGGAACAGATAACAGGTAGAAAATGTATACTCAGCTAAAATGATACCCAAATGTTTTAAATACTCTGTCATTCTAGTGGCCTATAGAGGACATATCAAACTCCTTGCAGACCAAATAAATAACATCATCTTTTTGTTTGCAGCTGCTGCAGCCTTTTGGTATGATCTGCTTACAAGACAAGACATTTTGTTAAGGCAGACAGCCACAGTAACGACTGTAGGATTAACTGGAGGTGTGGGTGGAATAGAGGGGACTGTGCACCAGCCCTTGCCCAGACACGCAGTCAGGACACGGCCAGGACGTGCACCTGGATCAGGGAAACGCTGTTGGGCTTTACACAGAGATGTGCCCAGAGAGGGAAGAAGAGATCTGGGGTGGGGGGGGCATCCACTGCGGAGAGCATACACTGGGCTTCCTGCAGCAACTGGAAGTCATGTTTTGCTTCATCCTGCCCAGTTAGGGCAGCCCTAGCGATTCTGCTCATGCTTGTTGCCTGACCTAAGCAAGTGGGATTAGGAACAAACACACACCAAAAAGACATTCTTTGTTTCTCAGTAGTTTACAGGGCATGTTAAATGGGATGACAACATTTTTCAACCTCTGAAATGACTGTGAAACCAGAATTGCCCAGGGATCCACATACTACTGTAATGGAGCTGTACGTGTAGTGAAAAGGACAGATAGCTGCGTAGAAATGACTGTTCCAGTCTCTTCAAAATTGAGTTAACTAAATCTTATGACAATTTTGTAACATAAAGAATACCGAAAGTCTATTTTAATAATCTAATATGTTACTAAGAAAATAGAAGAGGACTATTCAAAAATATATTTATTTTCATGGCAACCTCTTTTAGATCATGAAATATCCTCAGGTGAAGCTGTATAAAAAAGGCATACGATTGTCTTCCATACTTGTTAATGACTCCCAGTGACATTTCTCCTTCAGTTTCTTTGTCCTTAAAAGAGGTAGGTAGGTAGTAATTAAATACTTCAAAAAAAGAAAAAGAAAGAAAAATACTTATTTAGGATTAGGTGAAGCTTGTTTAGCTGAACACGAGTAATACTGTGGGAAGGAAACATGTACTTGCTATACAGGAAAGTACCTACAGACTTTGCTGTGCTAAGGACTAAGCCTGAGATGGAATCACGGAATTGTCAGAGTTGGAAGGGACCTCTAGAGATCATCTAGTCCAACTCCCCTGCTAAAGCAGGATTGCCTAGAGCACATTACTCAGGGCTGCATCCAGGTGGGTGTTGAAAATCTCCAGAGAAGGAGACTCCACGACTTACCTGGGCAGCCTGTTCCAGGGCTCTGTCACCCTCACCGTAAAGAAGTTTTTCCTCATATTTGAATGGAACTTCCTATGTTCCAGCTTGTGCCTGTTGCCCTTTGTCCTGTCACTGGGAACCACTGAAAAGAGTCTGGCTCCGTCCTCCTTCAACCCACCCTTTAGATACTTGCAGGCATTAATAAGGTCTCCCCTCAGCCTTCTCTTCTCCGGACTAAAGAGTCCCAGCTCTTTCAGCCTTTCCTCATAAGGGAGATGCTCCAATCCCTCAATCATCTTTGTTGCCCTTCGCTGGGCTCTCTCCACTAGCTCCCCTACAAGGAACTACAAGGGATGGTGATGAAGTAAACAGATATGGTTTATCTAACAAGAGCACAGCCTTTAGAAATTGGTGGGGTTTGTTCCCATTAAGTCTCTGGAATTTACAGTAATATCCCTTTCAACACATAATATGAAACTTCCATTTCCATACAATGTGTTCGGTTGAAAAGTTATATCATTATGTTCAGGAAATGGAAGACAAAGCTTGAAAGTCTTTTAAAACATATTGGGAAGACATTTTGGTGTTGTATTTAACAGCAATTCAAGTAAAAGAAACTAATTCAAACAAGATATAAACCTTGCTACAAACACAGCATTCCTTAAGTCCTTCTGGAAAGAGAGTCAACAGTACAGGAAATTTTTTTTTCTTTTTATGACTTCTGATATGGACAAATTTAGAAAACTCACAGGAAAAGCCTATCTGCAACATTTTCAAATTGCATGGCAGTAAAGTTTCAAGAAAGGCAATGCTCTCTGAGCCCCATTGCTACGTGTGGGTAGCTAATAGCATGATGAAGCACTACCTTATGCTTGTCTACAGAAAAGAACATTTGCTCAGCTCTATCTGACAACCTGACCTGAAACTGAAAACTGCCATAATACTTCAGTCCAACAAGGCAGCAGTGGAGTTAATGCATTTCAGCTACATAAACTGCAAATATATATAACATGGCATGTATAGAAAGGCCACTGAATCTTTAAAAGGAAACAGGCAGAGCTAATAGGTTTCTTTGAATATAAACATCAGTATATATTTTCGTGACTCAACTCAGCATATTCTATATGGGTTGTAATTTTAAAATTAGTGGTTGGAGGGAGAGATAAGCACCATCAATAAATTAAACTGTAACCCAGCGGTTTAGTCATGAAAGGTTAAAATAAACTTGCTTGATTGATTATGAATTTTAAACAGTTTTTCTTCAATGTAATCAGTGCTCTACCAATGTCATTGCTCATTAAAGAAAAGATTTTCATTCCAACATTTGATTGAGGATGTTTTTCCTCATTTGCATTTTGCTTTCTACAGAGTAAGCATCTTGCCTTCAGAATTATTAGATTTCCCCCCCCTCCTTGTCTGTCCATAAAAGCCGTAAAGTGGGATGGAACAGTGATTTAGAGGGATACTACATAAAGATGGAATGAAGATATTGACTACCAGGCCCTAATGCAAACAGGACTGTCTGATGGACTGCCTTTGACAGAATGATGGAAGGGGGCCTTGTGGCCTACTTAGCTGCCCTTCTAATTGGCCTTTATGAATATTTAATGAAATCAAGATGAAATTCAATCAGAGCTTTTACCTGCTGAATCTTAGGGAAAAAAGGCAGGATATTATTAGATTTTCCTAGCCCTTGTATACAATAAAACTGTACTGAAATGTCTGTGTGTTAGTCAGGTGGCTGAGATATGCTTTTTATCCAGGGACTTGGTTTCTTCCAAAGGAATTAACCTTTTTACCACAAAAAGCAGCACAATTTTCCATTTGCATGCATCACTGGTATTTTATTACTGGCACAGTATAATGTTTAAGCCATAAACAAGCAACAGCTATTCCCTTTGAAAACATACCCTTAGCAAATTCTTAGTCTATGCCAATTTGAAGCCTTTTAGGGAACTTTGAGGTCATATAATAGTTTCAGAACTACATAATGTTGTAGGCTAATATTTTGTGCCACATTAGTTGATGTATGAGAGAGAATTTGCACGATCTCATTTCTCAAACATAATCTAGGTTGCATCAATAACATTACATTATAGCAATGAGGTATAAAACAGTCTGACAGGCTCCTGCTGTAGTACACTCTTACATTCATTTAAATGTAGATTTTGTTTTTCTGAGTGGAATGCCAGAAAAGCTTTTCATAGAAGCACAATGGACAGATTAATCTATAAATGGTAAATTCAACAGTGAAGAAGGTTTTCCCCATTTTTAGTATTGTGAATTTTATCTTTCTCCCCCAAGATAAGCTGTTTATTCACAGTATGTTGCTTTTATGCATTTTCAATATCATTTTTTGGACAGAAAGGAGTTTGGTACTCAGAGATAAACACAGCATGTTAATACTAAGCAATGCATGAGTAAAATAGATGTGACTAAATAAGAACAGTTCAATATTGTTATTTAAAGGCTTGATTTCTTTTAAAAAAATTAGTTACGTGGGCATCACTAATGTTCCCTTGGGTCTCTAATGCTGATGTCACCATCTCTTTAACACGTACTTGAGCAACAGACAGGTGCATGGCATTATTAGGTGGGGCATGGATGAATGGTTACCTAGCTTCCTTCAATTTTTAGATATGTGTAACTATCTCTTTCTTAACAGGTATAGTAATAGTAATGTTGTTAGGATTATTTATACAGGGCTGTGCATGAAGACTGTGTGATAAGCCAGATTCTGGGAGAAGCTTTTAGCCTGGTACTTGTACTTCCATGTGTCTGGGCAAATGTCAGGATTAATACTAAATAATGAAATAACATCCTTTCTGGGGGAGACTTCAGGTCCGTGCGTTCCAGCTTCTTGTTCCATCAGTGTCCAGTGGCAAATACTCAGGGAGAAGTTATCGGAGTGGATCCTTGATCCCAATGGGCTTCCACCTTAAGTCACGCCAGTAGCTGTTCCAGTCCACACCATGGGGCAGGGCTTCTTGAGGGCCTCCACAGGGCCTCTATGGGCTGCTGTAGGAGCTAGAAATAGTCAGAACATAAAACAAAACAGAAAAAAGAGAGTGATAAATGTTACAGTGAAACTGAACAAGCTGGTAGCACTGGTGTTTCTGTTGGTATTTCACTGAGCTGCACCTGTGTTTACTAATGCCTGACTCTTGCTTTACTGTGAAGACCTAGACTGAGCTGACACTAAACACACTTGGCCACAAAGAACCCCAGGGCTGGAGGAAGCTGCTAAAAAAGCACAAGGTTAACAAAAAGATGTCTGCACTTTCCTGTTTAGCTCTTACACTGAAATATACTTTATATTCTAATTGTATTTTTTCTTCTCCCTTTCAATGGTGTATGAGCTGTGAAGCTTGGGAGTTGGCAATTCATAAACAAAATCTGAATTCACACAGGAAAAGCAGTTCTCCCCAAAGCTCCATTCCGTCAGGTAGCTCTTTACCCAGGGGACAGTCATCTAGTGTAAACAGCAGCCTACACCCTGATGACTAAAACCATTTTAGAAGCAAACTAAATGAAGTTATATCAGCATACTTTGCTTTTTTGAGTTTTCTCAGTGTATATAAAAAAATTGAAGGATGGATAAGAGAGTGAATGCTCATGGATGTATCCACATGAATGAATGCTGAGCTAAGAAAAATAAACACTTGACAGTCTTTCAGAGGCTAAAGCCTTTGTATAAAGTCATAAGGCTCCTCATATCACCCTTAGTTTGGCTTTACGTGAACTGTATATACGGATGAGATATTTCAGCCTACTGGTAAGAGTAGTATGTTCTTTGCATCATATTGTCCAAAGTCCTTTTGTGATCAATCCATATGGAAGATGTAGATGGCACATATCTTTTCATACATCTGAGAAAAGAGTATGCACCAGACACTGAAACTCACATGTACCTCCTGCAGTATTTCTCAGTAACTACTCAAATTATTTTGTGAAGCTTTGTTTAAATGGATTGTGAATAGTAATGTCACAGATTTACTTTCTGGATTTACTTACTGGATTGAACACATCAGTTCGTCTTCAGATCAAAGAGATATGCAGTGGATTTCCATATAGAGATTGGATTGCTTATTTAAACATAAGTTTTAGTGGTGATAATTAAAAAAAAATAGAGCTTTGCATAAACGTGGTCAAAACAAATTAAATTTTGATACATAAACAGAGCAGTGCTTAGAAAGATGTCTACTTGCTTTCTCAGAAACTATAACCAAGATACCATTAGCCTTTGGACAATGAAAGCCATGACAGTGAATGATAATTTTTTGAATGTTTAAGAATTCATTCTGTTCATCCCTCTGTTAAAATAAAAAATTGTTTAACATCCTGCTTTAATGTCTCACTAGTCTGCACTTGATGCCTTGGAGCTTCATCCAGCTTTCACTCTTGCCTCAACCCCTAAATGTGATCTCAGCAGTAGGAAGGCAGAATATAATTTACCAAGCAAATGATATAGTATGAGGCTGATAATGAAGTTTTTGTTCAAGTCAAATTCAGCTATTCATGGGGGATGCATTCCTTCCTGATGTTGATGAGAAATGAAAGCAGATGCTTTAGATTTGGGGAGGATTACTGGTGGTCCTGGAAGTGACATGAAGGTGTTAAAGTACACCAGTGGCTCTTCTAATACCCCAAAAGTTCTGAGGTGAATTAAATGTGTCCTGATTTAGGCTTAATACATTTCAAATAGAAAATTCATTTGTGCTGTATCTCTGTGTATTTTTCCTCTCATTACTTTTTGGCAGAAACTTCTGTAACTTGAGAAACCAGTGGTATCTAGAAATCATGGATTTGATCTGAATCTCTATTCACCCTGGCCAGAAGATCAAGTTGCTAATTATTTTGTGGCTAGTTACCAGTGTGTGAACACGCAATAGAAATCAGAAGGGGTATTAACTGGTGTTCTAGCAAATTTAGTATTTGCTAACATTTCTGAAATCCTACACACACACACACAAAACCCAAACAATATTATTTGCTTGTTCTTTTATAGATTTAGAGACTGAGTAGCATCAGGGACTTACTTTAGGGGCCTTGGAAAGGCTGGGAGTGGAGACTGGGGCAAGAAGCTAACATGGCTGTCATCTTTCTCTGTTCATCGTGGAGGTGTGATAAGATGTTTTAGGGGTCAGGCCAAGAAGGAAGGAGTAGGCGGAGTCACCGGACAAGCCCGGGCACTTTATTTCCCAGGACAGGAAGCAGCAACAGCAGGTGCTGAGTAGGCACCTCTTGGTATCCAGTGCAAGAATCATATGTGTTTTTAACAGATTTTCATTGAATTAGCCTAAACCACTTCCAGCACGGCTTTGTTTGCAAAACCATTACGATAGACACTTCTATCAATGTTTACTTCAGTATTCCGTGTCTAATCATGAACTCTAACAAGCAGCATGATAAACTAAGAGAATATATGTGTATTCAGATAATAAATGTCTCATCCTTCCAAATGTAATATGCTTTTTTTTTTTCTCTGTTAAAGAGGTCTTTACTTCTTTATTTATAGAATTGAGGAGTGACTTGTGTCAACTTCTTAGCTATTGGACCTGAGAGACGGTCTCCTGCGATCTCCTCCCACTTGTGTAACTGATTTTCTCTGTCATCTTAGGTACATCACTTTTACCTCACTCCAATCATTTTTAAAACAATAACCCCACCAAATCAGATTGTCAGTTCGCTTCGTCCTGTAACCAGTAATGACCTGTAACGAACTCATCGTTGAGAGTTCCCATAGTGGGCAGTTATGGAATAACATACCTATAGCCAAATTTCTTCCTGAAAATATCAGAAAATGGTTTAAGTTTTGCTGGAAGCAAAAGAGCTAATTCTTCTACTTCTTTCTACCCAAAAGTAAACATGAATATTCTCATTAGATCTAGAGAAATCAAGTATTCTTACATCATACTATTTTCCTTAACTGACTGCTGCTGGTATGTTTCAGAGATTAGCTATGTATATTGTAAGAACTATCCATATAATGTTTTAAATGTTCAGCCTTTCTGTTTCATTGAACTACCCTTTTCTCTCAGCATTTAATAGTAGTAAATGGCAGTCAACTTCACACTTAATACCATTACTTATGGTCTGTGTCCTTTTTTTCCCCTCTGAATTAGGAGGCCACAGTCTTTGATATATGCTGTGTTAATATAGAGCTATATGTCCACAACACTTACTTCATCTGTTTCAAACAGTTAACGCTCTTTGAGATACAGTGACCAGAACTTAATGCAGCAGGTAAAGAAATATTTATAATGTCTGGAGTATTATTCCTGTCTGATAATCAGCTCATATCTTTATGCTTTACGAAACTGCTGTGCAGTTCGTTATTTGTGATATATTTTCAGATCATTTGAGGATATATACTACCTAGAAGCAAAGTACTATGATGGTATTATCTGGTGTTTTGTATGCCCAAGAAGCGAATTTCATTTCCTGGATCAGAGAGAAATGAAACCAATATCTGAGCCACTGTATTATCTATATACAAATTCAGAATACTCTGATCTCTCACCCTCAGAACATGACATGAGATCTTTCCTCAACTGATGTGGTATTAAGTTGATTAGAGATATTTCATCTAAGAGTATCTCTGGACTCCAAAGCTCAGCAGTTAGAACTAGTGCCCAATTTGGTTTAGTTTAATCCTGCTGTTCCAGTAGAACTTCACCGGAGGGTCTTCTCTTTTTCACATTTTGTAGAAAATAGAGCTGAGCTGTAAAACAACATTTGATCCCAGCAATTCAATCCCAATCTAATTCATTTGTTGCATTGCATTCAACAGTGATCAGCAAACATTTATAAAAACAAAGCAGTTAGCAGCAAATGTGGCATGATGCCAATAAAAGAGGATGCCTTCACTGTGCGTCAGATCAGAGATCTTTACAGAATTAAACTTCATGGATAGATTATATATACACTTGTCCTCAGCAAACAAGGGGAAAAAGAATATCACAACTTCACAAACGGAAGTAATCAAGTTGATGAATTAGGCCAAAAGCCCAAGAGATGAAGTTAAACACAGTTTGAAATGAGATATGAGACCTTCAGCTGGTGTAAATCAGCTGGTGCTATAACACCTGAAGAGTTGGCCCAGCATCCTTGGACTGGGATAGGACAAAAAATTTTGTGCAGAATTTCCAGCAAATTGGATTCTTTCACAGTAGCTATTATTATGAAAAGGACAATTAAAGAGGAGGAGTGGCATGTTAATATTAATAATATAATATGAAACAATCAATATAAATTAATCCCAGAATATAGGGTATAAATGTTTCATTGTCACAAATCTAAGAAGTAGCATGCATTTCAACTAGAATGCATAGGAAAAACAATTACACAGATGCATGTACATTATTGCATTGCAAGGAAATTAATGAAAACCTTAAATTATTACTAAATAGCTACAATTCTCTCCCTCCCCCCCCCTTTTTTTTTTGTTTTGTCAGTAATAATGACTATGTTTATGTGCCAAAGGAAGGCAAATATGTATTAGTCAGACCGCTGGTTCAGGACTGAATCCTATGACAGTATCTTTAATAATATACAGTCTATTTAATATCCGCTTTTTTGAGTCCTGCACAAGTTATAATTATTGCCAGCAGGCAAAAAAAGAGAACAGTAGGGGAAAAGAATACAGAGGAAAAATCTTTCCTGATCACTAACAAATAGTATGAAAAAGATAGGCAGAATGTTTTAGGCACAGTGTTTGGATTCAAGTGAGTGGAATGAATTGTACGTATGCTGTGAGACAGCTAAACTTTGAAAAGGTCTTACAAAACCTCCATTACCTCACATGAGATGGAGGATTTGTAAGATCTAAAAACATAAAGCAAAACCAGTTTCAGCCTGCAGGCCCCTTTGGAGTCTGGATTTTGCAGTTACAGGTGCTGCAGATGGTGGAGAGGTGACGGTGCTATTTATTTTTTGGTGGCAGACCAAAAGTACTCACGTGGATTTTCAAAAAATACTTCTTATTTGCTTTAGTCTCTGTGTGCCCTCAGCAGCACATTCCGTGGTTGCTTAGAAATGGACAGGTTTTCAGAAAACCAACTCCAAGTTCAAGGGCCAAATTCTCTGCTGGCAAAGCTCCACCAACACTAATGGTGTTAAGCCAGCAGAAAATTTGGCTTCAAATGCTGTCTGACCGGATAGTCTGTCCATAGACTCCAAGAAGCCCAGAAATTTTCAGTACAGCTTAACCCAGGGTAGCTAGAATAGACTCTAGTATAGGCTGTGTTTTCGATAGTAAAATCAGGACTAAAGGTGCTTCTAGGGTATGGAGTGGAAACACAACATTTATCTACGTTACTGTCATTCACTTTCGGAGGACTTGGCTTAAATTTGTAGGAGGCCTGGAGTTAGGAGTTTTGCGGCCAAGTGTTATTTCTGTTCCCTTAATGTAGACACCAGAAAATCACCGTACCAGGGACTCCTGATTCCACCGTGGAAGTCTCTTCACGTGATGTTCCCAGCTGGCCAAAACCAAGACATACTGACAGTGCTGTGATAGGGTGGGCAACCTGCAGTAATGGTCTGTCCATTCCAGGTTATATCGCCAGGCAAATTTATTTCAGAAATACTGTTTCTCTTTTTCTGGGTTTTTAACGACAGTGTATGTTGGCTCTCCATACTGTTAGATGCTTCAACAATTGATATTTGTAATTTTTGAGTGCTTTTTTTTCCTTTCAGATGAGTATAATGAGATTTGATCTCTCGATATTTTCAAGTGATTCTGTATGCTACATATTTGTAGGAATTAGGACTAATGTTTAAGCTCTGCCTAACTGAGCTAAGAAACTGAAATCTTGCCTAAAAAAGGTCCAGATCACTTTATAAAGACTTAGGCCTCTAGGCCGGGTCAGCATTTTCAAAAGTTTATTCACTTTTGTTTTAATCTGATGGTCATAAAATGTACTTCTTACAGAACTTGGACGAAAATTGCAAAGATATTAAAATATGACCATTTACACATTTATAGACAGTAACTGCAACCAGTTTAACTGGCTGGCATTGCTTATTTTAGTTTGCTGGATGCAAAGGGTTGTGAACCTCTTTAATATTGAGTGAATAAGTCCTCCAATATAACTGACATTGAATATTTACTTGGAGAGACATTTTGATTCCAAAATTATTCTGTACAAATACAGCTGCATCCAGCTAACTCAGGCTGTGAGTTGCCACCCATACTGTTTATTTTATTGTGCCTACAAATCCCTCATTAAAGAATGTTGCTCTAGCTAGACTGATAATCTTGGCCCAGACCATTTAGATAAATCCTGTTTCCTTTCCTAGTTTTAGTGCCGTACAGCTTTTCAGTTGTATCTGCTATTTCTATGAAATCTCCGATCTCTAATTTCATATAAGCAGAATAAATAGAGATTTTTTTAATTATTAATTATTATTTTTTTTCACTGTTACAGCCACAGGCTCAGAAAATAATTTACGGAAACATGGTAACCCTCTCTCCAACTAAAACAAGGCACTACTTCCCTCACAGTGTTCATACTGACGTGGACATAAACTCCAAAGGCCTCTTTACTACAAGGACTGATGTGAGAAAAGAAAACTCAGTGGTTTTCAGAAGCAAGCCAGAGCTTGCTGGCATGCTACCAACAAAACCTTTCACTGGCACTGGTGCCCCATAAGCACTGAATTTGTTTTCTGATACCAGGCTATTTATGATTCTCATGTGAGGCACGACAGTCATTCATCTTTCTCACAGGACAAGCAAACAGGGCAAGACCAGTACTAACAGTAAGCACGTTGTTACCGTTACTCAGTACTAGATTTATTGGCATGGTATCTTTCAAAGTAACAGGAGGTAGCTCAAAGCCATCCTCCAGAGCAGCTGTTTAATAAAACTTCTCTCTGCTACTTGCTTTCATATTTTAATCCCAAATCAACCAGATTAGGCAGAAAGAGGAGAAGCAGCACTACAGGGAATAGAGAACTGCATAGACAGCAATGAGATGGAGAGCTGATTTCATACCTTTCAGCTATCGCCAATTTTGTTGACACTCTGTCTAGCGCTATAGGGTTCCAATTCTCCATTCCCTTCCTCAGCCAAGCCTGCTCTTTATTTCTGAAGCATGTCTGTGACTCAAGGAGAACATGCTAATCTGTTGTCTTGTTGAGAAGAATTATTCTCACCTAACTTTATCAGTTAGGGTTAAGCATCTAATTCAAGCTCATTGTCTTGATTTCTTCAGTAATAGATGAAGAAAAAAAAAAGTATATCTACAGGGCAATATACTCCATCCTGACCTGGTGTTTACAATAGATAAGACAGTCTTTTGGAGGTGCCCATTCCTCTTGTTTTAAAAGAATCCTAGTTGACCAGTTTAGCTTTGACATGTATTCTTTAAAGATAAGTGAAGTGGATCCCATATACTGTGACTTGACAGACTGCCATTTTCAAAACATAAGTCTACAAAGAGAAAATTCTCCTTCAAACTTACTGTTTGAGAGACTGTACGTGGGCCAGTAATGCTGAAATCCTACTGACTTTAGCAGAGCACCCATTCTCAATTTGGATGGTTTACCTTCAGGTGTTTATCTACTTATGCCTCTAGCTACACAAATTACAATTAGTTTTGCTCTACCATGTTTACCATGTTTATTTTACTGATACCTGGTATCTCCTTACTTACTTCCTTAGTATTTCTTCTTCTTAGTATGACCTGACAGAAGTTATTGCAGCTAAAACTGCATGATGGAGGTATAGAACTTTTGGATAAAAATGAGGGAGTGCTTTTACAAGCAATTATTTGAAACTTGTGTTCAGAACAACAAAGTGACTTCATGGCTGTCATTTCTTGCAGGGGCTTCATTTACAAAGAGTCTTCCCCATCCCAACAATTACATGGAAAAAATTAACATGGTGCCTGGCATTTCTCACATGAACTGCTTCCATGCAGATGGTTTATTTTACATACATGTGGAAGTATAACTAACATCAGGCACATCTAATTCTACTACAGGCTAGTAGTGCTTTGTTTTTTATCTGTTTCCGGAAGCTGGAGATACAGATGTGTGTATATATTTATTTGGGTTTGTGGTGTATTTTTCCTTCATGTGTCAATTAGGACTGTTCAGTATGATGTAGCTATTTTCTTTTAACTTCTTTGCACTTGTTCTTTTGAAAGCAGAACAATCTGTGAGGAACAGATATAGTAACAACATGAGCATTCATGGACCTGATGACTAGAGGGTTATAGCTCATTCTATCCAAATTTACTTCTCTCTGTCCTGTTCTCCAGTGTGGCTGAAAGTTTTTGCCCCAAAGCTGCAAAAGCATCATGACAGATTTATGTGCATACATCTTTGTCAAAAGTTTTCCTAGTTACAGAGCTTAAAAACTTTTGGGAAGGGTGTCCTTAACACAGCTCTATTCAAGTACAGTAGCTAGGTTTTTTCCTTCATCTTTTTTGAGATTTTTTTTTTTTTTATTCACAAATTGTTTGTGCAAGACCTGCTTATGCATCTCAACTTTTCTGCTTGACTGTGCAACCAGTGCAAATCAAATGAGCCCCTAACCTCAATGCTGAGCAGGTTGCTACAAGATAGAGCTTCAGCAATTGTTATACGTGTGTACTAATGAATACAGGTATCTGGCACAGGCAGCAATGGTGGATTTCAAGCTGCTGGAGGTGATGACTTTAGAGGCACAGAGACAAGATCAGAAATTGCAAAAAAAATTCCATTCAGGACTGTTGGGAAGGTCTCTTGTTTCTTTCAACCCTAATTCAAAGACTTGCCCTGTTGGATGTGTGGCAATGTTTGTATCAAGAGTTCTTCCTGTTCCTTCAGGAGTCTTGCTCTCTCACATTTCTTCAGATGTGTTCTTCAAGCTTTGTCTTCTCAAATAACTGAAGTTAATTGGATTTCAGAGAATAAACAGAACAAAATGTGTTCAACCCTTAACCTCCTTTCCTTTTGCTATCTCTTATAGAAGTTATGTCCGTTAATGCTAACTGGCTTTCTGATTCAGAAAATCATCCTTCTAGAATGGTATTACTTATGAGGTTATATTTAGTGCCACTTGAAATTCATCTGGCTTGTTTTGCTTGTTATTTCTGCTTACGTAATGTGGTTGAAGTATTTCAAAACTCCTTTCCCTATTTTTAGAATTTTCTTATTCTTTAGCATCTCTTGCTAAAGAGACTTAAACTAGAAATGGAAGTTTCTGCCTCTTTTCTTTACTACTGTGTTGAAAATCTTCCTACTAAGATTAAGTTTAAAATACCTAATCCAGAAAGAAGCATCAGTAACCAGATGCTTCAGGGAGTAGCTGTCCTTGTGTGCCTTCCAGTCTTTACAAACTTTAGGGTGAAATTAATTTAATCTGATGACAAACCATAGTTGAGAACTTGTTCAAGCCACCACTTTGGGCTCTTTTTAAATGGCTGGTGTGTGCAAGGAAGCTCTAAAAGATGACTCACTCTCTCCCAAGACATTTATCTGAGAGAAGTAAAAAGATTCATCCCATAGAAGTAAGTGATTTTCTCCCTCCATTGATAATTGATGTGCCAAATTATTTCTGAGCAAGAAACATAGCTTAAGTTGATTAGGGCTGCCTCAATAGTACTTTAAGTTGTCAGTGTCTCTGGCATGGCAGCATCTTTTTGAGTGAGATGTATTATAATGTGCTCGCTATAAAGATGCAGGAAAAATAATGTGTTGACTCCTGAACAAGGCTGAAAAATCTTGGCACTCAAGGGGCTACCCTCACTACCACACTGAGGCATGGGAGTTAAGAGACTGATCACCTTAAGATGACTCTATAGTGCTGAGAGTTGCCCGGAGTAGGAGCCTCGCATGTGTTCTGAATTGCCCTCTGGATCATTCTTTCTTTACACTACTAAAAAGGGAAACTAGCCAGCTAATAAAAGTTCCTAAATTGAGTGCCTAAATTTAGATACTGTCAATACAGCAGTACAGCTGAACTCCGGTTTCGACAATGAATGGATTCATCATTTTGTGTTTCTGTTCTGAAATTGCTTGTAATTTACAATCTAGGGATACAAACATTGAGACCATGTTGGTCTTGCTTCTAGTCATTTTCTGAAGATGCAGATCTAGAACCATTTATGTCAAGTGAGAATTTCTCCTGCAGTCTTTAAAGAAGTATAAGGACTATTTATGATTTTTTTATTAAAAATTGGCACTTTTAGTTTTTCCATTTTATGCTCAAGAAAATTCTTATTCTTCAGTGTCTTTGAGTAAGTATTTTAAAAATAGCCTGGTGGTAATATATTCTGTGTGTACTTGGGATCAAATGCAATTTCTTCTTGGAGATTTATATGTAATTATTTTATCCAAGCTCCTTCCCCCTTTAGCCATCTTAACAGTGCTCAAGGTTACTTTAGATCAACATTGATAAAATTCATTCTCTGATTAAAAAATAACGTCTGATACCAAAACTCTACTTACACTGTAGATTTCCATTGTTATAGAGTCCTTGTTGTCTTGGGTTCAGAGGCTGCAGTCTTTGAAATATTGAATTACTCTACAGCTTGCTATATTCTCTTTTCCTTTCTGTGTTTTAAAAAGTGTTCATATACGATCATTTTATGGATACCATTTGAATACCAACACATTTGCAAATTCTTCTAAAAGAAGCGGATGCCAGGAATATAACTGTTGTTCAAAGACTTCCTTTAAAGTTTCCTGGCTGTTAGTAAAAAGAAAGCCAGCAAGTGTTTTGGAATCACCTCTACTTTAAAATACTTAAAAATACCCTACTATCTATTATTGTCATTATGTTTATTAAGGAAACCATATAATGTCTCAAACAGGTAGAGCACAGTGTGAGGTTGATTTCTGTAGACAGGAAACTAAGAACTTAGGGAAGATTTCACAAGAAGTTTATGGCAAAAACAGTAATACACAGCTGATATTTTGATAGACACTTTGATAGACAAAGTATCACCTACCTCTGATATAATAAGCCCAAAGTGTTCTATGAAGGAAGAAGAAGTATCATTCTACAGTGAAAAGAAAGAAACAACAAGGATTGTTTCTGTTATTTTATATCACCAAATCAGGTTTCTATTCCAGCTACATTGTTTTTAGTGAATTTAAATAAAACTACTTATCAAAATCTGCAAGACATCTTTTTCTAGGAATTCAGTGAAGCATCACCCAGCCAGCCCCACTCACAAAAAAATCAACCACTATTTTAACAAAGTTGAGAAGGAGAGTGTCAAATGATATTACATATTTAAAGGACATGATTGAAATCACTAGTCTGGAATTTTAGCAGACATCAGCACCGCTGTATTCATTTACTGGTATTTAATGTGTAAGCATACTAAAGACAGAATATACAAAAGAATAATTCTGTCCCAAAGAAAAGGAACATACAAAAATTAACAAAAAACTGTTGAGTTTCTTAATTGGACAGTCTCTGCTGAGCTTCCTGTTGAACTGATGAAGTAGGTCATAGAAGATTCCCTCTCTAAGACAACGCTCCTACTGAGGGAATGGAAAACTTGCGGCAAAGTGTTTTGCTGCCACTGGGCAAGTTCAGGGAGGGGGAATTAAATACTGAATGCATTGAGAAAGGGACTGAACATTCCCACAGTAGTGCAATGCTGCCAACTGGGCCCGTCACAGAATGTCTGATTTTGCAGTAGGGCCTTCCCCAAGCCCTTGGGACCAAAGCTTTTTCTAGGAAATGAGGTGTGCAGGAAGAGGGGGGTGCTGGAAAAACATTAAAACTAGTTTTTACCATGCAGAAGAGCTGGGGAAAATAAGCAGCTATTGTTAGAGAAAGGAGCAGCGGCAGTCAGCAGGAGACTGAGAAACACTAATCACCGCTAAATCACTGGAAGATGTCCCCACTAAGCAGAATTGCCACCCCTGCTAACCAGCAGCCATTGACGTTAAATATTGTGGAGCTGAGCTTAGTTCTCTCAGAGGCATGCTGATTAAAAATGCCCTGATGAAATGGTGTGTACTGTAAGAAGTAGTACTTAGTATTTTGTCTTCATAATACTTTAAATTGCACTACATCCCCACAAGGTATTTTGCCATTCTCCATTAAAAATGGGCGACTGACTTTCAGAAGTACAGAACAGCTGCAGTACTTGGCTGACTTCATTTTGGTTTTGTGGGTGCTGAGATATTTTGGAAAAGGCCACGAGTTTACAGCGTTTGCTAGGTTATAATGAATAGGTTTTCTTTACCATTCCTGTTTTCAAACCCTATTAGTGTCTCTAAGTCAGTCTTAATACTTCTTGCCTAACACAGATTAATTAAATGACCAGAAACTGTTCCTCCCACATCAGTGTGAGATATTATTGTTCATTTTTTTGACTATGCTGATTTATGATTTCACAGCAGTAACTCCATTAAGCTCTAGAATGGGTTTTCACATCATAAAAGCACAATGTTTTAAAGTTCTTTGTATTCTAGGACAATTTAATGAAGTAGTTAAAAAATTATTCCAGATAGAAAATGTTTACTGCAATCAAGGAAAAAGAAAATCTGGTAAAATATAGGAAAGCAATGAAGAAAAATAATCAAAAGGACTTGCTCCTCATCATAGAAAGATGCTTCTGAAAAAGAGGAGATCAGTGGGAGAGTTTTCCTTTTTTTTCCCCTACTCTCACAAATACTTGTGATGTGCCCTGCACTAATACTGCTTTCTTTGTACTTTGGGGGATTTTTAGGGTAAATGGGAAAATAAATAAATAATGCTCTTTATTGCTGAAGAAGGTCACATTTTAATTTTTCTAACAGGAATTACATAGGGTTTTCCTCAACCCAGTAAAATTATAGAAGTAGAAGAAAAATATTAAATCCTGCTCCTGCATGAGCAGAGGAGATCCTCTCTGCTTGTTATGTCCTACGCTGCTCATGTGGAATGACCATGTCTTTCTCTGCTTCCTCTCCACTATGGTTTCCTAGGAGAAAAAAACCATAGCTACATATAAGACTTATGCTTCATCCTTCTTCTGCGTTTTTATCTTGTCTTATCCCAGCCTTCCTTTTAAACTGTACATCTTTGGAAAAGGAATTTGTATTTGTCTTCTGCAGCCCCAGGGATATTCTCTTTACTTACCAATTCAGATGAGGTTTAAATACTGTACAGTTAGCAAAGTGAATGAAAAATATAGGACTCCATTGCCCTTAAGGAATTGTTGGAGATGACGGAAATTTCACCCTGCTCTCTCCTTGCAATGTACTCTGATGTGTAGAAGGGAAAGGGTAAGAGGGTGAAAAGAACAGGAAAGCAGTGGATGAGGAGGCAGGATTTACCCATGGAACAGGCTATAGAAGAGATACCCGATCTCACAGCGCTCTTGTGAAGTGCACCAGAAGGCAGATGGCTACCTGTGCTGTTTGGATGGAGACCATCTACTTAGGCCTCGCAAATATTTGGCAATAGTGTGGGTCAAGGACTGTCCCTTGTCCCAAACATTTTAGGGTTTTTATCTAAAATCACAGTATCTGAACATCTTCCATGTGAAGTTAATAGCAGCAGCAATACCCATAATTTACTTGAGGAAAATGTGGATTTCTCCTTCTCAGGAAAAAGAAATCTGCCTGGGCTAAGATGTTAGGGAGGGTCTTGTTTGTTTGTTTCTTTTTTTTTTATTACTATCTTAGATTTGGGGAAGAAGCTTGTGGAATCTTTCAGGTGCTGAAATGAGCATCCAGATTTGTACAAAACTTTTTTGAATAGTCCAAGAAAGACCTCACAAACCCAAAGCAGTATTGACAGTCCTAAGAAAGAGCTCTCTTCAAACCCATATGTGTTTTCTTTCTCTTGAATCTGTAGAGAACCCCCTGAGGCTTCAAAAGAGAGACATAGTAGTGGAAAACATCCCTCATCCTCCCCATCACTTGACTAACTCGCAATGTTATATCGAGGAAGAAGGTTGCCTCAGGATGAGGAGTGCTGGAAATCAATATTTGATCAGATCTGCTTGTGTTTATTGGCATAAAAGAATATTTCATAGATTCATTGAGGCTAGAAGGGACCTTGGGAGATCATCTAATGGACCCTTAATGTCAGTAAGTGTTTTCTAATCTGATTGGTCCTTTTCCATATACAGAAATGGTCAAAAGGTGCTTCTGCCTCCAGGCAGTGATACCAGCTACTGAGGAACCCACAACAGCTGCTTTCAGTGGTGGCTGAGAGAGCAACGCTGGTTGGCAAACACAGTATCCACACTGAGACTGGAATAACTGTTTTTATAGCTTAGTTTCCTGGATGTTACGTGATGTTCATGTATGGTACACAGCAGAATTCTTCTGACCTGGTACTGGCGTCTGTCCTAGCAGTTGGGGATGCAGAGAACAATTGCTCATGTAATGAATCAAGGTGAAATATGACATTATACCTGTGGTAAGTGAAATATTGGTAAAATGGACACTAATCTTCAAAGTGGTTAATATCACATTAATTTTGTAAGACCTTCCTCCAGCTCTGTAATTCTTATGCAGCCAGTATCAAAGCTCACAGGTTACAAACACCCAGTTCAGTAGCTGGATGTTTGAAAAACATATTCTACTCTTACAAAAAAAAAAAAAAAAGATTAATTATTTATAATTGCTAACTGGAAATCCTGTTCCACAAAAGTGAGATGCATATGCCCACCCCCACCATGCTTTTTCTATTTTGAGGGCTGGTTGATATACAATTTGCAGGTGGCTCGGAAGGTGACTTGTGTAGAGAGATTCTTATATCTCAAGTCCAGTGGCTCCTAAGCTGGTTTTGGTTGCATCCCTCATATGGCTGCTAGGCCCCATGGTTGCTGCAGTATGACCTTGAATTCTAGTGCAACCATATTTATTTTTATTTGGTCTTGCAAACCTACTCATAACTACTATGCTCCTTCTTGGAGTAATGACCTTTATTTTGAGACATAGTACTTGAGCCCAGATATTTGTAAGCACTGAAAAAATATAATTTGATAATTTTTCTCTTTTCAGGGATTTATAGTGTTTCTCATCACTGTGATATATATCTGTTTACAAGTAATAGTTAATTATAATAGATAGGAATATGTAGTCCTTCTGTAATAGCTAGCCAAATTCTAGGTATATTTCTCTATAACTATATTACATGTTATTCTCTGAGTATGTCTTCTCTGTAGTCAAAGCTGCACTGCCAACATGGGTGGAAGTATCCAGTTTAGTTTTAAACTTTCTTGAGTACATATCAACAAGAAAGTACCTGGAGCAGAATGGATCTCAGAATGGGCTGGAAAACTTGCTAATGTCAGTATAGCATTTCCTCCAACAGGTTACAAATTATACTGTTCTTACGCTGTTGAGAATGGGGAATAATACATCTCCCAGAGTTATCGCTGCATATTTGTTATCGAGTATTGCTGTAGATAGGTGATTTCCATAACCCTATTCACACCCCATGGAGCTGAAAACTAGTTTATCAATGCATCTGTAATGAATATGTGAATGCTGTGGGGAGGGGCGAAACAGGACAATGCTGAAAACAAAGGAAAAAAAGACAAATACTCTAAGCTTTGGATGGTAAAATGCCAAATGATAACAGAATATTACATGTTTTGTTAACAGTGGTTTTCTAGGAGTTGTTTAATATTGGGGAATGGAATAGATAAGCATATGTGAGGGAGCAAGGATGAGGAGTAAAAAAGCGTGAAGAAAAAAAAACAGGTTTGAAGAAGCAGAAAGTTGCTTGAAAACCGGTTGTATAGCCTATGTATAGACACCTGAAAAGATCAAAATGGCTTTTGAAAGTGAAGCTATAAATAGGAACCTTAAGGGAGGTTTTCTACATGCCCAGATTTTGATGGTTTTTTTCTCATTTCTATGCTATTGCTCGGAAAAGACTGTTGGGTGTCCGGACGCTCAGACAGGGCTGCTGTGCATGCATAGTAAATCCAAAATGTCTGACGTGCATTGCTCTGACTGCAGGGAAATAACTGTACGTTACAGGCTGGTTTGGAGGATGGGATTGCTTTTTTTCCAATTCATTGAACAAATGTGTTAAAGAACTAAAATGTGATGCTTTTGTGTTTCACCAAAACTGCAGGGAAATCACATTTTTTCCCTTTCTTGTCATCAACATATTTTCTTTATTCATGTAACAGTAGGTGTCATTTTTCTTTAATTATGCCCAGCTATCATATGTTGCTTTTATTTGTTGAGGATGTTAGTTTTAGGGAAAATAATTTAGACAGTTCCATTTTTCAGGCAACAATACACTAAATCCTGTGCTTACAAATTGCAATTAGATAAGAATTCTTCTTTCCACAATCAAATGTGGCAGTTTCTAACTGGAAAGTAATGATGAATCAAACTTATAGTGTAAAATGGGAAGATCAAAGCATTCAATGAAAATGTAATGAAGAAAATACACTTTTATGGCTTGGCATTTTAAATGTCCTGTGTTATATATCACCGTGGCAGCATACAATAGTATAAGTCTTTCTTTGGGAATGAATACAGATTAACACAGCCTCATTTTGTGTGTCAGAATTTACTTCTTACTGTGATGATATTTCTACACCACCACCCCCCACATACCCCTCTCTTCCCACCCCCAGACCTCAAAAGTACTTTAAACATGTTTAGCCTGTCAACAAGCTTTTGCTAAAGGGTTTTGTAGCCTTTGGTAATGACTTCTAATTTACGTGACTAATTATCCTGGGATAAATAGAGATGAGGTGCTTTAGGATAATGCTAATCTGCATGTCTGCTGGAAGCTTGAATAGTGCATTTTATGAAGATACAAAACTCAGCAATTCAATGAAATTAAGGTTGTGACAAAAGGCAGGCAAATTCAAAATGAAGGCATGTACTTCTCTTCCTAAGCTGCTGCAGTTGGATGTGAGAAAGACGCTGACAGCGTGGCATGAAAAGAAGCATCAGCCCTGATTCTGGAGTTTATTTGGGTCTATACTGAAGCTTGAACAGATTTTGCCTATGCTGTTTACACAGATGTATTTTCATACAGAATTGCATCATGATTTGCCTGCCTTCACCATCCATCTTGTCCCAATTGTGTTGCCTTATTATTTAAAACATAGTGGTTATCCATCTATGACCACATCACCCCTGATTTATGCCACAGTATAAACAAGCAGTGATGTATGTAATTATGTATATACACAGCAAAGAACAATCTGAGCACAAAAAACTTAGTTGAATGTCTCAGCACTGCAAGATGTTATCCCAGATAGAACAAACTTAGGCTGGTAACAGAGGAAAAGAACAAAAGAAAGGAGTGTAACACTCTTTCTGCTGAGCTGCACGGTTCAGTTTTCAGAAGAGCTCTTGAATGTAGAGCTTGACCTCCACAACACTGTGCAGAGCAACGCATAAGTACTTTAGGAAGTTTAGTCTCATTTTCAAAAGTGATTTAAGGTTTCAGACTTCTTAGGATGCTTTTACAAAGTCAGTCGCAGACAGGTCTAGTGTTGCTCTAAGCAAGAGGGACTCACTCAGTTCAGGGCTGTTCTGCACATTTTATAGATCTGTTAACAGCCACTTCCCATGCTCACATTTCTGAATGATTTTACAACCACAGTCGGTCCTCACTTGCAAGTTTAGAGGTGGGCAGCTCTAGGCTGTACCTGATCCTGTGGACATGCCTTTAATTCCTACTGTACTGGCTGTTAAGGTCAGCTGATTTAACCATCTCATTTCTCAGCCTGAAATGTTGTAAAAGGCCAAACTTCCCAAATGTGCAAAATGGAAAAATCTGACTTGTGCTTAGGTATGTACCCAAAATGTTGTCTTACTTGCTGGAATTGCTTTTGAAAATATGATGTCTAACTCTTTTAGGAGCTTACAATTCACTGCTTAAGATATCCAGGGCTAACTTGCCCAGAGCAGGGAGAATGACAGATTACTCAATTCCCTTTTCAATTATTTAACCACAGGATCATCATTCTACTTCACTCAAATTGTGGTATATTGATTTCTGTTGTGACTCCAAAGATTTTAATTTTTTATAAAAAGTTAGCATGATATTCTCTTTATGTATATAAATCCAGAATAATCTGCCTTTTGCAGACAGGGTAGTTAAATTGAAACCCCCCATAATAGCGATAATGTTTATAAGGAGCTCTTCCTGACTTCACTTAACCAGTACCCCCTTGCTTAGCTTCCCCACAGGACAGCAGTAATGCAAAAGCCTTTGAGGCCTAAATGAGAGAACTGTAACATAATGAACTTTTAAATTTCAATAACCCTTAACAAAAACTGCTAAAAAGCTCCCATGGTATAGAATCGGAGTTTCAGAATATCAGCTGATGTGAATTACAGGGAAGTAAAGGGAAAAAGTTAACCAAGCCTTTCACTCTTTCCTAGCCAAGGCCAAATTAGTATTAATAGGTTGGTACAGGTAAATACTAAAGAACCTGCCTTCAATTGCTTGTAGGCTCAGCATATTGACCCCAAACTCCGTTTTAGTGAGAAATGTAGTAACAACTCAGGTGAATGGATTTCTCTTGGAAATCCCACCCCCCGTTAACTGAGAAGTCAGGTGTAGCAAGTTTCCTAATGCAACCCGCATTCAGGGCAGCGCTCCTTCCCAAGCAATCAGTATCTCTTAGAAGCCCTGGGTCCAGGTAAAAGCTTTTATACCAGCAATCCCAAAAGTGATAAAAAGTTTCTAGATGTTTTTCCATTTGACAGCTTAACTCTAACACTGAGCTTCCACTGACAAGCTCCACAGTGCATCTTGGCTGGGGTATTAAAAGAAATTTCTTGGGGACCCTCTGTACTTCCTGGCATGCTCCCAAGGAAGGGACTAATCAGTAAAAAGCCATTCTTCACACTCGTTCTTTGGCCTGTCCTTTGTGACCTATTTTCTTGACTAATCCTGTGACTTCTATCCCAGCCAATACCAAATTGCCTGTTTCTGGCTGCTCATGATCAACCCTATAACTCTTAGCTCCCAGCAAGATTTTGGGGGAACATGTGGAATTTTGAGTGTTTTCTCTTGCTCCAAGTTCTCTGCAGAATCAAAGGACAGTATAAGTAACACCAAAATGCAAGAGCAGCTTCTTCCTTTGTATTAGTAAATGAAGACTTTTGTGCGGATGAGGTCCTTCCTTAAAGATAAAATACAATAAGGTCAGTCTGTGTTATTGATGTTGAGGTTTGCTCTCCTGAAAGCAAAGAACCCCTTGTGAGAAGCTTTACAGTGATGATCTGTGAAGCTTTTTTTTTGTTGCCAAAAGAGGGAGCCCTCACAGAATTATATATGCTCTTGGCGATGTTTCCGCTTTTGTGATCTGCTCTTTAAAAAGCTCTGTTTTTTTTCTCTTTTTTTTTTTCTTTTTTTTTTTTTTTTACAAAACTCGTGGCCTTTTTGGTTTAGAAGATAATAAGTTTGTGGCACAGGTTATGTGAACTGTGAGTTTTGTCCTCTTCAGGTTCACGACGACCTCAGGTTACAAAGAAAGAAAATAAGCTTCTCATTTTCAGAGTTATACAGCTGACTATTATTAAGAACATGATGTGGTTTCATTAAATACCATATTTTAGCATTCCAGTGTTAGAAATAATGATCCTGCCAAACTGGACAATACTGGTTGGGCACTGAACATCTTTTAAATGATACATGATTGTGTGTGTTGAAATTTGGGTTCCATGCTGCCTTCTGTTTTATGTGAGCTAGAATTATTGAAACTGGTACCCAGTTCACCTCTTAGCTCTCCCAGAATGATTTTTTTGTTTGTTTGTTTTTCTTGTGAAAGACAGTGCTTGAGAAGGATGAGTAGGATCTTTCCAGTTTGTCTGATGATGTAAAGGGTAAATTCCTGCTGGGTTTATTTGTAATCGCTTGTAGGGAGTCATTCAATAAATTCTGGAGAGGTTTTGAGAACTGCGCAACTTTTTACTGATTTTTACCAGTGGATTAGGTTCAAAGCAGTGAGAAAGTCCAGGCACTTCTATTAGTGTTTATCTTTAGGGGGAAAGCCTTTGTCTCGGGCTCTGCAACAGAGACTACAACAAATAATAAGTTTACCAGAGAGACTCGGTAAGTGTTGATTCATGGTTCACCCTTACCTCTTTCTGAGCTTGAACTGGTTAAAGGAAACTGGCCAACAGAAATTACAAGAATTTCAGCTGATCTCTGCTGTCTTTTCTGAACCTATACTGTTCCCTAGACTAGTTCCCTTTTGAAGAATTTCTTTTCAACCTAATGGCTTCTATGACTCTGTGGCTCCAATAGCATATTTGGCATTTTCTCTGTTTTGCACAGTAGCTCTCTTTTCCATTGGGATGTAGTCTGAATGGATATGACAGTCCAGCATTTCTTATCTTCCCCAAATCAAAGCCAAACTTACAAAATAGCTTAACTTCATGGGAGTTCAAAGCCAATAATTGGGCAGTAGGATTTAAAAAAATACTTTTATTTGATCATTTGAGATATTTTGCATTACTATTTTTACATGCAAATGCAGAGGCTCCAGCGTGACCTGTTTTAGTGAGATTTTGATGCTTAGGACCAGATTCTCAAACATATGTTAACACTTAAAAGGCCTTTGGGTGCCTAATTTACTCCTAGGTCAGCTGTTCTTGAAAATGTCATGTCCTAGCTCTTGGCAAGACTGGAGCTTTATATAGCAGGTTTCTTACATCAGAGTAAAATCCAGTTTAGAAATGTATACTGATGATTCGTTGTTAATAGGTATTGCGCAAAGATGGCTGTGTGATTATTCTATGATAACAGCAGTGAGATTCAGAGTAAGTGCAAAGAGTAGATTCACTGAGACAGGAAGGATCACATTTAGATGGTAACTTTTCTTTCTCTTTTCTATTATCTTCTTGTTGCCTTTTTGAAGACTATTAGTATTCTCAGTGCTGTACAGAAACATGCAGGAGCTAAGTCGACTGCAATCAAACCATGTGATAAAACAGAAAAATCAACCCCAAAATAATTTTATGCATTTTATTTAAAATAAGAACATTCAGAGTTAAGACTGAAATGGCCAAAATGGGTGTTTCTGACATTTTATGGATGTTCTGCATAGGTAGTGTGCCTCCAAATATTGGATGCTCCTATATACCATATGTGCTGCAATTCCTAAGCAATACAGCAGATGTTTTAGGTGATCAATTCAGACTCACTGGCTTTGTTTAGTTTTCCCCTTTCCCAATTTTTTATGATGTGAATGTGCCTGTCATCATAAGTAGAGGAACGGTTCCATATTTAAAGATCTGTGCATAATTCAAAGTTGACACAGTAGCAATACTAAAATACTCCCCAGCCTAGAAAATCTTATGTTCCTCAGAGTACAAAACACCTAGTTAGGAAAAGCTGTGGCAAGTAAAAATTAATTTTGTGTGGTTTGAATCAAAATTTAACCATTTTTTTGAGTTTAGGTTTATTGTACAAGGTGGATGAAAGCTGACAGTTCTGTTTTCTTTGCTGATCAGAGGGCCAGGTGAACTGGTTTGTTTGCTTATTTATTTTTAAGAAAAGTTTTGTCTTATTTCTGTGTAATCTTCTCTAAACCCAGCTTCCTAATGGCACTGTTTTATCTTCAGTTCTCTTAACACTTTCTTCACCGCTTCCCCTTGCTTTGCCAGCTTCTAGTATACAAATCTGATCTAGTTAAAGATGTCCCTGCTTACTGCAAGGGAGGTTGGACTAGATGGCCTTTAAAGGTTCCTTCCAACCCAACACATTCTATGATTCTAAATGCCTTTTTGTGGCCCAAGATCTTTTTTTTTTTCTCTCTTTTTTTGTCTTTTTTTCCAAGGAACTTTTTAACAGTAATCCCCAATGATTTTACTTAGTTTTCTGATCACATGGGCTGGAAATCTATCCAGACTTCATTAAAAAGCTCATTTGAAAACACTGATCCTATTGTATTGTCTGAACTGCTTCGTTTGTTTATTTGGGGATATAAAAAGCCTTGAACTCTTGTATTTTTTCCCAGTTGTAAATGAGCACGGATATGTATTTGATGGCTAACACAGTAGAAAGATTCTCTTCTGGGGCGGTCCGTGGGGAATAAAGTAGTTGCCTGCTAACAGCCGTCTGCCTCTGCAGTGGCTGGGGCTGGTGAGGGCAGGGGCAGGTTGCTCCTGCTGTGGTGGGAGCTACATTACAAAAGAAAAAAAAAAAAAAAAAAAAATGTTCCCTGTCTTCTGTGCCCAAAAAGAAAAATTTGAGTTCACTGGGAACAGGAAGGAATCTGACACCTAATTTTGCCACTATAAATTGGAACATTTACATTTGTGTTGGTCTTTAAAAAAAAATAAAATAAAACAATCCTGAAATATAGCTGTCGGACATAATAGAGTTCAGGGTAAGGACAAGGATACATTTTCCTCAGATATTCACCTATGGAAACTTTGTTCACCTTTCCTGAAACTGTGAAATTGGTTTGAAATGATGGACTGATACTTCCTCATGAGTTACTCTTGACATACCACAGCTCTTTTGCTAACTAAAAAGTATGTGCTTTTAGGGGAAGCAAAATGCTTTTCCAAACGCAATGTCTAAATGTTGTTGTTAACATCTAGGTAATTAATTTTTAAGGCTAATATTCACTAGATGTTTGGAAACCTAATAAATGAAGAATGTAAATAAAGGCAGTAAGAACAGTTTAAATACAGAACAATATTTTTCTGAAAACTGGAAGCTTCAGAGCGACTCACAAATCATAGGTAAACATCCATATTTCAAGTTATCCAGATAAACGTATTTTCCAGGTAACCCAAAGAACAACTGCTTCACAGTAGCTTCATGACATAGTTATTACATTCTTGGTTAAATGTTTGTTACGCAGACATGAGCCAATCTCAACTTTCATCTTCTGGAGATCTGACTCAGAGAGACATGATCTGTCTTCAGTGACCATCTTGCCGAGAGGAGCCGGGGAAACTCAGCCTTTGGTTGGAGTGAACCCTGAAGCAATTGGCCATTTGTGATGCAAAATTAGCAGTTTTGTATTAAAATTGGCTACTGGGGCATTTGGTTCCCTTCCATCTTCCAATGAAGTCCCTGTGCTTACGGTGCTTCTCAAAACAGGCTTAAATTTGCCAGTCACCACACAGATTTTTCACAAGTGTTTAGTCTGCATTTTTTAACCACTATGAGATATATATCAGATAGCAGGTCCCCAGTGAATTGCTTATAGAACAACTGTAAAAGAGATAATTTGAAACAGCAATGAGGCTAATGAAAAGAGGATTTCGGACCTTTTTTCTCTGTTTGGTATATGGGACAAATGTTATTCCCTGTTTTATTACTTAGAATAAAGTGACATGGACTGAAGAGAGGAGCAAAACAATAATCTCTGGATGGCCTTGTTTTCTTACACAGATCTCCATTCAAGGCTGCTCTTGGGCAACGTAACTCAGCTCGGTGAATTTGATGAACAAACCTTTTATTTTCTCCTTTAATATAACATGACATATGATTTATGACATATATATCTCTCTTCAACTGTTGTGAATAAAACTGCCTCTGGAATGGTTTAAAGCACCTGGGTGAAGGGTTTAGGCTAAAACGTCAAATTTTGAAAGTGAGATAATAATGTTAAAATTTGAATGTATAGAGGTAAATGATGCCTTGTTTCCAGCAGCCTCCATTTTATTGCTTTTATTAACAATTTTAGAGACACTACCCATAGATTAAACCAGAATTAAATGAATTACACCAGAAAGTGTACAAAGGCAGAGTGACCCTGGGGTGGCTGTAAGGAGTCCCAGCAATGCCCTGTTAGTCTGTGGGAGTATTGATACGGGTTGCAGTCAGAGCTGACCTTGTTCCAAGTTCTGTGGCTCAAGATGTTCAGATTCAGGGATTTAGTAATGATTTTAGCATGTGCCATAGAAAACTACAACAAAATTTCTTCAGAAATGAATGAGAAAGTGTTGGGTCTGTTTGGAAGGTAAGATGTTCTTTTTACCTCTGGACTAGCTCACGCTTGTTGCTGCCATTTGACTTCTCCAGACAATGCTTTCATGGGCTGGCTGTAATTAAATACGCCGTTTTAAGAAGAATGAAGATTGGGATGATCTGAATCATTTGTTAAGTGAATATGACAAGTAGTGGTCTGGCTTGGAAAAAAAAAAATTGATTTTTTTGAGCAATAGAAAAACTAACTCACTGCCATGGATTGTGAAAGGAAACAGACTCAAACTGAAATTAGATGAAAAGCTTGAAATTAGATGAGACCACAATAGTCGGACATATAAATTTATATATTTGCCCATACATACTAGATTCTAATTTAACTTTTCACTATTATTTTGGTCATATTGTCTTGACTTATATACAGTAAACAAGGAACTTTGCACAGTATAGGGGGAAAAGATTTTTCAGATAAAGGAATGCTCCTAAATTAAATGTGAAAACACACAGTTATTTCCCCCTTCCCCCCTGCTTGTCCCTATTGTACAAGTCTTTGGCTGTAACGGTGCCTTTACAGCCAGAGCAGAACTTGGAGGGGTGGAGTTAATTGCCCCCTTACTGAAAAAGAAAAAAATACTGATTTTGTCCAGCTGTTGTGCTTGGAATGTGTTGTGTTTGGAACTGGAATTTTCCTATCTTATTGGTTTATATTCCCACCTTATTGGTTTACATTCCCATAATATTAGCAGTTTGAAAATGCAGCCAAAACTTGGCTACAGCACTTCTGCTGGATGGAGGAAATGGGGAAAGAGGGAGGAAAAGTGAATGTGATGGGAGTGGAGGGCCAGTAAATTTAGAGCTGAAGATTAAAAAATTAAATCATACAGTCTGGTGCATTGGAAATCAGTTCCATTGACTCTCCTCACACCGATTTCCTTTGTCTCCTTAAAGAGATGCTCCTTTAACTAGGAAATGTGTGTGCTGCCATGTTTCTATTGATGACAAAATGCTAGCTTGGCCTTGAATAGACATAATTTTGAGTATTTCCTGGGTTTTCCTTCTGTATATACAATACATAGCCTATATCGATACTTTGTCTGTGTGGTGTGTGTATATAGTTTTATAAATATTTACTCCTTTCTGTACAATGCAGAAGTCAATAGACACACCTTGATATATACACACCTGTATATAAATACATGAACTTTTATATGTCTGTGATTGTATATTCATATATGCAATATATGTATGTGGCTACATATATGCAATTATAATAATGGTAAGTGTAGAACTGACTTTCAAAACAGAATGAGCTCTGTCTTTTCCTTTTGAATGCTTGGCTGCGTGGAGCTGTAGGTGTGGGACTGTTGGCTTTGAATGGTGATGGTGCAAATGGAAATCACTACAGAAGGATTTTGGAGATGATATAGCCTGTAGATGTCATGCGCACCATTTTGCAGTCATAAAGTTCTCCCAACATTTACTCTGCTTTGTGTTATACAGAAAGTTCAGCTGCTTGGGCCTGCAGGCAAAAATTTTGGTTTGCTTGTAAACCTGAAATATGCTCTGTTGGATGCTTAAGTTTCTGATGTGTTTGAATGTGAGATACCAGAGATGCAACCTATTATAGAAGCTTTCTTCTAAACAAAATGGCATGCATTACCATTGTATACAAGTCACTTGGTTGCCTTTAAATACTGCCATCATTGAGTGGAAAGGGAATATATTTTGAGTGTTTGCAAAATACCTTTGAGCACTGGAACTATGATCTGGAAATTGCTGTGCTGTGTTCTCACACAGCTCATCTGCATCTCAGGCAAACTCCAACACCTTAAGAGAAAATAACACCTAAGATAAACACAGCCAGATAATTCCCACAAAATCAGGAGTAAAGGCAGGCTCTTTTGGAGGGAGGGATTTAGGCTCTAGGGAGTCAGAGAAAGCAGCAACTACAGAAGTTGTGTTCTCTCATGTTTATTTTCACTCTGTTTCTGAATCACAGGGACTTTTTTAACACATAATTCATAAGTTTTATGCATGAAAATGCAATCATTTTTTGAAAATTTTATATTCAGAAGGAATTTACTCCTGTGTTGCATCTTTTATATGTCTATCTTCCTTTCATTTGTATTGCTATCCTTACGGTGTGAAACCACAGGAGTCCTGTTTCTTAAAAGTTTATCAAAGATGTGTTTCTTTTGACTGGACTCACGTGTATTAGGAAGTGGATCGTGTCAGTGCTGTAATTCAGAGCTTTGTTTTCCAGTTAAGCGCTGCCCTGAGCAGAATTCTAATACAGAGCAGCAGCAAAACCAAGTGCAAACACATGCTGCTTCCCAAATAAGAAAGTATTTAACTTCTTACAAAGAAGGACTCTTCTAGTGAAAATTTCTCATGTTTCAGAAAGCTTCGCAGTAACTCCCTCAGAGTTCTAGGTGTTGGGTTTTTTTTTTCTTTTCATAGAATTTTGTTTTTTTCAAAACTATTTTTTTTTAACCTAAGGCAGTCTTCTTGCCACCAGTGTGCTGGCTATTCTGGCGTGATGAGTTTGTTAAATTAGTTGACATGAAGAGAGCTGGACAGCTGCTACTTGCTGGTAGCTAAACAACTCATGTTGGACGCAGACATTTGAACTTAAGTCCCAGTTTCAATAAATATTTAGTTAGTTGTAGACAGCAAAATAAGGCTTGGGAGAAATGTTCTGCTGGTCAGAGCACTTGTAGCTGGATGTAAGCAGCTCAAGTTCAATCTCAAGGACCAGATGGGGCAGAGCAAGGATGTAAACCTCTGGATTTGTGCTTCCCTTACTGTGAGATCACGACAACTGCATGTTTAGTTTTAAAATTGCATATGTTGGGGGTTAATCTGTCTTGTCTGTTATCTAAAATAACCCATAAACAATGGTTAGTTAGTCAATATCCCATTACTGGTACAGATAGATATGCTTTGTTTCTAATTAAACATTCATTGAACACTGTCGTGTCCGTGTTCCCCCCTCCCCCCAACAAACTGGGGACTCTCAAAGTTCATAATTGCTTTCACTAATGCCACTCCTTTCCTTCATAAGACTTAAGACGGGAATTCACAACTAAGGAACGGCTGTGCAGTGCCTAAAGCAATCTGCCTCATGTATAGATTTTGGATGTTAATGGCACTGTGTATGGTCTCTATAGTTTTTCCTGCCCTTGTTTACTCTCTTTTTTTTTTTTCAAAATAAATTAAAATTTAAAGAGAAGAGTTTATTAGCTCCTGCTGCTTACTACGTACTTTAAGACATAATCCGCTGTTTGTGGCATTACAGTAATCTCTATAGGCATTAAGTAATTGATGTCACAAGCACAGTATTATAACCACAGCTCCACAATTTACATAATAATACACCAAACTATGAAAAACCTGCATGGCGTTTTTTTACCAAAACAAACCCTTTAAAATGCTGAGTTAAATTGTGAAATGAGTAGATCCCAACCCCCTGCAGTATAAGTACCTATGCTTCATTTGAAATATGCCACAAGCCCAGCCACCTTTTTGTTAGTGGAACTACAAAGAGGCTTGATTCCAACCTGGATGTGGTATCTGACCATGGAGAAATGGGCTTTATTCTCTTCCTTCATTTCTTGCAGACCCAAAGCTTTTGGGGAAGAGCAGAACAAAGCACAGACAAGGTATTGGGTGTATCATCCATTCTTCTTCCCCAGTCTTTACTGGGACAGAAATATCAGTATTAGTGAATATACTCCTTACCCTCCACACAGGCTGCAGAGTGACTAGAGCACTGTCCATCTGTGCATTCATTTGTCTCAGAATTTCAGGCTTGAATTAACAAGGAGGACAGAAGCCTATGAAATGGGGAGCTCTGAGTCAAGTTTACCAGTTGGGTTCAATTAAGAGATTGGATTTTCTTACCATATTTTGACTTGGGTTAAAAAGAGACTGTGCTATTAACTATTCAAGGGTGTCCCATGCGCCCTCGTGTCCTACATGCACATCTAAGAAGATGGAACTGCATATGCACAGTACACATGATCTAACCGTGAAGTTGCTCTGAATTTACCTTTGTGTTGCTTCACTGAGATGCATAAGGCTGTTTGTTATTTTACGGATGTAGGGCAGAAAACTTAAGGGGCTTTCTGTCGTCATAACTCTGACTGGCAAAGTTCGTTGCAAGGCAGTTTGTTCCTCCTCTCCTTCCTTCCAGAGATAAGATAGTCTTAACGACTTTTTGTTGTGATTGTAAATATTTATAATGAACTGATGGGCTTTTTTTTGGTTCCTAGTGGTTCAGTAAGAATCTGGATACTATCTTTATGAGTGGCCTATATGTAATTAAGGCAACCTATGGATAAAGCACCAGTAGATGTCACTCAAGAATATGTGGAGAGACTGAATTTGTGCGACCAATAAAACTGAGGGTGCATGTTTCAAACGGCCTCCGCTGCGCAGCTGCTCAGGTTGCTCAGCCTCCCATGGCTGCTGTTTTGGGCATTGATGTGCTGCTTTTGGCAGTAATCTGCTCACCAAGGCTTTGGGGCTGTGACCTGTTACTACGGCCATAGATACTACAGAGTGCTTGTACGTGTGCCCAAAGATACCTCGCATGGCTTTTCAATCTTTCCTTAACCTTCATTGTATTAACGTTTTTTCTAAATAGCTTTTAAGCACAATAGGACTGCAAGAACGGGGGAGGAGCTTGTTAATAAATAATGCATGAGTATTGTGTTCTCAAGATAAATAGTTGAAGCGGGGAGAATAAGGGGTCTTAGCTACTTGTTTGGCAGTGTTTCTGAAAAATAAGAAAGTACCATGTATCCTTGGCACTTAGGTGTTGGGAAAGAAATACACAGGTGTGAGATATTAAGTAGAAGAATATGTTAACTGGAAGGATGAGTAAGTACCTTAATGGTTTGATGCTACCTTTCATCATTTGGACTTGGTTTTGATTCTAAACCAGAATCAAGTTACCAAATATTGCAACGATCAAATGTCTGTAGAGGTCGCTGTTAAAATGGTTTAAAATGCTCATTACAGCTCTTAGTGTGAGCGATAACATATCCCCAACCACTTTATAAATGTTCTCCCACACCTATATTATCAATAATTGATTGCACAGAGTAGGCTACAGCAGATGCAATTTACTAAAATCCCAGTCAAGTGTCAACAAGCTGACTGGTTCATTTTATTATTATACCAGGAAACTTTAGCAGCTAACCATAAAGGAAGTACAAAAAGTGAGACCTTGCTTCATTATATGAACAGAAGCCTGTGATTTCAGGATGGAAAGAAAAGATTATTGCTTGGCACAATGTGATTAAAAAAAAAAAAGCAGCTTTAAATCATCAAGTTATCCATTTAAACAGGATTTGAGTTAGTAACCTATTGGGGTCATTATTTAAATTGTGAGTTTCTCTTTGGAGATGAGTCTTGTGCTCTGAAGGGAAGGAGGATACAAGTACCAAAACTTGCATTTGAGAAACTAGACAGATGTGAAACACTGACTGAGTTATATTTACTTTTTTCTAACACCATCCTTTATCCGAGGCTTCATTAGAAAGTTTTTCCAGATCTTGATTAGCCCTGAATATTTCTTAAACTGTCCAACAACAAACAATGAAAAGAAGGTTTACGCTCCTCTGTCACAGAAGCGTCTTTGGCATAGGAGCAGAACACATCGAGGTGCACAGCTTGTCAACCCTCAGGTAGCAAGGTGAAAGGATGGGACACAGCCTTTAATCTCTCATCCCTGCACCTTCCCCCTTCTCCCTCCCCTCTACTGTAAATCCCCCCAGAGCAAAACCAAGGAGGCTTATGGTGGTGCCTCAGGGCAGCCATGCTATGCCATCCACACCGTGCCAAGTTGCACATTTGGGATCTCTTTTTCTGAACTTTTGGGTTCTTTCATGATATAATTGTTAGATGTTAGCTTTCAAAACCATTGTCAGTACCGAGTGTGGCAATAATAAAGGCCATAAAAAAGTGAAATACACCTCTGCAAACTCTTCAATACATACTCAGCTTTATTTTGTGAGATGATGCACTGGTTTCAATTACTCTTATGTCAACACAGTCAGTTTATAGAAGAGAAGTGCTAATTTAGAAGTTAAAAGCAAGAGGCACAATTAGTAACAACTTATGGCAAAGCTTCCAGAAAAAAAAAAAAAAAAAATCATGCACTTGATTTCAGTTTTAAACCCTCTGAATTGCATAGTATATTGAAGGTGGTAAGGAGAGACACCTGTTCAAACCACAATAAAATTAGATGGAAAAAATCAATAGCAGAGAGCGGTCTGGGTGAAATACATTTAGGAAGACAAAGTCCTCCTGTGGTCCCAGGGAGTCCATTCCAGCTTCGTGTAGGTGGACTATGGCAGGAGATGTTAGTGAGACAGGCAGCCTGCCTTTGGGTTCAGAGCTGCAGGGAAATATTGCCCACAGAGCGAAGGCAGTGAAATGGCACAAACCCAACAAGAGCTTTCTAAAGCTGAAGTTGATCTCAGCTCTGCACTTAGGAGTTTTATATGAAGACTCGGGGCAAGGCAGGTATAGATGCCCTTGCAGTCTAGGGAAACCGCTGCTAGAGGGGTCTCCTGGGATGTCGGGCCACAGGACTGCTGAAGGAGCTTCCAGCACAGCAACCTTGTGTGAGATCCCTGAGTGGCTGCCACCTCCATCTCTGCTTACCAGCTCTGCTGGATGCTGGGGGCTTGGAGATGATGGGCTGGGACAGAAGGCAGGGGTAAGGATATCTTTTGGATCCTGGCTGGAGGAGTAGTGCAGGAGTAGGAAGATGACTTTATAATTGCTTTTTTTTAATCATTCTTTCTGAATATATCGACTTTATACTTGACACAGCTTTGGCTGGCAATTGAGGCCCAGATACATTCAGAATTAGATATGACTAGGCTCATTCTTACATGAGAAGCAAATCATCGGTTGCTACAGAAACAGCTCCGTATCAGTCTCGTGGGGCATCTTTGCATCTGGTTTTTTTTTTCCTTCTCTTTTGCTAATCTGTAGATAAGAGTCAAAGCAAGTGCAGCACATCCCACATCTATATAAAAGGTTGGAGGAACTCTGCAGAGAGCAAAGTGTGAAAGAACATCTTGTAGATAAGCTAAACTTAAATGAATGAGTTAATTTACACCCCACACACAGTATTTTTTTCCCAGTTTTGCAACTCTCACTGAGTTAATTGAGGTGAAAATTAAATGACACCAGTCAGCAAATATTTTAAAGACCACCAACATCAAGGAAGAGAAAGGAGGTACTCCGAAAGGGAGTTACTAAGAAAAATTTAGGAAATGATCCGAGGAGTGAATTAGAATCTATGTCGAGAAAATAGCATACGGCAATGGAATAATAATCCAAACTCACTTTCAGGGAAGTTGTTTAACTTGATAAATTAAGGAATTAGTTAAAAATAAGTGTATATTATGGGTGAACAGGGACCACTCTGCATGCTTTAGACCAGCTCACCAATGAGGTTTTTCGACTAGTTTTCTAAAACGTAATGAATTCTTGATGCTTAGTAGATTAATATTTATTGAGTGAATCAATGCTTAATTTATTAAAAATTTGCCTTCCTTGTATTTTAATATGATTTATTACTCATCAGTGCTTATTGCATTAATTAAAGATTGTGTTAATTTTGTGGCAGTGAACACGATCTGCTGCAGGTTTGCTGCAGAGCCCTGATGCAGTGTAGGGACTGTGCCTCTGGGTAATACCAACGATAGAAAACTGCACAAGGTGGGAAGCCGAAATGAGTCACCAGTGGCCTCTTCCTGCCTTTGGGCTTTCAAATAGCCAGCAAAGTGAAAATGAGGATGCTGCCCCTTAAGGGTAGGCCAGGATTATAACAATAGAGATATTGTGGTGATACAGGGAATCTTTCTGTTTGCCTCTTATAAATTACGGCTGATGCTGTGGAAATCATTTTACTGTTTATCATGGAATGCCTTTTTGTCAACGTAGGTGAAATCCAGCCTTAGTGATATGGGAAACTGTCACCTCTCCCCAGACCAGGGACGAGGGTCATTACATTTCAGCGCTCAGGTTGTGAGTAATTCTTGGTGACAGTATGTTGCCTGAAGATTGGGATAGTCCCAGCCATCTCTGAAGGGCAGGTGTTTGAGAAGTGGAAAATTACTAAAAGCAGAACAAAAAAAGCCAGACATCTTGTGAGATGAGTCTTTCAAGAAATCTGTCAAAACAGGGAGAGGGTGATCATGCTGGAGGGGCGCAACAGCTGCAATTTGCATCTTTCCGCACTGAAGGGAGAAGCGAATATATAAAGCCCCACAGCCATCATACTTCTGATGCAATTATTTTATTAATCTTTGTGACACTTGTAATGTCTCTCTCTTTAAATTCAAATTCTGCTGCTTTTATAGCTACTCATAAGTGTGTCTGTATGTTTTTTGAAAAAAAATCCATCTAGTGACTAGACTGCTTGCATCCAGCTGAGCCCTGGAAACAGCAGAGAGCTAGCCCCTGAGATTGAGAGCAGGCTTGAATTTCTGGAAAGTGATTGGATCCATAATTAGTGCGGTTTTGCATGTTTAAACGTACGATGCTGGAAAGCACTTTGCTTTTTCCTCCCCTCCAGGGCTTGGGTGAGTGTCCACAAATTTCCCTTGCTGAGCTAAATTAGAGAAACCTCTTCAAGGTCTGCTGAAGGTCAGAGCAGAGAAATTTTTTCTCTCTCTGCACCAGTCAGGCAGTAACCACCGTGCTCAAGCCCAGAGCGTTTGGGTGGAGCCAGTGCCAAGAACCTGGTGGCATTTCAAATCCCTTGCAGCACTTAGGTGTTAGATGCAAAAGATCAGTGCTGCTCCACTTGAAGTCAGAGAAATAACTTGTGCTTAAAGTTCAACACATACACAAAGATTTCCTGGATCTGGAGTTAATTTGTTTTTTCCAAGGCCGGATTGAAGGCAATGTCCAAACAGGAAACAAGTTACAAACTGAACATTTGACTTGTAATAATTTCATTTTATTTCCCATTTTGTTTAACCTATTCTATATGCTTTTGTTTTCCTGCAATATCAGGTTAAGCTATTTAGGTTTCTATTTAATGTTTATTTTTACCCTAGCTAATGGACTCAAGTCAGGACTGGGGGCCAGTTGGGCTACGTGCCTTTCTCTCTATTCCAAGTCCCTATATTTTGCAGCCTTCTTTCATGCAGGATATTTATATTCCACCTTTTTTCCCAGTAGAGAAGCTTTCACAGTGTATGGGCTTTGGATATATATTTTCTGCTCTAGCTGTTCATTAGATATACAGCATTTGGAGTTCCAGTTGTGCTGAGAAATGTAAGCAAAGCTTTTGGCCCAGTGGGTGCTAAGCTCTGGCATTTCCTGGCTTTGTATATATGAATCAGGATTAAGGCACAGGATCTATATAAAATTTAGCTCATTAGGAGATGTTTTGTCTTACGGCTTCCACTGGGGAGGTGGGTCCCTTGCTTATACTATTGCTTACTTTGCTTTATGGCTCCCTGGGAAAGGAGCGTGGGGTAAGCAGACCCCAGCAGAGTAGCAACAGCATTTCCGAGTGGCTCTTGCGGAGGCAACACAGCACAGCAGCAGGGTCTTCTGCTCCCTTTTACAATTACAACACCTGGAAAATGTCTTGGCATAGGCTGGCCTTAGTATTTGATAATAAGGCAAATATGATCAGGCACGCCACTTAAGGCTGTACTCAGAAAGACTTGTCAGAATTAAGAGAACAAGGAGTGCCTATGAAAGCAGACAGGAATGAATTTTCTCACAAATGTGATTTGCGTTGTTGAAGAGTTAAGGTACTGAAGGCCAGGAAGGTTTCCGAAAATGTGTTTTTTCAGCTTGACACCCTACCGAGCATCCCAGCAGGCCGCATTCACTGTTGGGTACATAGCTCAGGTATGTTCAGTGGATGATCCACTGTGTCCCTACACTTTAGCCAGCGAAGCTTCACTTATAGAGAAATGATGGGTTTGGAAAGGAGTTTCATCAGTCATAATTTCCAAGGAAGAGTGTTCACGGTAGGGAATACCAAGCCGATGTTTCCTCCTCAAGGACTTTAAGCTGTCACCCAGGGAATACAGTGAATGCAGTGATGAGAATTAGATTAGAAAAAGATCAATAGGGCTGACAATAAATGAAAGTAACACAGACATTATTGAGCAAATTAGGAGAGAGAAATTAAACTGGACAGTATAATCTTCAGTGCCAGCTAGACACACTAATGTTGGGCAAAGTTAGGGAGAAGACAGTAAGTTAGAAAGTGCTTTGAAGAAGAGGCAGTGACAGTCTGTCTGCAAGATGGGGAAAGCCCTTCCGGTGCTGGAAACGTCTCAGCCCACAGAGGTGGAAAAGGATGATAACGGTCCAGGAGCACATGAATTTTAGTGGCAGGCCACAGAGAGGCAATGGTGGGGATGTCACCTAAGGCTGTGAACATGGGGTAGGCAGCAGCCTTGGCTACATGTTACAGGGGAAAGGGAACCTCAGGTACACCCCACCATCACTGAGGCATTGGTGGGACAGCTTGTTCCTGGCAAAAACATTTCCTAACCTTCTCATAGTACAGATTGGTTTGGCCTGTGGAGGTTTGCAACCCTTCCAGAAACCACTCTTTTCTTTAAACTTGATTGTTTGCTGTAATAACTCCCTGTATTTTGCTCTCTGTACAAATATCCAGTGATGATCAAGCCTGGCAAGCTTCTGGGACGAGGGATACCTGGTGGCAATGAGATCCATGGGCTGACTGTGCTCAGCATGAAAAGAAGCTTTCCTTTTATCAGTCTTGAGTTTGTCTAGATCCTCTTACGTGTCTTTGAAAGGTTCACCCCAAGGCAATATAATTGTGTTTGATCACATTCAGGCTATGAGTCAGTGATTGATATGAATAAAGAACTTAGACTTTCTTGTCTTGGTTCCTTGTCTTCTTCCCTGTGGAATCAGAAATCACTTTTATAAATATATCGGTCCATCTGTGCTTCTAGCTATCCATTTCAAGTATATGTTCCAAAAAAGAAATAGTAACACTTTATAAGTGCAAATAAAAACACACTAAAAGGACTGAGCAAGGGGTTTTTTCCTCTTCATAAAGTACATGTGGATCCCATCCAAAAGAGTTACTGTGAGCCATGTAACCTGTAATTAATTCTGCCATAAATGTCAGAACACTTACTTTGCAGGTCTAAGTTGACCCACTAAAATTAGTCCCCTTTTAACAATTCCTTTTATAATTTGTTTTTCAGCAAAAACGGCAGCTTGACCTCCTGACAATAACCAGCCCTGGTAAGTGAGCTCTGCCGCACGGCGCTCTTCTCTTTTCTTAAAGAGATGGTTGTCTAAATGTGTTTTTTCCCCCGTCTCTGACATGCAAAATGAAAAACACTGTTCCCCAGAAAATCTTTCACGTAATAACAAGTGACAGCTATATTGTGCTTGGCAAAGCCCCGGGCAGTTATCCGTTCACAGAGCTGCCTCTTCAGACCTTTACTCTATGAATTTGAGTGCTGATATTTCTTTAAGCCTCCTGGGGTTACAGTTAGCGGTATGTCTGCAGGGCAGATGCCCTCGAATTCACAATGTGTGTTCAAGTATCACAGAAATGCAAGTTTGACTTTTCTTGGTGGCAAACGTGAGCAGTTTGGGGAGTAAAGAGGCAGTGGGCCTCTGCGCGCGTGGTGAGAGACAGGAGGTCCAGGCTTAGGTGTGGAGAACCCCACAGTGGGTCAGAAAATATTTGGGTAAAATTAAAATGCTCTAAATGATCTGCTTCATAATGGCTTTTGTCATTTGCTTATTGAGGAGATTAACCAAAATGTGATATACTGAGCAAGCGTTGGCTCTTTGGCATAGTGAATTTCGAAGGTCTCAGCACTGTGATTGAAATGCAGGTGGTTTCAATTGTGCTTCTCTTTGATCTCAGCTCTTAAGGCTGGATGGCTTTTAATTTATTAGCTTTTGCTAGCTCAATTTCTTTCCATTAGCTGCTACAGACGTTTGCTGCCCACCAGCTTCAGATGTATACCGTGCTTGAATGGTGCTACCTTTTGGTTAACTTTTTCAATTTTTTAGATGTATGTACGTATTAAGCTTTCAGTTTGGCTTTAACTAGGACTAATGAGTTCTGGCTTTAACTGGGAATAATGTGTTAGCAAAATGAACAGGTGTTATGGGAAGTGAACAAAATGTGGCACACATTTGCTTGGATAACAGTTTTGCATCAATAATTGTTCTGACACTCTAAATGTAGATATCATCTGTGACATGGTTTCTCCTTCACTAACCTTGTTAAAATAATAAGAATTAAAATAAGGAGGAGGAACACTTTGTTGGGACAGATGTTTGAGGCTATTGGCAATTGCATCGCATTTTTGCATGTTCACTTTTCATACAGTTTGCAATTATGTTAATGTATGCTTAGGGCACTTGCTGATAAAAGCAACAATACAGTGTGTTACAGCCATTGTCACTATTCTGACTGTAACTTCAAGGACAAACATGGCACATTTTTCGTATCTTCAGCATTCCCTATTTCTAGAGGAAAAAGAAAAAAGTTCTCTGAAGGTCTTAATAATAATAAATACTCAGATCTTGGATAAGGGCACCAAAGTCCACAGAATTATTTCAGTTTTTTAATAAGAGAAAAGGAGGGTTGGGGACCAAAATAACTTAATATGAGACTTTTTTGTAAAACAAATTTGTGGTACTTTCTTCATAATTTCAGATACAATATTCACTGGAACAATGAGAGACTAGGTTGAGTTTATGCATAGATGTGATCACAGTAAGTAGCTATCGCTTCAGATCTCTCAGTTTAATACAGCAATCTACTAAATCAACACAGAAATTAGTTGCAAGGATCAAAATAGCTAAATACTAAACCGGCTCTCAATAACTACATAGGTAGACATACTGCACTAAAACGGCGGAAAAAAGCTTTCCATAATATGCATTTTTTCTGAAATACAAGTTTTACCATTTGATATTTAGCCAGAAATCTACAATAATTGCCTCATAGGGAAAAAAAATATATTTGTGCCATCATTATATGTTTGAGTGCCTACAGTTTTGCTTTCTGTAAAGGTATTTTCAAAAGAAGCCTGATGCTGGATCAGGCTAAACTTACCTAAGAGCCTAAAGCTGAGTTTTTTCAAAGAGGCTGAAAGAGTGAGGCACTTAATTCCTAGTAGGATTGGAAAATGTCAACCTGTGGATTAAAGGGTCTAGTTTGGGCCCTACAAATACAAAAATAAAATAAAATAAATCATAGTCTTGAAGCTTTTATCTGTCTTTGGAGACCACAACTTTTAAATATTTCATTCTTTGAGCCCTAGCTCTAAGATCTGACATCAACAGTCTGCTTTTACAAAGTCGTGATATTGTGTATGATGGCTGAGATCAGCCATAATCACTGTCATCCCTTAATTTACTGATTCAAATTATGGAGTGGGCTACTCATTTGCAGCTGTTAATCCTTTGGGACTTGTTCCTGTTCTCCACCTTGCCGCAGGCAGCCTTAGTTTGTGGTGGAGGTCACTCAGCCTTATTTATAGTATGAAAGTCCTCTGTGTCTCACAAGCGGTATCAGCCACCAAAGCCTTATTGCTTAATTATAAGAATAGACAAAAGACTTCAAAACCAAAGGTGACCTCTGTGATTTCCACTTCTGTCATGAGGAATATCATCTTTCTGTTGTGTGTGTGTGACATTCCTGAACCAGTTTCTGTATGCTTAGTCAAGAATCACTTGGTGATCCTTGCAGGTATTACAACGGCTCTTCTCCATGTGCCACTCAAAAAAAATTCCAAAAATTGATCAGCCAATTAATGAGATTAATTACAAAGGAAAATAATGCCATTAATGTCAGTTAAGGGGTGTTGAGAAAAAAAGTGCCAAAACATTCAAAAGAGAGTTTGTGGTATCACAGAAACCTTATTACCCACCTGCGAGGCAACCCACCACTGCCTTTTGCCTTACTCCAGGTGGCTTCCAAACACCGAGCAGCGTACACGTGGTTCTGCAAAACCTAAACAGGAGCTTGCCTTAAAAGCACATTTGTATGTTAAACTAAACAGGTATAGGTCATTAATCTGTCATCTGGGCTAAAGGCACTCTGGGAAAAAAAACTAGAAAAAGGAAGAAATGCAGAGAGTGAGAGCTGCAGCTCCAGCCACACATTTTGTATGCAACATACAGAGCTGACCTGTTCCAGTGCCCCTAAGACAACAGCTACGGAAAGCTCCACGATGTGCCCCAAACTGGAGGAAGTCTTTCCTTTGCTGTGGGTCTCCAGAAACAGCCAGACACAAATGATGCATAAGCTGGGAGTGAGCCAGACTCCCTCATGCTCAAATATATTCCTTTGAAGTAACTGACACCCATGTAAAATGTGGAGGGGAGTTCACTGCTCTGCCTTACTGCTGAGTAGCTGGAGGAATGTTAAGTTAAATTTATCAATGCTCTCGCCACGCTCCTTTCTTCTTGCCCCTTGACATGTGAGTTACAATTAGACTGTAACGCGCGGTACGGTTCAGGGTGCCAGAGTCAGAGCTGATGTGCGCAGTGGGGTGGGGGAAAGATGTTAAAAATTCATTAGTAGCTGGCAGGGACATGCTGGCAGGGAGTGGGACATAATGAGGTTTAAGTTTTGGTAATTTAAATTTTCTTTAAACTTAGTTTTACCTCTGAATTTGATCCAAAACATTTCCTTAACACTTCTTATAGTTGACTTTGGGGTTTAGGACCAAATCTTCAGGTGGATTAATTTGGCCTTGCTGCACAAAGGAGCTGAGGATCTGCCCTTAATTTCTACGTGATCGTGTTCTAGTAACACTTTGAACATGCACATACAATCTCATCGCATTTTGTGGTAACCACTCAATAGTTGCAAATAAGATATCCCTGTTTCCATAGCTTTTCCATGGAGACAAAGCTTTTTGCATCTCCTGTGTTTATGTTAATAATACAGCTTTCCAATTTCTTTTCTCAGTAAGGTAAGCTCATCTCCCACTGAAGTATTTTTTAATTATTGATACCATAAATGGAAGTGTGTTGGAAACTATTGGCTTTGAAAATAGCTAACGTGATATTATCCAAGAACCATCAGGAAAATTCTTTTGAAATTCTCTTTGATTCAGCCGTCCTCAGGGCTTTATCCTTCTCTACCAGTCTCTCTACTGCCAATTTAAAATAACATTCTCTTGAAATCAGTGCAATGTCAGGAGAAATTCATCAGCACCGTAGGTGCATGTTTCCCAGATGTATATAAACCTACTACAGTTGGCAGCAGTAAATTGATTGCATTTAAAAAACCTGGGGTAGTTGAATATTCCATAGTGCCCAGCTTGGCTACAGCATGGAATATAAAGTATTTTAAGTTTCTTCCGGCTCTGTTTTAGGTGAAATAAGAGCTGACTCCATCATTCCTGGCTTCTGATTTACTCAGATTTTCCTCTGACTGCATTAGAGGTTTACATGCAGGAATGGCATGAGATGTTCCTAATCTCTGTGGAGTGGCATCAGATTTGGTTTGGAGATTTGATCAGAAATGTTAATGACTTTGTGTGTGCTTCCCCCTAATATTCAAGCTCTTACACTTTTAAAGAGGGGAAAAAAGCTTGATTTTAAAAGTATTTATCAGACTGATCTATGTGGTGAAATATTCTCCCTCCCTTTAATATCATCAGTGCTGCATGCTCTAAAAATGTCTCCATTTCATTAATTTGTGATACACTGCTACACTGAATTCTTTTAAGGTGGCTTTAGTTTCTGCCATACATATTTTACAGCTTTAAATTATAGATATAGGACTGTTGCCTAGTTAATTTCCTCTGGTTAGGAAAATATATTTCTACTCTCCTGGCATTGCATAAGGTGATATGTAGGATTTGCTATATTTTTTAGCTGATTAAGTTTTGCATTTCTACATATTACTGCTTATGAGACCTCAAGTAAAACTATGTAAAGGAAGGAGAAGTTTTATAGTATATTTGAAAGTTTCATTTAACTATAAATTCCACCACTAAGCTCCCCTACAACACTTTTCCATTACCTTCCTGGATAGTCTAGCTATCTACTTCTTTCTAATTGAAGCATGAAAATAATATGAACTCAAAGTCATGAAGCTATAAGACAGGTATTAGTAAAAATGATACAGAGTAATAAAATGTGACAGAAAGTTGTTTGCTGCTAAAACTCGGGTACTATTTTTGCTAGTCCTTATTAATTAATAATACATTGATTTTGGTCTAAGTATGTGTCAAGGGATAGCGTCTGAGTTTTTAAACGGCCTAACATAATTACTGTTCATGTTTGTTAGTGAAGCTTCACATGCTATTTTATTTGGAAAGGTGGTGGAGAAAAGAAATTAGTTATCTTTCCAGTAATAATTGAGTCTCTTAATGCTCAGTGACAGATAGGAGTGAAACTATTTCTCATATCACTAAGACACTGGATGTTATTTCACCCATTTGTCCATGATAATGTAAAATAACTTGGGAGGTGTGTATCTAACTACCTCATTGCTCAGCAAGGCAATAGACCCCAAATGGTTTGTTTGAACCCATAGTACAAGAATTTTCTTACCATACAAATATACATGCTGAAGTTCCAGCTCAAAGTGAAATTCCAATGCTGTCAGTCTCAGCTGAACCCTAAAACTACAGGATGAAGTTGGATGTAGACTTGATGAAACTTTAGCATGATGAAGTACTAACAGAGAGCAGAGAGAAAATGTGGACTTTTTTTTTTCATGCCATTAGGTTGGTTTCAGCTGTCCTGAGGCTAATTAGGAAATTTGACTGTATCCAATTCCTCATCTCCACTGTACCTGAAGAGCTGTAAGAATTTCCATTTGCTGTGATAAGGAGAACTAATATTGTTGCTTGTAATGACTTATTCGTGCAGATCAGCACCTTCCTAATTCCTACTTATACCTCTCCATTTGCTGGAATAGTAACCGCAGAGATGCTACATACTCACTGAAAGGTGTTGCTGTTCCCACCATCTTTTCCCTGTGCAGTCAGTCAGTCTTCACCCACAACATGTCCCAAGAGAATAAGTCCACCCTGATCTTTCTGCCTGTCCCCTGACCTATGCCCATCTGCCTCCCCAAACACCATCTATATCCATCTCAAATATCACAGTTTTGAGATCTATCGAAATGACAGGGGTTTTTATCCAATAATGAAACCAGATTTTTTTTCCACTTAGTTGCAAAATATTTACTTTTAGTAAGACTCTTTCATCCCCACCTTTGCATTTTAAAAAAATGACCTTTTTTTGGATACATGTAGAATAAGTGATATTTGCGAAGTCAAAATAAGACTGCAGAGAAGATATTCTAAAGGCTAATCCATTACTTTTGAAGAAAAATATCAAGCTTTTCCACAATACCTTATTATTATTCTGGGTCACCATGATGTTTCCATGCACCTTGGCATGTCCCTTTAATTGGATCCTTACATAGGAAGGTCCGGCGTAGTTGCATTGAAAGCTGACATTTCTAACTAACTGACCTTTTCAGGCCCAGTGATACTCCTATAATGATTATCCTCTAGCATTGTTTGGACACAATACCACATACTTCACAGCACATAAAGAATATGTTCTTTGAGAACTATTCAAAATGCCCAATCTCAAGTTAGCAAAATGAGAAAATTGGGTGCAAACATTCATCAGAGTGTTATTGTGCAGGTATCGATTTGAATGCCCTTTCATTTCTCTGGGAAAAAAGTGTTGTATTATAGAGCTCTAAATTAACTTCTGTTCTGTTTTTTTTTTTCCCCAGTAAGTATAAAAAGGTCAAATTCATTCATAAGGCTGAATAGATTTGCAGGATATAAGCAATAAGATAGCAATCAACCTTCAAATAACCTTTAAAGAGACAGTATCTTTTCTTATGAACAGTAATTGATCTGCTCATTAAGTCACTGCATACTCTTTGGGGCTCACCTAGGCGAAAATGTGTAAGACCCGTGACAAAAGGATGTCAGCTAGAACAAAACAGGACTAAATCCTCACGTGGAAATATAAATATTTTACAGGTTTTGAGGGGTGTAAAGTTGATGAAAGGACTGACATTGCAATGTGAATTCCTTGACGTGACTGTCGTAAGGCTGAGTGAAAAAGACATAGCAAAGACCTTGAAGTGTGAATTTGGTATTAGTGAGGACGACGATGATCGCATGCTCAGACATGACCAAAACCTGCATATATCTTCAAATTCCCTTCCGAAGTTAATGGCTAGTGTGTGAGGGTGATCATTGCAGTTTGCCTCCTCCCGGTGTACGTATAGGGGAGGTATACCCATAGGGGAACTTCTGCAAGGGAGCCTGCCGCAAATCACCTCCGGCTTGCCACCGTGTACTGCAGTCCCCCTTTTAAAAAATAAAAAATAAAAAATAAAAAAAAAAAAAGAAAGGAGAAGAAAGCCAGATTGTGAAGTAATGGCTTTCTTTTGCACCACGAGTGCCTTTTGGATGTATGGGGGGGTTAATCATCTCTGCCTACACAGAAAGAAAACCCGTGTCCAGCTTGTTGTAGCGCCGATTCCCCAACTGCAGCCTGCTGTAACCTTCACACTGTCCTGGGCTGTGTCTCTGCAGCTCCTCTTGTGTGAGCGAGAGCGGCTAAAGGGCTGCTGGAAATTTTTTCAAGGAAGCACTATTTAGCCAGGGACTCGCTTAAAGAACTGGGCTTGTCAGTTTAAGATACCAATCGGAAGATTAGTGTTCTGTCCATGTCCATATTTCATTTCTGCATGTAAATCCATGTTATGTTTTTAGTATTATTTTTATGAATTGCACATACGCTGAGGACTATCTGTGCATAATTGATTACAAGGAGTTGTCTTGGTTTTTATCTTTGATCAGAATTTTCAGAAGCAGCAAGTATCCCAGGTGACGAGGCTTTTTATGCTGCAAATGTTTGCACATAGTGCTTACTGTTTTACTTCACAATGTGCAGAATGAGCGTCTGGCTCATTTAGAGAGAATGAAAATGAGCAATTCTGTGCACAGGTGTATTGTGCTCCTTCTCTGCTTGCATAAGCTTGAGGAAAACTTAAAATAATCTCTTTTTTTTTCCCCTCCAAAAAAGCCCACCCTTTCCTGAGTATCAGATGTTTTTAGAGAGAATGGAAAGCTTCCTTCCTTTTTAATCAAATTTTAATTTGCAAGGGCATCTGTATGGAAACAGTCTCTTCACTGAGGAATTTTTTCGTTTGTTTGTTTAATTTTCTGCTGAGTGACCTAAACAAGACTTAGCGAAAATTGGTGTATTAAATACCTAGAGGACAGCAGAGGATTCTATTGACACTACAAAATGGAGCACAGTGCAGAAATGCACGAGCCGGCAGAGACCAGAGTAGCAGAGCTGTGCAGCTCGCAGCAGCCTCACCAGTGTGGGTCCAGATGCTGACAAGCCATGTTGGCTGGGTGCTATGCTTGAGAAAAATGAATATTTTTTTTTTTATTTACTGGCTTTAGGGTGCTGTCATTCCAATGCTGCTGAATTGCACCTGGTCCTGAACCTTTGCTTGTGACTTTTTTTTTTTTTTTAAACTAGCCGGGCACATACTCTGCCTCGTTTCTCTTTTAGTAGCACCCATGTATCCCAGTCCGCAAGGATCTCATTGTGCTGGATATGCACAGTGTGATGCCAAGCTGCCCCTGAATAGTCGGTGACTTAAATAGGAAAAGCAAGGGGCAGTGGGCAGGAAACCTGGAAAGAGAATGTGAAAAAATAAAAGATGATTTTAATAAACTGCATTTTATTTTTGAGAAGCTGCCCACTACTCGCTTTGTCGCCTTCTAGACTCCAGTGCCTCTTTGCCTACCCCTTTCCTCCAGTCTCTGATGTAACAGAAAATGGCAAAACAGTGATGATAATACAGCTACAATGGATGGGACTGAGGAACAGGGGAGCTGGAACTGCACAAAGGACTTTTCCTTAGCTCATTTGTTTCTAAGAATTGCCAGTGGGCTCATTTTTTTGGTATGCAGAACATTTTCTGTTGAAAGAGTCAGCCAAGGTCACTGGGAAACCCACAAGAAAGGATAACCTAGAGCCTTTATTATTATTTTGAGCTTGTAACTTGAAGGCACAAAGGAATTTTTAGGAGAGATTTGAATGTGGAAGGTGTGATGGTTTTGTGAAATCAGACTGAAAGAGCAGGATAACCCATGGCGGAAAAGTGACTTGTTCATCACGCAGCTCAGTGCAGTGTTGGAGGGAGTTATCTGAGATGCTGCTAAATGAGATAACGTGAGTACTGTTAGGCAGTAGTATCGCTGCAGTGTCCTTAAAAAGCAGGTTAAAGGAAGGTGAAATACTGTTTTAACACCAGGGTCTGCTTCTGACGTTGCAGCTCGCTGTGGTATCTGCACAAGGTGCTGCACTGACCCGCGTGGATGCTGTGAGTGCCAGGACAGAGTGTGTTGGCAGAGGAGCAAGGCAGGGGAGGGGAAGGGGCACAAGGCAGGATGGCAGAAGGTCTGTGGTGGGGCCTGGGAAGCGTAACGTAAACCATAAAGTTGTATTTGCTGGGCCATATGAACCAAAATGAAAATTAGTGTGTTTGAAATATCCAGCAGACAGGAGGGGATTATATTAGTCTTGATGTTTTTATTATATTACCTGCCCCGTTACACAGCTGCATTCATTGTCCTTATCCTCTGGGGACTAATGGAAGGAAGGAAGAATTTTCTGTGGAGACCTTGATTTTCCTGCACATACTCTGGGCAGCCTCAAAGTGGTGTTAACTTCTGCCGTGTTGCTGCCATCCCCTGTGCTAAACCCGCCTGCTTTCTGTCCCTCCCAGGGACTGTGAGGGTGTAGGGCCTGTGGCTGGATGCAAAAGGAATCCTCATCTGGTCACTTAGACCTGCTACAAGTTTTCTTTAGGATCTGATCCAGAGCACTTATGTTGCCTTTTACTTGGACCAAACCCCTAATGGTTGTCAAAGATTTGACAAATCTGACACTGAAAGCAACTTCACGCCCTGGGTTGCTAGCGTGTGATCCTGAGCTGAACCCCACCGCTCCAGTGGATGGGCTTGGATTTTGTTCTTCAAGCACTAAAATAGCTTTCTGTATACTAGAAAAATTTCCTAAATGGTCTAGTTTAAGTACCTGGGGCAGCTGGTTTGGGCTCTGGGCTGGACCACCGCCAGCAGAACGACCAAGCAAGACTTTGCCATCCTTCTGCCCACTCGGCACCCAGGCGCAGGTGGTCACCTCTGCCATGGCATTGGCTTTCACACCGGCCGCGTGGACACTTGTGGCATCTCAACAAATGCCTCCCGAAGCAGAAGCCATGGTGTCGTGTGCGTTTGTACCTAGCACAAATAGAGATGCTATATAATAGTGCTGCTACTAATAAATATAAACTGTATAGATGTCAAGTTGCCCTGAGAATGTATTCTCCCCACAAACCAGGCAGCTCTGCTGCAGTGGTCAGGAATTAACTGCAGGAGTATTACTCTCTTAAGGCTTTGTGTTATAGTTCTGTTTTCTTCACCTTTAACCCCACAATGGATTATGACCATACTTTCTCTTATAACTAAATGCTCTTCTGTCCTTTGACAAAACAGATTTGTGTCTTTTCATAGCTTTCTGTAGAGGGCTAATAATACATGGGAAAGCTTTACTGCCCACAGGAGACTTTGCCTGGCCGTAATAATAAGAAATGCTGTTGAAAAGTCATGATCAATGTTAATTCAGTTATTTTTCATTTTCTTTTTTTATAATGAAATCTTCTACTTTGTGCATTTTATCCAGTGCTACCCCATGAATTGCTCGTTGGAGAGAGGGGTCATTGGTTATAAAAATGAGTTCTTGTTGTTTTTCCTCATACAAAAATAACTGCAATATTTTGAAATGATGAATTTAAGGGAGAAAAAAAAGTGGAATCTTGGATGTACAAAAGACGTAAATATTGTTTTCCAGGTTTTATGGTTCCCAGATGCCTCCTCTAATTGCATAGCTAACCCTGAGTTTATTAAGTTATTTTCCAGAGTCAAACTCATTTGTAAACATGTCAGAATAAAAACTAAATTTTAAAAAACAAAACCTTTGGATTAGAATTCTGGAGTGATAAACAGACTAATTTAGAATGTATTTGCATGTAATTTACATGTGCCAAAATAGGATTGCATGTGGTTTGTAAATACAGGACTTGAATCTATTTTAAATTACAGAATAGCACAGAAGAAATTAATCGTAGCTTAAAAAAAAAGGTTAAAATAATAAAAAGATGGCTTAAAATGGCCCATGTTTGAATGTGATTCAATGTGCAGAAACTGGTGAGGAGAGATAAGCACGCAGAGAAAGCTGTAAATTCTAGCAGCAACATCTGTAGTAGTTAGAATACTATGTTTTATAGCAATCCCTTACCTCCCCCCATGGACATTACTATGGCATGCAGTATATTTATTATTCACTTTCTGCAAGAGATGTTTTCCTAGCACAGCCTTAAAAATAAGGTCTGCTTCCTCTCTTTTAACATTCAGACTTGCTCAAAAATAATGCTGTCAGCATCCCTTGGAAACATCTTGGCCAGTTTGGCCTGTACACTTTGGCACAAGATAACAATTTGTAATAATCCTGCTTATTACAGTGGTACCAAAGGATCAATCAGCAGGTAAATCCTCCACTTTGCTAGGTACAGTCTCCATCTGGAAAAGACCCATTGGTCACTGGTGCCTGCGAATATTCCAACCTGAGTAGATAAGGCAACCTTAGAGAGTGAGGAGAAGACCATGCAAGCCAGTGAGCAGCGTTGGTGATGGGACTTGTAGAGTGATGCTGAAGGGAGGGGATACTGAGGGAGGGAGAATCTTGGAGCAAGGACCACATGGAGCTGGCAAGGCCTTGTCAGGAACGTTGCAGGTGCTTGGGGTACAAGAAGATTCATGTGCTGGTTATTTCTCTTGTTGCATCTGCCAGAGGGAGGCTCTGACTGAATTGTCCACATTTTTTCCACCCAAAATACTATACGTCAAGAGGCAGGATGGAGGTTACTCTCTGTGCCTGCTGCTTCAGATATATGCAGGACAGAGGGAAACATCATCTGTGGAGATCTGAGGCAGAAGTAGTGACTTCTCAGTCACTATCAGCTATGATAGGCAGCAGATCTAGCTTTGGCTACTCGGCTTCTGCTCCTGCTGTCAACGCTGAAATGTATTCTGGGCCTTGGCATTAAAGCAGCCATGGTTTTGAGGGAAGAGGAAATGTTCTTTGGATAGAAAGGGATTGAGTAAATCCAAACGTAAAGACTGAACTTAGTAGTACTGAAATGCATTGCTGGAGTTACGGGGAAAGGATGCTTTATTTACTTTAAAAAAAAAAAAAAAAAGCATGTTTTCAGTTTATCTTCAAATAGCAAGGGATATCTTTTTCTATATTCATAGCCTATCAGCCCAGAGTTTAAAAATGGCAGCAAAATGGTCCTGCAATACTTGATGTAGCAGGGTCTGTAGAGCTCATCACCATTGAATCTCACTTGTTTTTCAGACTTTGCTAAGAATAAGTAGAGATGTAAGGATTTCCGCTCTGAATCCTGTAATTTTTTTTTTACAGTGGTTTTATTTCACGCATTTTCTTTACTTTTTAGACAGGAGGGAGAAAAAAAATAGGAGCAGAGTGGGGAAAGCAAACTTCTTGGTGTAGGAGACAGAGCTTTGTTGTGTATTTGCTACATAGCATTTTGCTCGAGTAGAATATTTATTATCAAGGAGGACCAGATGTCAGGAACCTTTCCATGATTTTTCAGGAGATAGTACTTCTATTTCAATGTGCAGATAAATGTCTCAATATTTTTTTGTACTTCTTATCATTTCATCTCCAGAGGAAATTAATTGTAGCTTTAAAAAAAGGTTTTATTTCCCATTTGGCTATAAGCCATTTTGTATATCTGCTTTAAATGTTAATTATTAATTAGGATATAATCTATTTAAGTCTCTTTAGCTGTCTATTTCTTCCAAGGAAGGCAGCTGGATGAAATACGAAAGATGCATCATTATATAGGTGATAAATTAGCCTCTTATCCCAGGAGAAGACAGTTTCTCAACATCGAGACTGAGATGTACCAGGGGATGGAGTGGAGGAGCCTCCTGGCTTCTGTCCACTTGGTGTTTGATACATAGCGTGAGTCTCCTAAGATGGTTTTTATAATTAAATTGATAGTAATGAAGCATCATTCCTGTAACTTCCATTCTACCAGTGTTATTGTTGCTGGAGAATGGACTAAGTGGGAGGTTGGTGGCAGGTTAAGTGTTTTTAAGTTGTATTTGAAAGTGAGAAGTTACAAAAACAATAGCAGGTGATATTAAAAAATAAAAATTAAAATCCAACAAGTAGTAAAAAGCTATTGCATGTATCCCAAGTGAAGCAAATCCCTTATATGAAGATCAGTAAATCTGCAGCACTAGTATGTCTTGCAAAATCTGCTGACTGAGTTTGCTGTTTTGCAGGGAAGGGTGTGTGTGTATGTATCTTTACACAAGTGAATGGCTTCTTGGCAGAAAATATGTCATGGCTACCTTTATCAACTGAGTCCTGAAGACAAAATGTGAGGCTGACAATTAGCACCAATGACCAGCTGTAAAAACAGGAGTTTCTCTCATTTATTTTAATTTTTTTTTTTTGTTCAAATATTTATATATTTTGTCTTTTATCATTTTCAATAGCAAAGGAGACGCTTTGGATTAAAATTTTGTATATTTGTGTATTTAGCTCTTTCTTTATTTGCCAAGTTAAATGCAAAAAAGAGCTCTTGTTTATATGAATAGTATCTATATGGACTTATCTATACAAACAGTTGAGAAGCTGGGCATTAGATTGCATGGCTCATCAGCCCAGCTTCAAACCTTACCCAGCAAACAGCCCAATGACTTTGGAAATCTGCAGTGTGTTCCTGAAACTTTAAATGATATTGTGTTGCCTGATGCAGCTTAGTGGTTCACAGATCGATGACTGCTGATGCCGGAACACTTTCTTCTGTATTTTATCTGTATCCATCGTTCATAGATGATCAGTTCCAGAAAGAAACACTGCTTCCATACCTTCAAAAAGTTCCCTCACTGGTGCCCAGACATCCAGCCCAGTTCAGATGCACATGCAAATGCTGTAGAGTTAAATTACAGATATATTTGTAATACTGCCAATAATATGGCCTGATTTCTTTTATTGTAACTCAAACTGTCTTGTACTATTGTGACATTGCTAAGAAACAGAGAGAACACAGACACAATAGAACTTTTATTCTCTCCAGGACTCGGGCAGGCAGCTCAGGCAGATGGTCCACTTGGGATCCACAGCCAGAATACTTGAATGCTCCTCATTTCCTTAAAAAGTGGCTGGCAAGAGTGATGTTCATCTGTGACGGACTTACCTTGGATGATGAAATCCATAAAGCAAGTCGCCACTCCCAGGATTATATTTCATTATATAGAAGCTAAAAGCTCCTTAAGATGAATGGATGCACTACCCCAAATTTCTATGCAATAGTAGTGACCTAGCTTTTACCTCTCAGGAGTGACATCTTAAAGTCATTGCAAGTATCTGCTCAGAGCACAAAAGCAGTCAAAAATGCAAACAGAGTATTTTAAAATATTAGGAAAATGAAAGGACAAATTAGATGTAACAATACACTGCTCGCAAAATTGGTGGCAGAGCTAGCAAAAGTACTGTGGGAGAGAACGAGGATGATCAGTAAAATGGCTTCCATCTGAAAAGAAATCAACTAGAAACGTGGTAGGATCTGCCACTAGTGCACATGGAACTTGAACTAAGTTTCTAAAATTCATGGGCTCTTTTCATAGTTAAAAAATGCTGCAGCGACTGCTGCATAACTGTATTTTGAACCACATGATGATGGATAAATACAGCAATAAATACAAATTGCTACTGGCCCAGGGATCATAACAAGTTTATATTCATTAAGGGTGAAGAGTGTGACCTGTACCATTCTTTGCTTGAGAAGGACCAAATTCCCACAGCTGTAGAAATTTCTTAGTAAATATTTGAACAGAAAATGTGCTTTTTTCTTCTTTTTTTCTTTAAAGAAAATGTATTAATTGTGTATCTCCAAACCCACATGCCTTGACATGAAAGAAAACAACTTTAGTTAAAAATCCATTCTGGTTCAGTGATATAGTCAAGAGAGCATTAAAAGCATTAAAAAGTAACATTCAAATATTTATTCCTAATGGTAATAGAGGGCATATATAACTATAAACAAGAAGAAGGGGGGAAAAAAGAAGGATTAAAAAAAGGAAACAAAAGACATGAAGGAAAAATCCACATGGGCAAAACTAAAAGTTCTAGTTTCAGTATATTTGCTAGGACTGCTTTTATTCTAAATAGACTAAAACTCTACAGGTTTTAGTTTGCAATGATGATGCAGAAAAGGTCGATGCCTTCAGTAAGAGTTTCTTTTGGTTTCTGTCACCTTGGAATGAAATACTTTCAAGTCCAGTAATAACTGAAAAGTATGTTGCTCTAATCTCTGTTAGGGCTAAACACTCTTAAACCGGCAGGCAGAGAGAGACATTTGTTGTAGAGGGCTCCTAGAGGAGCCAGAATCATCTCAGACCCAATGCCATTGCTAAGGAATGTTATCTTCAAACTTGGAGGGGGATGCCATTTTATTGTGCAAATACTCAAAAAGGCAACTAGTTTGACTGTGACTCAGGTTAACACAGACTGGTATTTTGACAACAACGCCCAGGAAACTAATTAAAAGACTGATGGAGGTTTAGTTAGCAAAAGTTAAGCACTAATGAAAGGCAGTCAGCGTTTCATGAGAAGGAGCATTTGTCAAACAATTCATCTCCACCTTTGAGTACGTTATAAATTTAGTTGATAAAGTTAGCTGCATAATCTTTTTAAGGTGTTTGATTTAGTACCTTACAACTTTTTAAAAATATAGAACATATTAAATAGGTTAAAGATCAGTCAACTGACACATCTCACAAATCACTCATCATGGGGGAATCTCACTTGAATAGTGCTCTTTTTAATGGGTTTCTTTTTACAGTATTGGGCCCAATGCTATTTCTAATGGTGATTTGTAGGTGATTAAAACATCACTGTTGAGTGGTAAAGAAAGATATAGAGAGGTTAGCTATACAGTGCAACCTTGATCTCTTGATGGGCTGGATCCATTCATGCAGTACATATTTCAATATAGCAAAAAAACAGATTTCTCCTTCTTAAAGCCAGGAATTTAGCTGAAGCCTGCTTAATAGGGCAGTATTGACTGAAAGAACTTGGGATTGTGTTTGTCAAGTAATTAAACTGGATGTAGCCTGGAAAGTTGTATACCAAACCAAATTATTGTGGTTTTTTTTCTGAATATACAGAATATACATAGCGAAGTAGAATGTATCAGAATGTCAAAACTATAGCTCAAAATATTTAATACCTCAACATGTGCTATTCTGGTATTTGCTTCATGAAGAAAAGGCATTGATGTATTGGGGAATTGAGAAAAAATTTTGAAATGTAAGCTCATAAAAAGTGAGACAAAGAAGTGATGTGATAAGCATTTGAAGGCAGGTCTAGACTCTGAGTCTACTGATAGCATGTATGTGATTGTTTTTTAATACAGACAACTGATCCAAATTAGATTTTTAGTCATATATGATTTACCTTTTGTATAGCAGCCTTTCATGCATGTACATGTTCATGTCTTCATAAACGAGAGAGCTAAACTCAAAGGCTTTAGTGGAAGTTATGTCCCTGTGTACATGCAAAATAAGAGGTCAATTTACAAGCAAGAACATATTTACAGCAAAGAACTGTCAAAAGATATTTGCTTATCTCTCATGATCAGGATCAGAATCCCATGGCAACAGGCAAAGGTCTTTTTTACAGTATGATATGGACTTTAAAGTGTAGTATTTATCGTAATATTAACTACAGTGGATGGTGCATAAGCTGGAATGATGTTCTCCAAGGCTGGCTGAAATTGTATGAACTTGCTTACTATGGAGGGATGAAATCATTTCTTGACTGAGTTCAGATTCAAATAGGTAAATAATTTACAGCTTTGTTTTGCTCTGAACCTCTATATAATGCTCAGACACTGTCGAAATGGGCAGAGTATCAGAGATAGATTTCTGCCCTTTAGTCAAAAGAGATAAACATTTCTGAGTGTTACCAGGGTGTGATCAAAGTGAAAAGTTATTATGCTAGCAGAGAGCAGTACAGTTAGAAAAGCTACCAAAGAGAAGTGATAAGTCAGAATTTAATAGAATATGTGAAGTTTCACTGTAGTTTCAGCACAAGAGCAGAGCTCAGAAGTAATCTCTCAAATACCTAGTGTATTTTTTTCCTGTGTTTTAGGTGACCAATTACCACCATGTAAAGGAGTAAAAATATTTCATGCTGTGTTAAGCAAGGAAGACATAAACAAGAGAGCAAAAAGAAAAACAAAAAAAAAAAAAAAGAAAAGTATAATAATTTGTCTGCTGAAGTAAGTACTGTGACGTTAATAGCACTACATGGACAAATGAGAAGATGCATAGAAAAGCAAAAATGGCTGGATCAGGCATAGCCTTGAGCAGTCTACCAAAAACGACATTTCTGTTGCACTCCTTTCCTCTTCCACTTTGAACAAAGTGTCCAAAGTGATGAACTACAGCTGGAAATCTTTGGGCTACATTGCAATGTCCCAGGAAGGAAAAAGCTGTTGAAAGCACGCAGAATAAGGAGCAAACAGAGCAGGCATGCTTCTGAAACACAACCATATTGCTCTTATTTCAGAAATGGAACTCTGACAGCATCTCAGAAAAGTTAAAGATCAAACTAGAAGTAGGGAGCTCACGCTGCTAAACTAACAACACGGAAAAAAATCGCTTGCATGAAGTTGAACGTTACTTTGCTGCTTTACAGGGCCATTTTATTTGGGTGGTTGGAAGTTTGTGTTTGCCCTTAACAAGGCAAAAGAATTTAATGGGTTTATATTGTTTGGAGTTGAGTGAGTGCCTGCAGGCTTGCTTGATGAGAAAAGTGACATCCTGAGGAAACGTACAGCAAATTGCAAACAAAATCCTTATTAGTAGTGGCAGTTACCTCCTGGAGTAGGATTGATTTGGAATCCCTGTAAGCGTAGTGCTCTCCTCGCTCAACCAACTTCACAAATAGGACCATTTCTTAGAAGTTCATATTCAAGTTGTGTTGATAGTAATAGAATTTAACTTTCAGATTCAAAACAATTAAAGCAAGGTACTGAATGTCATGGCTGAGAGATCCTTTTTAAAATTTACACATATATTGCAAATGGAATAAAAAAAAAGCTGCTCTTTTTGCTCATCCTTAGAGTGATTATGAAGAGCAACTGGGATTCAAAGATTAGGGATGCCCCAAAGAACGACAGCAGTCACTGTGTAGACCCATGTTTTGTCTCAGCTCAGAAACCCAGAAGATCATTTTGATCCATCCTCTGCAATGCTCTGGAATATGACATGGAGGACGCAGAGATATTCTGGACTGTTTGACAACAGCGATGTGAAGCAGCAGACATATTATTTTAGAAACATTTTTTCTAAAAAGAAAATTATTTTTCATATGTAAGCAGTGTAATAGCAGCCTTGACAGGCATCAAAACAATCTGCGGTATTTATTTCCCATCAGCCACTTCTTATGTCACTGCAACAAGAAATGAAAAGTACCAAAATGTTTGTTCGTCTTTGCCCCATACAACTAAAATATCTGAAAACATTTACTTTGAGTATGCAAAGAGGCTCTGGAGTGGAGACAATTGAGACAAATGCTTGTATCTAATCCCAACTCATGTTGCTCAGGCTTTGTTTAGATTAGCAAATTGCATGAACTGACAGAAGTGGATTTTTGGAGCAGAACAGTTGGCGCTGAAGATATGATGCCTATTCTATACATTTCTGAGGTTTTTATGTTGAACCAGCCTAGTCTGCTCCCGTGACTTGAGTGCTTCTTGGTGGTTGGAGCACATCTTCTAATTTCATTTTGCCTGAGGGGAATCCGCTTTGTGTGCTCCGGAATTGCTCTGTGATGTGAACCAAAGCATCAGAAGTACAGATAATCAGGAGTCTGGCTTCAAAACTTAAAAATGCTTAGGATGTCATATGGAGGAAGTAAACATCTCTTACCAGTTGTCAAACATGTTTCTCCCAAATTCCTTTTTAACTCAGGGCACCACCTAAATGCACTCAAGCTGAATTGGTTTTGGTATTGTTTAATTCAGTGAGAGAAAAATCACTGTTAACAAAGTAAAATAACAGCTGTTATTGTAATGCATCATGTGGAAAGGCAAGCATCTACGTGTTTGCTGGTTTATATTTTGAAAAATATTTAGTAGCTATTATCTCTGTCACTGGAAAGCCGGACTTCTGCACTTGATAAACAAAATGGTTTTGATCTTCACAAATGAAACCATTCAGAAATGCTATTAATATGTTTGTTAAATATGCTCTCATATCCTGAATTTGTTCACTTTAAGGTATATTTTACCATTTTAAAAGCTCCATTTATAATCAGAAAGGACCAATGTTACCAGAATTACAAGCTCACTAGCCTTCTAAGAATTCACATATTGCTACCTTGCGATTTGGCTGCAAGCCTTGAAAGTTGCATGCAACATTTAAGGCTTCAGGCTGCCATGAGCTATGTTAGGTGTCTAAGTAGGTATTCTGCAGTATCTGCTTACCTTGCATCTCATGTATGGTAAGAGCCTGTTGTGGGTGGATTCTTGAGCATATAGAAACAGTTTCCCCTCTTAAAACTGGCAAAACAAAATTTTAAGTCCTTTTTTAATTTTCTGACTTGAATCAGTGTTGCACCTTTATATACTATATTTTCTACAACCTAGGAAGAAAACTATGAAGTATTGTCACATTTCATTCATCAGGGCTTGGTACACTGGGTATCCCACCACACTATGGTACTCTATTGCCAAATGCATTTTTCTTCTCAGGAAATGATTGACATCGATTGGTGCTAGAAGTGAGGCAGTAGGTTAGCTGGTTGCCAGTCTGTTCCTTTAATGATAATGCTTTGGTTTTGACGAACTCTCTGTAATCAATTGATCTCACTTCAAGAAGGATTTGATAAGTATCATTGATACTATCTTTTAAGGATCTTTTGTTGGTTTTTTTCTAAGCAAATTATTTTTAGGTTTCCTTTTTATAAAGCACTTTCTTCTCTTCTCCCCTTGAACTTCTGTGACTTCTTACTGAACAAGATGAAGATATTTTTTAATTTGGCTGCAATGAGGAAAACAGTCAAAAATTTGATCATGGAGTGGATTGAATACAACAAAAAGGGTTTTTTCATGCTTTGTTATTCATTTATCTGTTTAGTTTTGATTCTCTAAATGATTTGTAAGAATCTATTTGATAGAAGTCTGAAGTAAAGCCAAATGAGAGACTGATTTACTCAAGAAATACTACCCTGTTTAGCAGATTTGTTTGTACAACTCACTTGGTAACAGTCATTTCCTAGTAGGTATAAACATGGTCCACTTTCCAGGGTTACTCTTCGTTGGTATAAGGGCTCTAGTCTTTTACACACTAGATGTCAGCTTTAAGAGTGTGAAGACCTTATTCAATGACACACCAAAGTCACTACCTTCTAAAAAAGCTGGTACATTAAAAATGTCTGAGAACATTTCTTCAGTTTCATCACAGCATTGGTCTTTTCTTCTCAGTGGCAGACTTGAAAAATTTGACAGGGTAACCTAACACTTCCAGAACAGTGTTAGAAGAAAGATGCTCCTCTGCATAAGAAGTAGAAATAACATTACATAAACTATACTTCATATCCATAAGCCTTTTGAGGTCTGGGTTATTTTTTGAATTTTAATGGAGAGCATGCTGAATGCTGACAAACAATTATTGCTAGGTTTGTACTGTCTCTTCTAGGCTCTATTTGTAAATTGTGTCTTCTTTTTTTATTTGTGAATGAATTTGCAGAGAGATGGGTAGACCACAGATTTCCAGCAGTGGTGTTGGGTGCATTCATGCCCAGAACAGAGTCCCTGGCAGGCCAAGCTGTGTCCCAGTGTGTCCCACCTCTTCCTGTGAAGGAGAAAAGCTAGAGAAGGAAGAGGGCAATCCAGTCTTTATGCCTATTCAGCCCCTGGCCTTTTCCCCCAAGGCTGTCAGCAAGGGTGTTAATTAGTGTCAATTGTGACAGCCGGGAATGGGCCTGGTGCCACAAATGCATTTGCTAATCTAGTCTGCCAGCAAAAAGTCTGCAGATGGGCATGACTTTCATCCACCACCAACTTGGGCTGTGACGTAATGGCAGACTCAAAGGTAAAAGTTCATAGAATCATAGAATTGAATGGTTAGAATTGGAAGGGACCTTAAAGATCATTTAGTTCCAACCCCCTACCATGGGCAGGGACACCTCCCACTACCCTTCCACCAAGTTGTCTTATTTATTGCTCTTCCTGAGGACTTTCACATCTCCCATATTCCTTTTTTTTAAAAGGAAGACTGGAAGGCTGCAGCTCAAATGTTTAATTTTCCAGTTTTAGTTCTTCCCCTCCCTGTGGTAGACTGCTCTGTAAGTACTTTGATATTGATGAGGGTATTTTCTCAAAGGCACCTGAGGCTTCTGTTTTTCAGGGATCAAAGGAAGGAATAATCTGGATTTTTGCAAATGGATACATGTCAACATTGATGTCATATCTTCAGTGAATTGCAGAGTTAATGTGCTTCATCTGCTCCAGAGGCTATTCTAATACTAATGTGCTTTTACGCCTTAAAAAAGTCCATGACCCAAATACAAATAGGAAATACGGTATGATTCTACCATTTAGTTGTTGAGCGTTGTAATGTTTCCTGGCGTACCCTGGATGTTCGTGTTCTAGTTTAGCTTCACTCTTGTCCACCTTTTTTTCTTTTCACTGTTTTCTGCAGTCTCTGCCATTATCATTTCTATCCATTGATTCTTTGGCTCTGGGATCACCAGATACCAAGGTCTCATTTGTACTCCTCTCCACCTGTTTGAATGGCAATCGGAGACTCCAGCTGCCAAGCCCTGCAATATTTTGCTCAGTTGAGGATTGTAGTTGGCATCAATGCAGATTTCATTTAGTTATGCTGGCAGCTTTCACACTACCACTGGGCTTGCTGTAGGTGCAGACACAAGTGTTTTGGTCACTTATTCTTTTTACATAGTCTAAAAACATGTAAAAAATGTGCCCAGGCAAGTTGTTCCTTCATCCAAATTTACTTTATTGAACAGGCATGCCATTTTCAAGGTGGAGGCATGCAATTGCGCTCTTCACTTGGCATCACGTTCTTGTGCTGGCGGAGATGTTTGTGCTGCCCTTGGCATTCCTCCTCTATGTTTTTCTCTTTCACTCTTGGGGTGGCTTTGGCAGCTGCACTGGCCAGATGCAAAGCTCTCGCCTCTTTTCCAGCAGAGGCATGTGAGGTCTGTGTAAAAAGCTTTCTGGCAGAGACTCTGCATTTTGCCTGGCTCTGCTTTGCTTCCCCAAGATTTGCTCTTCATCCTGTAGATGTACTATCTCCTGACCCACAAACAAGCATGAGGAATTTAATTGCGTGGGGTGGGTGTTTGGAGAGAAAGCAGCTTACCTAACGCACACAAAAAGCCCTATTAGTGCCTGTGTCTGCTCCATTTCTGATGTATAAACAGTTACTTTCACATTTAATGAATTTGTCGTCTTGGAAGCACAGCAATACTGTGCACCCCTTTAGAATAAGCAGTTCTGTTAGCAGAAAGATTAATAATGCCTGCTTGCAAGTAAGGAGTTTCTGATGTTTAATAAATAGTGAGCTCATACTACAAATTTTCCCATGATGAAGACATTTTAGTAGTCTCTCTCTCTTTGAATGGTCTGCCTGTTTTCATAAAAAGTGAAGCAACTTCCGATTTTGCAGGCTACTACCCTTGGTCTTACAGCTTGAAATTGTTCAACAGGTTCAAGAGTTACTGTAAGCATGCACATTCCAGGCAAAAAAAAAAAATGGAGAGACAGTTTTCTTTAATCTGTTGAAATAGTCAGGGCAAATTCAAGTATGAATGTTATTACTGACCTCTGCCAAGCTGACATTGTCCTGGAGCATTTATGCTGGCAACAAGCAATATGCTTCAGTAATTTCTCTCTAGTGTTAATTATTGTTAAGTGTTCCTTTTGTTAACAAATAATAAAGATCCACCTTTGGAAGACAAAGTCAGTGAATTTGGTAGCCTAACGCTTGACTTTAGGATATTTTAATTAAATAACCAGGAAAAATTCTGGCCTCAGTCACTGTACCTGTAGGACAGAATACTGAAATCTTATGCTCCCAATAGAATTCAGAACCTAAAACATTCATATATAGAGCCACAAAACAGTAGTAGAGGAGATATAACTGGCCAGCAGGTCCCCTAGCCTTGCATGAGGAGAGCATTTGAAGAAGTAGAGAATATTCTGTGAGCCTGAGGGTTATTTCTCTTTTGAGCCCGAGAAAGACTTGATGGTTGCTCTCTTCAGTCTGTAAAATGACTTGCTGTTTTGACACTTGGGATTTGGGTTGTTGGAAATCTTTTCATGTTAAAGTTGGTTATTCACAAATGCTAATGGGGGTAATATTAGCGGTACACTTTGTAACTTGTCACTTTATAATCTCAGTCTTATGTAAGAATCAGCTGGGTTTTTTTTCATCTCTTACGATTAACAGGCAGAGATACATGACTCGTACAATGTGACTCAGTGTCAAACTCGGGAATAGGCTGTGGGAGTCATGGCCTCTGCCCTGGGCCTCTACCTAGTAAAGTGCCACAGAAGTATGTTTCTGTCCTTTCCAGTTCCATTTTTCTAAATATTTTTGCTCCACCTTACCCATCGCATTTTTATAAGCTGAAGACATTTATAAGGTGCCTATCACAGAAGTATCCAAGTGTGACAACATTAAATGAAAGGCAAAACCTTAACTCTTAATAAATAGCGCATACCCAACACCGTCTGCTTTACCTGTAAAACTGTTGCTCATACTGAAGTTTTGATAGAAAATTGTTTGATTTTTCTAAAGAAGATTCCTGAGGGAATCACTGCTGCTGGCACAGAAAACCCGGATCCAAGATGCCTCATATAATGAAACCCACAGGGAGGGTGTTCATGTTCTGATGGACCGTTAGGTGGAGCACTGCATCCAGAGACCTTCAGCACCAGTAATGGGAAGACAGAAGGCTGCCACAGAGGATGTGGGGCACTTGGGATGGTGATCAAGGAATACTTCAGTTACATCAATAGTCTTACCCTATATAAAGATCACAAGAAAATCGAGCCATTGTGTTTGATGTTCTGAGGTCATTGAGTTGCTAGATCACCAAGGACTTCATAGTTAATAACCGGCATTCAGTTTGCACCTGGAACGAGACTGGCAGTCAGCAGGAGCCCAAGAGCAGGTGCAATATGCTCTTGTCCACTTACTCATCCTCTATGGCAGGCAGCCACGTCCTGCACCAGCTGAAGCTGCCAGATGTCCTTTGGGTCAGTCCCACATCACACGCATTGCAGTAGTCAAGAGTTTTACTTGCTGTTTGCTTTTGTTGGCTGCTCCTGCCGGTGTTGCTACCTTAGCCTGTCAGTATAAAACTCCCAGTAGAATTCTGCATGCCTCCTGGGGAATACCCTTGGGATGAAGGGGACCTGTTTTGAATTGGAAGTCTCCTATTGCATGTTAAGTTTTCAGTTGTCTCCATCTGATCAGATAGCACATTAGCTATCATTGACATATTTTTAGATTATTATCTTTAGTGAATCACTTCCTCATCCTGCATTTTATCCATAGGAACAGTAAATTTCCCTTTATCAAAGAGATTCCCTTAAGTCCCTTCAAAATGATATGTTACATATTGTAATTATTAACATCTTTTTTCTTAAACACCAAACTCAGTAGTGCTCCCTTTCAAGCTGAATTGGCAGAACTTGCTGTACGATATACTATTGTCATTCAGTTCAGGTTTCTTCTCTAATGGTAGCAGTTAGCTGAAGTAACATTTCAGCCCCTACTGACGACTGCAAGTGTAGGTTATAATTTTCTGAGATGACTTCTGATTGTGGTGTTTGCCTGCTGCATGAGCCAGTGAAGAACATCAAACATGTCTTCATAAACGTCAGAAATTTATTTACAATTCTAATTGAGGCACATGTTTAAAAGTTTTGTGGGTAGGAAGCAGTATTGATCACTGGTTGACGTTTTTAAGAAAAACTACTACTGCAAAATGAAATCATATACTCTCCTTAGGCCAAGCAAATTGGAATAATGTTTACTTATGGGAAAAAAAGCAAAGACTGGAGATTATTGGGTGACTAATTTTATATTAATATTTTATGGATTTTTGCATTTTTTTGTCACAGTAATCCTACATATCCTGATTTCTAATGATTTGCCTTTTTTTTTTGTTTTGACTGTTTTTCAAATTGTTACTAAAAGGGCAGAGTTAAGGTTGCTTGGCCTGCTTTATCATGTGCCTGTATAAGTCTCTTCTAGTTACAGTCCTAAATTGGTTTTTCTGGACTTTTATTGCTTGGTTTTGGGGTGGGGTTTGGGTTTTGGTTTTGTGGTTTTTTTTGTTTTGGGTTTGGTTTTTTTTTTTGTGGGGGGTGTTTTGGGTTTTGGTTGGGTTTTTTGTTTTGTTTTGTTTTAATAGCTATGCAAATTCTTGCAGGATTTTTCTGTTTGCCCTTAATTTGCTGATATATACTCCTAAACTGTTTTTTTCTCTATGAGATTATGAAGTGTGTGCTCTCATGGCAACAATGCCCCTTTTCCTGTAGTCTCAGGTTTAAAGTGTAACAAGATTGAGTGTATTTGTTTGTACTTTAATAATATGCACATCCTCTATGTGCCTATGCTGCTGTTTCCCTGATGGTAACCAAGAGTGCTGTGAATCCTCATTCACCAATCTTTCTCTTCTCTTAAATGTCAGAGCTGTCAGCAAAGGAATGATGTAAAAAATATTAGAACAACATTTTCTAGATTCTTCTGTGATCTGCTTCTACTTTCTCTCATCCAGCAAGTGATGGGAATCATTCAGCAGGGACAGATTAGAAAATGATAGCAGCTGAGTAAATCTGACTCATAGAATTAAATATCATGGATCAAATGGGCTCGTGCCAAACTTTCCCACTGGATTTAATGTAAGACTCTGACCCTCGCAGTATTACAAAAGTGGGTCAAATCTGTGCTTGTACAGTAGGTCTTTTGACATTTTGCCAACGCCAGTATGCACTATCAAAGGTTTTATCATCAGCTGCCAAAGAGATAACTACAAGTTTTGAATTCCAATATAGAGTGTAATTGAACGGACCGTGTCTCAAGAAAATAACAGGGGAGGAATGGATAACAGTGCGTGTTATGCCTCTGTGTTGCCATGAGGAAATTTGGGACTGAGACTCAGCTGGAGACTAGATGGCAAAGTTGACAACATCAGAAAAGAGAAATCCATCCTTGCACATTGGAAGACATTTCAGTGCCCCTCTCAGACCTCTGCAACCACCAGTTCGAGGCCATTCTGTTGTGTCCAGGAGGTGCAGGTGGGCTACACCAAAAATATGGTTCATGGCTCAAAAGGGAGATTTTCTTCTCTGTTTTCTCCTCTTAAGTACTAGCGGCCTAGTCCTGATCCTGACCATTCACCTCTCCGTCTTACTCTTCTAATTTTAATATAAACATTCTGCAATCCTTCTGTTGCTTTGCAGTCCATAGGCCTAAAGATCCAACGCCCATTTTTCTTAAAGTAATAATGGTTCTCTTCTCCACAACCCCTCTTGTGAGGTAGAGATGATGAAATTTTTATTGCTGCTGTCTACATTTCATCTGACTGCGAGTCCATAGCTTTGCATCTTTTCCATCTTGTCCACTTTTGTCTGTCATGGGGGTTCCACAAGTTGGTGAACCTGGAGTCCTCAGGGCAGTCATTTTTTCCCCTTCCCATATTAGTGGCATGACAGCTTGTCATCATAGAAGTATTTATAGTGTTGCTAACTGCTTCACAGCCTCAGGTGGGGGATAGGAGAAATGAGAACTAAGGATAAACCAGTGTTGGATGTCCATCACCCACAGCGGGTCTTAGTTCATCCAAGGCAATGGTGAAGTGATGCCAGGGGTACAGGGCAGCTTAGTGGTGTGACAGCCAGTGTTGCAATTGTAGAAGCTTGACTTTTGTCCAAAATGAAACAAAATCGAGTCCTCTAAAATGGCGATAATCCTCCTTATATAACCAGGGTGATACTGGAGGGGATCATTTATCTGTGAGCGTGCTGTGCAACCTCAGACTGGTTGCATGCCAGACCCAGCCTTCCTTGCAGTTCTATAACTCTTAATTCTGGCAGCACAGAAGTTAATAGTTTAGGAAAATTTTGCTTTTTTTTATAATTAAGTCTGTAGAAGGTAGAAATCAACAGTACAGTGCGTTTTCCCAGCAGAGACCATAAATTAATTAGGAGCAATTTGCTGTCAGAAACAATTTCCATAATTTTAAGTAAAAAAGCAGAAAACCCGTTTTTATCCTGAAGTGATTTAACTCCTGTGAAGATGAATTATGTGAAATTGCAATTTACCTGCTCCTGGCTCCTGGTACCCAGAATGATGTGGATGACAATTCAGGTGGTGGTTACTTCTGCTGGGGCAGAATTTCTGAGAGTGATGCCCTCTCCCCCCACCATTCAGATCTTGACCTTTTCATAACAGAATTGTCTTTGACACTTGCAAATTCCTGTCAGGAGATAATGAACAAATTGCAGTGCTAATCGAACACAGGCCTTTTCTAGGCTTTTGCCTGATAGTCACGCAGCAAAGGTCACAGTCTAACTAATGAGGGCTTTGGGTGATACCTACACAATATGTGGGCTTTTCTGAAAGGCCAAAATTTATGGGTGCCACTTGGGGACAATTCAGCTATCACAAGCATCTTAGAAGTACAGGAAGGGATGATCCATCCATCACTAAAGCCCCATTATTGGACTTAAACACTCAGCCTCATATGCATAATTGCCAGACCTTGGGCTCCTCAACAGGCCTCAGTGTCATTATGATAGATCCTCCTCCCTGTTTACCAGGAAGAATGAACATGAGATGGTCCATTGTGGCATTTAGTATTTCAGCCCATCAGGATTTTAGGGTGATTTGCAGATATCAAGTCACTGGGATGCTGATTTAAATGAAAGGAACATTTGCAGAATCATAAATTTGTCCTGTGAAGTCTATTATTTGGGTACCTTTCTGCAGCTGATAAGCATGAAAAAATTTACTGCTTCACACTTGCATTTTCTCCTTTTTTTGGTGGCCTTTTCAGGTGCGAATATATTTATTAGTCCTTTCTTTCTCTGCTGATGTACAATTAAAGCAGTCTGACCTCTAGCTGCCAAAGGTTTCACCAAAATACATTTTAGAAACTGTGGCTTCTAGAGGATAAAATCTGCTGTATCATTAGTTCTTGCTTTAAAGTGACATGTACACTTTATTAAAACTGTTCCCAAATATGTAGGAATTATATGCTAGAGATGAAAAGGCACTGGAAGATAAATTAGGGTGCTATCCTGAAAATCTGCAAGTTACCTGCAGAATATTAAATCAGCCTGGAGAGCGGTAATGCAGCCATGGTGCTCGGCTGCTTTCTCGGTGTGCTAGCACCAGATCCCAATCTAAGCAATTACTTTTGGGCTGGTCTCAATCCGTTTCCACTGCATACAGTCTGATGCTGTTTCCTCTCATAAAAAGGTCTGTAGGATTGCCACGTGCAATTCAACAGCTGCTGCATTTCAGTGGTGGGTGAAACAATCCCTATGTATAGTTGATATATTGGTTCGGCTCGCACTCTCGGGTGCTGTGGGATGTAAGGTGCGACATAAATGGATGGTATATAAATATTTTTGAGTTCTAGAAATACAGGCTAGAGCAAATGCTTGAATTGACAGTGTAATCAGAATCTACATTTCACACTACAGAGATGGCACCTTGTGCAATGCAGTCTGCTAAGTACCACCCAGCATTACTGTATGCTTCCAGATCTTCAGAGGAATGATGAAATTTGAGTTTTGTTAAAGTCTGTATACTCTTTTCTTTCATATTTATTTAATAATAGCTTTTTTTTTTTTTCCCCCATTAAATGACTATCTTGAAACTGTCTGTTTGCTTACTGACCGATTCAAAAATACTACCAGCTGAGGATTTCTGTTTCAGCAGTGCAATACTTGCTAGACGTCTGGGTACCTCTGAGCTCATAGAACTGCTGAAAGGCAATGAAGACACCCTCTCCTGGTCATCCACTGAATGCACTAATTTATTTTTAAATGAGCTTGCAAGTCCTATTGTGTATGGTATTTAAGAATATGTTTGGAAATTAGTGATGATTTGAACTCGGAGTCTGAGACAATGATGTGAGACATCTTTTTCATACTAGCATCACCACGTGTGTCAAAGGTAACTCATGCTGGATATGATAAGCTTGGACACACCAGGCCATGCAGTGAGAAGCATCTTGTGTTAACAGGATTTGAACACTGCCATCAAGACAAAAGCTGAATGACTCCAAGGTTTATCCATCCTTAAAATTTTGCCTGGGTTGGGTTTTTTTGTCATTCAGCATAAGGTGCCTTAAGTCAGTGAGTTTTTGTTTTGAGTCACTTTGCAACATCCCCTCCAAGCAAATCCTATGGTTACTGCTCTTCCTGCTCAGAGTGGCAGCACGTGAAAGACCAGATGTAACACTTGTTGAATGATGGGCATGTCTGGGTTGTAGCAGCAGGTGTGAGAAAAGGATCAGAGATATTTTTGCGCTTTGCTTCTCTAATAACTTCTACTTCGTGGAACCTTGCGCTTTTGAGGGAAATTGCCTGCCATGGACCATGCAGCCCATTTCAAAACACATAATCAGTTCTTTCCCATACAACATCTAGCATAAACCCTCAGAATTCCTGTTGTGTGTATCACTTGCCTTGAGTTAGACAGAATCACGTTAAACAGAATCAATGCTATTTTGGCAAGCTGTACACTGGCCACGATATGATTCTGTATAGAAATAAATACATAAAAACAACATAAAAGCATGAAAACTCTGTGCATATGTCATATGCAGCATGGGTGCATTAGCTATGAAGAAACCTCTCCAAGAATATATACATTTTCAAAAACATATACACAGTGTGGGGGCACATAACATAGTTATGATTATTAGACCATTTAGGCATTTCTTAGATATAATTTCTCTAGCTCTTCAAACCATTCAGCTAGTCTGCCTTCTTTGAGATCCTTTGCTTTTTCAGGTCATGAAAAAAAACAGTTTAATAGGAAAATCTCATCTGCATCTATCCTCCACTTCAAGGTCTTCCTTTCAGTCTTCCAAGTGTATGTACTACTCTAGAGCTGCCGTTAGACTTACAACTTTTGGTTTTAATCTAAATTTTCAGTTAGATGTTTCTTCAGCCAAAATGGGTTGAACTACAAAATACTAGGTCAGCAGCAGAGCTAGGATAAAAAGTTTTATTTCTTTTTGCCTGAATTAGGCCAGGATTTGGAAAATTCCTTGTGGTCCAGACCTACCCTCTCCAAATTGCCGTTTCCTCATCCTTGTCATGCTCCTGGTCCCAGACGTAAGGCTGACTGTAGCCTCTGGGGTTCACTGGGCTGCTTGTGGCTTTCTTCTTTAAGTTGAATGCAACGTATCTGAGCTATGACCTTGCTACTAATCCAAAATGCTTTTCTTACCTGTAAGCACAGACTCCTGTATTTATTTCATATGAACAATGATGTCTTTGTGCAGGATGTTTTGATGTGTCCTAACCTGGATATATTCTCAACATAATGTTTCTGTAGCCTTTTAGTAAACTTCTGCTAAAGTGTTTCAGAGAAAACTTTTAGGAGGTTTGTCAGGGCGGTCCTGAGCAGCCAATGGACAGCTTGGATAAATCAGTGCTAAAACTTCATTGAAAGGCAATTCTATGACCAAGTCATCAAAAGTGTTGTCTACACAGTTGTTAATTCTCTTTCTGGAAGGTTGGGTTCTTTTGTTTGGGTTTTGTTGGGTTTTTTTTCCTCCTTCTGTGTAGGTCTTACTTGCTATTAAGCAACTGAAAACGTTTTTGCCATGGGATAGGAGAGAGCTTCACACCTGAGGCCACTAGGAACACGCTGATCTCTTGGTGCAGGTGTATGGGAGGAAATGTGTGAACTGTTACAACGTGAAGGTGTTAAACTTTATCAAATGGACTCTCCTGTAACCTCTCAGAGACCTGCTGCTATCCATTATAACAGACATAATTTCCATCTGATTTTTCGAGTGGTTGCTGCTGGTGGGATTTAAGCAGTAGGGCCCTCTGATGGTTCCACCTGAATTTACTTTGAAATACCAGGGGGGTATTGGTTTCTTGTTGGACTATGGACTGTACTTTTGTGAATAATAATGGTGAATATAGTGTGTTCTGAGTCCTGTCATATAATTAAGAATGGTATTTAGTTAAACAGTTCCCAAACTGGGAAGATCATTGTAACTGAGAACATATGTGCCTGGGAGAGAGACTCAGTGAAGGCAAATCATGAACTTAGCAGTGTCCTATATATTAAACATTTTGTAAAAAATTGGAGCTAGGGGAAAAAATAATCCAAGTAAATGAGTAAAATTCCCTGTGTTGTTTGGGGGGAGGAGATATTGTTTGGCTTGAATCCAAGAAAATGCTTAAAAGCGTGTTAAACTTTAATGAGGTAAATAGTCTCATCTCTGTGGTGCAGAACATTTAGGCTTAATTTTAGGCACTTGCTTAAGTTCTTTGCCAAATTGGGGTCTGAAAAAGAGTTATGCTTTTGCATTTGAGAAGCAGGAATGCTATCACATGACTTCTATATTTAATCACAACTACTGAAGGCAGCTGGGATTTTGAATACAGAATACTTAAAGCAAACTGTTCTTGATCAATCCATAGAGAAATACTCAGAGGGAGAAAAAATATATACAGTAAATTTGAATAATGAACAATTTTGAGGAAATTGCAATCTGCTTGCAGACATTTGGAGAGCAGAAAGGAAGCTAAATTTGTTGAGTAAGTTACTTGCTGTGATCTATTCTCTTGGCTCTAATTAGAGGGAAGTGAGCAGTAAGGGAACCCAGAAAATGAGACTGCTGTGGACTGAAGTGCCCAAAGAGAAGACTTTAAGTTGGAAGGGTTTTTTAAGTGGATTATTTTCCCCCAAGTATTCTTTAAATAGGAGGGGGGAAATGATGCTTTAAAATGTTCGTTTGAAAGAAATGCTAACTGTATAAACAAACCAGCATTGATGCTTGCAAATTTGACAGAAAACATTTGTGTTTTCTTTGGAATTTAAATCTAAAAGTTTACTACAGGAGTTAACTGTATCAGTTAACAGCTGACAACTTTGTAATTTTGTAATGTTAAGGTTTATTACTATATAACCTAAGTATTTTTGTTGGCTACTTCAGCTCAGACTTGCTCATTAGTTGCATTTAGTTCACAATACAGCAAATCATTCTACTGTTGAACACCTTACATGACTGACGGCTGCTGTGTGAAATACTAAAATACAACAACTGTCGCTATTGTTTCTTCTGATCAAAGCTTCCAGCCATCAAATGCAGGGTCATACCTGGAAGCTATTAAATTCAAACATTTCCCTGATGAGGCTGCCCCTCAGCTGGCAAGAGGCCCACGGTGACAGTCCCCACACACAACAAAACTTGCTCTTCACAGCAACAGGAAAACTCATTTGTGGAGGGCAGAACTTTCTCAGACTAGTGGTGAAAAAATTTCTGTAGTAATGCAAAACTACCACATATCTGTCTGCTCCAAGCCCAGGGCATAATTGTTTCGCCTTATTTTCTTCAGTACGAAATATAGAGCAGCAGTTTATGTTTATATAAAACCACACTAGCAACTAATGAAGAGAGTAAATGGAACCTCTTCCCTCTTCTCACCAGTATTAGCAACACAGTGTAACCCATGACAAGACAGCTCTTAGAGATGTTTTGTCATATCTGTTGTAGCAGGGAAGAGAGATAGAAGCTCCTACTTTGCAACTTTGATGTGCTTGTAGCCCCAAGTTACTTTACACTTTTTATAAAAGATAAATTATTTTTATTATTTTTTAATCTTTCCTATGCACTTAAAGCATATGTGGTGGGATCTCTGAGTGCTTTTTGTTTCCATATCTCCTTTAAAATATAAATTCTATTCCAAATTTCCATAGCTTTTAGTGTTTCTTTTTGTAATTACTGCATCACCACTTTGAATTCTGTTACGGAAGCTCTTCTTATACACAATTAATTGGACATGATTGCAGTACTTGTGTCTTAATGCTGCAACTGGGCAAAAATACAACTGAAACGGTTTCTCACCATGCATTTATAAATGAAAAATAATCTGTCCAGAATTACTAGAGTTACTTCAGATTTTTCACAAGCAAAACTGGTAGACTTTAGTCCAATAGTTTTCTGTTAGACTAACTTCTAACAGAGGAAGTGGTGCCTATTCTAGCTTGAACAGTCCTAGGCAGTGAATGTCAGGACCTCATTCCTTCCTATTTCCTCTCTCTACCAATGACATTCTTGTTCATGCCACTCAGATCCATGTTTTTTCCCCTTGATTTCATTCATTGTATTGTAGCCTTGCAGGATTGTTCTCAGGGTAGAACAGCGTGTTGAAAGGTGTTTATAATAACAATTACACCTACTCCAATCACTAAAGCGTAATCTTTATCTTAATCAAAAAAAAAAAAAAAGGGGGCAGAAGAAAAAATATACATCGTAAACTACTCCAAAGTTCTGCTTGAGTTATTTTTCAATTACAGCAGGTGAAGCAGAACGAAATTGTTACAGCCATTTATTGATTGTGTTACTATCCATTAAGGTACAACAGAAGAAGTCCATCATATTGTGTAACAACTTAACTATTTAAAATAACAAAGGCTTCCTATTGTTTCCCATTTTGCCATTATCCTGACAAATACATTCTACTTCTGTGCTGGAAATCAAATTCAGGAATCATAATGAAGAAATACTGTATTCAAGCTGACATTATTTCTTCCGCTAGCTACTGAAATTCTTCAGCTTTTTCGTTGAAAAATAACTGAAGCAGAACAAAGGTAATGAAATATATTAATTATATTAATGATGTTTTACTGAAACTGGCTGCTTCCTAAAGAGAGTGCATATATAACTATAAGAAGAGATTCTATCAATGAGCAGACAATGAACAGGTAATATGGTCACAGCTGTAATTTTAGCTGCTATGAACTATTCAGGCACCTGATTGACAAACCGTTTGGAGTTTTATGATGAAGAGCAAAGTTTATCACGTCTTCTAATGTGGGTGGATGCTCTTTCCTAGGAAGGAAGGCAGTGGAGCTGTGTAATGAATGGCAGATTTAGTGAGTGGTATTGTAGCATTGAGATGTTGGTGAAAGCTAGAGGAGCGCTCTCAATCCAGCAGCAAAGAGGTTCATAAACTAGGTGTTAAACTGTAGCTTGTAGGTGTTGTTCCTGATGACTGGATACCAGCACCTAGAAGCAATAAATAATGATGTATCATTGCAAGTAAAATGCAATAGTTGTTTTCTAGTCTGCCATGAGTCTGATGAAGAATCACAAGGTCTTAAGCTGGCTGCTAAAAATTCTCTGTCAATTTTTTTCCATGCACATGTGTATGCATTTAATAAGCATCTCTGCATCTTCCTGGCAGCCCAACGGGAAAGACTTTCTGGACCTGTTTGGACTGTGGTAAAAATGGATCACCCCCAAAGAGGGGAGGTTTTCCCCATGTGACGAGAAAAAGTCGGGCTCCTGTAAATGCCAGTTGCTGCTGCTTAGAGAGAGGGGTGGGAGAACAGGCCTGTGCACAGTGTTACTTCCCCTTGCAGGCTCTGGCAGTTTTTGCTGCATAGGATCAAGCCACAGTATATCAGGCCCGTGCGGTATTCAGTTTGTTTCATATCTATTTTCATGAGTTCTTACTTTCACCCACATACCAGCTTAAACTTCCTACTCATAAGAAAAAAAAATCTTAAGAAAATGAAGATGACAAATAAGATCCCTATTCTACCAAGGATAGCAAAGAAATTATTAGGACCGTAGCCAGAGTCCTTTTCTTCATAGTATTAGCCATGTCTTAACCTTGTTGCCACCTCTCCTCCCGTTTTCAGTTGTCAGACCATTCTTCCCTAGCGCTGAAAATCTTGTGGTGATGTGACAACTGCTAACGTAAAATATCCATTGCCTGTTGCTGTTACTACAACTCCTCTGTTTGAACCTATTCACTAAACATAAGCTTCAGGTTTCTTGTACCCGCCTTCAAGTAAATTAGATTTTCTGTTTTAAATGTCTGTTTAAAGAAGAAGCAAGGTTGGCATTCAGACTAGAGTGTGGATTTGTTATACAATTATTTCTGCCTTAGAATCCCTAATGATCATTTTTTGGGTTTATAATCATTGGGAAGTTTTTTTGCCAATTCCTGCGTCCTGCCCTGCTGTCACTGCGCGTTTGTGCTCTTGCAGCTCTCAGATGTCTTTTATTTGACTTGTACAGTAAATACCTGTCAAACCCCTGAAGCTGTTTCATCAAAAAACCCCCTTGATCTCCATAATTGATGCTGAAATGCTCGATATGAATACCAGTTGTTTGTGTCAATGTTCTTTAAGATCGGCTTGAGATATTTTATTTTTTTTTTAGAGGAATGTCTCCTCCATTTGTGTAGTTTGGCCGAGGATACACTGAACAAACATGAGCTGCACATAGGGACTGGGTCAACATTCACTACCCATTGTGCTTTCAGGATCTCTGGGGTATTGTTTCTGACCACATGAAGAGATTGAAAAATAGATATAAACCACTTTAAAATATGATTGTGCACATATATGATATTTCTTATTTTACCACTATAGATTTTAGGCAAAATGGAACCTACGTAACTGTCTTCAAGCCCAATTTGGGTCTTGCATTAGTGCAGTTTCACTGACTGCAGTACAAGCATTAATTTACTTGGTGATAAAAGTAACAGGTCATAGATAACTTTGTTTCCCTGAACTAGGAGGTACCATGTGAATGTGTTGTGTGATTGCCCATCAAGGGTTAATTTTGTTCTCAAAGCACATTTGGGAATGTGTTCAGGCAGCGCACAAAATGAAGGCTGAGAATCAAAGCAAGCAGGCTATCTCTTCCCACAGATCTTGCAGCAAAATTTAGGAGCTGAACGATGCAACATGTGCATAAAAGCTTGATAATGTTTTTAAAACATATCACTTGAAATATGTTAACGCATATGTTCCTTCATTTAGAACTCTTTCAAAATACATAATTTGGCCCTTTAGCTTTACACCCAGCTCATTATGGCTCCCATGCATAGAGATAACTTTTAAAAATTTTCTCCTGGTCTTTCCCCAACACCAGTGTGACCTTTCTTTCCCAACTAAGCCTGGTAAAGTCCCTTCTCTCTCTTTGCATCTTGCCCTCCAGGTCTTTCAGTGCCATTTCCAGTCTGGTGGAGGTTTATCCCACCAGCATTTTCAAGGGTGGCAGCTAGCTGCAGTCTGCTCGAGGCAGGATTCAGCTTGCTCTCATTTCAAAAGTTTAAAGGTTTCCCATGGTTCAGATTTGCCTGATTGTCTGTCTGTGAATAATTGGTTCTTTTTAAGCATCAGCTTAGGTTTGAGGTTGGTTTTTTTTTTTAAATTATTTGTATCAAGATTAGATTACCAGGATAACAGAAATCCGTTGTTACAGAAGTTGTTGGTGAAACAGGCAAATCAAAGTTCCATGTAAGTTTTAAAAAATGGTTTAAATTCAGGTAAGAGTGTACACACACACACACACACACAAGCTGTATATGAAGACCAGTCTAATTTCCCAGTCCCAGTAAGCTAATAAGCCAGTAGGTAGAACAGCATTTTCATTTGAGTACTAGAGGAGAAGCAGATAAATCATGGCTCAGAAGTTCCTCAGATAAGGCAAGGTAACCCTTTTTGCACCATATTTTCAGTTAAATAAAATATGACCTTTACACAGTGCTGTAAATTGGCCTTGAGCGCACCTCTAGGTGGAATTACCTTCGCTTCCCAAGTATCACATGCTGCAGGCTTCCACTGAGCCCTTTGTGCATGCATACATATTACAATGCTGATTTTGTAAAGTCTCCAGTTACTCGGATGTATAGCTTAATCAAATCAGGCTCTTTCCTGATTTCTGAATTTTATATAATTTTCCTCTCAATAGTTCCCTTTCAAGGTCAAAAGCAATGTCTGTTCTTCTAGGAATATGCTACTTGCAGAAATTTTTGATGCTGTTGCAGTTCATGATTTGTATGAGAAGTTCATTTGTCTCACCAGCTATGGGGTGACAAGACCATATAGACCAATACCTGCAGGGAGCAGCATTCCTGTTTGTCTCATTTTGTGTAAAGCAGGGTAGAAACTTCTGTTTTAATTATCACTATTAGATGGCTTCCCACTGCACTGGGGTCATGAAGACTGAGTCATGAGATTTCAAAATACCAGATGTTAATCGTGGTGAGAAGAACTAAGAAGCTCACTTACTCTCTTGAACATCTGAGAGCGCCTATCGCTGTGACCTGGTACAGAAGGGTGGGAATCCAGGGAGGAAATAAGAAAACTGTTACTGCCCTTTTCTGCCAATGTCTGCCATTGAAAAGTTGAAAATTGGGTTGAAAGAAGCTTCCACAAGAAATCTTTTTTGTGTGATTTAGCAGTCTATTTGCAGTTTGAACCTTGCTGGTTTAGCCTTTCATTTTACTTCCAAATCAACAATATTGATGGATTGGATTTTTTAAATTTATTTACATTTCCCCACTTCCCCTTCTTGCTCCCCACCTTTGCTTGCTGCATATTCTAACAGTTTGTGAACAGCCAGAAAATACAAACAAATATCTTAGTGGGAACTACAGCTCCATTTCTAATGCCTGGTATCATTTTTTAGAAGTAAAAGTTATACGCTGAAATAGTTCCAAAATCTGCCTAATGGTACTTTCTGTATGCTGTTTAAATGAAAATATAGAAAATACCTCAATTCTTGAAGTAAATTAAGTCTATATTTTGATAAGCCAGTAAGCATGACAGCTTATTCTTCATTTCCCCCACAACATATGGGGCTTTCTCTTTATTGTCTTTCACTTATTTTCAGTATTTTCCTTTGAGCTTTTGTCAGCAAAGGCATACACTTCCCTCTGCGGTTTGTAGTTCTTCAGAAAAACACTAGGTGAATTTGAGTAATTTCCTCTTGTGAGAATATATTTGGTTTGAGAGTTTAGGTGAATTATATTCTGCTGATTAGTGAGGCAAGTGCTGTGCTCCATCTGCTAGAGAATGGGAATAGGATATTTATAACGTGATGGATGTTACTGTTGGGTGGGTTTGTAGTGCTTCAATATGACTAAGCGGTTCACCAGGGTTGCAGGCTGCTTTGTTCGGTTTGTTTTAGAGAGGACATGCTGACTTGCGGATAGGGAGTATTACTGCAGAACCGTGGCTTCGCGCAAGAACTACAATTACTGTATTCAGCAACCGGGACAGTCAAGTCATACTACCCTTTTAACAAGAAATTCGAGGAAAAAATGCAGAGAAATAGGGATTGATACACACAGAATATAGTATCTCAGTTTAACATGAATATTCAGTGTTCTTTTTTTCTTTTCCCCTCAGAGCAATTAGAGAAGGTGAAGATGAAGTTTCTTTTGCGCTCATTGTGCAGTGTCTAACAAATATTTCTATTGTCCTAGTTTGTTCAGAATTGTGCATAATTACCCATCTACATTTTTAGAAGTCTTCTGCAATTTACACATTAGCCCATCCCAGGAACGGATGGGTATTTCAGTGCTGCAGAAATGCTCTCTGGCATTGTTAGGGTGGCTCTAGCAAATGCATTCATTTGTTTTGATAAGTGGAAAGACCACTTGAAACATGCTATCCTTCATTTCTTACCATACTTTTCCTTACAATATGAACAGAGTGCCTTTTTCAGCTTACAGAGATGACATAGTTATAATAAACTAAGAAGTCTCAAAAAGACCCCCAAAACGGGAAAACTAATTACAGTAGAACTGTGCAAGGATGTCTTAGTACTGAACCATGTTGAAATCTGCTGCTCTTTAAAAGTCAAAGGGACGTATTCTGCTCTAAAATAAGGCACTTGTTTTTCTTAAGGTCATACAAAACAAAGCACATTATTTGAACAAATGTCAGAATAATATGTCTGTAATGAAATATAGTATTTACTCACTTTCAGCATTTAAACTGTGACAAATCTGGAAAGGAAATCAACAGTTACTGCTCTTGTTAAATAGTCCTTTTAATATTACAAGTAAGTTTACATTGCTGGACCCATGTGTACCTTAATGATTCCTGGAAGTGCTATGACTTGGCCCAAAGGAAAGCACAAACCTAATACTTTATTTTGTGTGAATTAAATGCAGCTAATTAAAGTGAAGGAAAATTAAAAAGAATTAGGTGAAATAAAAGCCTAAGCTTTTATTAAATGCTTATACAGTGAATAAAGAATGTGCAGGAAAAAATGAACCACTGATTCATTTATCTGAAAGCTCCTTACTGCAGCCTCCTGGTCGGTGAGCGAGACACAGTTTTCTGAGCCTTACATGTCCTGAGTCAGAGCTCGCACAGATTCGGTCCCCTTGTCATCCAAGGTATCGTGTACGAAATGATCAAATCTGAAAATGGGATTCCACTTACCACCCCGCAGAATGATTTCCTGCAGGGATAGAACAAGTTACCTATTGATAATGTTATGGATAACGCATGCACTCTGCCGACTTAGCTGATGCTAAATGAACATTTGCTTCTTCTTAATGGAAGTTAAGATATTATAACCCACCCAGCTCCCACTGAGGTGAGTGGAATATGAATAGAATCATAGAATCATTTAGGTTGGAAAAGACCTTTAAGATGATCAAGTCCAACTGTAAACTTTGTACCGCCAAGTCCATCACTAAACTATGTCCCTAAGCACCACGTCAACCCGTCTTCTAAATATCTCCAGGGATGGTGACTCAACCACTTCCCTGGGCAGCCTGTTACAGTGCTTGATAACCCTTTTGGTGAAGAAATTTTTTCTACTATCTAATCTAAACCTCCCCTGGCACAACTTGAGGCCATTTCCTCTTTTCCGGTCACCTGTTACATGGGAGAAGAGACCAACCCCCCACCTCACTACAACCTTCTTTCAGGTAGTTGTAGAGAGCGATAAGGTCTCCCCTCAGCCTCCTTTTCTCCAGGCTAAACAATCCCAGGTCCCTCAGCCACTCCTCATAAGACTTATTCTCCAGACCCCTCACCAGCTTCATTGCCCTTCTCTGGACATGCTCCAGCACCTCAATGTCTTTTTTGTAGTGAGGGGCCCAAAACTGAACACAGTATTTGAGGTGGGGCCTCACCAGTGCTGAGTACAGGGGGATGATCACTTCCCTACTCCTGCTGGCCACACTATTCCTGATACAGGCCCGGATGCTGTTGGCCTTCTTGCCACCTGGGCACGCTGCTGACTCATAGTCAGCTGGCTGTTGACCAACACTCCCAAGTCCTTTTCTGCCAGGTAACTCTCCAGCCACTCTTCCCTGAGCCTGTAGTGCTGCATGGGGTTGGTGTGATCCAAATGCAGGACCCAGCACTTAGCCTTGTTGAACCTCATACCATTGGCCTCAGCTCATCGATCCAGCCTGTCCAGATCACTCTTTAGGGCCATCCTACCCTTAAGCAAATCAACACTCCCACCCAAACTGGTGTCGTCTGCAACTTTACTGAAGGTGCACTCAATCCCCTCGTCCAGATGATTGATTGATATTAAACAGAGCTGGCCCCAATACTGAGCCCTAGGGAACACCAGGAGTAGATCCTACATGGAAGTAATAAATAAAGACACAAAATGCCAGAGAACTTGATGATGCTTCAATCTTCAGGCAGAAGAGGTTATATTTCACTTACTCTGAATTTTTAAAAGATGTTTTTCTGGGGGCTAGTACAGATCTACTGTCTTAGAAAACTATTTTTAAGAAGTTATTTGCACTCAGAGTGTGTGGGTAGATTTTCATGCTCAGACTAACGGCAGGCAAGAAGTTGATTGACAGATGTGCATGGGGTCTAAAAGACCAGGAAGACAGTTGACCTCCTGGATAAGAGCAGCATATAGGCCACTGTTGTTGGGAATCAAACATCCTCGTTTGATTTTGATGTCAAGAAACTTCATTCAGAAGTCAGATGTTACCTAATAACTAGGCAAGACTTTTTATTTTGATGGAAGTGTGAGAGGAAAAGCTAGGAGCAGACAGTAAGTACGCAAAATCGAGGCCAAGAACATTGATTTTGAAGGCTTTGTGGCACTTGAGATGGACAGTTACTTTCATGGTAGTTACTAGGAGAGACAGACAGGAAAATTTTATTAAAACGTACTAACATCTGTTCCTCCAAGGAACAGAAAAAGACTAAGGAAAAGTGAGAGAGGAAGTACCAGCGTCTAGGGAAAGCTGTATAAAAGACAAAGCAAATGCATAGGCGAAGAAGAGTTATAGTAGATGAAACAAAAGTTGACTTGATGAAGTTGAGACAAAACATGGAATTATGCTAAGTTTGAAATTATTTTTTGATGATATAAAACCTAAATGTTTCAGTTTTTGAAAACAAATCTGGTATTATTGTCCTCAGGACTCCTCAACTTTTTTTTTTTTTTTTTGTTTGTTTGTTATTTGTTTGTTCTGATTTAGAAATAAAATACTTGCAATGCCAACATTTTGAATCCTGGACGGTATCCAGCTTTTGCTGCTTTTATTGTACTGCAGGTCCCACAGAAGGACTATATTGCTCTTCCAACAAATTACAGTGTGTTTTTTCTGAACAAAACTTCCCTCTCCTGGCTTTGTTGGTGAGTCAGGGTTTTTACCCTAAGTGACTGGCTATCCTGTATATACCCAGTAGAACTCTGTATTGCCTGTGATGAGGGTGACCGCTCTGACAAGGGCTAATGTGAGGGATAACAATCTCCGAGAGTGGGCTTGGTGCTCACAGTGAAACATACACTGGGAAATATCACTGAATGCACTAGTTTTATATATTTAGCTTCATTTTCTGTTCTTACTTATGCCTTCATATCTCTTATTTTCAGGTCATTTAAATAAGAGACATGTGGTGGGACTCTATCATTTAAACAAAATTGGTATTCTGCCATCCATGAAATTGCATGGACACCTTCAACTTATCCCAAAGTGCAAATTATGTGTATTTCTCTCCTTTAAAAAGCCAATGTGAAAATAAATGCTTAAAAATATGGGTCACAAAAACCATTAAAAAGGATCTTTTTTCCCCCCCTCCAGGGTTCATTTTATTATTTCCAACTTTCCTCTCCCTCCTTCACAGCAAATATATTGAGTTGGGTTGTTGTTGACTAAATAACAGGAGTATTTGACACCTGCCATCAACTTATTGTTTTAGTCCAGATGCTTGTATTCCTCCTGTTGACTCCTGCTGGAGAAGCTTCTGTCATGTAAGCCAAATCTGTATCTCCTAGCCTGTCCATGGGCACTAAGCCCAGGAAGACAGCTTGATGTGTTCCCACCTCGTGACTGGTGTGACCAACATTGCTATGTACTGTCTTTAACTCCTCCGCCTGTAAACCCCGGCAGTGTCCAAAGGAGCCTGTTTGACTTCTCTGCCTGATGGTTCTGTGACAGTATTCTTTGACACTGGAGGATGTGCATGGCCATGTGGCACAGGGATGTATTTGGGTTTGCTGCAGGCAAAACACGGGAGGAAACATCTCACCATCATACTTCTGGTCTCCCCTAAAATGCCACATGCCTGTGTTGAAATGCACTCAGGAATATATAGTGTAATTCTTGCGTTTTTCAGGACCAGAAAAGTGTGACCGTTTACTGTAAATTACTTCCTTTATGTTAGCACCTAACCAGTGGTTCTACTACAAAGACATTTACAATCAGCCCAGGAGATTCCTGGAGTGGTCATCTGGTCCAATACTCAACCCAAGTCAGGGAAACCTGTATCATGGTTGAGGGATGTTTCTCTAAACTTGAGGGACAAAGATTCCCCGTTCTTTGCAGCAAGTAGCCATAGTATCTTGCAGTTTCGGGTCAAAGCGGTCTACTGATGTCTAAACTAAATTGACCTTGCTGAAATAAGAAGTCCATTGCTTCTACCCTCTCCACTACAGAGAAGAAATTATTCCTTTTCTTTTACAACAGACTTTTAAACAGCTGAAATTTGCTCTTTTTGAGACCAAACAACCTCTTTCCTTCTAGCCATTCGCTGTGTCACCTCTGTAAACTTCCTCATTCTGCCTTGAACTCTCTGCAGAATACTTTCTTCACTGCTCCAACTAAGGCCTTATAAATGCCAAAGTGAGCAGATGAAATCCCATGTTTAATATTTGCCTCATTTGTAAAGTTTGATGCTGTTGACTTGTGTTGAGTTTCTGATTTAAAATAAGCCACAGTTCTTCTTACAAAATCTCTCTCAAGTTGTCTTCTAGCTTGTATTTGTTCAGTTACTTATTCCTTATATATAACCTTGTCCTTATTGATCTGTCACCATTTTTTCATCAGGCTCTTTCTCCAATTTGTCATGCTCATTCTGAATTTTAATCCTGTCCTACAATATTTTTGTGGTCTTTTCAGCTTGATACCAATGACAGAGTCCCTGAAAATGATGAAGGGGGAGGAACAGGATACTCAGTCTGGATAACTTATTTCCTAATTCTGTCATATATTATGAATTGTTTGGTCTCTGTGAAATGCTGTTGGTAAGCTGATGCCCATAGTATCAGTAAGATGTATGTATAGCTATTATTTCCTAAGGTACATTGTTTATGAAATATTGAACTGTTATGAAAAATTATGAAACGTTGAAGCTGAAGGTGACAAACAGTGGCAAAATACCAGTATGGATAGATATTCTGGTTTCAGCAGTCTGAGCAATTAGAGTAATATTGGCTGTTTGCAAGCCTGGAGTGCAGGGAGAGCAGTTAAAGCCTACAGAAAGGTTAGTCCCCAACTTCAAATTTATATTACTATTTCAAAGATGGTGAACATTTGCAATTTAATCTGGAGTAACAGAAGCTTGGCTTCTCAAGATAAGAAGATAGTGATTCAATTAGTCAATGTGTGTGCCTACACTTAGAAATAGTAGCCTGGCTTTTAATGATGTAACACCTTCCTCCACTTCTTCATGTAAGGTGACTTGCAGACTTGTTTCTGCCTGCAGGGTTAGGATGTAAAATGGGATCTTTTAATAATCCCAAATGGCAGAACCTGCCTGCTCTGTGCCACCTTGGAAAGCTTGATTTGCTCTTCTGGGCCTGCTCCAGGTCTTGAAGATGATGCAACTTGGATTAGATTTTAACAAGGTAGAATAAGATGAATACATAACAAGACCTGATCCCATCCTTATGTCATTTGAATGTGCTGTAGTTGTTCCAAGACTACTTTCTTCACCAGCTTTACAGACTCCTCTTCACGTACTGTTGGCTAAAAATGAATGAGGAAAAATACATTTCCTTACTGGTTGTGCCTGAATTTATGATGATTGAGCCTCCAACTTTCAGTTATGATCTGCCTCATATATGTAATAACACATTTTCTGCTGGCGATGAGGTTTCTGTAACTTGCGATGAACTGCAGGCAGTAGTTTGGTTTATTTTGTAATGCTGCTTTGTGTGTACCTGAAAATGGGTCATTTTTCTCCTGCAAGAATCACAACAGGTATCTCTGCAGGGGGACAGTCAGCAGTTGAACTGCATAGAGAAGGAGGGATGCTGCCATTAGGTTTACCCTGATTAAACTGTTGCTGTAGCTGGAATAAACCTACTCAGATGCAGGCTCTAAGCTCGCCAGGTGAAAATTGTTAACTGGAATAAATAAAAAGGATGATGATGAAGATTGCCTCCCTAACACATATAGTGGGGGGAATGGAAATTTGTCAGTTGTGGTTTCTGGTTCGGAGAATGCAGAAATTGTTTCCTTGTGTGACCTTTATAACAAGAAGTGTCAGACTTCATCCTGTATGTATCAGACTAGCGTGGCATTGGATATTAATCCTGATGGAAAAGGATTATGTGATTTTCACAGGTACTGAGATAGATTATCCTTTTTGGCCTGGCTGGAAGGTAGTGAGAGTCTCTTTCTGCAGATGCTGGTGGGGAGCAGAGTGTTCCTGGGAGAGCTGTACCAGAATAACCGAGCATGAACAGCAGCTCTGACTTGAACTTTCTTTTCACTTTCCATTCGTTTCTGTTGTTCAAACGTGTTGCCTTTGAGGACTTGCTTCTTTGAGCAGGGGTGGTGGCATGGACGGCAATGGTACAGGCTTTGAGAAATCTGTCCATTAACAAGCTCTTTGAAACACTGAGGAAAAACATCTGAAGGAACTTTTGGGATAACATCACATTTATAAAGGAGTTCTTTTACCTTTTTCCTAGCTGTCCATTCCAACATTAAAGTTTTTGCCCAATATTTACAATAATAATATTTTTTCCTTAGGTCTGGACACAACTGATAATTTTGATGTTTCTCAGCATCATATGTTAAGCCCTAGGATCTCTGCTGGGTTTCACACTGGATAATAAGAGAAACAGTCATGGTTTTGCTGGTTTGGTACTCTCTTCCCACCACCATCTATCCCAGGGACCAGGTCCCATTCTCTCACCCCCTCTAAGTTGCCTCCCTGAGCTTCCATGGTCTGTCCCACAGAAAATGCTGCTTCCAGGAAGGGGCAGAAATGGCTGCTATTGCTTTCAATAAAAAAATCAGGTTGTTGCTGCTATAAGCTATTGTGGCCCCATTGCTTCAAGAGGCTGAGGGGTCTTGACCACCTGTGTGAAAGGTGATTCCTGTATGAGAGCTGTTCCCCATCTTCTCCAGGGGAGAAGCAGTGCTTTGGATCAGGGGTTCAAGGCTGCCCAATGCTCACCTGCTGCACCATGTACCAGAGTTACGATCTGCACTGGGGTAAACTGGTGTCACTTCAGCCACTTCCTGGGGTATCAATTTACAATAAATGAGTCATCTGAAATACAAATATGTTGGGTTTGGGTTTTTTGTCTTGTTTTGTTTTAAATTACAATAAAAACTTCAGTTCTACAAAAAACCTTCTGGGGAAGGTGCTAAGCCCATAGGCTTGCATTGGGACAAGGCAGCCTGCGACCCCTTGCTGAAGTCCTTAAAATTTACATCACATTTTTCTTCTCTGGTGTTTATAGACTCAAGCATTAAAAAATACGTGAGCAAATATGGAAGTTTAAAAATATATATTTTAAGCTCTTCTACATTTGCCTTCTGACTTCTGAGAAATTTCATACAGAGAATATTTTCTCAGACCTTCCAGGGAGCAACTTACTCTTTTCTAAAGTAGGTAAGATCAGTTTCTCCCCAGAAATGTACATTTTTCCCTGGTGCCTTGGCAGGAACCTCATGGACTGGACACCTAGCTTTCAGACAGCCAAAGTAAAGAAAAATGAGAAAAAAAATAATCCCTTTCTCCCTGATGTGAAAGCAGAAATGTTTGCACGCTGTGTCAGTAGCTTCTGCTTGTTAGACCTACAAACTGCCCAGTGAAAAATGACCTGAAAATAAATGTGCAGTGAGTCATTTTTTTCCTTCCCTGAGTTATACCTTTAATTAATCTCAATCAGTTTACAAAATCCATTTTTACTCAGATTTAAAAAGCATGCACTTTGACAAATAAATCTAGTAGCATGTGTACGGTGTTTGTGATTGTTGCTGCTTAAGACCTGTCAGCAAATGTATCATTACTAATTGCCCAAGTTTCAATGAATCAAAACACTATAGTTATACGTTAAGGAGGGAGTTGAGCCCTTAAATTACTGTATTAGATTTAAAATGCTTTAGTGCAGTACATGGAGGCATGTCAGTTATATTCAAAAGTAATAATTCAAAAAGTTGTCAATAATTGAAGACAGCATACATAGGCTTAGTTATTTTAATCCAGGTAGGCTTGTTCTTGTGATTTGGTTTGTTTTAACTTTTTCCCTGTATCCCCAAATCCCTTATGGACCCTTAAGTCCCTAAGTAAGGGACCAGTATGTAAGCAGCAGGTGAAGGTCATTTAAAAAATTAGTCTATTTATTTCAGTGAAACCCAGGCTCAACTCTGGATATCGCATGCAAATTACGAACAAAACCAAAAACCAAAACCAACCCAGTGATAGATATGTGAACCAAATGATGTATTTTATTACAAAAAGTGCAACCATTCCATCTCCCTTGTCTCTGCAGAAGTGCTTTATATTTCACAATACAAGCTTGCTGTGAGCACTCCACTTTTTTTGCCTAATTGTATTTTGACTTTCTTATTATTGCAATTTCTGGGTTTGTACCCATCCTCCCCATGTTTATGCAAGTTCGTGTTGCTGCAAAGAAGTGATCGGTAAAACACCTTTAGCTTGCAATGTTGCAGCTATCTTGAACCAATTTAAGATTTCATTTAATCCCTTATCTTTTAATTTAGCTTATTCTTTTAAAAATTTTTTAACTCAAGCGTATGTTTCTTCTTTTAATACAGACATCTTTGGACTTCAGGCTTTATTTTGCAGGAGTAATTTAAAAATATTTTTCTCTCTTCTTTGTTTTTACATCTTTGCTAGCGATACTTCTCTTTGGTGTTTCATCTAAAAGTTGCTGTGCATAGACTCTGTAACCCCAAAGACCTGTATCTCTCAGTAATGTACTAAGGGCATTTAAAAGAAAAAAAAAAAACAACCCAACAAACAATTTTGGGAAATATAAGGTTTTGAGAATAATGTAGCTATTATTTACATAGCATGTTATTGAAAGTATATCTTTAATGTTTGACAGGCAATAATTTATTCCAGAAAACGAAGGTAAAGGCAGCTCAGTGTGGTGCTGCGCTGTTGGGAAGGCTCTTGTTCACAGTGGGCATACCAAGAGCCTTAATACAAACCTTAGAATAGTCAGCAGCCCCTTTCTCAGTTACACTGCGCTGTAAAAATAGTCACCCAGACTAGCAACCAGAAATTTGACCTTATAATGCTCTACACTAAACCTAATCATTGTTACCATAATCTCACTTTCTTGCTTTATTCTGTTCCGAGATTGTTGCATGATGTTGGTGACTTTTTAGGGAGATTTTTATTGCATGTGGAAGAATATGAGTCAGATAATACTCAGAGACTGTAGCAAGAACTCTCCCTAAACTCAGGTCTTTACTAATAGAGGGGCATGGGTGGAGAGAGATTTGCTCTGTTTTGGGTGGGGATGAAAAGAGATTGATTTTCACATTATGGATGTTTATCATTGGAAATGATTTTTTAATGTGTCTTAGAATTCTTACCTTTCCATGAAATAGAATAGACATAATATAAATAAAAGGTAATAAATATTCGGGCCATGCTATCGCTGAATGACAGTTGATGCCTTCAGTGGATTTTATGTATCCATCAGTGATAACTTGCAAATAATTTATTACAGTGTGCCTTCTGAAACGATGAGATTTTTTTAAGTAACAGTCAATTAATGAAATAGCACACCTTAGGCAAAATACCGACAACATGTGCTACTCATTGCTCCCAAAGACTAAAACCCATTTCTAAAAATGAGACAGGTGAAAGGCAGTTACATGTTGTACCAGGGAACAGCATATTCTCTTCAATTCAAGGGCATTTCATCTCAGGGTTCTCACTACATGAGCTATTTAAATATGGTATTTGTAAAGTTGCTTCATTGCATGACTTACACTGCATGCTCACTTGCTGAAATAGGCACACAGATCAGAAACCAGTCTAGCAGACTGCCTTTTCTGTAATCAGTTTTATGAGACTTTTTTTGTGGATGTAACCTTCTGTATCCTGGCTTGGGACCAACAGCTACTACAAAAGCGCAACGGAGTGGCTAAGAATCACTTCTCCTGCTGCTCACAGCTAAACCTCTTGCTCTTTGAATCCTTTTATTGCTTCCCCATCTTTTCCGCATTAATGCTGAGCCTTCTGTCCCTGCTGTCTAAGTCCCACGTAATCCAAGTATTATCTTTGGTACATCTCTGCAATTATCTCCTGTATCCCTTCTACTCTGTTTACTCCTCCCATCTCAACTTCATCACCGTAATCATCATCATAACGAAACTACCTGATGGCTTCCTGATACAGCTTTCCCAATTTTGTTTTCCTTCTTCAAGCCTATTTCTGAGGAACACTACCTGTTCCTGCACTTCTTACCTGCGTCATCTCACAGCCAGCCTGTTGTCCTGGGCTGTTTTCTCAAGTCTGAAAGTGTCAGCCCTTTAAATCTTAGCCTGCAAATGCATAGTCAGATAGAAAATGTTGTGGCCTGAATATCTTTGTTAGTCATATATGTGAATCAGAGCTTTTTGTGCCAGCCATGTGAGCTGCTGGTAGCTTCAGTGGGCTTATTCATGACAGCAAATGCTACATTCAATAGCAGGCATTTGCAGGATCATCCTCAATGATTGTAATCCCTTTTAGATAGGGAATGTGTCAGCATTTTATAAAGGGATGTAAAGATGCATGTGGCCCATAGAAAGTCTCTGTAATTAATGTTGCTCCATCAGTTGATTACGGGAATTTATAAATTGCACTATCATGATAAAACAGTCTGAGTTTAGCATTTATGAAGAAAGGATAGGAAGAAAAGTGGGGAGAGTTGTGTCAAATGTCCATCTGTGTAGACATACTCTTGAGAATGGAAAGATGTACCTGAGGTTTCTTTTCCAAATTCTAACAGCTGCTTGTGTCTCAGACTTGTATCTCCCCCGGTCTGTGTATATGAAATTTGGGATTTATAAGCATAGAGAACCTTTCCCTGTAAATTCCACCAAGTGTTTCTCTGTGAACTTTGTGTGAACATCAAATTGTTGAACTGTTTGACAGATTGAAAGAAACAGACGATGAAGCTCAAAGGACAATAATTCTCCCTTACGCAATCTAGAAAACAATACTATAAAATATTACATCAGCTGCTGGCAGCTGTAGGTTTGCCTGCCTGCTAATTTACTATCGCAAGTGTTCCAGAATCCTTTGTAATCCAACCATTGCTATTTATATTCAAAATGATTTATTTAAGAACTCTGTACACGTCAGCAAAAAGTCACCAAAAAAAGCAAAATGAAGATTAGTTGGCTGGAAGTGCATAGAATGGAGAAGAATAACCCAACAATGGAGTTGAGGTAAAGTTTATACACAGTAACTAAACAAAAAAAAAAAGAAAAAGAAGAGAGAAAATAGCTTTATTTTTCAACTCGGCATATAGCAGCCAGAGCCTCTGATTTTGGCACTAGGCAGTTCCCATCAGAGGCTATTAAGAGCAGGGAAACAGGTGTCTGGTGGCCAGGAAAGGAAATGAGAAGCCGTGACACCTGAATTGAGATCACAGACCTGCTCCTGCCTTTGTGTCTGAGAAAAGGTATTAACCGCTTGATGCCTCAGTTCCTCTGCTGGCTGTAGTGGCACCCAGCTCTCAGCCATTAACACTTTTTGCTTATTTATAAGATGTTTTCTCTATAGAGAACTGTAATGATGCAAGGCAACTTTATTATGTTCTGTGGAAGATGCTAAGTTAAGAAAAAACGATGAAGGATTGTGTAGTGGAGCGCAACACTTTTTAGCATTGAGTCTCTAGGTCATTCTGAAGCAGGGATTTGAGCGGTGTCCCTTAGGATTTGCTGTTATACATGCTGAAATGATCAATCAAGGATAAAAAATGGACTGTTCTCATCTCATAGATCATTTCACAGTGAAACAGTTAAACTCCTGGCTGCTTTCTGAAAAACAGAGATCTGCATTAATAAGGTGACCTTATCAGAGCCACCCCTGGGGGAAGGGAGGGAGAAAAAAGGTTGTGGAAAGAAAGTGAATCCTATTGTTAATCTTTTTCAGGGAGACTTGGATTCTTGAATGCAAATTACTTTATATTTAAATTGTGTGAAAGCACAAAAGGTTCGTGTCTACAATTGACAGTTATTTCATTAGCTGACTCATGGAGCCTTGCAAATGTTTCTAGCGTTAACTTTCCTTGGATTTGTTTTCTTTGTTCTTAGCAGATCTTGCAACAGTGATCATTTTGATTAATGTATTCAACACTCTGTTTTACTCCCGATTCATGTTTTTTGCAGCAGTCAGCGTTCTGGCCTGGGTAAGGTGAGGCTGCAAGGTGGCTTCAGTGTTTCTCCAGTAGTGCTGATCTGATGGGCTGGCTTCCAGCTGGAGATGAGAGAAGCATGGAGGCCGCTGTAATGTATTTTGCATTGTAGCGACCCCAAAGACAAGTTATAACAGACTTTCATCATCAGATGTAGGATTATCTCAGCCACATCCCTCTGTGACAGCACACAGGCACTGCATGGGCTCGGTGCTGCTAGAATATCATCTTTGTATCACTGTGAGCCTCTCAGGGCTATGTACGCTGGCTTTGTGCCTCAGTTCAGATGGCTTTGTGGTTTGCTACATCCCAAAACTGGACTTTGTGTGCTTGTCTGTTTAAAAAAGCTACCATATTAATTTTTGGGGGAAAGAGAATGTGTAGGACAAAGTTCATCATAACTTGCTTCAGGCCCACCAAGACTAGATGTCCGGTCTGTGCTAGATGTTGAAGAACCAATATCAGTTCAGGAGAGAGTGGTTCTTCCCATCCCTAAATCAATGGGTAATCTCTTCTCTGGAGGTGCTGGCCCTCCTTTGACCCAAAAGATGAGCTTCAGTGAGCTGCTCAAGTTTATGTTGAAGTTTAGGGTAGATCCTGTCAACCCCACCTACTGATCTAGACTGAATAGTACCATCAAAATTTACACATCAATGTAAAAAACAGTTATGAAAATAGCTTGATTAATGGCCCCAGATACACCTCGATACGCAGGCAAGTTGCTGGAGGCCTGCAAGCTCTTAGTATCCTTTCCCTTTCTTCATTGTTTCTTTTACTCAGCACTACATTTTTGTTCTTTTCAGAACTTTTTGGCATTTGTTGTTGCAATCAATCTGCTGTTCCCTGCTGATGCCTCTTATTGCATTGGTTTTTCAAAATCTTTCATCAGTGCCTCAAGCATTACATTGTTCTTCAATCTACATCATGCTCCTAGTCCTAAAATATAAAGACCTTGGGGCCTGGGCCTTAGTTTCTTCACAAGTCACTTGTCTCCATTACCCTCCCTGAGAGTCTCAGCTTCAGGAATCTTATCATGGAAAGATCCCAGGACAAAACACTTGAGATACAAAGGCAGAGCCTTAGCAATAAAATCTGAAAATGTTCAGGCCTAGCCACCTCTATAAAACATCGCTTTGAAACTGTTGTTCGTATGCAGGGCATGTGAACTCATCAGAGGCCTTGTGAATATTTTCAAGCTATTTTCCATTTTTATAGGAAATCCAGTATACAAAGGGTTTTTTGAGAGATGTTTGTTTCTGAAAGTAGGAAACAGGTTTTTTCAGGTTCAGATCCTTGAAGTTTTTTATCCCAATTCTACATGGTCAACTACAAAAAAAGGAAGGAAAGGTTTTGAGGGTGACTATAAGGGAGGCTCTGAGAGAAAGCACTGGATAGGTAGATTATTTTTTGCTTCAAAAATAGACTCATAGAATCGTAGAAGTCTAAGTATTTTTCCCTGTTCTCTTTTCTGATTCACAACAATAAATATAAAAGGATTTTTTTCAGCCTCTTTTTGGACTTACTTTTTAGCAGTAGATGTTTAAATTAAAAAAGTGAAGGAGAAAAGTGGGGATAGATGGGAATGAGTGTCAGAGAAGTATAATAGTTGATGGACACTCAAAACTCAAGGGGAAGGGAATAACAGAATGACTCAAGCTATGCCAATTGAAACAGCGTTGTTCATTTTCTTTTAAACTGCATTTTGAAGCAAAAATCTTTAAACAAATATTTGTAGATAAAATTCCATCAAACTGCTTTTTCACACAAAATTTTCACAAAAGATGAGTTTGCTACATAACTAGACAGCTCTTGCTGCTGATCTGGACAAATTATTCTGATCTCTTTGCCCAAGGTAATCAATAACACCTAAAGCATATAGATGTTCAACATGCCAACTATTAAAGAGAGAAAAAAAATACTTTCTGCTGCTTAATTTTTGCTTTAAATATTTTTATGCCAAATAGTAGACTTTCTGAACACTGTGACAGAGAGCTGTTACTTGTGAACAACAATTTCAATGTTTTTGGTTGAGTTTTAGCTTAATGTATGAATCCCACATCCTTGCTGTCACGAAATCTCCATTTTACCACTTTTGCAATATTGCTGGCATATGTCTCCAGCTGTCTGTTGCTGACATAGAATTGCTTGTGATTATCTGATGCTGAGCTGTTCTGCTCTGTTTTTGTGTTTTTAATCTCTCCAACAATACCTGAACATGCTGTGCAGATTGTGATTATTGGGGCAGGATACAGTCATCTTTGAAATTTACTGTCCCACACAGAAAATTGGAAATTCTTATGATCTTTATATCCAGGTTGAATGTGAACTAGATTTCTTCCTGATTTCATAATTTACCATTGCAGACTGTTGACTTATTGACTATAATGTTAGCATTTTCCAGATTGGCAGACAAATTGCCTTGTAGGAGTGTCTATGTGTATTTATACATCATCTAAAGGTTAAACTATAGAATATATTTTAATTGCCTAGAGATAACTTGGTAAATTATATCACTAGGACCAAAACTTCTAAACTTTAAAGTTACATACTGAAACCATGTTACTTTCCAAGTAAATAAACCAGTCAGCAATGCTGATTACTGAGAGTCTTCCACTGATGTTCATTAAAGAGCATTCCCGAGAAATAGTTGCCATTTTAGAGGCATTTATAAGACAGAGGAAGTTCTAATATTCTTCTTAGCTTTCCTAAGCATGGCATTTTTATTGATCTTGGTATTTCAGCAAGGACCACAATTTAAACACCCCAAACGGTAAAACAGTTAAAATGGGGCATTCATATGTAAACATTTTTTTTCACTTCCAAGTGTCCTAAAATCTGAAGGTGTAAAAAAAACAAAGCCCCAAAACAGCCAAAACATGTAATGCACTGTAAGAGCAGCAAGTATGCTCACTGAGAATATTTTGTCACAGGAAACATAACCTTGGAGCTATTTGAGGCATTTAAGAGTAAGCCTAATTGTTACTTACATTTCTTACTTCCCATTTCAGCAACACTTTCCTCTCTGGAATACAGACCCCTAAATAAATTACCGAGGAATAATAAGTTTCCTACAAATCATCTGATTTACAGTAACTGCCCATGTATGTGCTCTTACAGTTGGTAAACATGAGTTAACTCAAAGTAGTTTGCTCTCAGTGGAAGAAATATGTTACCCTGCAGTAGCTTGGTCACCTACAAGTGATCAGTAAGAAGTCAACTGGAGTATAATACATTGAGCCTGAGACTGGGAGACACGTGCATTCCTTTCCTGGGGGTTTTGACTCGGGGAAATTATGTGTGTCTAGATGAAGGAAAGGATTTTTGCAACTGGAGACACAGCGTGGGGGTCTGAACCCCTTCAGCCGGATGGGGGAACCAAAGCCAGGCATCTCACTTGCCAGGCAAGGGCCACGGTGAGGAGTTTATCAGTTAAAGATGGGAGACATCACTGAGGTGTCCTCCTGGTCTTGCTAGTGGATTTTGAAAGAAATCTCTCTCAGCCTGTGTTTTGAAAGGAGGCTTACATCTACCTACCTTCAGGTGAGAATTTCAGGCTATTAAAGTAAGAAGATGGAGCTATTCTCTTTCAATCTTTGCTCCAGGGGAAGATGGGGGTTCAATGCTCTGTGCTCCATGGTTTCTGCGGGTGGGATTTTGGCAGCTTCCACACTGAGCACAGATGGTATCTGGGGCCTTGTTCTGAGACAGCCCTGCAGGGTAAGCAGTAACTCTGTGGGATTTCTTGGGCTGTAAATCTGCATGTAGATATTCGAGGTTGACCAGAGTTCTTTCTAGGTCCAACCTATCTTTGAGTCCATTTCACAATGTGAGGTGTGGGCAGGAATGGTCACTGTCCTTATTCTTTTTGATTAACAGATTATTTTTTTTTTAAAAAATACTGTGATAGTGGTCAGGAGTGATTTCACTGAGTTTTGGAGAGACCACAGAAAATCAAAATATTTGCATCACACACGGTGTATAAAATCAGTGAAATGTCTCCATGGGCAGTAGCTGATCATGAAGGTATATACATAAGCCTCAGTATAATGAAATTGCACTCTCCCCTTTTTGTTAAATTATAATTGGTGTCCTTGTTAGTAATCACACTATGGGATTAAAGACTTCCTGGCCCTTGGAGACTGACTATGCCTTTCATTGTAGAGATAGTCCCTCTGGGTCAGAGGCAAGGCAGATAATGGTGTCTACTGAACTGTCCTTACTTGTTAAGAAATGTGTCAATTCATCACTTTTCATAGGTGAAAATTTATCTAAACCATTATTAGCTTACTTCCCAACCAGTTAACTATTTAAAGCAGTATCTTGAGCTACTGCACTGTGCTGCTTCTGTTTTACCCCTTGAACAAAATTCAGACTTCCTTTGCTCTGTGGTCTTTTCTCTCATATTTGCGGATAAAAACTGTAGGTATGCTTATTTATGTTCACTAAATACTGTGATATATTCTCAGTAGTGCCACCTTTTGCTTGTAATATAATCCCTGTTGTCTCCTCACGTATCTTATCTTTTCTATTTTATTACCTTTTATATGTGCTGGTGAATAAAAAGGGAGTGAATTTGGAAAATATGGGTCATTTGGAAGAAATTCCACGTGTAACATACCAGAGAATTTGAAAGATTATGGAAATATTTACAGCTCCCAAAGAGTCACCCTATACACCAAGATTGAATTTAGCGATGGACATGAGTCCTGCTTACTCCAGCTGTTCTGGAAAGACTGGTTTTGCAATATTTTCTGTCCTCAGAATAGTAAAACTAGTTATGACGAATTTAGCAAAGTCTGTACAGTGCAGTGCCCCAGATAGTTTCTTATTTTCATTGACATTATTTTTTCATCAGTTTGGACTGTGTAGTAGCTGCAGACGGTGTATGTTCAAAATATTGGATTGCTGTGTTTTTGCATACAAACCTGATAAAGGAAAAGAAATACCGGACTGTGTGTACAAGCATCAAAATTTGATTATATGCAGGATCTAATCTTAATATCACACCATCCTCACTGAAAAGCGTTGCGAGAATATTCCAATTCATATTCTGAATGATGTGTTTCTCTGCAGTCATCTTGCAGAATTCTTATTCCTACCAGGAGAATATCAGTATACTGAACTGAATAAAAATGTGTACATTAAATTGCTTATTCAAACGTCCAGCTTTGATGTCTGTAGAGAATTTAAGTAGGAGGCAATATAACCTGAGCTTTGTTTTATCGATACGGGAGGCTAATGTGAGTTACAAAACAGGAAAGAACGAGAAATTGTATAATATGCTGGAAATGTGAAAAAAATGCAGATTTCAGTTATTAGCTTTCCCAGCTGTATTTGCATAGAAATGTACTAACGGCTGGATGACATTTCATGCATGAACTTGATAGAGAATCCTTAAACATATTCATGTTAGAAGAGTACTTAAAGGCAACATCGAACTAAAAAATTCCCATCTTTGTTTAAAAAAAACAAAACTGTAGTTTCCCTAGGGTATTCTAGTACAAGATACTTCTTTATGAAGCAAAGCTTTCTTTGTTATGAGGAATACTGTGACAGCCTACGAAGGGCCCTCCTTTCTGATCACGGTTTAAAAAATATCCCCATTCCCCTGAATGTTAAATATTATTGCAAAACAGAAGTTGCTCAGGCTTTTGTGGAAAATACTAGCAAAGTGTGAAGCCCCTTGAGCTTTCAAACACCTCTTGGGTTATCCATTTCCTAGGCCATTTTCTATTTTGAGGGAACACCTTTCTTGTAAGTGGGGCAAAGATGAATGCGGATTTTCTATGCTGTGTGAGATAAAAGTAATTAGACTCCCTTGACGAACTAGGAGAATTCATCTTGGGGTCTATCCTAGTTACCCCATGCTATGAATTTTTGGGAGTTGGGTGACAGCAGCTCCTTCCAGTTAACATTTGCTTGTTGTGTGGTGGTGTTTTTTTTTAATTCACTTACTAGTGCAGACCAGGTGCAACTTCATTTGTAAATCATAAACATTAAAGATGTCTTGTTTTAGTAGGAATGCAGAGGTTCACTGAGTATAGTGAAGGTTTTTATATCAGTGAGCACTTGCACTTTCGGTTTCCAGCCGTCTCAGCATTCAGTTTGCCAACTGTGAAGAATTATATTATTTTAATTTAAATGTGATTATTAGCAAGACACAGCTGAGGAAGGCACTTTTCTGAAATATTCCGAGGATTATTCCTGCTCTGTTATCTCCCATTCACCTTCCACAACAGGATTTTATGTGCTCACATTAGTTGATGTTTTTCAGCAGAGCTGCTGGTCCATCTCCGATAGGGACTTTCATTAGCAGAAGAAAACTCTACCTTCTCTTCTGAAGTGGTGAGATGTGAGCACTAATTCCTGGGAATATTTTCTAAAAACTCACTTTATACTGAAATATAGCCAGCCTTGAAAGGGATTAGGAGGAGTATGACAAGAGTATGAATTAAAATGCACTGGGCCGTGAAAACATACCTATTTAAGCAGTTTTGACTCTGCCCTCATGCATTCCCATTCCTGCGGATGGTGATTGTCAAGAACCTTCCAGAACAGCAAGAACCGTCTCTAGAGCCTGTCCCGTCTCCCGCTAAACTCAGACTTCTGAAGAGAAGTGGATGTATGTATCTGGAGGCACCATTCAGGAAAAAATGCAGTCAGGAGTAGTTGACCTCCTTTTCTTCTGCGCATATCCCACACTACTTGTGTGAACCTGTCAAGCAGAATAGGTTTATGCAGAAAAGGGCTGCAGGATCATTCTCCTTGTCAGCATGAGATATAAATGCTGGTTCAGGACAGAACAGAGCTGTAGAGATGTGGGAATAGAAAGCCAAAATGGAAATATTATGAAAAAGGGTCATTAATACCATCTTACTCAGAAGCTCTGTCTAAAGCATAACATAATCATGAGCAGTGTCTAGTAATGATATTTTACACTGAAGCCCAAAGGTTATGCAAAGACTTTAGTCCTTGCCAAATGCAAGTTACTTTGTCATATAAGGTACAGAAGGACTCAAATTCTTGCAGTGGTGCAAAATCTATGTATGTAAAGCTACTTTTTGAGTCATATTAGTAAAATGTCCATCAAAAGCCAGGGAAAAGTCTGGTTTAAAAAAAGAAAGGGAAAATTTTCAAATAAAATTTCCAGATACGGTGAAAATATATAGGCTGAAGCCATCAGTGGATGGCAGCGGCAATAAGGATCATTTGGGCTGCAACAGCAATATTGTCTTTATATCAGTTCTTGAAGATGGTGGCAGTGGTACCAAAAGGACATGTTTTAAAGGTGAGTCCATACATGAGTCATCTCAAACAAAATGTCTTTCTTACTTTCCTCTCAGGCGAGAAGTTTATAGCATGGAAAACAGCATACTGCCTGAGCACAGAAGATGGTATTTAGCAAGATTTTGAATGGTGTACAGCAGGGTGGGAGCTGAAAGTCACGACGATTTGAGAGTCATTTGCAGCTCCCAGACAACCCAGCTTCTGGCTCCCGCTGGGTGAGAGTGGGGAGAATTCCTGCCTCACACCAAGGCCAGATAGCGTCGACTGGCAGCATCTCCCGATTCCTGTTGACTTTCTGTGGGCACGTTTAACCTGTAATTTGGAAAAGGAAAATACAGTCTGGCACACATTCTTGAAGGCTTGCCAGTCCCAGATCTACCCATTGCATAGCCTGCCAGAATGGGAAAGATAAGTATCTTACAGACCAGTATCCACAGCAACAGACACTGGAATGTCATCTTTTCAATACCTACAAAAACCCAAAGAAAATAATTACTTTCTCATTTTCCAGTTTTGTAATAGTAATAATGACCTTTAGGTCAGGAATTTTGAGCTGTTAATGACTGTCTGGCTTTTTCTTTGGCCCTTGGTTTCTCCAGCCAGTCATTAATAGTGAGGAAAGTGCTTTCTCCAGTGGTCACTTTGGCTTAATCATTACATTTTCATACTACAGAATATACCAGCTGGGAAATAAGTGTCTCCTATGCGAATGGATCCATAAAGTGTTCCTTAGGTTTCATTTCTTTGAAAGAATATTCTGTTAGGACATGAGAGTTTAATGTAAAAGATGATTAAGTATTATCCTCAGCCCCAAGAAAGGTTAGATCACTCTCAGGAATTGGGACTAAATAGCTTTGCAGTGATGCTCTTCCATTTCTGGGGGTAGTTTAAGGCCATAGATTTCAAAAGATTAAATCTTAAGAATTTATCTATGTAATCTAGGTTCCCATACTAGTCTCTTGGTATTGGACTGCTTTGGAAATTTTATGTGGACAAAAATATTTTCTTGTCCATCTTCTAGGATCATGCAAGAACTGGACCTCTTTTTTTTTTTTTTTTTTTTTTTGAGGAATTTTATAAATAATCATTGTGGGCTCTGATAGCGGAGTGTCGCAACAGTGTCTTGAGAGTTAAAAATTATTTAAAAATCTAAAGGGTAACAACCATCTGCTCTGTTTGACCAGCTAGTAGATTCCCCCCTTCCAACCACCGTCTCTATCTCAGAACATGTAGAAGCTGTATATGTCTTTGTTCAGAGGAAGATTCATTTATACATTAAACTGGTTTTATCTTGTGCTTTATCATAAGATAAAAAATGAGAGACTATGGAACGGAAGTATCTTCTGACCACTCCATTGATCGTATTCTTGGTAAAAATTAACCAGGCTGTGAGTAGATTGTATGCGTGTACATACAGAAACCTTTGAACAGCCTTCAGTTCTTGTGCATTGTTACTTGAGTTATTCTTTAAGCTTTATGACTTTCAATACCATAAATAGAATAATACCTACAAAAATTGTGAAAATATTTTTCCTTCAGGGTGCATTTGAGCTTGAAAACAGTTGTGTAAGAAACGCACTACTTGGAGGATAAATAAATTCACAAGAAAACAAGAGTGCTTTCTAAAGCACATATTGAAGGTGTAGGGATTCCTACCAGTAGTGGTGTACTGTTATTGCTGAGTAGTCAGGCAGTGGTGAAGCACCTCCGCTTGAGCGGTAAAAGAAAATGGGAATTTCTTCATCAGTAGATTTAAAATCAATATGGTGTCCCTTGAGGGTTTGGCATTAAACATGGAAGTAATGTGACTGATGAGCTTAATTTTAATGTTTTGCTGTGAAAGAGATTTAGCACCTGCATAGTTACTATTGGTACTATTAGCTTTTCATTTTGTATCTTTAAGTGAAAACACAGAGCGCGCATCGAAACAGCAGGCATCAGCTTTTGCTTTAGCACTATTTTTTACTTTTCAAGAAAAATAACAGCAGCAAAATATAAGTAATGTTCCAGGAAACAGCCACTCAAGAGTCCCACAAGGGCTGGGACTGTGCTTTGTGGTTTCCTGACTCCTGGAGTGACACTTTTACTTTTTAAGCTGAGGCTTCATTTGTATTTTGAAAATATGACAATCTACTTCTCAGCAGGGTTGTGTTGTTTCTAAAAGGCTGGACTTGCCAGAGGCTGTAAATCTGGTGAGGATCCAATAACTCCCTCAACAATGAGTTTTAAAATCTACACCTTTAGAATAGCTCTACATCTTTAAATCTCAAGGTAACCTCAGTGTTGAAACAGCTGGCTAACCCTGAGTAGAAATGGGAAAGGTCCAAAAGAAAGGAGTCACAATATTCGTGTTTCATTCTGTGCTTAAATGGATCTTTTCCTCAGCCTCACAGCTAACCACTGCAGATTATTTATAGGTTTTAAAGCCAGAAATTAACACTGTTCCTTGTAGGCAGAAATGTATGGGATCGTTATTAATTCTTTAGCATTATAATGCCTTCTGGCTCGATGTGTGTGCTAAGGACCCAGTGTAAACACACATTTATCATCCTGACCCTTAATCTGTTCCCAAAAATGTCTGTCAGTGGAGAACTGTGAAACAGCTTTTCTAAAGGATTCGAGACCTTTTTTTGCTGCTGATACAAAGATCTTCACAGCCTTTGCTGTAATTGAACCATCAAATGTAAAATGTTGCAAATACCAGTTTAGAGTGTTCCTTTTCAAAACCAAACCAAACCAACCCCCCCCACACTATGATGCTAGTTGCCTTCATGTGAAGTCTTTCAGTTTTCTTTCATTGGGGCAAATTACCTGGGCCTCCTTGGTACCTGAAGAGATCTTTCCCCTTCCAAGTAAACCCAGTTTTTGAGTCCTTAGCTTCTCGTCATTTCCCCTGTTATTTCCAGTTTCTCCACTTTTCCGTGTTCCTCTCCCTCGACAGCAGTCTCAGATGTTGCTAATAGAATTCAGCTGCGGAGGAAATACAATCCTGGTAAGAGTCAGTGTACCGAATCCCTCACTACTCTCTGAACTGAGTGGGACAAAATTGTCCTTCACGTAATTTTAGCAGTGTCCACGGAGTAATTCCAGTGATCAGTCTGTCCTGTTGTCTTTCTGCAGCTCCTTCTACCTCCACTGTAACCCGAGGTAGAGTGGATAGGAGCGCTAGAGCAGCTGGTATTGTTTGATCAGCAACACAATCTTTGCTGGAATTTCATTTCCCTTGCAGCCTCACTACTAGAATACATTTGTCATCCATACTTTGTAGCAGACTTACATTTGCCTGTAATCACACACCAGTCTGGCAATACTTTATTGTTAACATAAAGCACTGCCATTTAAATCCCCAATCTTAAACCAAAGTATTTGCAAAGCTCTGTAATCGCTATAATAATAAAGCTGCCATTATTGTATGGGAAGTTTACAGCTTGTTACTGAAATATTTACATAGGCTTAACTACACCTGTATGCCTGCCTTATGTTTTAATGTGTTGCTTAAGAGACAGACTTCTGCTGGGCATAAGTTGCTGATACTTTCACAGAATGGCTGAGGTTGGAAGGGACCTCGGGACATCATCTTGTCCAGCTCCCTGCTCAATCAGGGCCACCGGGACCATGTCCAGATGGCTTTAGAGTTATCTCCAAAGATGGGAACTCTACGAGCTCTCTAGGCAACCTGTGGCAGCGCTCGGTCAAAACTTTACTTCAGGTTTTCCATCTTGTGGTCTGTTCCCATGTACTAAGAAGTCTATAAAAGATAACTGGGACAAACAAGTTCAATGTGATTAAACTCAATGAAATGGGTATAGATAATACTGCGAATGCCTAGGGATATGCAAAACAGAAAAGATATTTTGTTTTCATTTTGTGTTGGCTTTTTGCGAACAGAAAACCAGTGATGTCGCTCTCTTGCTGTTTATTATCCATGCTGAGATTTAAATTTTTCTGCCTTTAAATAGTTCTCCATGTACTGTTCTGCTCCTAAGATTGACTGGGTAAAAACAAGACATCAGTGTTGGAAATTCAGATGGCTGGGAACTGTGAGCAATGGTGCCACAGTATTCTTTTCCCTTCCAGGAAGCTCAAAGCATCCATACTCAGTATGTACGCATCTCCAAAAGCTTGGCAATTTGTGCTAAAAATGCCATGGTCTCTAACCCTCGTTCTTACATGCCTGCACCGAACCTCTCAACTCTCTGTGCTGTTTTGGCGGAGGATGGGAAAGCTTTGAGTTCTTCCAGCCATCACCGCTGGACAGTACCGTTGGGCACAGGTGGTTCTGCATTGCCCTGAAAACCTTGAGGTAAAAATGGACGTTCAGATTCTGTGGACACTTGGCAGATGAGTGTGGGGTTGTGTGTTGTGTTGTTTGGCCATGAAGGATCTGAGGGATCCTCTCACAGCACCCCTCGTCCCTTCTCTCTGTCCTGCCCCGGCCACTGTGACAGGAGCGGGACAAGGCCTGTTTCTCTGCAACAGGTGCGAGGAGTTTTTGACTTGGAAAAAGAGCTTCCCAGGGCTTTCACCGGGTACGAGATTGACCCGTGGAGCCCCGAGGGTGGACACCTCCACCGGGGTCCTGCCACCCCGCCAGGCCCGGCGAGGCCATGGCCGAGGCCGAGGGGTGGGAGCCATCCCTCCGCCACAGGTGCCTGGCGAGAACGGGGGGCCACCCCGCCCGGCCGTACCCTCGAAAGCCTCTCGGACGGAGGCGTCTGCCCGCCCGCACCGACACCCTCCGCGGCGGAGGCGTCAGGCCGCTCCCTGGGAGACGGGGCAGGCCCAGGCCTGCCGTGCGGCGAGCCGAGCCGGCGTCCCGCGGAGAGGCCGGCAAACGTCCGGGGCGGGCGGAAGGGGTGTTTCCGCGCGGTGCCCGGGCGGACCGAGGCGGGGGGGAGCCGGGCGGGGGCTGCTCCTCCCGCGGCCCCGCCGGCCCCGGGCCCGCCGCCACCCGCCCGCCCTCGGCCGCTCGGCGTCGCTCCGCGTTGGATTGCTCGCGCCTGCCGGGAGCTGGCGGCGGCGCGGCCAGGCGAGCTCAGCCGAGCGCAGAGGCGGATTTTGAGGAACAATAACAGCGCGGGGAGCGCGGGACCGGCGCGGCCGCCCCGCCCGCCGCCGCCGCACCATGTACGCCTTTGTGCGGTTCCTGGAGGACAACGTCTGCTACGCCCTGCCCGTCTCCTGCGTCCAGGACTTCAGCCCCACGTCCCAGCTCGACTTCGACAACCAGAAGGTCTACACGGTCTACCGCAACCCCGAGGAGGCGGAGGAGGACGACGAGAGCCCCGGCGAGTGGGGCGACCGCCTGCTGCTCCACAAGGCCCAGATCCTGGCGTTGGCAGGTGAGGGCGGGCCGGGCCGGGCCGCGGGGAATGTGGGGGTGGGGGAGGCCGGGCCAGGGGAAGCCCCAAATGCCGCCCCCTCCCCGTTGAGGTGAGGGAGGAGGAAGGGAGGGGGCGGCATCGCGGTGACACATGCTCAGAGCCCGGGCGGCACATGGCGGGCGGGGGGAGGCCGGAGATCCCGGGGTGGTGGGGGGGGTGCTTCTCCCACCCCCTCCCACGGAACGGCGGGGCCGGGGGTCGTGGGGGGTTGGGGGGTTGTGTGGGAGGGGGTCCCGGCCAGGCAGCGCCGGGCTCCTGCGGGAACTCTGCGGCTCCTCCGGAGCCGCTTCCAAAGGAAGCGTGAGCCCCTGGTAGTGCCCAGCGTTACACCGCGGCGGGGGTGGAATCAGAAACTTAAAAAAAAAAAAAAAAAAAGTTTTTTAAAAAAAAAGTTAAGGTTTTCGTACACAGAGTATTTATAGTGCATGGAGTCATTTATATACCTTTGCAGTTTGGCAGCATGTTGCCAAAGTAGAGGGTACTGTTTTATATCCACTTTTGTTAGTTTAAGTGACTTCACAAATTGGAAGGCAATAGTGGAACCAGACCTTTAGATGCTATGCTTGTTAAGCTTGGTTTTTGCTACATTTGGTTTGTTTCATGTTTAACTTAAAAACGTCACTCTAGCAAAGAAGACCAATTAAAGTATATATTAAGAAATAAACACATATTTTGGCCGTTTAAATTAGCTCAGCCCTTCTGCTATGTGTCCCCCCCAAATCGGAACCCTGTAGCAGCATGTTGCTTCGAAGACTTTCTGTAGTTTCCTTGCAGCCACAGAAAACACACTGCTATGGTCAGAGTTGACATAGAAGGGAAGTTTGATGTTGTTTGTAGCAAATTACTGGCTAGCGTGGACTTGCCCAACAGGCTGTTGAAAGACGGTGACGACCATTTGAAATGGGTAGCAAAGAGGACATTGGGTTCTGATTCTGACCTTTCTGCTTGGGGAGAAATACTGGTTATGTCTGTTTCCCCAAATATGGAATGGGCTTAATGTAAACTCTTCCATCTAGTATTGAGTTCTGAGAAGGAACGCTGACTTCTCATCTCTAAACAAAGAAGCTTGGTGTTAAAGTAATGTAAAATTTCTATTTCTAAATTTTATTTTTATTTTTTAAAATACTGGTTCCTAGACCAGTTCAACCTGGTGGTGGTCCACTTGGTCCCTGACTCAGACAGTAACTTTTACCATTATCCTGTTTCCAGTACTGGCCATAAGTGGCCAAGCCATAATTCTTGGAAACAACAACAAACAGGGGAACATGTATGTTGTTTCTCTGTAAAGCTTTTCCAATTTCTCAGTATTTGCAACTCCAGGAGTTCAGGAGAACTAATAAGATAGCCTACCAGAAGAGTGGATTCCCCTAAGTTTTTCTTGTCCTGTGCCAGCCTGTGCTTTGTCCTGTCTATAGGAGAGGAGAATTGGTACGTGAAATATTTCTTGCAAGTTACCTGTCACATCCATGGAAGACAGCGGTGTCGCTGTTCGGGGTTTGCTTGGCTTCTTCTCAAAGGCATCCCAGTTGAGCTTCCATCTTCCTCTTTCTCACTGGGGAACGACAGCCACTGTGCCCTTTCTGTTCCTCATGCTCATCTCAAAGTAACTAAAGTGTTCCAAGGAAATACTAAGTAACAGCCATTTTGCTCATGTGTTGAGCCTGAATTTTCCTGCAGAAAGTGCACCTACTTTTTCAATTCCCTTGTTCCAGGCAGAGTCTGTACATACAGAGGAGAAGTGTTCTTCTCTACAGGTTCCCTTTGTTTCATCTCTCTTGAACCAGAACAAACCAATATATGCTGCATCCTCCAGAGAACAAGGCTTGTTACCTATATTAGTGATTTGCACTAATTGCTCCCCAGAGATTTTAATTTCTACAGGAAATTCTCCTGCTGAGCAAGGATCACAAAGAAACATAGAGCTATCTTTATTACATCCGTCACGTCTCAATATATCTGACTAGATCTGTAATTTGCATTCTTGGAAAACTTCTCACCTGAACACCAAATGAATTCTTACTTCTGTTCTTCTTTCCACCCTGCACCATGTAAAAATGCCATTAATCCTTTGTATGCAACAGATGGTTACTTACTTTAAAGTTATCACTTTCTCCCCAAAGTTTTCATGTTGGCGTTTGTTTTTATTATGGTTTAAATCCTGGGGAGAAAGTTGATCCTATATTAAGACATCTTAGTACAGTTTTTGGTTTATAATGACCAACTTTATTTTCACAGATTATTACAACTTTTTATGGCAAACACAACATCAGACTTATTTAGTTTAAAAAATAATGTTACTAGTCTGCAGTAATGTTTCCCATACTAGTATGGAACTTTTCATTCAAAGGGATTCCAGCCTACTTTAGTAGTAATGTAAATAACGTGTATAAAGTTGCTTTTATGTGTAAAATACACATAGTAAGTTGATTCTGAATTTTTCGAAGGAACCCTTGTCTGCACGAATTAGTATATCAGTGACTAAGGATTTACTGCTTTGGTCCAAGGATTCCTCATTAGGAACAAGCTTCAGGACCAAAGTCATAGTACAGATATTCTTTTTTGTTGTTTGTTTAATTTAATAAGGGAGCAAGAGTCATCTTTTTTTTTTTGAACCTGCACAATATTCTTTTACAGTTTGAATTGTGCCCAATCTTCATATGCTGATTTAACAAGGCTACTTAAGTAAGCAAAGTTGTACCTATTTATGTATATTTTCATGATCGAATGCTGTCCATGCAGCAGGAGTTAATCATAGTCTGAGAAACAGATCCACTTGGTTTTACTTTCTAGAAACCTAAAAAACAGGAGTAGAGCAAGAACACAGATACAAGACCCGCATTAGCATCACAATTTTTTCTTTTGAAAAGAATTTTCCTTTCCTATGTTGTTTAAAGAAATTTAGATACTTTTCAAACTTCCCCTTGTAAAGTAGGAGTTCACACAGAGATCACGTTCATGCCCATAGCACAATGGTTTATTGGAGCATTGGTTATGCAAAGAGTTCATGAAACAGTTGTCCTCATTTGAGAGAGTCTAGAAGCAATTCTTTGATCTTTTCTGGTGAGGTTGGACTGTTGGAAGCCTGTGCACCTGTGAGGAATATTATTGTTGCTGCAGAGGAGAGAGCACTGCTGTAAATTTTAAAAGAAAAAAAAAAAAGGAGGGAAGGAAGTTGGGCATGCTCAGAGTATCAAGTAATTGTGTTAGACTTGGTATGTTGAGGAAATAAATACTCTCTTCTTCTGAATACTTCAGTAAGAAGCAATGTATATCGCAGTGGAGTGGTAGATCTGCTCTGGGCAGTTTTACGCTTTTCTTGTGTCTGAGTGCGTATGGCTGTGAACTGCTGATAGTGGTGATATGTGCTTGTCTGGGAACCTTCAACTTTTTCAAAAGTTAGCCAAAGACTAGGGCTCCAACCAGACACATTAACTCCCGACTCACAGTCCTAGACCTTCGAGCCATAGAGGGAATATTGAAATGAAAGTTTGTGCCATAACAAGTTCAGCTTTTGGTTAACTGACAACTGATGCCATGTAGTAATAAAGGAATAATTTTATTTACCTCTTGAATGGAAAATACAGCTCAGCAGACTAGAGTTTCACTATATAGCAACTTTTTGAGGTGGCAAGTTAACTGGTGTATCTTGTTGAGAATACAAAAGTAGCAGACGACTTTTCAGGAAGAGTTTGATTGAGTCTGTCTTTCTGATCATCCACACCGTTCCTTTTTTCTTCTTTTCTGTCCTCTCCTCAAAATGCCGAAAAGCTTTTTTTCTGGTCCATTTTCTGGAAATATGTGTGCCACTGGCAGCTTTTTCACACTTGTCCAATATATTCTCTAGCAGAATTTTGTCTATAATCATACGCACCTTACAGGAGCTAGCATGATCCTTAGGTGACCTTGTTGGAGCCTTTTCTTGCTTTGCAAAGTGATGAGTATTAGATGGAATGAACTGAGGTTCAGGGACTTTTTAAAGTTCACTACTTTGGGCTATGTTTTTTAACAAGTTAATAGTGGGTATCTTCTAATTGGAGGCATTCTTTCCTGATTACGGTAAATAATTGTTCTCTCTAGCTTCTGCCCTCAGCATTTCCCACCCTCATAATCGTAACAAACACATCTCCATCAGATTCTTTTAGTAATTCCCTAGCTGCCACAGCAGACTTGCTAATACCTGTGTGCATCCATGTCCTTTCTTGCTCTGTTATAAAATATTATGCTCCACTTCTTATTAAAATAGGATACACAATTTTTTAAATCTTTAAAAGCCTGTGCAGTTCATGGTGAGGTAATTTGCTGTGTATTTCAGAAAGATGTGAAATCTCTGTTCCCAGAACAATTTTAAATTAAAGGATTCTAGGACAGAGTTTTGAATAAGGTTGAAGGTGGGTACAGACGAAGAAGTTGAAGCAGACTTCTTCAGTATGGATAGCTGGTGGAGGAGAGGACCTTTGCCAAGTGATGGAATAGGTGAAAATTTACAAGATGAGATATCTTGGATTATATCACGGATATACAAAATTTAGGTCAGGAAGTGGTCTTGATGTGTAACATTAATGGGAAGCTTTTTTTGGTGTTTCTGTAGACTTTTGTGTCTTTAGCACAAGGGGAAAAAATGCACATTGGGGCAGCTTGGGAGTTGGATTACATCGAGTGGGTCATATCTGTGTGACGCGCGGAAAGAAACCCTACTGTGTACCGCTGTGTACCCATACTCATCCCATGCTCATATGTCGCCCACATATTGGATTTCCTTTCCCAGTCTGTAGACTGAATTAACTATTGTGGTAGGGACAGCGTTTGCTTACTTTTTGTTCCTAGAAAGCTCTAGGTCTGTCCCCTGTCGTGATACGCAACTCACATGGAGTGTGAGAGGGACCTGGGGAGAAATGGCACCAGGAAAAAATCAAAACGCCTACAACTGTTTCTTGGGTGATCCTGAGTGTTGTCCTGAGTAAAGAAGTGCCAGGAGGAGGCTGTAGGAAACCTTGTGGTAGTGGTAGTGGTTCCTCGCAGACTTTTTTTAATTGGTTAGATTTTTCCCGGGATAGTTCTGAAGTACCTGTGGACAAGCTTGTGTGTCGCTGCCCTTGAGCAGCAAGTCCAGCTCCTCCTGACTGGGCTGTCTGTCTGTCTGCTGTACCTGGGCATCGGGTCTTGCCGTGTGAATGGCCCTCTGCCGTCACTGAGAAAAAGTAAGCCCAGCAGGTTAGGCAGTGCTGAAGTAACCTTGTTCAAAATACGATATTTTATTTTTTTTAATTTCTTTTATTTTTTAAGGCTTTCTGCTCTGATATTTGAGGTGCACGGCCTACTTTGTCAGACACTGCACTGCCATGCTACTGGTGTGTTACCTTTTCGCCAGGTGGAAGATCTGGCTATATGCCAGATATATATATAGATATATATATATATGCCAGTTCACCAAATCATTTTGTGTAGCAGAGTAACTACATCACACTCTTAAATATAGTCCCGAATACAAGTGTGGCAGTATTCCTAAAGAATACTTAAACTCATTTTGTGTTTGATCCATTTCTGGTTTATTTCTAACCCTTTTAAGATGAAGGGTGAGGTTTATTTCCCCTTTTGAATTCTACTGTAGGAGCATATCTGAGGCTTATACAAAAGCACAATTTTGGGGTTCTTTTGTGTCATTTCTGTTTATTCAGAGTTGAAGTCTCAGTATTGCACATTCGCACACAGCTTAAATGGCAGCAGCAAAAAAATTTGGAAGTTTTAAAACTGTAGCTGGTAAGTAGTTCCTTGGAGTAACCCTTATGATAGTGGTGATGGTTATGTCATCAGCAGGATAAAGTGCCAGTAAAAAGGAATTAAAAAGCTGGGTTTATCTGTGCAAGAAGATTTTACGCTTATATTTAGTTTTCTTTTTTCCTGTATCACTGTACTTATTCTGGAAATAAATATCTTTTTTTTGGTCTTAAACCTTTCTCAACTGACCTGCTTGTTCCTCAGTCACATTTGCTTTTTGCTTCGCCCTAATAGTAAGAAGCTGCTTATTTATTTCTTTTTTTATGACATAAAGATGTGCAGGTGACCTACACTGTTGTTATTTCTCTCTTGGTCTTAGTACATACATTGCAACAGGTAACACCAGTCATGCTTGTAAATGTTGTATAAGCTTAACTATGATACAATAAAAATATGAATGTCATGATTTTAATAAAATTGACTTCAAAGATAGTATGGTTATGGTAGCTATGGTAACTAACACTTACTAATTAAAATATGCTAAAATTTGCAGGGGAGTGAAAAGCGGGGAAAAAAAATGTAAGTTAATGTTTTTGTTTTCATAATTTAACAGTAAAACATTTCTACATAACCTCCCCCCCCCCCCCCCCCCCCCCCCCGCCCCGGTGGATTGCCTAAGTGCCAGTCAGTTGATTATTTGCTTTTTTTTTTTTAAGAAACCCTTTAAAAACAGTAGAGTCAGAACCACATTGTAATTTTTTTATGTAAACTAAAAAATGCATAAATCTACCTACTATTTCCATAGCAAGCTCGTTCCCTGGGCAGACATGGTTGTGGAGGCTTCGTAGAGTGTTCCCTGTAGGCTGTGGCTTTATCTGCTGAATGGCTGGTAGGCGATATCTCCATGGCTTTGTGGCCTTTGTGATCATGAAATCCTAATCAGAGTTTGGTTCTAATATAATATTGCAGTATGATACAGACTGACTGTTCAGGGCAGCCAGGTTGACAAATTGTAGCTGTCATTGAGATTGATGATCTCTTTAAATGAACTTTTGAACTTTTAAAGGAAGTTTAAATAAAAGGAAGGAACCTTTTATTATAAATAGTTTTTTTGTAAAATATTTATCAGTTTCAAACTTTTGAAACGTCATTCCCGTAGTTGAGTTTCATATGCAGGTACAGAGAAAAAATTTAGAAGATTTTAACATCCTACTTGTTTTCAGGGTTTTGTTTTTGTTTTTGTTTTTTTAATTTAATGGTAATATTATATTACTGTATTTGTTTCAGAAAGGATTAAGAGAGTTGTTCCATAATAGCTATAATCCTTTGTGTTCAATGTGTTCAGAGTATTGTACAAATATTAACAAATCTGCACGACGCTTTAGTGGGGTAAATGGGACCAGTAAGATGGAAAGGTATTCAAGGTCAGTATTTAAGTAAATACTGGATCCAGGATTAAAACTGTCCCCAGTCTTGTAAAGAGCATGATTTCCTGTTTCTCAACTTAAAGTCTTGTCTTTACTTGATCTTCCAGCTCTATCAGTTTCTACTGCAGACAAAAACTCTTCTAATACTGCTAAAAGTTAAATGGAAGGGAGAGTTCTGCTGACAAAGAATAAAAGAATATTTCTAGCAAAGTTTTAGTTTTGAACTGTGTTGCTTTTGGTTAATTATTTTTAAAGAGGCTTTGTATTAACTTTTGAGTTAAGAAATAGATGACGTATTAATAATGGAAAATAATAAAGAAGATATATTTAAGTTTTTCTTGCAGTCTGACGTATCTGGACTGATCTGAACAGTGCTGATAAATGAGTACGTGCAAAAGGAGAATGTTGGAAAATATTTAAATGTCTTCGTGTGCATTAGAAATTTGTCTACAAATGGGGGTCTTTATCAAAAACTCTTCACTCCTAGCAGTATTAAACTGAATAGCTCTGTTGCTCTCCTAGAGGAAAAAGTGTGCATTCAGACCTCATCTTTTGTTCCTTCAGTAGCTGGCATGGTAGATTGTGTTTTGTGAGAGCAGCAGCAGGTCCACGCTCTGTGAATTTACTTGTATTATTGTATTGAATATTAATAAGGGAGAGCTAGTCTTGACGTAGGACTTCAGCCAGAGCTTAGAGATAGAAGTTTTTTATATTATCTGTCCTCCACTTTTTTAGGATTTTGGCTCCTTAGTCTTTTTCTTCGCTCTTAGTGCCTTTGTACACAACAGGTGTGGCTTCTTCTCTATCATCAGGGGACAGTCTTAATTCAGGCTTCTGGCACATCATAGAATCAGAATGGTTTGTGTTGGAAGGGACCTTAAAGATCGTCTAGTACCAATCCCCCTGCCGTGGGCAGGGACACCTCCCAGTAGACCAGGTCACTCAAAGCCCCATCCAGCCTGGCCTTGAACACCTCCAGGGATGGGGGGCATCCACAACTTCTCTGGGCAACCTGTTACAGTGTCTCACCACCCTCACAGTAAAGAATTTCTTCCTAATATCTAATCTAGATCTACCTGCTTTCAGTTTATAACCATTACCCCTCGTCCTATCTCTCCACTCCCTGATAAAGAGTCCCTCCCCACCTCTCCTGTAGGCCCCCTTTAGGTACTGGAAGGCTGCTATAAGGTCGCCCTGGAGCCTTCTCTTCTCCAGGCTGAACAACCCGAACTTCTTTAACTATCATCTCTAAACCTGCCAAGTGGTAATTTAAGACCTTTCTATCTTGCCTTTTGCCAATCTGATTAATAATTATTTTCACTCTGTTTCCAGTTCTTTACACTTAATTGAAATTCAGTCCACAAGATTGAGTGGCCTTTTTTGGCCACTTTCTTAAGAGCATGGCTTCACTTTCACGTGTTTATTGGCCTGGCCTGTCGCAGTGCTGCTTGATACGTTGTTTTTCTCTGACTTCTTTGCTCACTCTTCTTTTTGTTCTGAAAACATTCTTCTGGTCACTGCGTGTTTATTGTCATCTTCTCTTCCTGAGGAAGTGCTGCAGGGCTATTTAAGTTCTTTAGTTCAAGATCAGGTTGGATGGGGCTTGGAGCAACCTGGTCTAGCGGGAGGTGTCCCTGCCCATGGTGGGGGGTTGAGATGACCTTTAAGGTCCCTTCCAACTCAAACCATTCTGGGATTTTATGATTCAATTTTGGGGGTGAAACTAGCCCAGGTGATGGTAACTCTCAGCTCTACCTTTTCATTGCTAACTTTTCTCACTTAAATTTGTTGTCAGCTTCCCTTTCTGACATTCTTATGCACAAATCTTTCTTTCAGCTTATGCTTAGGATGGCCCAACATATTTCCCCACTGTTTTTGTCGGTTTCTCTTGATTTTAGAGTGGGGAGGGGAAACGATCTTTTCTGTCATTCCCAACCCAAAGTCTTGCTGTCTTGTATTCTTCTTCATCTGCTTTTATGCTTACACCCAGCTTTACCTTTCTGTCCGACTGAATATACTTCATGTAGTGTTTTCACTGTGCCCTTTGCTTGTTTCTGTAATCTCTTTTTCTTTGTCCTTCCAACAAAGCTCTCCTAGTCTGCAAAAAAACAAAAAAGGCAAAACAATATAGTAAATTATACCATCTAAATCCTGAATTGACTGTGTGAGCACTCAGTTGAACCCTCTTTTGCACTCAACCCCTCCTTCTAGCTGCATCAAGTTCGATAGCACCTGTCCGCTTCAAATAACTTTTGCATTTCTATGGCTGCCCGTTATCCTGTGTTGTCTGTTACTGTCATTCTGCGTTTCTTCTTCTTTGGTAGTGCTCTTAACCTCAGTGTACTACTAGCTGAGAGATGTTTTTTATGAGGTGAGTTTTTCTTCTTCTGTACCCTGAATATCTTCTGAGCCAGCAGGATCATTACGTTTTCTGAAATCTCTTCTGTTCTTCCTGTTTAAGTCCTCCTTTAATGTTTGCATTAAATTAGCTACAAAAGTAATTTATAATTCTTTTTTTCCACTTTCAAATAAACTAGGTGGTGCTTTTTTTCCTTTAATTTTTTTTTTTTACTATCATGCTGTTTTCCTTCTCAGTCACAGCAATATTGATTATTGTTTATTTATTCTGAAGTGGCACATAGGAATCCATGCCCTGTTGTGCTTGGTGTGTATATTTGCTTTGAAGCACCAAGTATATCTTTGGTTGTGAGTGTTTTTGCTTTGGTTTTTAAGTGTCTTGTACTTTATGAACTGTAACCGATGCACAACCTGCCAAGGCAGGTGACTTTCTCTGCTGTGTAGAAGCAGCCTGGCTAAATCAGTAGTGAAGCAGTTCAGTGCAGCAGCGTGGGGGGAATTTCATACAGGTGTTGCCCATATGTGTTGGGTATATGCCTGGAAATAGGAAGGGTGATGGTAAATTTTTTCATCTGTCAGTATATCATTTTTCACAAAGGGTGGAATTTTTTTGAAGGCTTAGTGGAAGGACAAATTTTGCTCAAGGTTCTTTCGTTTTATTATTGTAAGATTTATAGCATCGCCAAGCCCCTTATTTGGACTGATCCCAGACCTGCCATCCCTCATCCATTTGGAGTGCAGAACTCTCTTCCTCTATTTTTCCAGCTTTTACTCCAAAGGTGGAAAAAAAATCAGCATTTGAACTATTTTTTGAAGGGATTAGTTTATTCAGTCCTTACTTCTGAATTAGAAAGCTAGGAATGTTTTAAGGAGACTTTGAGATTTCTATAGTTTTATTCTACATCCCACGATAGGGTTTTCAATTTTAGAGCACTAACATATTTTCATTTGAATTTAACCAACTCGCTTCCTGCCCTGTCAAAATTGCTTTGTCTGCCGCAGTTCTCTGCCACTCTAGACTTAAAGCTGTTACCTTTTGGCCTGGATCCACCCATCCCAACACTGAAATGAAGGCCTGGCTGAAGAAAACATTCCAGGAACAGTTTATCCTTTGCTAGTTGATACAGGTTCTCTAGTGCAGGGTTGCTTTTTTGGCTGTTCTTGCGGCACTGCTGAGGCCAAATATCTTCCCGACCACTCTGAGGTTTCTCAGCGGTTTACTTTCTTCTTACTACCCGAACAACTTTGGTAGGTGGCCCCATGGCGGGGATGGGGAGAGGTGCTGTCGCGTGAGCTGGCTCTTGAGCCCTGAACTTCAGTACCTTGTGGAATTGACTGGCAAGGTCTCTCCAAGTCTGACCTTTTCCTGGAGTACAGTTGTTCCAGCATGCTTTATTCTGTTTATCAAATAACAGAATACAGTTTTCTCTGATGTTATGGCTACTATGCACAAAAGCAATTTTTCGTAATTTACATGTGTCTTCCAGAATGTCCCTTCTTAAGGGACAGAGGGCATCAGTGTTGTCCAGTTTTGTATCCTGCTTCTACCCTCTGTATTTTGTTACAAGTACTTAATTAGGTGTGTTAAGTGCTAGTTCTCAGTAACAGGTATCACTGAGCCACTTAGCTGTGTATAGGAAAAACAATAGACACAGCTTTACAGGGATCTGATCCAGACCACCTCAGGGAAGGTATAATTTTTAACTTGTAGCAACATTTAAATGACTGTGGACAGATTCGGGTCACTACAAAATGAGGCTCTGAGCTACAAGGTCTGCCCTTCTCTCTCTTAGTGTGTTCTGTAGCTTCGGGCACTGAATTGCAGCTTGTCCAGCCGTTTGGTTCATATTCTGGTTTTCTTCTGGCTCAAAATTGTACATGTTTTGCTTTTTGCTGGATTCTTCTTTTGTACCTGTCTTTTGTAGGCTGGCACAACAACAGACGGAGCGTCCTAAGGAGAACTGCTCTAAATGCACATTTGTGTTTCTCCTACCACTCCCCCTGGTCTTCTCTCACTCCCTCCAACCCCGTCCCAAATTCCATTAATATTTACAGAACAAGAGCCAGTACTCCAGCATTAGCCTCAAATTCAGAATGAGATTTTTCTGGCTCTGTCTGCAGCTGATGTAGAAGACAACAGAGGTTAGAAATCCACTTTAAAAAAAAAAAAAAAGAAAGAAAAACAAAAGGCTTTTTCATATCCAACACACTAGATGAATTGTGTTAGGTATAAATAGGCCTACAAAGACCAGAGCATATGTAAGAAAATATTATACGTATTGTTGTTGTAAGGCAGAGGAACATAAAATTATTTGTTCATTAAATAAATCAAAAATTCTTCAGCTTTAACTTATATGAACTCAAATTTTCAAATTTTATGTGGGGAGAAAAGAGTTCCTTTCTTCAACTTACTGATTCATTTACAGGATAAGCAGTAAAATCAAAAAGTCAAATGAAAAGATTTAGCAAACATGAAAGAGAACCATGTTGATAGTTACACACCAGTAATGTATAAACTAAGCATTTGTAAGGAGCATTATATAAATAAACTTTTACCTTCGGTCCACCAGTGAAGTTTTGTAAACATGGATTTCATAGGCAAACTGAGAAACTGGGAGGGGAGTAGAGAGAATGAAGAATTCGGTTAATTTGCATTGTTTTATTTGACCCCAGACTATTTTCTCTGTTTCTCTTGTTCAGTGCACAAGATGTATTCATAACCTTTATAAATGGACTTAATAATAAAAAGCCAAAATCAGAAGACAAATATTTCTGTTCTTCCAAATTGTTTTTGTTTTAATGTTGTTTTATTTGTCAGAAAGTATTTGCTGACTTCCACTGTAGTCTGCACATGCTCTTGCTCCTCTGTGACCCCTTTCTGTGAGTGTTTCAAGACTTGCTTTTCCCTGGCCCTGGGAAGGATGGCTGGTGTCCGTTTCCAGTTTGCCTGGGGTTCTGGCTACTGGTGACCTCAGCTAGTTGCCAGCAGACAGGTTTTTTTTTAAACTGTGTGAAGTAATTGGATTGCATCCATCTTGTTATGAGGCCAAGGGTTATTTCAGAGCACAGAAACTGATCTGCATTCTTTAAATGTAGAAGGAGTTCATCTGCACGTTCTGTGGAAGATGATTTGGCAAAGCAGCCTAGAGAAGCTGGCTCTGCAGTCTGCATGTGCTGCTCTTCCTCTAAGGAATTGTGAGAACATATTTTAGCACAGGATTCCTTAATCTATCAGATCCCCCAAAATACATAGTCACAGAAAAAGTTGATTTGTTTGGCTTTTTTCATTCAATATGGATTTATTTATTTTTAAATTTCTGTCCTTCCAAGAAGATACCAATACCCATCAGTCTGTCCTCTATTGTGTAAATTTGTATTTATTTTTTTTGCTTAGGAAGGGCTCTCTTATTTTCTCCTCTGCTCTCTCACAGTAGAATTGGGTTATCTCACTTTTCTGATGAACCTACATTTTCCAGATAAATGAAAACGTAGGGGTTTATTTTTCAAAACTGAAACAGTTGGATTGCCTTTTTGTTTTACTGGGATAAGCATCCGTGATGCTCTGGGGAATGGAGAATGATCTAAAATAAGCCTAGCTGTTTTTTGTTGTTTATCTGTTTCTTTTTGCATCTGTCTTAGTATTTATTGCTACCATCTGCATTTCATTTCAGGTTGTCTAATGTCTTATTCTGCATGTTCTGTGCCTATTCTCTTTACATAGCCTTGGGCTGCAATATCACCATTTGCCGACTTGAGATCCATTTCTATCTGTAACAAAATGAATTGCATTCATCTGTGTAATTCATTTCTAATGAATGCCTTGCTCCTCATTAAACAGTGATTTACCTTTGTTTCCCTTTTCTACACTGTCAACACTAACCATTTTGAAGTCCTGTGGAGAGATGCTAATTTGAGAAAGCAAAAGTCAATGCAACTAAGCACTCACAAATGCCATCCTCGTTGGCGCTTTCAAAAATATTCATGGGACACTTTGCGAAATAGACACTTTGCAGGTGGATAAGAAGACTCAAAATGTTTTCTTGTTCCTAAGCTTTCAATGACAAGGAGAAATGTATTTAAACTCTGAAGTGCATTTAAACTCTTTGTACAATGTCTTGAACAGGTAGCCAAACTTGTGAATCTTTTAAGACCTTGCCTGCTCTGCAAGAATTTTGTGGATCACAGGCACAGTTTGGGCGACTCTAGAGTATATTGATTCACTATCCCCTCTGCACCTTTTCAGGAATATTAAAATATTTCAAACTTATTTTCAGAATAATGTTTTGAAATACTTAATTTTAAGATACGTTAGAATGTTTCAGACTTGAAAAATATTTTACATCAATTTTTTCATGGGATTCAAAGATTAATACAATCATTTACTGGCGTTGTATATCTGAAAGGAAAAGGATTAGTACCATTAACTAATGAAATAGGGGTCGTACAGTAATTTTGTTATGGATTTGGTCCCTATGCAACTTCTCTGTAATGCCCTTTCAACCTGTCCTGCAGCATCCCCTTTTCCAGCCCTGCAGTTTGCAGAGCAGGAGAATCTGCCATGTGTGCAAATAGATCTGTACTGGTGACAGATGATGGTTAGAGTATAGGATGAGTTACCAAGCTTCTTTTGACTTTAAATCTAAGCAGAGTTTCAAATGCATCAACGGATTATGAATATGAAAATACTGCTGGTAAACATAATTTAAAGCAACACAGATGTTGTTGTACAGAAGTTGTTTTATTTACAGCATCTTTAATTCTTATTTTAGTGATAGTACAAGCTACTCACTGGTGCTTTTCATCACTCACATGAATTTAGCTTGGCATTTTACAGTATTTACTCTTGTGTTTGGCCAGATAGATCCCCTGTTGAAACTCTAGAATTGTCAGTGAGCATCAGTTGAGTTACACCATGGGTTAATTTGATCATAGTATTATGAGGGGACTGAAGCATGGGAGGTTCTTTTAAATGGTCTTGCCTAAGTCATGGAGTATTTGGAAGTAAGAACACTGATTAATGTAACAAAATTTTATTTTTAATATACGTTTTAGAGGACAAAACTGACCTTGAGAACAGTGTGATGCAGAAGAAAATTAAAATCCCCAAACTCTCTCTCAATCACGTAGAAGAAGCTGGGGAGGTTACAGATTATGGGGAAGAAGATGTGGAGCTTAGACACAGTAAGGTACTGAAGTCTTGTCTTTTTTTTTGTTTTGTTTTTCCTTTTTTCCCCCCTTTTTTCCTTTTTTTCTTTTTTCTTTCTTTTTTTTTTTTTCTTTGTTTTTGGAAGTGCTTGGGCAATATTCAGATGTCATAGCTTAAGAATTCCAGGCCTGCTTTTGATCCCCTTAAAACACTGTGTTTGGTGAAATTGGGTCGAATTGTGTGTGGGGGGGGTGGGTACGGGTTCTCAAAACCTGATTTCTGTGCAATTGAACATTTTCCTGTTTATACCGTCTGCACAATTTAATTGCCATCTGAGATTTTTGGAACAATGCTCTTCCACTTTGGCCCAGAGTGCTTTAAAAGTCACCAGTTACATGAATGTTGAGCAGCTGTTCTTGGTGGCACTTGTGACCTCTTGCGCGTTGCTTGTCTGGAATTGGAAGGGGTGCTCTGAGAATTACCAACTACAGCAGTGGGTGAGAAGACAAATTGACAGGGCTGCATCCCTCCAGTGTAACTGCCAGTTGCCTTTTTAGGACCAGATGTCAGAAAACCACTATGTAAATGTATTTATTTTTTGATATCGGTGATTTCTTTAAAAGTCTGCCAACCTTCAGAATAAAATACTGCTCTGTGGCTTCATATGTTTTGCAGCTGCAGGAATGATACTAGTACATTTCTTTATGGTGGGCCAACATATTTTTTTATTATATTTTTTTTTATAACATGCGTGGAGCAGGCATAACATCAAATAATCTCATTTTCTGCCACATTACTCATGGATATTGTGGTATGGGAATTGATAGTGTCAGCTTCTTGTCTCTAACCTATGAGCTACATTTGCTTTCCTTGCAGTTGCTTGGAAGTTCAAATGCTTTTTTCCAGATTTGGCCAATAAAACTTAGTGACTTTTTACCTGTACTGTCACATTTTAATGCCACTATCCAGGCCCCGGAAAAGAGGTGTTCTTTAATTTCTAGGGTTTGTACAGGTGACTGAAGGTAAATTTCTGCTGAGAGTTCAAAGGACATGAAGCCTCTGCAATGCAGTATTAATATAGGAGGAATCAGTTGATGAGAAAGATGAGACTGGATGATATATTCTGTCTCCAGCTTCTGTGTTTTCAGTTCCCTTTCAGTGTTTGCTGATAGTGTTAACTCAGTCACTTGCATCAGGCAGTTGGGTGAAGGTGCTAGAGGAATAGTCAGAGGAGGTTTTGTCTCCCAAAGTGTGGGAAGGACAAACCCTCTGTTCACAAACCAGCTTTGGATGGTACGCTGCTTTCATCTCGGATGCCGTTGCAGGTGACAAACATAGCACGTAGTTGATTCTTTCTCTTCCTTATCAGAAAATCAATTGCTGTCGGAAATCTAAATGTTAGGGGTAAGCTTTAAAGGAAAAGAGAACCAGATCCAATTTTTAAAAAAAAGAAAGTAATTATCTTTGTATATGGCATCAAGTGACCTATATACACTCAGCTTGCAAGTGTTGCAAAACTGCAGAAAGGCAGGCCTCAGAAATTTGTATATGCATTTAGCTGAATTATGCGTGCATGATAGTTATGATGTATCTCCACAAGAATCTGTTAGGCAAAACATTTTTGCAGGCAGACTGTGCCTTGCTTTTTTTGGAAAACAAGAATATTAACAGTTCCCAAGCCTGTAGAATTGTAATTTGTATTACATCTTGCTGCTCTCCTAATTTGTTTATTTTTTATTGTAACATGCAGAGACAAGATGGGAGGAAACAAAGTGAAGGTACACACAAAAGCATTGAAGCAGTTGTTGCTCGGCTTGAAAAACAGAATGGGATGAGTCTCAGTAATACTTCCAGCCCTGAGGAGGCTTTTATGGAGACTTCAGAAAGCATGAACAACATGGACGATGCTGTAGTTCCTCGGATTCTGTATGAAGAATTGCTGAGGAGTTACCAACAGCAACAAGAAGAAATGAGACACATCCAACAGGAGCTTGAGAGAACGCGGAGACAGCTTGTGCAACAGGCAAAGAAGCTAAAGGAGTATGGGGCACTCGTGTCAGAAATGAAAGAGCTCAGAGACTTGAACAGGAGGCTCCAGGATGTACTGCTTCTAAGACTAGGTAGTGGTAAGTGCCGGACTTAAATGGGACTAGTTTTAATGAATTTTGCAAGTGTGATCAATAGTAATGGAAACTTATTTGAAGAATAGCAGTGGTTGTTAAACTGGACATTGAATGTTAAAAGGGTTTTCTGCTATGGCTGTACAATATGTGTCAAATTTGTATGCTATGTACGTCTGGGTTTTTCTTTAATGATAGTAGAGGTCTTTGTGCTGGTGTGGTTGAATCAGAGTTCCATTTTAAGCAGCTGTATTTTAAAGAGTCTCTGACCTTCCAGTATATGCTGAAAAAGATAATAAAGCATCATCTGCAAAATATACCAATATGTTCCAATTTCAGAAGAAAGAAAAGGCAGTGGAATTAAGATTTGGTTTAAAACCATTTTATTCTTTTCAGTTAGGGATTTTGTTTATTGTTATGTAAGTGACTGTGTTGCCTTCTGTTTTTTGCCCCCTCCTCCCATTAGCAGCTCATTAGAATGTGATTTGTTCCTGAACTACTTAGCAGTGGCTTTAAACAGCCATGCTAGTTGAAAAATAATGGATTGTTAAAAAATAATTCAAAAAACTTTTTATATTAGTGTCCCGTTTATCAACACTTGTTACGAAATGCAGGTTTGTGTAATTTGGATTTAAATTTTAAATATCTCGAGTCAATTGCTCATTTGTTTTGGTTTATAACAGTTATTTAACCATTATGTTGGAATAAAAGGGAAAAAAGACAAAATAAAAAGTTCATCCTTTTCATTGAAGATGGCACCCTTGGAATACCTTCAAATATTTTACTAATTTATTTGCTATTAGAGTGTGGTACTGCTGTGTTGAAGATTTGCTCAGTGACTGAAACTTGGTTCAAATTTGTGCATCCAAACTTAGCATGCTGTTTCTTATGTCTGCCTTTGTGTATCTGGAAACTTAATTTTTGCATGTAAATTGGATATTGGCTCTTCTACTTGACTTGAAGGAGTGCATGCAATTTGCATGTGGGTCTGAGTTCCATTCACGTACAAACCCGAGCCCGAGAGAGCATGTGCCTGTGCTGTAGCATGTGTTAAGGTGTGCCGGCAAGTTTTGGAGCCAGGTTCTCGAAGTAGCACCTGACAATTTAAACTGGGTGTTTGACTGTGAATGCTCATCATTGTTACACTGTGCATAATTAAAATGTCATTACTTATTATAAACATTCTAGTTAACTTTTTAAATAAAACTAAATAGGCAAGGTTTCCACAGTCTGAAAAACGCGATGTGGTTGGCAGTAGATTCCACTGAGCCTTCTAAAATTTTCCTTGGATGGAAAGATGTTTCTTCATCTGCAAGTAGTTAGCTGGAATTTATGCGAATGGAACACCAGCCAGATGTTAGTAGGCAATGGGGCTGAACGGCGTAAAATACCAATTTAGTTGGTAGACTTGACAGCAGTTTGAGTGGTGAGACCAGCAATGAAATGAAGACAGATTCTGAATTCTGTCTCGTTTCTTTCACTTTAAGAAAGAAGGGATGCATTTTTCACTTGAGCCCAATCAAGAAAGGTAGAAGAAAAAGGAAAGAAAAGAAAAAACCAAAAACCAAATCCTCTTGGAAAAAATGCTGAATCTTCTTTAAATACTTGAATTTCCATTGTATCAGTCTGGCATCTGCTTTACAACTGAAAATAAATCTTGATTACATTGAAGACAAGTTCTTTTAATTTAAACACATACCTGGACAAATATGAATCATAGGTAACTTCCAAAAAATTCCCTTGTTCTTATTACATGTATGGAACTTTTCACAGATGACAAAGGTAGAATTTGGCCCTATGGGCTGTGTCCTGCACAGGGTGTGTGTTTCCTAAGACTCAGTGTATTAATGGCTGATAACTCTGTTGCCTTTCCTTATAGCCTATTCACAGTAGAGAAACAACCAGATTCTAGACAGATCAGTACAAAATTTATGAATGATTGGAAAGCGAGACATCTTTGGCAAATTATAAATTAGGGAGTCTGATGACAGTATGAAAAAGTGCTACTTTTAATCAAGAAACAGATATATAAAGACTTCTTTAGTCTTCCTTACTTTTCCGGCTTATAAATGAGGTATGTTTGGGTATGTGAATAATCTGTGGAAATTGTTCAGAAAATAGATTACATCCTAAATTCACCTTCAGTTGTTGCAGCAATCTTTTAAACCTAGAGTTTCAAATTACGTGTAATTTATGTTACGCTGCACTTCTAGCAGGCTGGACTTAATGCAAACTAATTGCATTTCTGTTTCACCTTAGAGACTTCTGATTTCTTTGCATGAGATGACAGCTGTTTTGTGCTGATGAATTGCAGCTGTGGGAAACGCGTGCCTGTTGCCATTTTAAACTTGCAGATCAAATATAGAACAGCCTCTTGAGCTAACATTCAGTCAAGTATTCAGTCTGCTAATTTCCCATCAATATGTTGATTTCAGTGAGAAGCAAGAAGTCAATGTATTCTGTTTCAGACCTAGGCCTTCATCTCTGCTACTAAACTTGAGCCGCTCTTGTGGGAAGAGTGAGGTTCTTAATCTTTCATATGGTGACACTGAATTGCTCTTTGGTTTAAAAAAGCCTTGAAAGCAGATGTGGCAAATAACAGTAGTGAAATCAGTACTGATCCATGGATGTTTTGAAGCTTCTTTATGATTTTGGTACGCTGTTACCCAACAGATCCCTTCCTGGAGGAGGCAGGCATTTGACCAGGGCTCTAGGGACCAAGGAATAGGTGAACACGATGACTGTTGTGGAAGAGGTTACAGTATCCCTCATCTGAGTGCCCTGAAGAATGTGTGCAGCCAAAGCCTCTTTTCCCTTACCTGTTTTGGGATCAGGAAGCCCTGCGATTGCAGGATTTTGCAGGTTTATCTTTAGTGTGTTTCCAGGTACAACAGAAAATCTTGCCCTGTTTTTATCAGTAGAGAGTAAGGTGATTTAGAGAATTAAATCACTGACTCTTCCATGTAGGGCAACTTTAAATAGTCCTTGGATTGCAAAAGATAAAAATTTCAATAACTTTTGAAAAAGTAGTTGTCTCCAGGGTAAGATCTGTGCAGTTTGCTATGGCTCTATATATGGCCAGAAGTAGTGAAGTTGTATCAGGGATAATGTTCGAGTGTTGTTTGGTCCCTGATAAATACTGTATTTTCATGTTGTATTGCTAAGAATTAGTGTTACTCTGAAGTCAGGGAATATATTCACCGTCATTCATTCATTCATCAACACACACACAGCCCCCCAAGTGGTTATTTTTAATCCCAGTTTAATTTCAGTGATCCAGTTTGCAGTGTCTTGGTATTTGTGTCATGCCACATGTAAGGCATTGCTTTTATTCAGCTTTTCTAGATTTGTTTGGCTTTTTGATGTTAAAAAAAAAAAAAGGCCAAGGTTTCTATCAAGTAGGAGTCCAGGGAGTACCATACATATAATGTTTCCCCTTCTCTAACTCCTCTTGTTTTCGTTCAAATTCTAGTAGGCCATGTGGAAAAACTGCTTGCTGCTTGCAGATATATATGGACCACTTTATCAGTTAATTTAATTTGGCTTATTTACTAATTTTTGAGTAGTGCATAGCCTAACGTGCGTTTTTGAGGAAAAGGGTGAAGGGAAGATGAAGGGAAGCCTTCTACTGCTTCATCCTGCATTTGAAGTTGCTCGCCTCTCAGATATTATGGAAACTCTACAATCAGAAGGAGAAAGCTTTTGCAATAAAACATCCTTTTTCAGTTTTGAAGAATTGTCTTTTTTTTTTTTTCTTATGATCCTTATTTCATAAGTGCTATCATTGTTAAGCCTTTAGGTAGTGGCATATATTTTTGAATGTCCCGTTCATCATCTTTCAAATAAGATACAGAGCATAAGAGGTCCAGAGAGGGGAAACTTGTTGAGTGCGGTGTATGGTAAATTGGGCACACAACTCCCATTAGTAGTAGGACGATAATGAGGGGTTGCATGTCTAATTCACAACACGCCGAGCTGAAAATGCACTGTTTAGTAGCTGGTGAAAGTAGCTGCGAGGACTGCCTAGTTAGAGGCAGATTTCTCTTTGGGAAGGAAAAATGAGTAGAATATAAAAGATGACGATAAAAGTTTTAAAGGCTTTCTGTTGGGTGACTTCTAAGCAAGCAGCAAAGCATGAATTGCAATAGAGGGGTTTCTGACCTGTTAGAGCTATTGTTATCGTGGACTTCAATCAGCTGTTTTTCTTGGGGAACTCTGGAAACCAAATCCTAGCTGTGTCAATATATGATGATAAACAAAACAGTAAAAGACTTCTAAATAGCAACTAGTAAAAGTGTTTAAACTGAGATAAGTATTTCCTTCCAGGAAGAAGGTGGTTGTTTTTTGGTGTTTCCCTCAAAGTGACTTTCAAAGTATAAGAAAACTCAAAATAGGACTTTGTTGAAGAATGTGCTCTTAAAGTAACAGCTAGAAGATCACTTCTTAACTTCACACTGGCAATTATATCACTGCATCTGCTTGTTTAGGTGTGCCCACACTGAGATGTGTGTGCAGGCTTTGGGTGGTTTAATCAAGCCAGGACTTTCCCTCAATCTGAATCAGTTTAGCACTCTCAAATTTAGAAAAGTTAGTTTTTCTTGGTCATACCACTGTATATCCATGACAGTAGAGTTGCTTATTAAGATTACTATGAAACTATAATGCAAATGGTATGTTTCTTGTGGCTTCTCTGTGCCATGCATATGGCTCTTAAAACGCTGAGTTGGCAGCACTGCAGTATAAGATTATCTGAGTTACCAAGATGACTATTAGTTGCTGAGTGTCAAGTGGCAATCAGCTGAGAACACTTAGCTAGCTATGGAGGTGGAGAATAAGCTATAGGATAAATGTCAGATGCTGACAATGGAGGAAATGCTGATATCGCTGTATAATAATCGGTAAATCAAGCATCACAAAGGAGGAGGACGAATGAATACTTTACTTGTTCCAGGTACAGGAACTATTTAAGATACGTGACTCAAGACATAAGCTGTGGTGCCAGCTTGACTTGCAGAGTTAGATCAATTCAGGGCTGGGTGTATGTGCGCAAACACTGAGGGGAGATGCTGAACCGTGACGGTGACCTGATTATTGAATTTTCATTTGTTGAAGATGTCAAGGTTGGGCTACAGAGAGCTGCAGCGCTCTCAGCTCCAACCTGGTGCAATGTAGTTCTTACAAGTGGGTGAGTTGATCCTTATAGTTCTTGGAAGTGGCTGATTACCGTGGTGTCCAGGGTCTGAGCTGGCAACCTTGCTGTGTTAACAAACCGCCGTCCCCGCCTGGAACTTCAGTGACTGCTGGAGCTTCTCGTGAGCCCAGAGACAGACATCAAGAGACAAGGATAGGCTGGGGCCATAGCCTCTTCCTAGGCTTCTGGTCTAACAGCTGCAATGAATGGAATATGAAATCCAGTTCATCAATTATTTTATTTTGTGTTTCTGTCTTTTTAGGAATGCTTTATAAATTTGATCTGGAAAAGAACAGTTGATGACTGACAAAATAATTATCCTCCTTTGAAGCCTCAAACATATGCTTAGTAGTATTCTGTTGTTTAATGTGTGTTTAATTTTTGTTGATTGCATTAAAAATAAAAATCAGTGTGTTGGATGGATTGGACAATCAAAATTCTAATTTATGTGCGTTTTTTAACCTTGGATACTCTTTCTATGCATGATACTTTAGCATAAGTAGCCTAAGCCTGTTTCCTTTATAGCATTTCTGTAGATCCTCACTATTTTTAATATATCTCTGTTATATCTAAAAAGATTTCAAATTTCTAGACAATTTGTAATTCTATATGGGTAATTTATGTAATTATCACAGTAAATTACACAGGTTTCTCTGCAACTATATAGTAATTCTTATTTGAAGAGTTACTATTGTTGCTTTTGGTTTATACTTTCAGTGTCATTTTAACCTAATTTCTGTAGTGTGCATGGAAGCATTCTTACCCGTACCTGTAATTGTCCATATGCTTTAAGAATAAAATTAAACGTTTACATTAAAATTAAACATTTTAATGTTTATAAAGCAGAGTTACTTATCCTGCTTTTATTTACTGGTGTTCAGAAGTAGGATTTTGGTTTAGACTCTTTCTAACTTTAAAATGAACATGACTAATGTGTTACTTTGTGCTAACCGTGGGTGATGAAGTGATTGATCTCATGTTCTCTGAGATAGCAGACAGCTCTCTTTTCTTAACTGTCTAGGACCTGCCATTGAGCTTGAAAAAGTAAAACCAGAAACAATTGAGCCTGAACCTGAGGTACAGAAGACCTTCAGTGAGGAAGCAAATACATCAACGTACTATCCTGCCCCTGTTCCAGTAATGGACAAGTATATTCTCGAGAATGGAAAGGTATTTTAAATTAAATATAGCATGACTAATTTGTAAATGCCCATCAGCTGATTTTCTCGTGGTATTTTCATGATCTCAGGAGTTTTGCATGGTAGCAGCTTATACAAGCTTCCTCAGTTTTTATAAAGGCATGCTGTTATGCTGAGGATAACTGAAATTATACAAATATGAGCAGCATAGAAAATTATCCTCAGTGATGAGAGCACTGAATGCTGTGTGATACAAGGAATATAATTATTAAATATGCATGCACAAGCACATTGGCATAGTCTTCAATTGGTGACATACCACCGAATATAGACCAAAGTCAGGAGCCCACATTATAAAGTTACGTTAGTCTGTTTAAAAGAAATACTTTTCCCTAAAAGGTCTTTAACGTTATAATGTGCTGTAGTCCTATTGCAGAAAAACCTTCATGTTTTGGTTGAATTGGAGTCAAGTAGATAATTATGAACCCTGGAATGAAAATTGGCTTCCTTGAATCCGATATGGTGTTGCCACTTAATTGAGCTGATGTAGTGCTACTTTGCAGATACTTTTATAAAGTTGGTGAAATACCATCCAGCTACAGATTGCCTGAACCTGACTGATAGTTTTTCAGACTTCAGGGTGTTTAACACGTTGTCTGCTCATCTACCAAGGCCTGCTTTTATAGCTGCTACCGTTATCATTAAATGAACATTGTATTTCTTTTAAAAAAAAAAAGTCCTTCCAAATTGCCTGTGCAGATCCTGTTTCTTAAGGTATATATGCATTCGGAACCATAAGCTGAGAACCTTTTAGGAGGAAATGCCCATTTCAGCTTTGGCATACAGTGGAATTACTGATGGAATAGCATGAAATATTACATTTTCAGATGTGCATTACAAGATTGACTCCAGAAGTGTCTGTCATTCTTGAAGCTGAATTTGACATAATTGTTGAAGACAAAATGTATGTGAAAAATAGTATATTCTTGGCAGTTTGACAAATACTTTGTTCAAATAGCTTTTCTTGCCTAATATATTTAACATATGTCATTTGCTTGTATATTTTGTGTATATTTGTGCAATGAAAACTTAGCATATATTACTGTGAGAGTTCGGTTTACCTTCTTTTTTTCCAGTTAAGGTTTGTGGGATAGGGCACATCCTTTAGTATTTGTATGCATCTTTTCTTGCACCTTTATTTCATCTGCCAGCTCCTTGGCACTTCTGTTGCTGAAGTTTTCTCTGTCTTTACAGATATTAAAATCTCTTTAACTTCCTTTTTGTAATTTTGGTCTTTCTTTAAGTTTACCTATTTACTGGGGCTTCAGCCAGCTCAGATTCCAGAAATGTGAACTAATAACGTATTTACAGTGTTGGAGGGTAGTTTTTTCAATTTTTCTTATTTATGCCTTTTTTTCAGTACTACTTTATTGACATGCACCACTAGAGTAGGTGAAATACTTTTTTAGAAATCTTGCCCTTTGTGGCATCGGATTTGATCTTAGTAGGATTCTTTCAAAGCAGATAAATCTCTCCTCTCCAGAGGGAGAACAGAGTTACTGAAAAAGAGTCTATGGCATTCATTTAAAGAAAAGAAGAAGTAAAAAAAAAAAAAAAAAAAAAAAAAGAAAGAAAGAAAAAAGGGTCCATCTTCTGAGATACATTTTAGATATATTGCACGTTAGCACAGTTACAGTGGTGAGCATTGCTTTGAATTTGCTGTTGTTTCTGTTACGTTGTGCTTGAAGGTTGATCCTGCGTTTGCTGAAATTGGGGGTAAAGTTCCCATTGATTTCATCAAGCCAAGGGTCTGGCCCATGGGGCAGCTCTTCCAGCAAGAAGGAAATGGCTTCTGAATCTGGAGCAGAGTAAGCTTCCCGTAGCTTTGGGAGTAATAGGAAACGGTACCGAGCCTGTTTTACAGAGAGGTAAACTGAGACATGGACAGATGAAATTCCTTGCCGTAACAGTGCTAGAAATAGAAAAAGGGAGACATAATATTTCTGTGTCTGTGGCTGTCTGTCACGTAGTTGCTCTTACCATAGGTGTTTCATACCAGTGATAACTTATTTTAATAAATGAAGTATGTTCAAAGAAGACATGATCTATCTGAAACATAAATATTAAAAATATTTGCTGTAACTTGTTTTCTTTTAAGTAACTTCAAGCTAATGAATAATGTAGTAGCTTAAGAGACTAAACATTCTTTAGCAAAGACAAACTCTAATTTTGGCAGAGCAGAATCAGATTTTTGATCAAATACAGCACTCTCTGCAACTAATGTAATACAGACATCCAAAATTTGGCATGTCATAACATTCCTAATCTTAGTTATTTTCTAAGTGACTTATACTCATTTTTACAGATAACCTTTTCAAGATCAAAACAGAAATAACTGAATTATAACTGTAACGTGATTGTTTTCTGAGCCCAGACTGCTCACTCTGATTGAAATTGTCTTACAAAATATGTAGAGAGCACCAAAAGAGTGTGATTTTTTTTTTAAAATCAATTATGAAGAGGCTCAACAAAAGAGAAGGAAGGAAAAAAGGGGTGTTCATGTTCTTATTACTAGTTTCATTTGCATCTATTACAAGATCTAAATACCATGTGGGCTTGTGAAAAGCTTCTTAGAATCCCTTTAATGTAGAAGATTCTGCAAGAGATGCAGCTTTCTTCATGGTTTTATACTTTGAGGAACTTAGACTTTTCATTTGTTTTTTATAAGGTAGCTGGTAGCCAAGCCATTCATATTTTTCTATTTAAGTTTTTAAACAACTTGTTGCTTTTGAAGGATGCTGTTGTAATAAAAAATTTCTTCAGGTTATAGCCCTCATTAATAATTAAAGCAGGTTTCCATTTAAAGGAAAAATGGGTTTTGGTTGAATACAGGCAGTAAAATTACAGGTATATAAAATTGTACAGTAGCTTTGTCCAATTTTCATTGCATTTAATGGGACTTAAGTGATACTGTTCAGATCCGTATGGGTAGCAGGCACAGATTATTTAATGCCACCTGAAAGGAGTAAAACCATGAAAAACTAAAAGAAAAACAGTTAAGGCAAACAGTCTCCTAATATAGTTTTGCCATAGAATTTTGTTCACAGGATTTTCTTTTTAATCATGAGGAGGCAGTAAGTTTTTATGACCGTTGTTTGTGTTACAGAAAGAACATACATTTGATCAGATTTTATGAAATCTAAATTTTTGATATAACAACCCAATTGATACGTATTTTTGGTATTTTGCACTTTTACAGAATTATCTTCTTCCTTTCCAGTGCAGTGAGCTCTTATCAGTAGTTAGAATAGCTGGGTCATGCATGAGCTGGTCATGGATGATGAACAAGTGCGGGTCCAAGCGAATGAAGTTCATCACCACGTGGGCAAAGCTTTTTGTGTGCAGAGGCAGTTCAGGTGCCTGCACTGTGCTCCAGGAATTAGGACCATAGACATACAAGGTACAAAGTATTCTCTGTGGTTCTACACAGGGCCAGCGTTTGCGTCCTGGTTGCACTCATGTCAGACCTGTGCTAATTACTAGTGGAGTTGTTTTCCTTGCTGTTGCTTGATGGCATCCTGGTTATCAGGACTATCAGCTCAGACAAACGCAGTGCCAGCCTAAGGATGGTACTCAGATTCTCATCCTGCATTCATCTTAAGTCTGGAGCACTGGGAAGTTTGGGGTATAGGTATGGGGTAGCTCTGTGGGGGTCAAGCTGGCGTAGTCAATGCTGAGCAAGACTAATAAACACAACTAGACTCCATCAGCTTCCTTTTGGAGACTCTACAATGGCTTCACACTGCATTTCCCAGTATCCATATTATTCTGCTTTACTACTTCAGTGAAATATCTCTGCTCCCCATTGTCTGCATAATGGAAAGTTTATGATGTCGCAGCAATGGGTCATTGCCTTACCACAAAACAGTATTCGCCTGGATAGACTGATCGTACGTGATAGGCAAACTTCATTATAGAATTGGAAGTTTATGAAACTTCCTAACTGTCTTGCCTTATATTGAAATTGTAGCTCTCGATCCCTTCTCCCCTTCTAGTTACTTTAAACGATCAGGCTGAATTTTACCAACAGGTACAGGATACAACTTAGGAAGTATTTCCCTCTTCACTGCCTCCAAAATATGCTTTTGGTAAAGTCTGTTTTGGCCAAAAGGAAGCTTTCATGCTGAAGACAATATTTCATCTTACCCCTAAATTAGGCTGGTGCAACTGCTTTATTTATATGCTGTGCATACCTTTATAATACTAAATGTGTTTACTGTTTTCCTTCTTCTATCTCTGTTCCTGAATATAGTCTTTCAGGTGGTAGGCTTTGTGGGGACGAAAAAGTAGAGAGTAAGAAGAATTGAGAACAAAAAGGAAGAGGAACTATATTATGTAAGAGGTTGACTTGAACTCCCTGACCCACAAAGTTGGAGAAGTTTCAGAATTAGGCAAAATGGATTTGTTCAGCCCTAATTACTGTTATTATAGTACCTAATATTAATGTTCCTACAGCACTTGGATACTGTTGTGTGCTACATACCATAGATAAGTTGTTATTATTACTACCTTCTAGGTCCATCTTGGCAGTGGAATTTGGGTAGATGAGGAGAAATGGCACCAGCTGCAAGTAACACAAGGAGATTCAAAGTATACAAAAAATCTAGCGGTTATGATTTGGGGAACAGATGTTCTCAAGAACAGAAGTGTCACAGGAGTTGCAACCAAAAAAAAGAAAGATGCCGTTCCCAAGCCACCTCTCTCACCTCACAAATTAAGCATTGTCAGAGGTAGGTTATTTGAAAACTTTTGCTTCCTGCTTTGGAGTTTAACTATTAATCATTGAGTTGAAAGATGCTTCTTTTCAGCTCATATAAAATTAACTGATTAAAAACTGTAATTCAAATTGCTATTGCATTGTGAAGCGCATACATATTCAGGAAAAGTAAATCACATTGCAATAGCTGTGCGCAGTGCAGGCCTTCACAGCTGAAGAGTCGTACTTCAGTAAGGTTCAAGAAGATCATCACTTTGAACCACTTGCAGGACAGGACACTGAGCCTGAAGAACAACATGTTGTTCTGGAATTCATTTATAACATAGTGATTTTTTAAAAATGCATATATTCCTTTTAACAAGCCTGAGAGTAGCTTTGCCGCATTCTTCCATCCAGAATGTAACCAACTCTGGCATGAGGCACAGAAACCATTATAGCTGTGACTATAAAAATACGCATTCCTTCAAAGGTGAGAAAGAATAGTGTTACCCTTTTAAGTGGAGAAAATGGAAATAGTAAAAATTAATTGTTGCACTTGAATTTGAAGAGGAAGTGTAAATCTCTGATCTATCTGGCAGGAAAAATTGCAACGACACTTTCAGTTACTATAAGCCTGAGTCCACAGATACAGTGCTTTGAGAGAGAGAAGGCCACCTCCTTTATTTAAAATGAATAGTGAATTTCAGTCCCTTTGTATCATCCTGCTTGTGTTTTGCATTCATTTCTGTCTCTCTTGGTATTTCAGGCTTTTTTTTAAAGTCAGAACTGAGTTGGTTCCTCATGGAATACATACTGAAATCGGATTTATAGATTTTGTGTTCATATTAAATTGCAGTAGGGCTGAAAGAAACTCCCTATTTAGCTTCATTAGTCTGTATTTCCTATTTTTAGTTGCTATGTGCTCTTAACTATGAACTCTCTAAGAGCTGTTGTAATCTGCCTTGCAAGTACCATGTTTTGGAAGTAAGAAATGTAATTCCTGTTTGAGTGTGTGCGTGTGTCTGTGTTGTGTGGGGAAAAGTTGGAAACTGATCTTCGTACTATCATCTTTCTTAGTTTGTAAGAAATGAGTAAAAGACATGGTGTTTGGTTTTTTTTACTAATCTGTTTTAAGAATATACGTGGAAGTGCAAGCTGTTCCATACTGATTTTCTAGTTCTGGCTGGGACCTTTTGGTGCAATCCTAAGACATGTAGTAAAGTAATGATGTGCTGGCCACGTAAGGAATCCACTCTGTGGCTGTGGCTACCCTTCTCAGCTCCTAATGGGAAGCAGAATTGGCTACCCAGATGTGCACTTACAAACACGCAGTTAAAAAGGGGTTATTTTTCACTGGCCCATTGCAAAGAGCTTTCTAGTTTCCCTGCTGGAGGCTGTTGCTCCTCAGTGCTGCTGGCAAGGTTGCCTGTGTAAGAATTTCCTCTTCTGCTTCGGTCAGGGGCAGCCTGTGTTGCTCGAGCCATTTAGATGATAGATTTCTTCTAACTCCCCTTGTTTTGACTACTGTGAGTTGGGGAGTACTCTCCAACAGGTACATGGTGAGAGGCAGATGGGGTCCTTCCCTTTCTTCTCTTACGTACCTTCACGCTTTCCAGCAACTCAGCTCTTCCCTGTTTCCTTGTTTTCCTGTGTTTTCTGTCATACTTTTGCTTCCAGCCTCAACCTTCATTTGAATTCTACCGTTCCACACCCTGGTTTTCCATGTTCCTCTTTCCAGTGTTTATTTCACCTTGTCTTTGACTGCCCTTTTGTTAGACTCAAGACTGTACAATCTCCTCTTGAACCATTTAAACTGCATGGCCAATGTTTTAGGTGGCAGCAGACAGACCTCCTGTATCGGTGGTAACTGGGTAGCACGTAACCATGATTTTCCATGTTGTTGTGTCCTTTGCATTTGCGTCAATGTTAGCAGGTCTTGCCCCATCATGCCAGCAGTGTTTCCTGGAAAGCTGGAAGTAATCACATAAGAAGTTATAGAGAAATGGAGAAGAAAATAAAACAAAAAAAAAAACTAGTAGCAAGTGGATAAATGGTGATATGCGAGGAAGTTAGACTTTACGTGGCCAATGACTTGGATCAGGCATCACAGATAGAAGTAAAGCTCCATGTTAGTCTTTGAGGTCTACTTGAAATTTTGGTCCAGGCAGAATTACCAAGGGGTATCTGTATGCTCCTCTAAAGCCAAAAGACAATGCAGGAGCAGAACCCCCAAATCATTCTTCGGAGCCCCTCAGCCGGCATCCTTATGTGATGACTACAGTACTATTTCTACAGTCCTTCATAGAAATGGAAGTGAAAAAACTGTGATGGTCATGGATCTGTCTGGGTCACACTGACTTTAAGAATCACAGCTGATGGATGAGTTCTGTCAAGTGATTCTTTCCTTGGCATTGTGGCTAAACTGATAACGCAGCCTGTATTTTACTGGAAGTTCACCTTACTAGGTGTATCTGCTGCAACCTGGGAGTATTCCTTGAGATTATTGTAGTACAAGTTTATGTCCTTCAAACATACTGTGTTTCTTCAGGTTCTCAGTACGTGCCTCTCCTTAGGTATTGTATTTCAAATCATAGTTTACTGATGATCAGTATTTCGGCTGTCAGGCTGCCTGCTGATTAATTTTATTTATTTTACATTCAGTACATCTTACAACATAAAATTCACATTGTTTTAGATGTTCTCATCATTCTGTTGACACAGACTAACTTATTTAAAACAGATTTTTGAACGACAGCATTAGCTCTTAATGTGTCTGGTATCTCTAGCTTCCTAAAAATCCCTACTGTGTGGTACGTAATAAAGAAATTATAAAAAGTATGATGCATGGGCACTGTTATAAACCTTGTTAATGCAAAATAACCTTTTATACAACTTCTGAGAGGTTTCAAAATGAACTAAAAAGCATGCATAGTACTTAATTTTCATAACTTTTTAATATGACGCATTAGAAATGTTATAAACCATGTTAATTAAGCAATAATCTCTATGGCTTTCTGTATATGAAGCAATAAACGGCTACTGGAATAGATTACTAGGCAAAGCAGAACAGAGTTTGTTTAATCAATCAGGGAAAACTACACAGCAAAATACATTGTTCTGGTTATGAAAATAAAAAAAAAAAACCAGACCTGCCTGTCACTAAGGAGCTGGGTGTGTTGCATCACCTCTGATTCCAGTAATCTCTGCAGGATCCTGGCTCTGTGGAGCAGAATTGTCTCAACTTTCACTGCCCTCGTTGCTTTTGCAGTTATTACCATTGGTTGCTTTTGGTATTCCAGTGAAGTTCACAAAGCGTGTTGTGCAAACGTGCAAGAAGATGGCTCTCCCCCTGAATAATCTACTCATAAAAGCGAAATACACCCAGGGACAGGGTGTCCGATAAAGATGCAGGCGCTAATGTATGTTGAACAGATTTAAAAAATAAAATAGATCAGTTAAAGTCTTCTCCTACTGGTTACTGCTTCTCTTCCTAACCATTATCATTCACTTACTGTCTTGAAGGTGTGATGGTAGGAGGGACTCACAGGGAACTGTAGGTAACAGCAGTTCTAGTGAGACCGTTCACCTGGGAAAAGATTCTAAATCTGCTGTGGAGATATGGACAAATACAAGAGTTAGGCAGGCAAGGTTGATACCGTAAAAGGTTGGATTTAGCCTTGTTTCTGTATAGAAAGCCTATTAATGTAGTCACAGCATAACTGGAAGTTGGCCGTGCCAAAGATTCAAGCCTGGTGAAATATCTTGTCTTTAACAAGGTAGCCAGTGGATCAATGAAAGCTTCTGTTGTCTTGCAACAAATATACACAGTGCTTACTCAGTGCTGTCTCTTGAGTAGTTAGCCCAACATAGGGCTATATTCTTTTCTAAAAATGTACTAATGGCTCTTTCCTTTTTTTTTTTTTTCTCCCCAGAATGTTTGTATGATAGAATAGCACAAGAAACTGTGGATGAAACTGAAATTGCACAGAGACTCTCCAAAGTCAACAAGTACATCTGTGAAAAAATCATGGATATCAATAAATCATGTAAAAATGAAGAAAGGAGGGAAAGTGCAAAGTACAATTTGCAATAAATTTTGGATTTTTAATAAAGTCTTAGTGTTTTACTTAAGTGTTGTTTTTTTTTTATTTGTGTGGCGTTTTTGCTGGCGGGAGAAGCTGACTTGAAGCATCACTCTCCTCCTATGACTGATTCATTTTTTGAGCGGTTCTGTCAAAAGCCTTTCTATGGTGTAACCTGCTTTTAAATAATGTAAGATATATTGTAAGTCCACTCACAATGAAAGAGCGAATTTTCAAAGGTTTTTGCAATGAGTTGCAGTATGTTACCTGCAGTTCTGTATATAGGTTGTAATTCTGGGAATACCAACCCATTTTGCCTACGTTTTGTTTTATTGGAGTTAGTGGATCTAGGCTGCATTAAACATCTGCTTAGAAGGAAGAGCTGTACAAAATCCACTTTGCTATTGAAAAAGGGTTTTATTGTATTTTACAAAGTGTTTTTCTGAACTGAAATTTTAATCGTTTGTTTTTATAAATCTTTGTTTTGATCTTGAACAATATATTTGGTCAAAAACACACAAAGAATGCTTCTTTTTCACTTATTGTCTTGTAGTTGGATCACCACTGCTGTCATAGTTTAAAAAAACCCACCCAAACAACAAAGAACCCAGAGCTGTAAGTTGTAAAATCATGATAATTTATTTAAAAAAAAATATAAAATTGAAAATAGCTCTTTTTCAGGCAACAAGGCACTTTTCATATTTCTGGTTATGGTACAAAACTCTTCAGTATGTCCATATTACTGTTCTTATATTTTTAGTGTATTTGTATTTTCAATCAATTAAAGATTGCCACACTATGGTAAGATTATGTATAATAGAAAAATTAAGTACCATTTCATCTGAGTCCATAATTTAACAGTGGACACTTTTAGCACAAATTTAAATCAAAAATAAAAGTAATTTTCTACAATGAGGTTAGATTTATGATGCAAAGTTATAAGGAACAATTTGTTGTGGGTCTGAGTTATACCTGATTGTCTGTAAGTGAAAGAAAATAGCCTTAAGTCTTTTTTCATTAAGGATTTTGAGAATAAGGTTTGTAGAGGCCTGGGCTGATCAATTTTGAGGATTTGTTACGTTAGTGATCTTAGTTCACCTCCCGTTTATTTTACGCATACAGATGTGATTATCTGCCTTTCAGGGTGGCTGTTCCTGAGTGTCAGCGTTTGTTCCTTTTCTGCCACTGAAGTTCTGCTTCCTGTAGTTTTGAAAGACTTACCGTTTCTTACCGTCTTCCTGGAGCACTGGTGTAGCCTGACGTTAAACCCATCTCGGTGTCCTGTACTCAGAGATAATCTGAAAGGAGCAAAGCAAGGATTCTTTAAGGGGCTGGGGTGGATGGAGGGAAGAGGGGAAGGGAGAGGAGGTGAGCCAGAACTGCAGTGCCTATTTTAGAAGAGATGGAGAGAAACACCACGTTGCCTCTTCCTGTACCCCACACCTGCTTCAATGATGGTTTAATTCAGGATATAAGTTTTTTTTTTTTTTTTTTTTTATGCTTTCTAAAGTGCAGTGTCATGGTTGGCTTGTGCCAATCCAAGTATACCCTCCTGCCAAACAGGTTACTTCCCACTTTCGCTGCTCGTGTCTCCGCGTTCCCAGTCCTTCCCTTAAAACTGGCACTTGCGATTACGCATGTGGGTCAGATCTCACTGATTTCCAAGGTTCGTTTCCTAAGGGCTGGTGCCAGTAGGATAGAGCCAGGGAGCATTCATGCCGAGGCACGGAAATGGAGGAGTGGTTTGGGGTTTTTCTTATGGTGGCTTATGTGTATTCTGAAATTGCATCTAACAGCCTAGCTTGTCTCCTCTTAATCTCAAAGTGTTCTTAGGTAGTGTTTAATGAAGTGCGTAAATGTTTATGCTTCCCAATTTGGGATGCTAAATAGCAAATTAGTGTTTATAATGTCAGCGCATGTATCCTTTTATTAATTAAAGAACAAAATAGAGATAACATTGAAGAAACACTTAAACAGCAAGTTCCCACTTTTCAAGCAGACTTGTGAATATGCAAATTTTTTTTCAAGTGATTTTAGGGCAATCCAGTAGTTTGGGGGAGAATGCCCATAATTTCCTCAGTCTTTTATGGCTTTAGTACTAATGTGTTTTCATTTTAACAGATTCTTTAACGAGAAGATCATGCTGCACTTCTTAGAAGACAAGTCTATTTGAGATAGCATTTTATGAAACCTGGGAAAAGCAGATTAGAATTTAATTAGAATTAGGACTCCAGCCTGGCCCCAAAAATCAGAGACTCTTAAGTCTTTCCACAAAGCCGGCATCACCTTTCTAAGACTTTTCCTTGACAGACTTGTCCCATCAGATGTTACTGTTACTGCTACTATGTTATTGCTGAAGAATTTGAATAGTCTTTTTGAAGAAGGTGTCTTGGAAGTCTTCATTCATTTCTTCTTGGAGTTTCCCTCAGCCCGGGTGTTTTTTAGCGGAGTTCAACAGGAGGATTTGGCTGGCATGAAAGGTTTGCTTCCCTTTGAAGTGTAGCGTTGTGTGGGGTCCTTTGGACTGGGCAACTGGCATTTAACGTGAGCAGCACCTGAAGCATTGCTGAGTTATGGTAAAGGAATAGGACGTGTTAAAGATAATATACCTCTTTATTGTATTGTAACTTGGACTAAGTCTTTGAATTTCTGGAAATAATTTTTTTTGCTAATAATAAGCCAGTTTTACATGCTGTAGTTGTAAGGCAACGTGTGGAGGGCTCTGCAGTGGATATCAGGTGTGTATAAATAATATATATAATTCCCCTCCCATGGACGCATATGAAGACTCTATGTACAAAGTCTTTCCCAGTGTGTCTGTTCCAAGTAGGGAAATGGGCTGCAGTTGTCCCGTGTTCCAGCATTACCCAAGGAAAAATACAAAGTTTAATGGGGTGCACTTTTCTGCGTTGAAATAGTGTTGTATAAATTAACTTTGAATTTAATTTCACTTTTTGTGCTGCATTTACGGCCAGTGCTGTTCTTGTTGCTACATTAATTCTTCCGTAGTTTTGCCTGCCTGTACATTGTTTTGCTTTCTTCATAATGCATCTGCCGTGAATCTCCCATAGGAAACATTATGCAAAAATAGCGCCTACTGACTTTTTCCTGCTCTCGCTTAGCTTCATACCTGTACATCATGTGAAACAGGAGAGAATTCTGACATAAAATGAAGTGGGTTTTATTATGCCCTGTCATACTCCTCGTTCATCATTCTAAGGTTTGTGCTGTGCTCTTACTCCGTACTGTAAACCTGGATTTGTAAGTATCGGAAAAACAAATTTAAGTGGAACTGACTTTTTGTCCTGAGAGATCAATGCATACTGTTTACTTCTTTTTTTTTTATCAAAAAAGGAAGGTATTACTGTTACACGAATAATCTGATCCTTTGTTGCCACACGTTGCTACTGTAATTTGTGATATTCACGAGCTGATCCATATTAAAGTGCCTCTGGCACACTTGCAAGGAAGCAAGATTAGAGTGAACAAAAAGGGCTTTATTTTCTATTAATGATTTTATAAAGGAAATGAGCTTTTATATTAAAGGAAAGAATCTTACCAGAGATTTTAATACCTTAGTCAAGATGCCTAGCCACTCAATTAAAGAAAGCTAGTATTTGCTAGAGAGAAAAAAAATAAATAAATGTTAGGTTCTGCTGTTACAGAACAGTTTTGGATGTAGTGATGCTTTATAGAAATGGGAGATTATTTTATTTTTTTTTTTTTAATACAGCCAGACTAAAATACTTATTTAGTCATGTCAAAGTCGAACCATGAGCCGAAGGAATTTAGGGTTGCGTGGTTCACTATTGAGCATGACTGTCAAAAGCAGGTACGATCTCCCTGCGGGAGGTAATTTCTTTGCACCCTACCTTTGATGCTGTATCCAGTAGATTACGACGATGCTGCTTTGTTGTCTTAAGATTAGATTATTGTCCTCTTGGAAGTTTTAAGTAGCAATAAATTGAACTTCTTTGGATTTAGTGAAATTGTAAAGATATTTCAACTTCATATTTCCAGAATCTGTAGACTTTTAAAAAATGAAGTTAAGTGCAGGTTACTGTTAAAATAACAGTGTCTTGATGCAAAACCTCAAAGGAGTGAGAATGTTTTGAACTAGGAACATCTTGTATTAGCTGTAGCCTCACTGCATGTCAGCTGCATTCATAACTCTTGAGAAACCCAAATTTTGCTGGTTTCTGAAAGGGAAAGCGAGATTGTGTCACATGGAGCTGTTCTGAGGATTATTTCAGCATTCCATCTTTCATTGTGAGAATGGCCACTCTCCAGAAAGATGCAAAGATGGAACTTGTGCTTCTTCAGAATGAGGTGGTAGTTTTCTCAGTGTGCTTTGAAATACTTGTCATTCTGTGCATGCCTTTGGTCTCGGATTGATGAAGTCATAACATCAATTGCTTAGACTTTATTGGTGTTATTTTTTTCATCGTAACAGTGTGGAACTGTGATTCATACAACACTGAGGCAATAAAAATGTTATGAAGTGCAATCATTGCATGTTTCATGCTCAGTAGCTAATTTTTAATTTCACCATCTTGGACACTTTTTCATCCCCTCAGGCTTCCTAAATGGGAGAAGAGAATTACTGGGACTTGGAAAACAGGAATAGTGATTCAAAATGGAATTAATTTACTTGGCTATTTATTTGCTTTACTTTTGCAATTATTTCTGCTGTTTATGTTTGAACAATAGCTTTCAGTCTGTGCCTCAGATACCCGCTCATTCAGTCCTGCAGTGAAATCACAGTCCTGTGGTTGTGACATCATTTGTTTACCATAAAGAGGGAAATACCTCAGCTATGACATCAGACAAGTTGCATTATGTCTGGATCAGAACAGGGATGAAAGTGAGTCTGGGAGGAGAGGAAGAAGCTGAGCCTAAAGGGTTTTTTTTTCTGTGATGCCTTCTGACTGGAAGGCATCTTCCTACAAAGGAAATTATTTCCTCCACATTTAGAGGAATAGCAACTTTATGTTCCTTCTTTATTGATAGTAAAACCTTAACGGAACTAAACTCTTTATTAGTATATAAGTTTAATGCATTGGGCTACCTACTTTCATATTAAATTTTTGTCTTTAGTGATTTGGAGTCACAGGAAACTTACTGAACACCCAAGAGAGGGGGAGGCTGGGGGGTGACAGCTTTTATTGCTGTATAACAATGGCTAGAAGTCCTGTGAAATATAAGATAAGAAATGATGCCTGTTGTTGCTTGTGTATCCTTTATAGTTAGAATGAGCTTTCATGCTTTTGGAATGGAGAAAGATATAGGTTTCGTGGGACTGGCTGATTATCAGAAGAATTGGCTCTGAACACCCTTTGGTGTTCACCCTCCTGAAGGTGAAGGACATACTGGGGCAGCAGTAGAGGGAATGTGTCTTGATAGTGCCATATCACACTGGTACCAGCCTCTGCCACGTGAGACTCAGATGAATGAAGAAGCTTACATGGCAGAGTTTCATATTCTTTCTTTCATACTCAAATATGTCTTTAAAGTCTGCCTGAATGTTTATGTAAATTTTACTGAATTGTAGTTTAGTTTTTTTTAAAAAAGATGTATTTTCATGTGTTTTCCATTTTTCTTGTATTAGAAGAATAGAAGCTTAATGGGAGACATCGTTCTCCATGTTTAAGTTGGGATATCAGCCCACTGATACTTGAAAATAGTCCATTTGGGCATTTTGCATCTGTGAGGCAGATGTGCCATGGTCTTCCCTTTCCATATAGAGTCCTCTGCAGGATTTATGGAGGTGCCTTTAAAGAATAATTCTCAAAATAAGCAGGATTGGAGGTGGATGGGGCAAAGCACCTGTCTCCCAAGTTAATGTTCTGTGTTTCCATTTCTTGAAGAGTCTTAAGATTATGAAAAGCTAAAACTCCTGAAAGCAGGATTTTGCATTTTTCTCTTGCATTGCATATTAAAATGCTTTGACACTTGCTGGTTTCTTTGTGGTTCCAAGGACACTTTCATCCTTCCAGGACCAATGTACACTGTGCAAGTTCTGCATTTCACTGTATTTCCTTACAGGAATAAGCAACTGAGGATGTTAAACGTGGGGCTAAGCAGGGGTGAAGGTGGTCTTGTAGCATCACCTCTCCTTTGGAGCACAGTGCAAGGAACCACCCTCCTGGGTAGGGTAAGGTAGGACAACCTAGAGGGTGTCTTTTCTTTACGGATAGTCACCTAAAGGCAACTCGGCCAACAAAGGTTGTTTATTGCCACATTGGCAAATAGGTGCAACTTCCACTCCGGCTTTCTTATGCTTAAAAAAGTAACAGATCCACTCGGCAGCAGCCAAATGCATGGGAGGAGCCTATGTCTGATGGTACAGGGACCCAAGGAACAGGTTGTGGAGAGGTCACATAGGCCTTTTCACCTTCCCACAGAGAATTAATATGTGCAATTTAGATTAAGTCAGTAGCCAAATAACAAAATCTCAAGCAGTTTGACTGGCATTTAAGGTTTCAATCAGTGAGAAGTTTTATTAATTAAAAAAAGTCCAATCACTCTTACGTGCCAAGAATTTAACCTTTAACAAGTAGAATAATCAGTGTTTTCTTCTGCAGCCCAGGGACCTCTATCTAGTGCAGTTACACAGCTGTGTGTTTACAGATGTAATGTACTGTTATTCTGTATAAATCTGCCTATGCCATGTAAATCCACAAATTGATAATTTTCCTGATGTTAGCCAGCCCTGTCTGTTTTCCTGGTCTTCGTTTCTGTTCCTTCTACAAGGGGGAGGCAATCTTCTGCACTTGCCTTAAAGGTAAGGAGATGGAAGTGTTTCACAATTCCTGCCTTGCAAGTTGACAGCAGGGTTCTGAAGTGAAATACCTGCTTGTTATTCTTGGAGATAAGTGACACAAAGCTAGAACATTTCCTTAGGAGATCTGGTACTGCTGCTGTCACCGTAAGGCAGACTTTGCAGTTCAGGGACTTCACATAGCAGCATTTCCCCCCCTTTTTTTTTTTTATTCTCTTGCTGTGCCAAAGCATAGATTGTAGCAAAGAAAAATTTACTTTTATATGAAGGTCTCAAAGAGGTAAGATGGAATAAGCAGATCTTTCAGCAGTGTCTCTTAAAAATGTTCATTTCTCAAAACAGAGGATCCCCTGCTTTTTCAGAGGCTCAGTGGCCTGGAAGTTTCCCACCTAATTAAGACGCCTAAGTTTGGATTGTCATTTCCATCGCATGAGCAATGGCAAGCATTAGGAACTTTGACAGATCGTACTGATTTATGACTTTAAATTGCCGTCTGGGACTCCATTTTTCCATTTACTGTATGAAAACCAGCCACCTGTTGATCTTGGAAAGAAAGAGCTGTTTCAAAATTCTGTGATCTAAGTACAGTTCTCGAGAAGGATGTTCTTAGCTGTCCAGTTACATGCCTAAAGGGTGGGTGGAGAGTCTGCAGGCTGTGATGCGTCTGCTTGGTGGGTCATTCAATGAGATGGTGTGGTCCCCTGCAGAACATGTCAGAAAGCTTTGCTTGGTTGCTCCTTTGAAGAGAAACCTTGGCTGGACTGCAGTGTGTTACTTAGAAAAACAAGCAGTCTTGAAAAAGCGTCAAAGTGTTAAATCCGTCTTTTCCTTTAGTAGTTTATTCCAGTAGGTAACTGCCCTTGCTGCTCAACTTGTGCCTTATTTCTCTGTGAGTTTTTCAGGCTTAACTTCTAATTTCCTGGTTCTTGATTTGTCTTTCTTAATAGTTTCTTGCCTCAGTATTTCTCCACTTCATGGACATCTCAATAGACTGGGTGTCTTCAGTCTTCCATTACCACATGTTTTCTAGGCCACGACTTGGTTTTGTAATATTTTTCCTTTATGTCTACCAAAATTCATTTTAGTTTTATGGAAATACTTTCTATAGAGGAGTTCTTGATATTCTCTTAAATACCGTATTAGTAAATGTGATACAATCTCATGTTTTAGGACACATGTCACTTTGTGTTAGAACGTCATACACAATAATTGTCATTTCATTTTGTGGCGCAAACTTTATTTGCCTCTGTAGAAAAAAAAATGTATTTATTTGATTCTTGATCAATTGATGTCCTAGTTACTGTACTATTAAGTATAGCTCTGTCATGAAAATATTGTTCTGAAAATGAGTATTTATCTCTAATATGCTTTCCTCTTTGACTTAGTACTATAGGTGTGCTGACGACGAGACAGAGCATGTTCTCCCTGCTTGCCAAACTGCTCATTCATGTAATCATAGCGCAGCCAGGCAGGTGGGTGACGGTGTCAAACAGAGCTGCTAAGTGCAACAGGTGAGCAGAATTTCACAGAAAAGAGGACACCGAAATAATAAAACTTGGAAGAAAGGGAAGCCACAGTCATTTTACTATTGTTAAATTTTGTGCCATCTTCAAGATAGTTTGGAGTTTTCTTGGTTGATGATACCTGTGCCTTGCCAAAGAATGAAGTGAAGAGCTGCTATCGTTATGCTGGTATACGTGCTCGGAATGAAGGGAGGGTGTCCTCAGGGAGAGACAGCATCTTTCGTGGAACAATTTTGTTCTGGAGTCTCTCTGATTCTGGAGTTTCCTTTATGAAAGGAATCAGACCTGACAGGAGAAGAGCTTGCTATACATCAACCTGTGCTGTGTCTACTTTGATAAATTAAAGGTTGCTTTGGATAGGACTTGCATATATTTTGTTTGACCATCCCTGCTAAATAATTAATACTCTCAGTTAACCTCAGAGACAAGATGAGGAACTGCCAACTTCCTCCACTGAGATGGTTTAATGAAAATTGTTCTTTGCTAGAATTTTGAAGGTCAAACCCAGCTTAAGTATGTAAACAGAAATTTTATCAAGGTAAAGCAAAAAAACTTGTAATTAATCTTTTTTTAAGAAGTCCCTTCCTTTGAGAATTTCAGATAGTGTCAGACAAGGTTCTTCTAAATTTCCTTCATCTCTCTGAAGATTCCCTGTTAATTAACTTATTCATTTATAAATGTTATGAAATCATGTTATTGGCTTATTTCTATTTGTAAAGGCATCAGGAAATTTGTGTACTGCACCTTTTGAAAAGTAATTAATGTTTCACTCTTAAATGCCTATTGATATTTTTATATTTCCTATTGATTTGAAATTAATACCTCTGCCAATCTAAAGCTCACATGCTGGTTCATCCAAATTTCATTTGCAAATAATGCACAGGACAGCAACGTTAAGCTGATCCAGTTAAAATGATGACCCTGGTTTGATGAGCTCAAGAAAAAAATAACTTGTAATGATCTGCGTAATCCGGGCTTCCTCCCTCTCTGGGGGCGACCGAAGTTGGCACTGTTCCACATGATTTGGGAGGGGCTCTGTTGGTTTTAACTGACTAGAAGCTTAATGATGGGAGGGGTAAGTTAAGAGCAGTTCAAGTGCATGTTGTAATACCGAGGGCAGAAACAAGTTGATGCGCTTATGATCCCATCCCAGTGCTGCAGTATTATTAAACACTCTGGGCAAGGCCTTGATGATATTTTGCAGGGTTATGGGTGGTGAAGAAGTCGCTCTTGTGGTCTCCCTGCTTATCCATCACTTGTAGATGGGGTTCTTCTGGATGGGTACTTTGTGAGAAGTTCCTCTGAGCCCACTGCTCAGTGAACCTGCATAGCACTTGCTTCTCCTTGAACAAGGAACATACAGGCAGTTCTGCAAAATTTGGGGATCTTTTGTTGCTGGCTAACAATTAAACTCTTTCCTGGTCTGGGAAATAAACTTTAGTGGAGCTTTTTTAGCAGAAGGATGTCTTGTTGGCCAGTATTACCTCTACTCTTCATATCAGAATTACCTATTTGTACTGTCAGGTACTCCGAATGTAATTTCTGGAAGAATCACATACAGTATGATTAAAGGAATTCATATTTGTTATTCACAGGTTTTCTCTTTATTAAATACTTAATATTTCAGTAACAAGTGATCTCTTTTGAGAAGTGACTCATTGCATTTTAAAGGCTTTATAACCAAGTCATCCCTTCTTGTCAGAGACATAGAAGATGAATAGATGGTTCTTCCCTGCTATTTCCAGTCTCAGGGGAAGTCCCTTTTCACTGCCTGTGGTGATTCTCAGCTGCATCACCACTTTTAATTGCCTCCAGGCTCCTGCAGGACTTTGTGTGTCCCCTCTGGCATGACCTACATCCTTGCAGAACCATGAATCCCTCAGTGCTGGTTAGTGGAGTCTGAGCTCAGGACAGAAAGTCCTGTTGTTGCTAATCCCTAACTGTCTCCCAGTGCTGTAAGTTATGTGCCAATCTCTTTCTTGTGTCCTTAAATTCATCTGGAGTTATTTTGCCTTTAGAAGGATACAAATGAATTTTCTGTATTAAAGAAGATGGTAGAAAATGTGAGTGCTGTCTTGAGCATTATGGATACAGGGTGTGTTATTACACTGAAAGCCAGGGAAGGATGTATTAAATAGAGCACAAGTAGTTTATCAAATCAGAAATTCATGCATCACAGTATATATGTATATTTTTCCCTTGAAAGAGGGAATAAACAGTGAAGTAATGGTTCCCACTGTAGCTTGAATTACATTGCTGCAGGTCAAATAAAAGAGAAGTGTATCAATGTGTCAGATAATTCAGTTTAATTTGGAGGGCTTAAATTAATGGAGGAATAAGATGATATTTAGGGTGAATTAAAGTAAATACTACAGTCTGTTATGGAAAGGAAACATTTATACAACATAAGATCAACTTGTTCATTTTGGGAAGTATAGCTTTCTTCTCCAAGAATGCCTGTTCCATTGTTCTGTAGTGTATGGACCTGCTGTTGGACTTTGTCACGCAGGATTGAATTTACTGGACTTGTACTGCCGGAGGCCTGTTGTTACACTGGTGCATCAGTCCCTATTTTGCTCCTTCTACATGTAAAGGTAAGTAAGCCTAGAAAATTGTTCTTCAGGACTTGATTATTTCCCTCCCCCGCCCACCTGGCTTCCAGTTTGAATTAACTCATTAGCAGTGCATGTCTATTTGTTCTTGAGCAAGTGTTGCTGACAAGTTTTAGCGGCTTTTTTCTGTCTCTGAAGAGCTTATGAGAGATCATACCTGCTCTACCTTTGCTAGACCGAACCGTCTTTTAAATTTTGCTTGGAAGATGTGCTCACCGATTCATCTGCTCTTATTCTAGTCAGCTTCTTCTATACTTGTCTGATCTTTCTTCATCAGTGATGCTTTGTATTGAATTTTATCTGGGGTGGTAACAGTACGTTATACAGTGACATTATCTTTTTAGAAATGCCTTTCTCTAGAAATATCCTCTGCGCTTTCATGGCTTTGTCGTGCTGAGCGCTCATAATTCATCAGTAATCAATGGCTCTGCTGAGGTTGTTATCCTTCCTTTGAGTTCCTAATGTATACCAGACTTCCTATCAGTCTGTAGGAACTTGTATTTAGGCTGTCAAACTTAATCTCACCTTCGTTATTCCACTTCTGAAAGTCATCTTGAGGGATCTTTTCTTCCCATCTGATATTTCTTTGCTGCTGCATCATACTGACGTTACCTCCCAGTATGGTGCTATTAGTAGGTGTCTCTAGGGCCTATGCTTAACCAGTGCTTATATGAAAACTATCTTTGTTTTTATGTAGATTTGTACCTTTTCTAAAACTGTTTGTAAACATTTAATGGAGCCTCATATTGTCGCAGTGGGGCAGGTACTTTTCCTAACAGTAAATGACTGATAATGCTCAGAAACAGGGAGCTGGTGACTTGTTCAGCATTGTGCCTTAAATCAGAAATGAGCACTGATGACATAATCCCAAGTCCTCTGCTCTAAAAGTCAAGTAACACTGTATGCTTTTTATCAGGAGACTATCCAAAGGCTTTTAGAAAATGTGGTATATGTCAGTGCAAACTTGAGGCTGGGATGTGGAAGGCCATCTGGCAGATAAATTTAATGGGAACTGAGTTTTCAAAGTTCTTGAGTGGCTTTGAAAAGTGAAGTCTGGGTATTTTGGCCACTGATATTTTGATGGATATGCTTTCTTGGGATACCATATGTGTACTTTTCCTGGGTTCTGTTACAATACCAGGCTGAGCTTCAACATTGTTTTATTTATGTATTTATTAAAGATGAATAGCTCAGGTGAGCTGATAGTACGTAGTGTCACACTCATCTGTATTTGCTGTTTCCATAGTACTTATCTTGAGGACTTTTGGCAAGATTCATTTGAAACTTTCCAACTCTCAAGCTGCACGTGTAATATCTCTGAAAAAACCCCAAAAAACAAATACCCGTGTTTCTCCCTGATGCCCCCAGTTCTGTTTGTCATTGTGTTTATTGTGCAGATTAATCTTGAAGCATGAAGTGATTGTGAGCTTAACTAATAATGCGGAGTGAAACCTCCTGAGTAACCAAGTTACGGGGAGTGTGTTCATGAAAAATGAATACGAGGCTTTGCATCCGGCTGTGTAACATGGCACCTCCCTTGTAGCATAATTTCCTCTACCGCCTCAGCACTGCCTTGACTTGCTTCATTTCTCCAGAATCCAAAACATAGGTTTCCACAGAAGCTGCCACTTCTGGATTTGCACGTGACTTTACCTGTCCGTCCTCTGAAATGACCCTCCTGCCTCTGAGCCAGGGAGAAAGCACTCCAACTGTAAGCTTCTGAACTTAAAAGAAAAAAAGAAAACAAACCACCAAACAAAAAACTGAAAACAATTGTACAAATTACCTTTTTTTCTTTGTTTTGGGTGCAGGGTAAGACTACCCCAGTGGTGTACAAAGGTTGAGAATAGTCTTTATCCCTAGGCAGGATACTCTTTTGATAACAAATGTTCAAATTTGCAATTAAATTGCTGCAGCTTAGCAAATTGTAGTTTTTCATAACTGTTTCCATATGAGACCATTTGGTCTACAGCAAGTGCAAGCTTAAACCTCCTCTCTTCAAGCCAATAAAAGTCAAACTACTTCAGGACTTTGTTGTGGAAGTGCACACACAGAGGGTTACTGTGGCTCCTGGTACGTGGTAAGAGCAGGAGTGGGCGAGGTGGATGCCCAGGGTTAGAGTGAATTGCGTATCGGGATCCTACTGGAAAAAAGGGAGTTATTTTTTCCCTTTTCCCACTATTTCACCTGAAACCAGAAAGACCCCAAATTAGTTTTGTTTGCAGGAGTTTCCTATTATACATAATCACACACCTGTGCTTGTTCACAGGTGAGAGGGCAACACAAATCTAAATAAACAAGGGTCTTTTCTTTTCGGCTGTCTGGATCAAATTCCAGTGATGTAATCTACACCTGAAGCCCCAAATCTGACAGACCTTGTTGCATTTCCTCATCTCTGCATGTTCTGTGCAATTCAGCCGCAGCCCTGCCTGGCCCTTGACGTGGGATGCGGTGGGAGCAGCACTGCATGCCTATTAAAGTCAATGGGAACCTTTCCAATGGGTTACAAACAAAGCCTACAGAGAAGGAATCTGCCTTCTTAAGGGATGCCCAGTAGCAACCGTATTGCTCAAACTCAGAGCAGATACAATGAATCTGAGGTGGCCTTGAGGGGAAGTTTCTTCTGTGAGATTTCCTAGTATGGTATGTTTGCATTGTTGTGCACTGTAAAGAGGATTTCTTATGAGCAGCTTTTATTCTCCTCTGATGTGGAGTGCAAACACTGTTTTGACATCAGTCATGCTAACAACACATTTGTACACAGAATAACAGTCCCTTTTTAAATATGGGAAGCACAAATACGCGTTGACAGAAAAATATATGTACACAGTTTCGAGTCTGTGCTGTAATAAGTAAACCAGCCATTGTGTTCCGCAGAGCTGCGTGCTTTAAATGCCTTTCAGAAAAAACAAACCCTAAAGTGAATCACGGTAATAGAGAAGGAAGTGTTTGCATATCTCAAAACATTCTGTACAATAATCAGTCCTTCTTTTTAAATTTAATTTCAGCAAATTTGAATCCAAACAAGATGAAGTTTGAAACATAAGCTTTCATGGGAAGGTACAATTCAGCGTGTAATCTTTTGCAGGTGGCTGTTACTCGTTTATTATTTGTATTTCCATATTGCTTAGCAACCCCAGTCCTGGACCAGGACCTCGCTGCTGTAAGTGCTCTGCTAACATTGATGGAACGGACGGTCGCTGCCTTGGAGAATGCACTGTTTTGTATTGAAGACAAAAGGAAACTAATGATTTTTCATTCTGTCCTCTCTGAATGAGAAAAAATGAAGGCCAACTGATATTTAACTATGTGATTATCAGTGTATCTCTTGAATTACTGAATCAACACAAATATTTAGGGGCCTGTCAAGCATGCAGGCTCAAATGTGTGTAGATTTTCCAGATTTAGTGTCCTGATGGCTAAAATGGGGAATGCAGCCTCCAAGAGTGGGATACGGGCCAGGTTGCTCCTCTCTGAATAACCAGTTGCTGAGAAAGTTGCTCGTGCAAGCAAATAACTGCTCATGCTTTGCGTGACACTGCAGCTGAAGATGAACAGCCTACCCTGCCTTGCTGAGTACTTACTAATACCTTCTCTGACAGTGGCAGAGCACCTGTGCCCTTCAGCCAACCGATGCACGCTACGCCACGTACATTTACTTGAGAAGTTACGTAAGTCAACATTTGCGAATCTACATGCAAGTCCTCATTTAACCTCTTAAGTAGAAATGTCCTGATTTTTCAAAGGAAGTAGGGTCTGTAGAAATCAGTAATACCTTCATTTGAGAGCTGGAAAGTTGGAAAAAGTAGACAAACTTTTGGTCTCAAGGTCCTTTCATCAGCAAATTCCAAGCTGAACACAGCTCGGACACAACTGTGCTTGAGCACTTGGGGGCAGAGGTTGCTACTGCGGGGCAAAGAGGAGCAACTTGATGTTGGCAGCTTTTACTTGTCTATCACAACCAAGTTCTTAAATGGTGAGAGTCGCGCCTCTGCTTCAAAACCTCCTTCTCGCCCCTGCAGCAGCCCTGCCTGCGTTGGGCAGCTTGGTCCCATTGCCCTACTGCAGCCATGGGCAGGATGCAGTGCAATACCACTGGAGACAGGAAACGTGACTGTCTTGCCCTAGAAGAGGGCTTGGATGTTAAACTGGTAAGAACTAAAGCTTGAACACCGTTAAAATGCACCGGGGGGGTCCTCCAGAGTGTTGCTGTTTCCAGTGCTGTATTAGGATGTGTTTGGCTGAGAGGCGGTGAGAATAACATGCTGGCCTGTGATACTGCCCAAATGCCATGCAGGACCAGGCCGTGGCCAAGCACCTCTGGACACCTATCTCAGGATGCCGGTGGTTTGCATACGGTGGCTAATTTTAATAGCAGGCTCTTGTGCACAGGGGTTGTATGGGGGAACCATGTAAAATGCCTTTGTATCAAGAGGTTAAAAACAACTTATGTTAATTCTGGATCCCAGCCAAAGTTACCCAGCTGTATGGCTAAGTCTGGGAGCTAACAGACCTAAAAAGGACACACACACAATTAAAATGTTACTCGAGAGAGAGAGGTAGCCATCAATGAACCAAAAGTGAAGCAAGTTCGACTGCAGCAAATGGCTTGGGAGAGGGTGGCTTGTGTGTGAACACCGTGGGCGTGTGTTCAGGTTCCCCCTGAGTGCCCTGGGAGATGAGACGAACCTTCCCACAATGTAATGGTGGGTACTGGGATTCTTATGGTAACGAAGGACACCGTAAGCTTTAGTTGCTGGAGCTGTGTGGTTGTAGTGTCACTAAATGAGCTTAACGTTGGTGACTAAGGATGACAAATATCTAATGCAGAATTTACCTTTGCTGGGGGGGGGGAGGAGGCAAATAATGGTTTTAAAAACTTTGAATGTATTGTAGTTCTGTAGTATTGTAAGCTTCTATATTTCATTTCACCAACTGTGAGTACTGATTTATTAGCCTGTAACCGCCTTTTGTAGACAACCATTCTAAATTTCTAAATAGTGTCCTATTCACAGGTCAATTATTGCTCTGTAAATGCCAAACACTTGAATCCTGAATGCAATGGCCCATGTTTCTAGTTTGAGTTTCTCCAACTTTACTATCCCTTCCTCTTTTCTGACCACAGAAATCATGTTTGCCTGTATGGGAGGACATTTTGTTGTGTACTTCCCCTTCCAGTGGTTCAACAAGTTGAATGAACTTACTCCTCTCTACCCAAATACATAGAAATTCATCTGAATGCTCTGAACTTTCCCAGCAGAAACGGGGGAGCCGGTGAAATAGCCAGGTCTCCTGTCAAGTCATCTCCTCTGTCAATAAACCATTCTGCTGGGAGCTTTCTGATGCCTGGCTGCAGCGGTAGGTGTTTTCACAGCAGCTGTAACATACACAAATGCTCTGTTAATCAAGTGACATCTTTTCAACCTTGAAGTCATTGCCAGTGGACATATTGCATGCTGGTTAAAAATCCCAAACACCTCTATTTTTCTGTGCTTTCTGACTTTGTCTGACTTCTTGTCTAACTTTGTTCTACCTGATATGACACTAGATAACGTGATGTTTGGCTGGAATACAAATGAAATGCTGTCATATGCAAGTCAGTCCAAAAGGTCTAAAGGAGAAAAGTTTAATATCGGTTTAGGGGAAAAAGCAACAAACGTCATTTCATTTGCTATCTTTATAGGCCTACAAATCATCAGTAATAGTGATGTAAAACAGCAGACATCAATCTTTTCCCTACCAAAACAGAAGCATAGGTTGTCAAAAGTAATTTACCTTTTAAAGGATCCTGAGGTGGGAAAACATAAGTCCTTTACATAGGAGTAGAGCTGAACAAAATGTAGGAAATAATTTTCATGGAGGCCTAATGAATTCTGGTTGTTTGTGGCCTCATCACATGTTTTCACTCAAGCTCCAATTCCAGCACAGCTGTGAACTGAGGCCAAAAAAAAAGGTTGTATGCACCTTTCCAAAATAGGGAAGGGCGGGGAAAAATAATCTTAATATAATCTTCCTGTAAAATAATCTAAAACTGATGCTTATTCTGTGCTTGTGTGCTCATAGCTCACAAAACCCTTTCAGAGAAGAAGAACTTCTCTTCCTTATGGTGAGGGACTTGGAAATGGAGATGTTGTGTGGCAAAGGTTTCCTTAACTCATTGCCTTGGTTGCTTTCAGAGCTATGAATCTTAATCCTTCCTCATGATGTAGTTTTCTCTCTGTTGGAAAACAAATCTAATCTGTTATATACACAGACTGTTGTTGGTACTTTCCTCTTTTAGTATATTTCAGTCATCTTAAAAAGGATTGTCCTCTTGCTGCCTGGAGTACAGTCCCATCTGCCTTTTGCCTTTTGACTCTAAACTCACTGTATGAACTGTCTTCATTTTGAGGTCCTTCCACCTTATTCCATCCTAGATCATCTTTGATGTGACTTCTGTCCTTCCTACATGTACTTGGTCTCTTCTGGTTTTCCTTCTCCTCTCCTTTTTTTTTTTTTTTTTTTTTTACTTATTTCCTGAAGGATGTCACCTTCCCTTCTTCCCTTGCTGGAATATTATAGGGGACTCCAGAAGTCTCTCTCCTTTTCTTCACTCTGCCTCTTTAGATAAATTAGATTGCTAACTTTGTGGGTTCTGATTTCTGCTTGTCTCCATTGACCTATTACTTTCTGTCCAAAATAAATTACAAGTTGTCCATAGTAACTCTGTAAGTAGCTGGCTGCCAAACTTAAGGCTGATTAACAGTAAGTGATGAAGGAGAGAAATGAGGGTTTTACGGGACAAGACTAGTCAATGTGAATGTGGTGCAGGCACACTGCAGGATAGTCTTAAGAGTTACAGGAGAGGGATATGGGCTTTTGACTTGGAATGAAGTAACAAAAAAAGGAACTGGGGGTGTTGGGTGAGGAGAAGCTATCAGGAGGACGTTGTAGTGAGTGGATAAAGGATGAACCCGGACAGTTGTAGAGGGCTTGAAAAAAGTACTGTGTTGGGAGGCAGGTGGAGTGTGTAAGATCTGAATTGCTGAAAATGAGGCTTTGTCAGTTGTGCTGCACATGGAACAACTTGTTATAACTGTGAGATTAATGAATGAAGATAGTAGTGCCTGCAGACACGAGACATCATTTTACAAAGGCAGCTCAGGGCTGGTGAGGGAAGAAAGGAAGACAGATTTGTGGCTATAAATCGTTTGGTTGAGGTCTGTAGATGCAGGGACTAGTTGGCAGACAGTGATGGGAACTGTGGATAACATTGCCCTGTGAAGAGGTGGGCAAGAAAAGTGTAACAAGGAGAGTCAGTCCAGAAAAGGCTCAAAGGAATGGCAGGAAAACCCACGGAGTATCCACGTGCAGAAGAGTGAGTATCTGGGCACAGGAGAAGAGCATTTACAGGATCAGAAAGTTAAAGCAGTGCCTTTTCCCTTGTCAACACCACAACTTCTTCTGCAGGTGTGCCAGTGGCAGGAGGGAATTGCCCTCCCCAGGCCTGGCCTCTCACCCACCACAGACACAACCAGCTTCTTCATGTATTTTCCAGTGGCTCTTCTCGCCTCGAGCAGCGACTCTGCTGCTGTTTTCAAGAGGGTGTTAATGCATATGACTCACTGAGCTGGAAGAAGGGAGAAGTTTTTTCTCAGAACTGATGCCTTAGGAGGAGAGGGTCTAAACCTTAAAATGTTGGTAAGGTTGTAAATGAAATAGCCTAACTGCTACTTTGTTTGCAGTAGGTTAAAAAAAAAAAAATAATTCAAGCAGACTCCTGCTAATTTATTTCTAATTATTAGGAATGATTGTGTAGTTCTAAGGCTAGAAAGAAAAATCATTGCCTTTCTTCATAACCTCGTCCTCTGATTTCCACAGCCTGCCTACTGCTCTCTTTGAGCTACAGCATCACTTCTTGGGTATAACCCTCTCGCTCCTGCCTGCCCAGGCCAGGGCAGCGACGGGGTCATCTCAGCCTGACCTACAGACGCTGTGGTTTTCCACTTCTTACATTCTTGTGCTTTGCTGTACATTGCAAGTAGTGAGTGTACATAGATGCTACATGAACGCCACCGCATTCAGAAAACTAGAGACTAAAACCACGTGTTGGTTTAAACCTTGGGTGAAGAGATAATAATACATTACTTTTCAACCCTACCTGAACACTAAGTTAAAGCAAATCTCTGGGTTTTTTATGTGCTATTATTTTTATTATTAGAAATTAAAGCACTAGCCTCAGATTCAGATTTTTTTTTTTTTTTTTTTTACCCCAACAAGCCCAAAGCTTTGCTCTATTACATTGTAACATTAATTAAATTCCCTGGAACCTTCAATTACCGCAATTTGTGGAGTTTTCTGGTTTTCTGCAGGTCTGGAGGTACAAGAGATAGACATTTCTGCCTTTGTATGTAGGAGAGCATATGACTGGAGTCAGAAGCTGATCAGTCTAATGTCATCTGACAATGGGCGTGTGGGATTTTCCAGCACAGAAATCAGTGAACTATTCAAAGTTGCTGCACCAGCCCCTGAGTTTCTTTCTCAAATTAGAGCTTGCAAATTTAAAAAGAAACTTGTGGAAGTCAGGAAATGCCTCCCGGAGAGGTGAGATGCTTCCAGCCATCCAGCCACCAGGCTTTGCCTCTCTGCAGTTGGCGGCTCTCGGCTTTGGCCGGATCCACAGCCAGGGAGGGAGCAGAGGAGGGAGGGAGCTGCAGCTTTTGCTGCCCTGTGGCTCCCAGCTTTGCCCCTCTGCCGGTCACATCTCTCAGGGTATTATCTTATTGCATCCGTGCTGCAGTTTGTTGCAGATCTGCTTGGCGTGGGGCTGAGGGGGCTCCCGTTTTACTGTTTTGGGACTGGAGATGACTCTCATCAACACTGTGGTGGCTCTCATGTCTTTTTTCCCAGGCCTAGAGCTGAGATAATACTTCTTCTGTCTTTTATGGTACTGTGGGAATGGCTCAGTAAAATACTAAACTGTGGGGCTTTTTAGTGCTCTCTCTCTCTTTCTCAATAGTCTAGGGTGTTATTTCTCATATAAGCAAAACATATTTTTAATATGCCTTTGTCCCTTTAGACAAGGCCTTTTAAATTTGGTGCTAACTCAGATGGTGGTCCATGTGACAAATACCCGGTGGATGGAGGGACCATAGCTACAATGGGCTCATTCTGGCTTGCTCAAACTATAAACAGTGTGCAGGGAAAAACTTTTTTGCCTTTCATTCTCTATGTAGCCTTTTGATATTAGTAGCTGACAGATTTCCACTTCTTAGCACTTGTTATCTGCTTTGTATATGCCATTTGTTATCTCCTTTGTATATGACAACAGTGTAAGGCTTTTGTTGTACATATTTTTAATAAAAAAGCCAAAATATTTGAAAGCTAAAACGGATATTACTTTCCTCGTGGAGCACACAGCCTCCTTTTGATAGCCTAAACCTTCGATAAAGTGTGTTGTACACTAGGCACTGTATTTAGAAAGCATTTAAATGCTTGGGGGTGGGCCTGTTTTCTTTACAACAGACTAGCATTTTGGTCTCGGAGATGTAGCGATGAACAGTTATAATTATAGATAGTGCTGAGATTTGACATTCAGCCTTTGGTTCAGAGCTGAACTCTTTCAAAAATTGCGTTGCTTGGATTTGGTGCCTGCCAGTGGGACTGGGGGGCAAATCAGCACCAGGAGGTGTACACGCTTGGCTGTGTGGTGACAAGGTGTGATAGCTGTTCATCAAGCGTAGCTACAGCCAGAAGAGGGTCCTACCCTTTATCCAGGATCCAGGTGTGCTCAGCGCTGAGAAAATACCTAATGAAATAGCTGCTGTTGCTCCAAAGGTTTTGCAACGTGCTTGTGAGATGTGGCACAACAGGCAGAAGGAGGAAGCTCCTCCACCAGGAAGCCACGAGACAGGGCTGTCTCGTGATCAAAGCCATCAGCAGCGGTTTCAGCGCTCCGTCAGCCAAACCGCCGTTTTTGGAGGTCTCCTGAGAGTTTAGAAAGGCTTTGAAAGTGAAGGCATGACCCTAATGTTTGATGCTGTAGGGAAGGGCAAACCAAACCAGCGTACTACTGTATGCTGAACTCTTGCGAACCCTTCTTTCTCACTCTTGATGTTTGTCTTAGAGGCCTTGGGCTAGAATATCTCTGTGGCATTTCACCTCTTGGCCCAGAGCCCATCGCGGTGCCAGCACAGCAATGCATAACCTTGCATAACAATGCCTTGTTATGAATGACTGGAGAAAACGCCATTACACATCTGTTTTCTGCCAGGGGGCACTCCCCCAGAAAACCCACGACACCACCCTATATCTAAAAAGCACCCAGGCACTGGATGAATTCTCAGAGCCTTTGGTAAGCTGATATTACAGCAAGATCTGGTACTGCACGTGACCCACTTACAGCCTGAAAATATTTTCAGTTTTGCTTTTTTTCACGTAGGTGTCTGCACTTTCCCCTGTGTTGTCCATTTTTAAAGGCCATACTGATTTAAAAAAGAAAAGAAATGGCAAAAGAAAAGAAGGCTTCTCTATGTCCTCCTGTAAATCCATGTGTCATTACGATTTTCACATACGCTGGTTCTTGCATTTCTTTGTTATCTTGTTTTTCTATGGGGTATTCCCTGTTCTCACACTCCCTATACTGAGCAGCCAAGATGAATCTAATGTGCATCCATCTTAGTGCACCCCTGTCTCTCTGTTTCATTGCTGATGATCTGCGGATCATGCATGAGTACCTTTATATTACAGAAAGAAAATAATGAACATGAAGGATATAATGAACTTAAAAGGAGAAGTGCTGAAGCTGCTCATAGTGAAAGTTTTTCCAGCAGCGTTGTGTAGATTGAACCACGGTGACGGGAGCAAACTGTCATTAGGAGAACTAGCAAGTGTTCTTCCTTTCTAAATAAACTGCAGAAACTCCTCTCTGCAATGTGTTTATGCTTTCTGTGAGAGATAGGCATCTGTTCACGTAACCCTTGGCGCTAATCAGAAAATCTGAATCTGCTTATCAGCTCTGCTCTCACCGCACTCACCCTCCTGCTCGTGTTTGGCTCCTCTTTTCACCTCTGCTGCCTGCTTTGGAGTGGTTTGAAGGGAGAAGCGGGGTGAAGCTTGGTGCAGTGTGAGATGCTTGCTGAGTAGATCAAGGATTTCATCTGGGTTTGCTGCTGGAGCCCTATTTTCAGGGCAATGCAGGATCCCCTTCCTGGACACAGAATCACAGAATCACATGGGGTTGGAAGGGACCTCTGGAGATCATCTAATCCAACCCCCCTGCCAAAACAGGTCCACCTAGAGCAGGTTGCACAGGAATGTGTCCAGGCGGGTTTTGAATGTCTCCAGAGAAGGAGACTCTACTACCTCTCTGGGCAGCCTGTTCCAGGGCTCTGCCGCCCTCAAAGTAAAGAATTTCCTCCTCGTGTTTAGGTGGAACTTCTTATATTCAAGTTTGTGCCCATTTCCTCTTGTCCTATCCCTGGGCACCACTGAAAAAAGACCGGACCTCATCCCCATAAGAACCTGTCCCCCTACTCCATGCATGAGTGGGGGTCTGCCTGCAACTCAGAGAGCTCCGGTGGAGCTGATGGCAGACCAGTCCCTACAGTTTGATTTAGTGTAATAGCTGCAGACCTCTTCCACTTTGTGAAAGTTCCTCTTCTCTCACAGCATTGCTCCCAAACAAAATGATGCACCACTGAAACACACCCCCCCCACACACACATGCACTATTTTTCTACAAGAAGGACATTTTTTTACATCTTTTAAACTTCAAGTAGTATGGCATTATCGAGATTTAACACACACATCACACACACTGAATGACTTAGAGCACGGGATGCAATCTGAGTGCTGCACTGCAAGTTTTGAATTTGCTAATTAGCACCTATCCTTGGCATTGGCTTCTGGTTAGCAAGGCAATCCCGCAACCTTTCTGCCTAGAATTGCTCTTTAAAACAGGAATGCTAATCTTTATGGACCTGACGGGTATGCTATGCCGATTCACTAGTTAATATTTTCAAAGCACTTTGAAGATGAAAAATGCTGAGTATTATTGGCCTTTTATCTAAAAAGACATTTTAAAACATGAAGCTAGGGAAAGATCTGCATAAATTAATGCATGTGTTGATTATGCTCTATCTTTCCTTTTCATCTGAATGTATTAAGTGGCAAGAGAACTGTGAGAATTTGTATCTTTCCTTTTCATCTGAATTTATTAAACGGTAAAAGGACTTTGTGAATTAGTAATCTAATTTGAACATCAAACCAAAGGCAAAATTCTTCCTAATCCATTTTGCGGATCTCTCATCAGCAGTAGAGATTTCTTGTGTATCTCAGGTTGAAGGATGATATTTCAGGCTCAGGTTTTGACGCTTTCTGGATTGACAAAACTTCAATAAAGAATTATTTTTCCAGATCAGCCTGGAAGGTCAGTAAAAACTCTCTATGTTGTAGTCAGAAAAATAAGGAGCATCGATCAAAACCAGAAAAATAAGGAGCATCGTTCACAAATCAGTAATGTTGAACTAGGTAGTTTTCACTGATTTCAGGAGGGACCTCTGCTTTATAAATTCCTGTGATATTCTCATCATTTAACAGAGTAATGTTATTTCAATCATTTGAACTTTTTTTTTCAGTAAATGTGCATGATAATGACAAGTTTTTGCACTTTGTGAGATTTAATTCACACTTCCGAGGTCTTTTCAATTCTTAAGTGCAAGATAATATCACAGTGTGATCTGTTAATTTTTTGCTTCCTGAATGTGAATTTCCAGAGAAACAGATTTCACTATTTTGATATGAGGGATATAACACAAAAAACTAGTGGACAATTTTGTCTTGGCTCCATGATTTGAGACAGGTTGCAGCTGGAAAACTATCTTTTTTAACCCTCCAGTTTCAAATCTCAGGGTGAGGGGAATTACAGGTCTTTGGTGAAAATCTTTGAGGAATTTCAGAACTTTTCAGTGAATGAATATACCTATGTGTGGTGAGTGGAGGCAGGCTCTTGTTGGGTTGGCAGAGGAAAGGCAAATTCCCAGATACTTTGGGAAAAGTCTCAGAAGTTAGGATCTCTCCAGCTTGATGCTGATTTCAGCAGCAGAGATACATTTGATACATTCTAGATTCCTCACCCTTAGTTCCCTGCATCCGAGACCCTGAGGTGACAATACAGCCCTTAATATCTTGTTAGCAATATGCTATTTCTCTGACAGTGAGACTTTCAAGAGGTATTTGTATACAGTTGTTGTGCTGTGAACTTCCTCTTTCTGCTTTAAACTAATTTCCTTTTAGTGCTGTGGTGAAATGTACTGGATGAATGTACCTCCGTAATGTGGAATAAAAATTAAACCGCATCTTTTTCACAAAAATGAAAGTCCTTGTTAGACACTGGAGTAGCTCTAAAGCTCGTCTACCAGTCAATTTAGTGTTCAAGTAATTAAAGAGGTCAGGCACAAAAATATTGTGTACCTGGAGCTTTGCCAGCCTCTTTCTCCCTTCTCTTATCATGCTTGTCCATTTGGGATTCTTCCACAAGCTTTGTTATATTCATCGTGTAGATTAATGGTCTGCAACTATTAACAACAAACTTTGATGCTACAGAGTGGGAATTGCTTGAGCAAACAATTTCAATGGAGTCACAGCTCTGAACCAAGAGAGCTCCAAACTTGTTTTAATTTACAGAGGTCAAAAAGTAAATGGGATTGTTGCTTAGGGAGGTAACTTGAGGAGAACATACAGCATTCACTCACTACAAAGGGATGGAGAGTGAAAAATTTGATTGACTTCTGGAGTTTGATTTTAATTGGCTTTATTCCTAGCATCACCAGCACAGCGGACAACCCTCACAAGCAGAGAGATGCTGGTAGGTAAAGGTACATTCCTTTGCCCTTTGTTATTGGTTCAGAGCAGTTCAGAGCAAAACCTCCACAAGGGGCAAGCAGGTGACAGTTTGCCCCAGAAAACCGAGGACAAGCAGCAGGGCAGGAACTGCAGAGAGGAGCGAGTCTGGGGCACTTACTCCTGCTTGGGTTTCTTGAGCATCCTTTTTCCAGCTGCCCGACAGCTGCTTCTGAGGAAGCAGTTTTTGTTGGTTTGTTTGTTTGCTTGTAGTCTGGATTGCTTGTGCAGAAGAGCAGAGTGCCATTTCCAGACATTTTTAATTGCAGGAGACTGTCACTTCCAGTGCATAGGCAGTAGGGTTTACTAAGTATTTCCTGAGAGATTTAACAGGATATTAGGAGATCAGATAAGTATCTGTAAAACATCCAACCTAGCACCATTCACTCTGGATTTATTCACAGTTGTCCTCGGTTGCCTACAGTAACGGGGCTATTTGTGCCTGTTTGTCAACCCCTTCCATCCTGCCCCAGCTGCCCCTTGGTTGAGGGACAGGGTGGGCAGCCAGCCTGTGCTGTAGCTCCTCAGTCAGCCCATGTCAGATGGACATGTCAGCAGGAGATGAAAGACCAGGGAATAACGTGGAGAAGACCCAGGGGTGTTTTGGGGAAGGGGGTGACAGAACACAGGGGTATTGGGAGGTACAGCAAGCACAGAGCAGGCTATGTTTAAGCTCAGCTGCTGATGAAATCATTTACTCTCAGCCTTATTATCTGCTCAGAGCTGTTAGGAATAATGGGAAAGGCTATCGCTTCCCATCATTTTGATTCATCCAACTTCCATGCCTGAGTCAGTGATCAGAAACTTTACTTCAGTAGAATTCCTAACAGTATTGTGTAAAGCTCCTTTTCCTCCATTCTTTGTGTTTGCTAATAAGGAGAACTTTGGCTCTGCATCCCGATATGCAGCCTCCCCTTTTTATCCTCACTAAGTGCAGGGTGATGGCTCTGCTTTCTGCAGCTGAGAATAAGCCAACACCTAATCTAGGGTGTTAATAATCGTCACCCTCGCCAACCAGGGGCAGGTGCAGATTTCAAATATGAAGCCTCTGCTTTTCGCTGTCACAGGGGAGGCTGTGCCTGTCCCTGTAATGCAGCCTGTCACCTACCACCGTGCTTGCTGGTGACCACACGTGGCCCTGACCCATGGCACAAGAAGAGCTCCTCAGACATATGCGCTGCCCTGGCGGCAGCTTTCTGTTTTCTGAATGAGTTGTGAAATACCATGCGTGCGCTTCCTATTGATAATTAAAAGCGACACAGATGGCGATGCCTGCAATGTTTTCCTTAAGTCACAGCACGTAACAGAAAATGAAGTGATAGTTTTAGGTGGTGGCACATGTAGCTTCAGGTGTTTGTTTAATATTCAGCATTCATGCTTGGTGAGAGCTGGGACATGCTTTCAAATGTTACTCCATGGCTGTGCATCACTGCACATTTTTTCTTGTTTTTCCTTTTCAGGGCCTGACAGATGGTGATGTTTAGATTAAAAGTAATTTCTTTATTAAGCCAACACCCATGTTGTCAGTGATTTTTAACAGGAGCTTCACTTGTTTAAACAGGAGGGTGGTGTAGTTGAAGTGTCTGAAATGGATGGAGGGCTTTAGAAAGACACATGACTTGGGGGCTTCCTGAGGAAGGACTGCAACCAAAGCTTGTGAGCTTTGGGGTGCTTAAAGCCAGTCCCTCAGCAAACAGGGATACCTGGGAGGGGATCGATGGGCAGGAGGTGGAGAATCAGAAATGGTAAGAGAGCATTGCCATCCATAACAGCACAATCCAATGCCCATGGAGTAAACGACCACCAGTAATGAGCCATGGCTGCAGCCCTCAGAGTCATTTCTGCCACTGTCGATCCCCTTCATTCCTGTCTTCACATCTGATAGTTGTTCAGCTAGTTCCTGGAGGGAATCGAAATGTCCTGTAAGTCCTGTCCCCAGTGGGCAGCCACCAGTCTGCTTCACTGTGGAACACAGTCTTCTACAATAGCCTGTTCTAACGGCACAGACTGCTGTTCTGGGTTGGCTCTGGGTTTCCATACAAGGGAGATGGGTACTAGGAGGCTCTATAGACTATTTGTATCATCAAAACCATTTTATGGACTAAAAACATAATATCTAGTTAGTTAGGTTTAACTTTTCCACACAGCACTGTGTTGTAACATGTTCTTCTTGGGAATAAAAATGTCAGTCAAAGGAAAACAAATTTTAGTTCTGCCATTGAAAGCCACACTTTTTTTCTTTTAAGTTCCTATGGGAAGGCAGATAAACCTTCAAAAAATGAAAATACACTCTAACTTAAATTATTCTGCTTTTGGGGTCACATTTTAATCAAAACCATACCTGCCTTCAGGAAAAAAAAAGAAGTAAAACTGATTGAATTTAATAACGAAAAGAACATAAACTGTCTGCTTTGAAATGTATAATCTCACATGACATTTATTTCATAATGTGATCAAATCATATATGTTGTTATGGGGACAGTCTTTATTAAAAATGCCATTTATTTTAACAAGCGCAATAAAAAGAAACCCATACTTTTTTATTGTGGTAGAGAAAAAAACTGCTATTAAGCTGCTTTCAGCTAAATGAAAACATCTTTCAAGATTTGTTCTAAAATATTTAAATAAAGTGCTATGGAATTTATTCATTTGCTGCCTTCCAGCATGAATAGAAACCCATTAAATTATCTTAAATACAATAAATGATAGAGAAGAATTTGTTTTGGTTAGGAATATCCTTTGCTGATGAAGAATAAGATCATTTAAATATAACATTTTAATATAGGCCTGTAATTATGTCATTGAGAGCCCAGTTTGAAGCATAGCAAAGTCTAGAGTGGGCTCTCCAGCTGCAGCCAGAGCTTTTGAAAGGCACCTAAGAGGAACTGCCTGTCCATGTCCCCATTAAAAAGGGAATGATTGAGAAGCCACGAAGCACATATGGTTTCAGTGAGGCGAAATACATGGCCTGTCACCATGCGGTGGAGTTGGAGAAGGGGAGGGATGGCTTCCTTCCCACGTGGGATCGTGGTGGGGAGAAGGATGAATACAGTTCCTCGTTCTTCCACAGGAGTTCATGGAGCAGATGCCTCATTGACAGGAGCATGTGGTACATGACAGCCAGATGTGTCCAAAAGATGGTGAGGTTGTTTTGCTCATGCTTCCCTCCACATTTCCCCAGAGCAGAGTGTTTTCACAACAGCTCCAACGTGGTGGCCCTGTGCTACAGTTTGCCCTGCAGTGTTTGAATTGCCCAATTTCCCACTCCTGCTGGATCAGGGCTAGTTAAGAGATGTACTGAATGAATGTTTTTCAGCCAAACAAGGCATGGGCCAGAAAACACATAATAGTGTCTGGAACATGTCTGCTCTGGAAGACTAGGCAGGATCAAACCTGGTTAGCCCTTGTTTGAGAGAGCTCCTGGGAATTCTGGGGCTTGTCACATCCAGCTGGCAGCCCTTCGTCTCTGCCCTGTAGACTTGCTCTTCTCTCCTCTTACCCCAGAACCAGGAGCAAAAAAGGCAATACTGCTTTATTACAGCTGCCAAATTTGCAGATACAAGTTAGGTAAAGATGGCTTTCTATTATTTAAAATTCAAGAAGCCAGACTAAAAGGAAATAAATATAACTTGGTTCATTTTGGAAATAATTCTCACATGAAAACATTTTATTCGCGTTCCCTAGCTTGCTGGACTTTATAAGGAAGCGGGGCTTCACCATAATGGAGTTAGACTTTATTCTCCACCTAACAAGTAAGACTTAGGGGCATAATGTATTCATAATTAGCCTGATACCATGAGAAGCAGTGAGAAGCTAAAATGAGGTCAGCAACTTAAATGGGATGAAGGGACTTTGTTACAAGCTGGGTGAGGTAGTCTAATGGTTCCTTCTGGTTTTAAATTCTGTGGAAAAAAGACCCCATCTCTATTAGTCATTATTTCTGCAGCTTTCTGGTACTTTTTCCTTAAGAAGCAGGGGCAAACACCTGGAAAAAAAGGCAGTTTGTCAGTTTAGTTTCAAAGAAAACTCACTTTATGGTGTATGGAAAGTGGAGGATAGTCCGTGAATGTGCTTTATCTGTGATGTTTTCTTGAAGAAGTGTTTGAGGTCTCTAGCCATGAAACTTGTAGCTATACAGCTTGTATCTACAGCTGCTAAAGAAAGGAACAGTTGTGCAATTGAGTCAAAGCTTGTTTAGGTGTTGTATGAAAAGCCCCAAACTTCTTTGCTGTGCAGGAGGTCATGATGCTGCGGTAAATAAAATGAAGATGTACGGCTGGGCATAAAAAGAAAAGGTGGGAAATGTACCTTGTCTCCTTAAGTCTAATACTGCCTGTACTGATTCTCAGTGCATAGGGGAAGGCAGAGTGGGGCTGCACCCAATTTTTGCCTGGTCCTTTATGTTTTACTGTGCGGGCAGTGGATGGGAGCAGCCTCCAGGAGCTGCTGTGGGGCAGTGGGTGTGGGCTGGGCCATGCTCTGTCCTGAGCTGCCACATGCAGCAAGACCAATGGCAGCAGAGGCTCCAGCTCCACATCTCCTGTGCAGATACATCACGCACTCAACTGAGCTAACACAGAGATGCTGTTTGGGCTTGTGGGCACTGGCCTGTGGGACGCTCACAAAATTCTCTACCTTTCCAGTTGATCTCTTCTAGGTCACGTTATTTGACCATTCATATAACCTAAAGCACCCACAGACAGCAGGCTTCCCCACTCCCACCCAACCCCGCCCCCCCCAGTGCTTCCCTGGAACCATATGCTCATATTTTTTTGTTTTCTTCTGTGGTTATTTTTTGTGGGTTTTGAATTGATTCTTTGCTTGTTTGTTTTGTTTTTATTGTTGGGGCTGCTTCATCCACTGGAGTGTTTATGCTGTCCCAAAAGTAATAGAGCTCAGGTTGGCTTCCCACTAACTTCCCTGGGACATCTCTAGCGATGTCCCATGAGGTTTGCTCTGACAGTCCCTGCAGTCTCCTGGAGCACAGAGGAGTATGGACTGCATTGATTCTTGGCAAAGAAAATCATTGTAAAAGGCATTAGGGACTTCAAGATGAAATGCCACAACCAAGGTTCTTTCTGAAGTATCTAAGAAAATGCTGAACTGTAGTTTGGGCCTGAAAGTCAATGAATAGTTAATGCAGTTTCATGACAGCAAATGTTGTTAGGGTCAACAATGTCCAACCAGACAAAAATGTGACACTCTCTTGTACAAGCATCCCAAGGTTTAAGGATCAGTCTTAGCTAAACCTAGTAGCCAATGATGTTTACTTAGTACCTAGTTAGCACTGATCACAGTTTTGCAGATCTGTTATAGGTGGAGAACTAGGTCTAGGTATGATAACCAAATTTGTGTTTACATCCACACCCAGAGCTTGTCCTGTTTCTCAAGAGGAAACAAAGGTTCTTGGTCATCAAAGGGGATGTATTTTCCATATTTTATCTATACAAGTCTGTTTCAAGAAATAAAAAGCATAGCTGAAATAATCTTTGAAAGTAAAAAGGTGTCAGCGAGGCAGAGTGAGGCTCTTGAGTGGAAGTGTTTTAGAGTGAATCATGGTTGTGCAACTGGTTTACCTAAACTCATTTTAAATCAGAAGAGTGACAGGCCCAGAACACTAAGTGATGGAGGATTGCTCCGTGATGCTGGCATTGGGTTGGACTGTGCGCAATCATTTCCTTCTAAATTGGTTGTAGTCCCCTTTCAAATTGTCAGAGTAGTTTTCTTCTGCTTCATTGCACTTGAGAAGCAGGTGAACGGCAAGCTGCTCAGACTCGTTTGATCCCCACGCTGTTGTTCAATGGATTGAGCAAATCAAACTGGAAAGGCTTTCTGGTACAGCTTTAGCACTGCCTGTTCAGTGGCGAGATTAACAACAGGGAGCTGCCTGCAATTCAGACAGGAGGAGATCTCTAATTTTGGCTTTCTTGGGGCATATTAAAGGAGACAATGATAAATTTAACTCCTCGGTGCCAAGAATGGCAGGTGTCAGTGTGGAACTTCGATGCAAAATGTGTAAACTCAGGCCATCACTGCATGAAGCATCGATTTATTGGTTTTGGAGCACAGAGTGGTCTAGTTCCTGAAGTAGAGGAGATTTCATTTGATCTAGCTCCCAGATCACTTTGGGAGTTTACACAGTCCTCCTACCCCATCTCTCCCTGAGGTTCCCCCATACGAAAAAGAGGGAAAGAGAATAACTTGGCAGGGTTGTAGGGCACAATTCATGGAAGTCTGCAAGATCTTTTTTGTTTTTTGCATGTGGTATGAGGGAGAGGCACAGCTTTTGTCAATATGTTCGTATGCTTTCTTGCTGCACTATGCAATAAAACGTAAGGTGCCCATGTGGCCTATGCTTTTGTTTCCTATAGAGATTCCTTTGCAACTACAAGCACTGGCTTATTTGAAAATTCACCTGAGGCTTAGGCCATAGGTTGTGAAACAAAATAAGAATGGAAAGAGAACATTTCTTGTCAAATGGATTTGTGTTCTCTCATAATGAGAAATCAGCACTCTACAAAATGAATTTGCAGAGAAATTCCTCAGAGCTGTTCCCTACCTTGATTCTGGCAAAAGCTTAGCCTGATTCCAGCAAAGGGCACCTAGGCAGTAACTTGAAGAGCACCTCTGCAAGTCTGCTTTCATTGCCGAGTGTTATAGGGTGCCTCTAAGTAATGACATGAGCTGCACAAAGCATCCAGGCATATCAAGCATCGTCATGCAAACTGGGTGGTGGTATCTATGAGGCTTCTTGAGTGATATTCTCCCAGTGGACAGAAAACTCGCCCTGCCTTTGAAGGAACCATACAGAAGCCATCGCTCCTGAAGCATTTAGGTGCTAGGAAAGATGTGCACATCGGTGATGGTCTTATTCATCTCTTCTTTCTCTGTAACAAATTGGCACAAAATGTTTCTTAAGCATCTCCGGGTTTCATTAGACCAGCAGACTGGGTTTACTTGTGTGAATATACATGATATTCAACTGTGGGTTTTTATTCACGTACTCTGGTATTTCTCTACTCAAACTCTGCCTGATCTGGATTTTTCCTACACATGGTTTGCCTGAACAAGGCACACTAAGTTAAGAAAGGCACAGGCAGTGCAAGTAGCCTACTGGGTTTATATACTCCCCAGCTCCAGTACAAACTGCGTAATCATCTTCTAATTTTGAATGTACTTTCCTTAACGGCACGGTGTACTTGGAGACGGATGTGTGGGCTGGAGGGCTTGGATGCAACGTCTGGAGGAGCAGGGAGGTCAGCTCCATCAGCAGGAGCTGACACTGATAGAGGAGGAAGAAATGACATAGCAGTGTGGAGAGAGAGAAAGCAGAGGTCAGGGGACTTTCACAGCACCTGCTCTGCTGAATGATGATGCTAAAAAAGGCCAGGTGTTTGGAGATGAGAGGAAAGCATTTGTGTGTGTGTGTCAGGGGGAGATCTTGTGATTTCAGAGAAGGCTGTGAATTGCTCCTTGCTGTCTGGCTCGCAGCCCAACACTGGTGCCTCAGACGTTGCCCTGAGACTGAAGGATGGAAAGAGTGGTGGAGGGAGTGTGGGAAGGGCACAGCCCAAGAGCTCATCGGAAGGGCAGGAAGTCTCCTAGCTTTTCTCCTGGGAGCCATGCACTGGAGAAGCTCCTCTGCGGGGGGACCACCAGCAGATCCAGCCCTGGGTGAAGAGGCGATGGCTGGGAGCACGGGCCCTGCAAGGGGAAAGAGGGTGGCAAAAGGAAGGAGGAGGAGGGCCCCCACAGGCAGGGCTTAAATTTGTGTCTGATGGGAGATGGTTTTTGAGCGTGCACCAAATATGTGTGCAAACACAGCCCTGCTGTGCTGCTGCTCCTTGACTCTGGTCTGTCTGTTAATTCCACCTCCAGTGACCGCACATAGACGTCCAGTTGCTGAAACTGCGACTAAGTGGCAGTGTGGCGAGATCCATAAACTCTGTGCCCAAGAGACACAGAGCTGGGCTGAGCCAGAGCCTCAGGGCACATGCTTTGTCCCTGTGTCCACAGCCCCAAGTACCATTGTGCACAAAACGCACAAGCCAAGCCCTTGGGAAACCATCGTCATGTCCCCCGTTGCAACAGGGTGAACAGCCCCAGCTTGGAACTTGCTGGCTTGAAAAAGGAGGCTCCATAATCTAGTTAATTTGGGTCATGTTGGTGCCGGTTTATAAAGCCTTCCACTGCTCTGAAACACCAGGATTTTCTTATGCTCTTTCCTGGTGGTGGCCTTTCCCAATGAGGCTTTCTTTCTCTAACACTTTATACAAATATAAAATGCGGGGAAGAAACAAAATGGCACATAATTCTTGACACAGAATAGAATAAGGCTGGATTTTCATTTAAAATCCCTCTACCCACAGATACTGTGAATTGCAATGGCACAAAATTGTTAAATTGCTTTACATTTGGGAAACCTCAGTTCATAAAAAATTGCTAACAATTTATTTTTGTACTACATGGTTGACATCACTCTCTCTCTCCTCTCACTCTCTCTGCTGGTTATATGCTGTTTTTTTCACTGCATGTCTGCTGAGATTCCAAGAAAAACCCAAGTGTGTCATACAACATTGCTTTCTGATTTGCAAGTTAAATAGTTTACATAGGCAAAAATGTGGAGCAATTGGAATATTCCCTACCCAAACACTTAGGGACTCAAACTGCACATTTTAGCCTGGCAGGCCTCCACTGATATTTTTAGCTAGAAAAAAAAAAAACCATTTTGAAGTAACAAGAAAAGACAGATCAGATCTAGAAAAAAAATGAAGCTAAACCACTATTGGGCATTTTTGTGAATGTTGTACTTCTGGTGCTAGTATACATGTGCTCTGTGTATACAGAAGTGCAGTGTAGACTTGGAAAGTTTAGGCCCTTCTGAAATGAATGTTCCCGAGATGGGGTTAGCCTTCTTGCTGATTGATTTAGTCTTTTGGAAACAGGCAAACCATCAGGAGCTTTCTGCTCAGAAAGATTAGCATTCATAGCCTGCTGTTTTTTAATTAAAAAAGCTATTTAAATACAAGGGTTGGGGTTTCTGCCAGCAACCATTAAAAATACCTGTTTTGTAATTATCCCCCAACCCCTTTTTCTATTTAATTCTTTTTTTCCCTTTTTTTTTTTTTCTTTTTGTTTCTCTTAAATTCTTGACAGATTCTCCCTATTTCATCTACCTGCTCTTGTGGCATTGTACCTCCTGCTAAGGTTAGCAGCTGGCTGTAAATCTCATGCCAACCCTGCTGCAAGCAGCTGGCAGGAGGTGTGGGAAGGATGTGTTCAGCATCCGTTTTCCAGTGACTGAGTTTATCCTCTGCCTCCTGTTCGGAGGATTAGGGACACAAGCTGAGCTTTGCCATGACTGCAGGGCTGTGTCAGGCACATGGGATCTCAGGGGCATCATCCCACCAGGAATTCCCCTGGTGTAAATGTGTCACTATTTGCACGTGCAGGAAGGGTACATGTTGTGGGTGGGACATATCCTGGGTAGGATATGTAATTAGTGTACCAGGTGATGAATATCACAGAATCACAGAATCTTCTTGGTTGGAAGGAACCTTTGAGATCATCGAGTCCAACCACAAAAAAAAAAAAAATCCCAACAAAAAACCACCCAAACACCAAAACCAAAACAAAACCAAAAACCACACAAAACAAACACCCACAACCACACACCACACCCACCCACAAACAGACACAAACCAACAATCTCGGGCACTAGAGCATGCCCTGAAGTGCCATGCCTACACATTTCTTAAATACCTCCAGGGATGGTGACTCCACCACCTCCCTGGGCAGGCTGTTCCAGTGCCTGACCACTCTCTCAGTAAAGTAAATCTTCCTAATATCTAATCTAAACCTCCCCTGCCGCAACTTCAGACCATTTCCTCTGGTCCTGCCATTATTCCCTTGGGAGAAGAGGCCAACACCCACCTCTCTACAACCTCCTTTCAGGTAGTTGTAGAGGGCAATGAGGTCTCCCCTCAGCCTCCTCTTCTCCAAACTAAACATGCCCAGTTCCCTCAGCCTCTCCTCATATGACTTGTTCTCTAGACCCCTCACCAGCTTGGTGGCTCTCCTCTGGACACGCTCCAGCACTTCAATGTCCTTCCTGTAGTGAGGGGCCCAGAACTGAACACAGCACTTGAGGTGAGGCCTCACCAGTGCCCCGTACAGAGGCACCATCACTTCCCTACTCCTGCTGGCCACGCTATTCCTGATACAGGCCAGGATGCCATTGGCTTTCTTGGCCACCTGGGCACACTGCTGGCTCATGTTAAGCCGTCTGTCCACCAACACCCCCAGGTCCTTTTCTGCTGGGCAGCTTTCCAGCCACTCTTCCCCAAGCCTGTAGCGTTGCCTGGGGTTGTTGTGACTGAAGTGCAGGACCTGGCACTTGGCCTTATTAAACCTCATCCCAGATATATATTATCTGTGCTGTGTGGATGTCTGCTTGATTCTGTTATGGAGATTGGCTTGTGGACAGTTGTACAGACAACCTTACTGGGGCTGATCCTCTGTTCATGTAGGGCTTGGTTGAATTTTTCTGTTTCACCCAGTTCTAAAATCACCCTGGGCCTCCATGCATTATGCCTGTGGTATATCTGTAGCTGTAGATATAACGTTAGACAAGAGTGTTTGGGCCTATGTATGCTCATTAAAAAAGAGGTGACAAATGCATTAACCTGAGTGGTGGCTGCTTTGTGACTTCCCTCTGAGGAATTTACACCTAATGATTTTTGTGTCTTTAATTCTGCTTGGACTTTGGCCTTGGACTGGTACAGAAATCCTGACCCACGAGTGTCCTCATCCAGCAGCCTCGTTTGCACAGAGCTTCTAATATTTTTACTGCTCTGCAGCACTGTGTGGGGTCATGTAAGTCAAAGGGTGAAGAGACAATTCTTGTTTTGGTATCTGACAGGTGACTGACAAGATCGCAGTTCAGTTTCATTCACAGTAAGAGTCTCACTTGCAAGGTTTCAGCCTGTCCTGATCCTGTTTTGTCCCTTCTGCGTCTTCAGCCCATTGCTGCCTTCAGCTCCATTGCCTCCGCCTGTATCTGCAGCTCTCTCAATTCATCTTCGTTTTCTGCCTCTTTCTCACTAAAGAATCCCATGGCTGAAATCTCAGCTGGACGATGGTCTTTGCCTCGTCTGGCGTGTTTCCAAATGCAGCTCTTGGATTAAAATGGGGAACACGAACCTAGCATTTGAAAACTGAGCGAAGGCGGCGGTTCTTCTCCGCTGAGTGAAGGCAAATTACAGAGGCTGTGGGTGGAAGCTGAGACATAGGGCTCTGTCTCTCCTTCCATCTGCATCCTGGGTCATTTGAATCAGTGTGTTGTGGAGGCCCTGGGCAGCTGGTGCGAGAACCCAGCCCAGCATGATGCTCACCTCCGAGTTGATGCTTGAGTTAGAGGTGCCGAATGTCCTTGACTACACCCGGCTCTTCTCTGAAAATACCCTGCTGTTGCTGGAGCCTCAGCACGCCTCCTTGGAGGGTGTTTCATTACTGATAACTCCGTGTAGCATGCTTCAATCCTGTCAAACCGTAAAAGCAAGATTATTAGTGACTGGTTTTGCATTGGCTGCAAAAGGGGTAGAGAAAGTTCAGGTTTGGTCACCACCGATATAAAGAAAAGGTCACCCTCTTCGCTGCTGCCTCTCTCTCCTGGCTGCTGCATGCTCCCTCTGCTGCCTTTTCCTTCTCCCACTTCTGCCGTCCTCCGGTTTAGCATTACGGGTTTGAAAAGTCTGTGTGATGATAGTGCTTTTGACAAAATATTCTGCAGTTAGGAACAATTCCTTGGGGCAGATTGTTGGTATTAGGTTGAAGGCCTAACCTCTTCCAGCAAATATTTAACACAGGAATGATCTCAATTTCATCTGGCTGAAAACATCCCACTGCAGTCCTCAAATCGCATGGAACTTTTCCCCCAATAAATTCAGAAAGTTGTGTTCTACACAAATTGATAGCTGAGTAAAGGACCAGATGCCAGCCCCTCATTTGCTTTTAAATGCATACATCTAGATTTCCCTTTAGTTTTCTGGTGCTAGTTTTCAGTTCATTCTTCAAATGAAAATGATCCATGTGCTGTTTTACAAATATGCAAATACCATTCTCATTTAACTTACTGACTGCACAAAAGCTTAGTAAAAAGTGTCGGAGAAATATTAAGGCTCATAAATGTCTTTATTCAAATCAGTGCTTAAAATTAGCTTTAAGTTGTGGTGGAAACACAATAAGACTAGAGCAGAATACTTTTGAAATCCCACTTGCAGTGATTATATAAATTAGGAGATATGTGCCATCCAGTGCAAAGCCCATGAGGATGTTTTAATATCGGAGCTTCTTTTTGAACCAGTATTTCCCCTACCCAGGCAGAGCAGTGGTATCAAACATCAGATTGCACTTCCAGCATAAACACCAATAAAATAACATGTTAAAAAACCCTCAAACAATAATTTTTCTTGTTTATGTTTGCGTTTTCTTTTCACGGACGCTAACTGGACAAGTGCAATCTTTCAGCTTTAAGGCTGTAGTCCAGGAATGCCTGAGGACAGTCTGCGCTGGCTGGTGGCATCCAGACTGCCTAGTTGTAACATAGGAGGGACTCCAGCAGTGCCCTGGGCTCTGCTTCCGTCAATGGAGAGTGGCCATTCACACATTAACCCACAAGGCCAAGTGCCAGTGGTAGAACTGCAAAATACCATATAGACACATCCAACAGTTTATTCTTCAATACCTGGTGAGCAGGTTTTCCAAGCGACTGGATTCTCCTACCAGATCAGGCTTTCTTGTGCCGAGGAGACACATAGGAAAAGTTTGCTCCTGTCCCAGTAAAGGTTGGTCTTGCCTTGCTGTTAGTTGCAACGAGGACTAAGATCTGCTTCCTGATGACGAATGCTATAACTAACCTAACCATGAAGTGGGGATTATGACTCACGATTCAGAGTTTACAGGAGGAGCTGTGCCTGCCAGATCATACCCTTTTAAAGCAGCTGGAATGGGTCTTAAGGTTCTTTATTTTTAGTACTATTTTGCTGTCAGGAAACAGCCATGAAAGCCAATAGCAAAGTATACATCTCATCTCATCTCCTTTCAGAGCTGATTCTCAGATAGGATGAAGGCTTTTTGCTGCTTTTGGTTACTGGATAAGCTCACATGCTGAGAGCTCTAGGTGGATCTGAAGGATCAAACCCTGTTTATAATTCATCTGTGCTCAAGGTGAGGCTATGTGATAGATTTTCCATTTTTATAAGTTTGCCTAAAAAAAAAAAAAAAAAGGAAGAAGAAGAAGAAATGGAAGTACACCAAAGAGCTTTGTTCAAAGAGCCTCACCTTAGGAAGTGGCAGAATGAAGTTGGTTTTGGTCTCTTTTCCAAAGTCTTGCAAGACAATGTTAATAACCTTTTAATGTAGATTTTGAGTGTGCAATACATGCAGAGAAGGGAGTGTGCTGCACTTTACGCATCTGTAAAACACAGATCTTATAGAGCGCAAAAGTCAGACTTGTGTGGGCTGAGAACAGCTGAAATCCTCTTCTTTCTTTGTGTCATTTATATTTCGAGTCAGGGTTTTTGTATGGTATTTCAGATGTTTACAGAAGTGCTTTATTAATTTTGTCATGCAAAAGGCAAAGTTGATCCTTATATGAAAGGTTGGACCACCAAGAAGCAGGTCTTAAGGTGTTGGCAATGTTTCATCTCTTACTCTGGGGTGCCCTCGACACGAACACAACACAGGATTGCCATCTAGGTTTGGAGAAAGCCCAGGTGGCCCATAAGAAGTGAGAGATGGTGAAGCATCATGTTTTATTATGCAGAACAGAAGATACTTATGAAAAATAACACACTGGTGTCAGATCTTAGCACCTTGGGGAAGATTCTGTCACCATCCAAGTGATTTTCCTGTGTAACAAAAGTCTGGGGAAAGTTGCCAACGCCTGTTATATTGAACAATATGCACTCTTTTTTTCTCACTGCGAACATTTTTGTGTAATGCAAGATGCCGATCTGTCTGAAAGCTATTGATAGGTTCTATGCTTCCTCATGGGAGAACAGGGGAAAGAGTGAAACGAAGTAGTATTTTAAGTGATATAGTTATATAATGTCTTTGTTTAAAAACATAAAAATCTAGCTGCCTTAACACTCTACTACATAATTCCACAGGACATGTGAAACACAGTACGCTACAGCACTTAGTCTGCGAAGGATTCCCTTGTCACTGTCAAAATTGTTTTAGAAGTCTAAATTAATGCATAGCACTGCATTTATTAAAATGTGAAATAATCATAAATTTTTCATTCTTTGTACACTTAAGCTAATTTTCACATAAATGAAGCACTTGGCAGTTGAAATTCCACATATGGTTGACAGTGATGTTTGATGTCAGAACAATGCCCTGAGCTCCATGCAAATTAAACATATTTTAATTATTCTGGATATCCATTCTTCCTTTACAGTGTGTCTAAGCAGAATATTAAAAGGAATTTTAAGTGTAATGTATTGTCAGCAACTGACTCCAACAGCCGGGGTGAATCCTCTTGCCTCTTCTGCTGCTGAAAGGGAGGTGAACCAAAGTGAAAATTATAAAGGGCAAAAGAGAAAGCAAAACTTTTCTTAAGCTTTGGAAGCCAGTCTGGCTTAATGGGAACATACTGAAACTCCCTCTCCAGCAGCGACCTTTGTGGCTGTTGAACCGAGAAGTGGAGGCTCTCAAGGGGAGGGAACCAAGGCAGATGTTCACGTGTTGCATTTGGAATGGGAACTCTGGCTCTTGCTGTTGCTTCCCAGGCACCAAGTCTCAGTACCCTGTGACAAAAACACTGGGTTTCCATAACAGTGACGGTGCCCTGATTTTGCTTGGGTAATTCCATGGGAAGCAGTAATAGGAATCACAAGAGTGATCCTGGCATGCTGGGCAAAGATGTGGGACTATCCATTTTTCTCACGGTTTTGCAGCAATTTTTAAATATTGGGGGCTGGGCACCCCTGATTTTCAGTTTCTCTTTTGACACTGCCTTCTTGTTTGATCAGGTTGTTTATGGCAAGCAGTTGGCTAAAAGCAGGCAGCTACACCCCAAATTTGTGGGTGTGTTGAGGTTTCTTTAGTTAACCTCAGGAAAAGGAAAGGAATTCAAGCATCTTAAAAATTCCTCTCTCCATGTCTCTTTAAAAATGTTTAAATACTAAGTGAAAAAAATCTAGACTGATGTATCTACAGCATGGTTTGAAGGGTACCCCAGCCCTTCTCTCCCTCTGAAACTAATGGGTGTTAGTCTGAGGTCCAAGTTAAATGGCTGATTTCTAAGTAACAAAGATGCTTTTAGGAAAAAAAAATCATCAATAAAAACTCTTAGGCTCTTGTTTAGGCAAATGAAAAGCTTTTCTTAACTTCAGCTAAGTGTTAACACACTAACCGTAGTCAAGAGACTTTCTGAAACTGGGATCATGCATATCCCCTATAAATTGAAAATAATATTACACCTGTTTCATAAGGGGTTTGTGCAAATTATTTGGGTCAACTCTGTGTAGTGATCTGAAGTCCTAAGACAGTACAAGCAATATTAAATTCTTTATCACATCTGCTGTTGTAGGATTGCTTATGAACATTGAGTATTGTTTATGAGCATTGCTTTGCTAGCCTGCTTAGAATTTATTTGTAGTTTTAGGAGTACTTACGATTATTTTTAGGCATAAGTACATTGATTTTAAGAAGTTGGAAGCAAATAAACATGTAACAAGTGAGGAATTATGGTCTTTGATTATTGATTCTTCCAAAAGCAAAAACTTAGTTTGAAAGATAAAAAAATTACCCTGAATGAGAATTAAAGAGATGTTCCAAAATGCTGAGGAAGTTTTGCTGAATTTCAGCAGAAGTCATTGATTCTGCCTCTATGTTTTTAATAGTAGATGACTTAAATGGATTTCCAGTTTCCTTTGGATTACTTGTGTGTAAACGAAATCCCAATCCTTTTGCTAACTATGATCTTTGTAAAACTTTACTGGTAGGGTCAGGTACTTTTTTTTTTTTTTTTCTGAAGGTGGAAGGATCCTATTGTCATGATCAGAGGCATTTGACAGCCCTTGTTCTTGAAACAGGAGCAACTGGTATTGCCTTGAACCTTGCTTGTTATTTCCGGGGTTTTTTTGCATCGTCTGCCATTTGGGTAAATTTAAATCTCTGACCCCCTCTAGCTGCTGGATAGAAGAGCTCATTGTCTCCTTTCCTTCCTCCACTCTGCCACAGAGATGAAGTTCTGAGGAGCTTGGAGCCGGTGGGATCTGTATCTCTGAGCTGTTTCCTGTCCTGCTGGCCTGGCTCTGCCTCCACCCATAGCACTGAACACCTCCAGTTCTGCCCTCTGTATCTATTCATCATAGTCCTGGTGGCAAAATAGGAGTCCTGGTGGTTCAATGTGCCCTAGAAAAACTCAAAAAGAAATTAGTTGCCTGGGTATGTTATTCTCTGGTAATTTTAAGCTACTAGTTCTTGTAATGTTTTGCTGTTCACTTCTGAAGTTTCAAGCCCCCATTTAAACAGCAGATGGCTGCAGGAAGACCAAGGAAGATTTTCGGCCCTGTGTAAGACATTAGGAGATGAGATTGAAGGCATGAAACCGGTGAACCTTAATGGCTCAAGAGTCAAAAAACTAGAGTATAAGAAGAGGATTCTTGCGGTTTTTCAATCAGTATCTTATTTTCCGTGAAAAGGCTTTTGGTTTTTGAAATGTGAATGTAAGCACTCCAGTAAGTTCTGGCTCCCTAAACCTTGCTCCTGTGGGTTTCATGTGGAGGAGCAGCTATTAAAAATGTACAGAGGCACCATTAAAGATGAGAAGTAAAAATTCTCACACTGTAAAAGTATTTTTTTCTCCTCTTAACTTTTCCTGTTTCAGCTCGAGGAATGAAAGCTTCAGTGCACTTATTAACTTCCCAGTTAATGAGATCTTGAAACGGGGAGGTTTTGCTTTGCTTTCCTCTGGCTCATCACACTGCCTTCTCTTTGGAGAGTGGCCACGGAGTGAAGATGAGGAAAGAAGAGTGCAAGACTCATTTATGTGCTTGATGGTTGTTGTGAGCAGATAGATACTAAGTTGGCTTTTTTTCAATTCAGTCCTTCCCCTGTGTGTGTTTCAGGCTTGCTTTTTTTGGCACCTCCAGACACAGCAAATACTGGTGGGTAGTGTGCTGTTCACAGGCAAAATACGCTTGCAAACTTTTGCCGGGCACCTCAAAATGCAGATATAAAACTCTTGGAGATTGCCTCTGTTCCTTTTCTCATTTTAAGAACCTCTGCCACCCTCTCTATTCGTGCTGCTACAATAAGACATATAGCTAGGAAATAATATGGAGCATCAGATCAGGTTCCAGAAAGAAGTTTGTGGTTAAATAATATTGACAAATGTCACATATAGAACATGACATGAAAACGATGTATGGCTTAAGGAGAACACTTATTTCTTGTTGTTTACCATGGAATTTCTAATAGGTGATGAGGCTGGACTAGAAGACATGGGAACAATAGACCACAGTTTTGGGAGGAAGGTGAGAGTTAAAGGCATTCAAACAGAAAAAATGAGCTGGCTTAAACCGGCAGAAGATGGAAATATTTCAGAATACCTGAGCATTGGATAGGGCTGCAAAAATACTGAGTAGCCTTATCTCTGCTAAGTAGGGTTCATATATTCCCATTTATGAAGCGAACTGTTCCTCCAGTAGCTATCAATGCCCTAGAATTAATGTGTATTAGGTTAGTTTGTGTGTGTGTGCACATGTGTTCTTTTCAAGCTGTAGAGTGTGATTCCAATTTTAGAGACAAGTTTATCCAAGTTAGTGTGAGAACAACAGGGACAACTTCATAAAAGAGGTGTCAGAAAGATGACCAAAGGAATTGTGCATTTGCCTGAGTTTTAGGAGAAATTAAAACTATGGGCTGAGTTTGGATACAGGGTTAATCATGGGGCCACACAAATGGAGAACTCCAAAAGGCAAGGGAGATGACTAGTGAGTCGGTCTTTTAGTGGATAAAAGAGCAAAGTGAAGCCAAACAGAACATCTGCACAGGGTGGCAGGACCCAAAGAAAGCAGAAACTCCTCCATCCCTCTCTGAAAAAAAAGCCAAACTGAACATGGCACTTCCTCACATCAGGAGACAGAGTTCACTTCGCAGGTACTCATGGGGCTGATGGACACGTGCCCTGCCAACAGCCAGGGAATGGCCAGGCCAGCACGGCCAAAAGACAATTCTCCCTTACCCACACGCTCCTGCCACACACTTATCAATTCCATCCAAAGCAGTTGTTTAAGCAAATAAACAACCCTTTTGCTGTGCTTAAAGGTTAATAAGGTTAATGCTGGGAAACAATGAAGCTTGAGAAAAATGGTTCTGTATTGACTTGCTACCTTGTAAGTATTTAACAGGCTGCTTTGTAGAGGCAGTGAGGGGACAGGTTGTTGGCTATTACTTAATAGATTGCATCAGTCTAATGAATTGGTGGTCACAGCAGATATTGTTGAGGATGTGGCATCTAAAGATGGATGGAATTCCATCCCTAGGTTTTCTTTGCTTCAGTTCCATTCCTACTCTTTCTGTTACTGCTGCACATTACTAAGAGTTTTATTAAAGTTCAAGAACAGTGTCCTGAAATTAAAGAAAGGTCTGTAAGTGTGGCAGGTTAACACATACTCTGCCTTGGGCCCTCACAGTAAGAACTACTCAAGTGATTTGGGGAAGGCTGGGGGAATAGATTTCAAGTGTTGAGGGACAATTCATCTTCTCCTGCTGCTTTTGCTACTTCCAGGAGGGGTGAGAAGGAATAGCAGAGAGGTCAGTATATGTAGGAATAGCAAACATGAGTTTTCATAGCATGTTCACATCAGCTGAAATGCAACCTCCTGTATTGACCAGTTGAAAAGCCATGTGAAGGTGCTGAGAAAAGGGACTACATATTGGACAGGCCAGCTGGATGGCTATACCCAGATGAATAAGGACCTTGTGAAAAAAGACATTTAACTGTCTCCTCATGCAGGTTTGCACAAGGGGGGTGGGAATTTTGCTTACCTAGGAGAAAAAAGGGGAAAAAAAAGGGAAATTCTGGGAAGCGTCGGACACCAGTAGGACATCTTTTTAAAAAAAATATTTTCATTTTTACACAAAACTAAACCAAGCATTTTTGTTGCCTTAACAGGGAAACAAGCAAGGTCCTGGATTGTGCATTCCTGTGAGTAGGCAGTGGCAGCAACAGGGACTGCTGCAGTCATAGTTATCCTTCAAAAATAGGCAAAGGGCATCCTTTCTTCTGGTTTCGTCAAACCCACCACTGTTTGCCTGTTTTGCTAAAACGCATGAAATTCCTCCCTTGGTGGCCTTCTGACAACTGCTCAACAGGATTAAATTAGAACTGGGATTCTTCTAAGAAAAGGCCTGGAATCAATTGCAGTATTGACGCTATTCCAGAAAAGAGAGAGTCAGCATGTATTCAATAAGCCTCAAATACTGACCGGCACCTTTCACTGCCCAGTGCACTACTGCTCACTAAGGTGGAAGGCTGTGGACCCCATGTCACCAAACAGAGGGGCAGGGACTCAGTGCTGGATGGTGGTTTGTACTGGAGTTTCTTAAAATCAGAGTTGGGACTAGGTCAACCACAGCTCAGGTGAAAGTACTGGTAGTTTTTTCTTATTTATTTAAATCAATTGTGATGCTGCCATTTGTATGGATTACTTTAGGAAGGCTAGGAAGTTATGAAGCAACTAGATTTCCATTCCAATCAGAAAAGGAAATTAAATTTTTCATCCAGCTGGGGTAAGTGAAGGAAGGAGAGCTGTTGATAAACTCTGCTATGCTACCCTTCAGTTGCAGAACCAACATTTAGATACAGGCCTTAGCCACTTTTGGGGTAAATCATGGAAGATAAGTGTGCATATGAATAATTTAATGTTTAATGAGCTCTATGAGGACAAATTTATTCCAAGCTCCAAGCTAAATGTTTTTTAAAAAAGGCTTTTTTTTTCTTGTCTAGGTTTTTAATTAATCTTTCGTCTTGAAGTCTTCTGTCATCTCCACAACACTTAAATATTTTGTATGAATGGCTCTTCCTGTTCAGTGTAGCTGGTTTAAGAGCTTGGATTTGCACATGCAGACAATGCTTGCAGATATGGGGGCTGAAGAACTGATCCAGGTGCAGCAACTTAACTGTCTAAAAATGTCTGTGAGTCCTTTGCCAAACTTGCAAAGGCTCTAACACGGCTGAGTCAATTAGTAGGAATTAGGTGTCCTGGCAAATCTTCCTTGATCCCTGCCTGCATCCTTTGGTCTGTGAGAAGCATTAAATGTTTTGAGATCTGAACCAAAAGGTCTGTGGAAGTCTAAAGCAAATACCCATTAACTTTTGTGGCTTGGATCAGACTTCAGATAACTGGAGGAGGAGCCAGAGAGCTCATGTGTGTGTGGAAAGGACATGCTGTAGGTTGTATACGTCCATCATCTGGGTTGCACTGAATATCAAACCAGAGTATAGTTTGAAACCAGAACTGGAGAATATGAAAACCTTTGTTTTCAGTGTAAAATACTAGGCTGAGCTGGCTGAGAGAAGGGATTTAATGGGAGCTCTCCAAACCCCTGTAGGTTACCTGGTAGCCATGTTTTTGGAAGGTGGAGCATTTACTTTGCAAGGGGTTGGTCTCTCCCTTGACCCTGGGAAAGATATCCAGGGATCCTCTTGTTGGGGTTATAGAACACACTTTGCATCTTCATCTGTATATGTATCAAAAGCTTGCTGGAAAATAGGTAAGGTTCAGCGCTTGGAGTGTGTACCTCGGCTGGGTATAAAAACTGCCTGCTTTGAGATGTTTCCCCACTATATTAACACTGAGATTCCATAGCACTGCTATGGTTTTTTACCATCACTAATGTTGATGTAGGACAATTTACAGTGCCTTTCAGAACGGCAATTAAAGAAGCCAACAACCACACAGTCAATTAGTGGGGAAAAACAATCAATATAACATACAATGAGCCCTAACTAGTAGGAAGACAATTAAGACAGTGGAGATAAAACAGTGACCAGTGACGAGTGCTAAATCTCTTGCCAGGAGAGTAGGTGAGAGGAATAAACTCGGTCCCTAGGGATATTTAGGTTCTTTACTCGGTCTTGCTACTGACTCAGCGCATCGCCTTTGCCATACCTATTAAGACCTAAATTATTTGTGCCATAGTATTAGTCTCCTTCAGGAACTGAAATAGCAATGTGAATTTGGGCCTTCACATTTCTTGAGAGCTCCATTTTGGTTTCGTAGGTGCTGACTGGTCAGATGTAACCCCCTGGTGCAAGGGGTTATTCTCACCAGCCCTCAAGGGCATTCAAACCCCCATTTTTTAGACATGAACTTCAAAACCCATGGAACCAATTTTCCAGGGTGTGAAACTTTTTGGACTGTTTGCTTTGGCCCAATTAATTAGCATTAGTTTAATGTGAATTGTACTGTGGCATGGTGAAGGAAGGCCTTCGCTCTGAAGTGAGTTGGACTTGCAAAGAGCAAAGGAAATGCCTCTGTGCTGGCACTGGGCCACCATGGCCATGGGCCCTGAGAGACGAGAGCTGCATGTTGAGTCTGACAATGCTCATAAGCATTTGCTGAAACAGAAATCATACAGCAAGTTGTGCAAGTATACCCAAGATTAAAAGATTTAATGTGCTCTGTATCTGCCAAAGGCATCTAAGACCCAGCGGGGGTAGTGATGCACTGAGGGCCGATCTTTTAACAGTAGTATCCATGTCTGCTTGACTGATCTGCTATAGTCTTGAAGAGCGATATATAGGTTTAATGTGCAACAGCAGCAGAACTGTGTTTCCTTTCTCTTTGGTGCATTAGTAGTGTCGTTCATAAGTGTTCCCGTGTTACCCTGCCATACTGTAGAAGTGAAAAGTGCAGAAGTTCATGAATAAGTTATAACCTGTACCCTATTAATAGTCCCGCTGATGATATGTTATGGCAATCCTCTAGCTTCTCTCCCACCCTCCGGCTTAACTCTTACTCTGCCTGTCAGGAACTGCTCTGTGAAACACCTCCCCTGGCATGGCTGCAAAAGCTGATTGCCTTTCTAGTCGATCTTGGTGAGCTGCAGTCTGGACATCCATGATGACTGCTTTAGTTCTTTTGCTTTAATTCTTCTTTAAAGTGAAGTATCTCTAGATGTTGCCAGTGTAACCGCTTTTCATTCAGAGTCAGTGAAGGTGGGATTTCCAGGGCAGAAACCACCATTTTTCATTCCTGCTACTGCTGAAAGACAGCTGGTGCTGTGTTTCCTTGCTCACAGCCAGGACAGTAATGGTGTTTTCTAAGGCTAATGTTTAAAGACATTATGATAATCAGGCAGGTGTCAGAGGGTGTTGGTGGAGCATGGCTGAGATACCCTCATTCAATAGACAGGAGAATATGTCACCTACACAAAACCATTAAGCTTCTGATTTCAGAATACGTGCTATTAAGAGCAGTATAGGTTAGAAAAATGCTACCTGGCCTTATAGAAGTGATTCCCTGGAGACTATGGGGGGCTTTCATTGTGTGATGGTTAATGCCAGAGTGACATATATAAGCTATTCCTTGCCGCTGTCTTGAGCTTCTGAGCTGACAAAGTCTTTCTGCCTTTCTTCAGACTATAACAAACACCTCTCCAGTCCTGCTCAAGGAAAAGAGGGGTTCTTCGTTCCCTCTGCAGGCATATGTTTTACTCCATCACTGCTCCAACTGCATCATTTTTTTCACCCATGCCATCTGCAAAAGGAAATCCTTCAGATGAGTGAAGAATAAGGCTTCATAAATGATTGTAAACTAGACCTTCATGTTTATCCACATTAGGAAAATTGCATAAAACTAGAGTGTGAATTTTTTGACTGCAACTTACTCCATTCTCATTAATTTTAGCCCAAACGTAAGCAGCAGGCTTTCACTTCAGCTGGCCACAACCATGATGTAATTCAGCAAAATAATCAAATATTAGTGATACTGGTTTTGAGCATGAACAACTTTGTGAAACTTTTAGAGAAAATATTTTTGAAGGCCACTCTTAGAGGTGGAACTGAAGTTTTCCATACATTGTGTGCACAAGCGCAGCCCAGAAATCTTCAGAACTTCTAAAACTATCCTTAATGTCATTACTGAAAAGAGCACCTGCATTGCTGTGTCCCTGTACCATGCCGGAGCCTTGTCAGAGCAAAGGTTAGATTTGCAAACAGATGACCTTTGGGGAAGCTGTACTAAACTGACATGAAATAAGAAAATGTTCATGGAAGAGTTTATGAAAGTATGATGATCCCAAACTACCAAACCCCTCTAAAAATCAGGTTAGAATAACTTTTAAAATACTTTTTCAATGTAACCTCAGACTTCCCAATTGCATGCCTTGTGAGTGTGGACAAAATTGAACTTTGCTCCTTTCTTATTAATATAAAAAAGGTTTAATTCTGATTTTACGAGAGAACAAGAAGTTGTTCATTACTGATAAAAGCTGCATTAAGACTCTATCTAGATTTACAGAAGGGAAAGCGGGGAATTTATCCAGTATTTAAAAACATATGCCCCACAGATTTTTCCAGCACCATGGAGGAAAGCTTTATAAGCTGGCCCAGATAGGTGGAAGGCTGTGATAGGTCTTTGGCTGAAGGCATTGCTGAGATATTACAGTGATAGTCATGTTAGAAAAGATGATAGATTAGATGCAGCCCCACTGGAGGGGGCATGTGTGCACAGACTACTGAATGCTCTGTGCACATAGAGATACAGCTTTGGAGCCATCACTTAGCGGCTCTGAAATGTCTGTACAATTTTTTATGCTGTAATTTTGTATTGTTCATAAATATTCATAGGTACTGCTGCTTTTCTTGATCTTATTTTAGTGAAGCAGCACAGTCTGTTGGTTAGAAAAGGAAACTTGGAGTCATTCAGAGCTTCAAACTTCTGCCCAAATGCCGCTGGATTCCTGGGTGGCTGTAAACTAGGCACTTAACCTCGTCATGCTCCGATTTTCCTATCTGTAGATTAGCTATCACATTAATAAGTGTCTTCCTTGCAGGGGAGTGGAAGGGATTAATTAATGTTTGCAGAATGACTTGAGCCCCTCTGTTGAAAGGTGCTCCAGAAGTGCAAATGGATTATCGTTATTACGATGCTTTTCCATTCTGAGTCATATTGAAGTGAAATGCTTTACTTTTATTAATTATCCTGGGGCTGGATCAATATGGGTGGTGAGACATCTCCACATTTGGGAAGTGGTTTTCCCAATCCCTGCATTTTGGACAGGTTCCACCTTGTTAAACCTAGCAAAGGTGGAGACCAGAGCACCAACTGGTTAAAATAAAAGGGGGAAGGGCAGGAAGAGTGGAAGTCCCATGCTTTTGAGGAAAATCGGCATTGAAGTCCTGGGGACATTATGTTAATGGCATTACTCAATTTCTGGAAGCAATGCTGATTAAATATTCATTGACTTTGATTATACTGAAATTAGGACTAAAGCGTGAACTCAAATTGAGTGGAATAATGGCAGTGTAAATAATGCATACTTTCTAAATTGAAAACACCAGCTTGTGCTCTGCTCCCCCTCTCCCCGCCCCCTCGGTTTGTCATTGTGCCATTTGTTTAGGAGATGATTATACTGATGTGTGCATATCTAGCTATCATTTTTACCAGCTGGGAAAAAAATGTGAAATTAAAGGTTTTCTACATTGTTTGCTTTTCCTTAGTATTGGAAAACAGAAGTAAATACAGTGCAACAAAGACTAAGCCAGTTTTGTGAGAAGGGGTTAGAAGCTGCTGCTCAGCATTAGTCCTCTATAGCTTTCCTAGAGGATGAGAAACATTGATGGCAATTGGGCCCTCAGAGAAAGAGATGAGGAAACAATCAATGTGAGATATTGCAGGACACAAGCTAGAATAGGGTTGGTCTAGCTGTAAAGGTCACATCTGAGGACTTGATTAAGTTCTCTGGTCCACCAGAGACTCCATGTGCAACCTAGGGGACAACATCTGTCCTGTCCTGGGTGTGTGCTGGAGGCTGAATCATGACCGCTCATGGAGATCAGGCCTTGGGGAGGTGACACAGGCAGTGAGAAGTCTTTTCCATGCTGGTAACAGCTAGCTCCAGCCTTTTTCTCTGGATGAAGCTGGGTCTTGCAGAGCCTACCAGTTTCTGCTGCAGTATATTCATTGCATTGGAGGACACTCAGCCACCCCCCTGCAGCCAGATATGCAGGGTCTCCCTCAGGAACATCCTTCCCTCTGCGGAGGGGTAAGGGCAGAGTCTGGGCCTGATCCTCTGCTTCTACTGGACCTGATGGTTCCTCCACTCCCACCCTGAGCCCCCCAGGTTTCAGAGGGGCTTGTCTGACTCTGGGGCTGTATACGTGGAGGTGTGCTGTACTACCCTGTTGCATACTTTTTGGCTTATATTTCTGTTTCTAAAAATGCATTTTTTTCAGCTTTTAGGAAGATCATGTACCAATACCATCTTTTTTAAAAACTCTTTTTAAAATCAGAGGCATATTATTTTTAATACAATACATAATGTAGAAATTGCACAGAGGCTCTTGATGGCAGAGTTGCCAATCAGGCGGCTCATGAGCGGGGAGCTGCGTGGGTTCGGTGGAACCAGGACTACACACTCCAGAAACCAAACCGGTGGTTTTTCAAAGTTCACATGCTGATTGCAAAGAAAAAGCCCATTAAAGAGCAAATCGTTTAAGGCAGAGCCTTCCTTCAAGCCCCAGGGAACTTGCTTTCTGTGACAGCATGATGGAAGGGTTTCTTATTCATACTTGGCTTTTCCCTACGCAGCAGGCCTCGTTGCTACCTGAGATTTACTCTATTGTGAAGTTCTCACCAGAAAATAGCGGGGGTGGGAATACTCACTAGATCTGCCTTTTCTCCTCACATGCAGAGCAGTGCCTGCTCCTGCCCCATCCTGCTCCAGGAGTGCATTTTGGAGTGGAGGGAGTAGGGGTGACTTGCATGAGGAAGATGCTGCTGCGATGTTCACAATGCTGTAGCGTGACTGCAAACACCGCAGGCACTTGGACCCATCCAAGAGTATTTCTGCTTTCTCTTTGACCTTGGTGTGTGTCGTCTTCCCCACCACCCAAGGCTATGAAGCTACTGGCTACTTGCAGTTCCCAGATAAACAGGTCTGCCCTTTTCTTGCTCCTTTCCTGGAGCAGCTCATTTGCCTCGGTGTCTTGGAGAACCTGAGATTCATCCTTGGTCCATGTTTCTGCAGCCGTTGGTGGGGATCAAGGCTCCTTCTGCAGCTGTGGTATCATACCATGGCTAAACCATGACCTTTACTAGTTGTGTGATGCATGTGTGTTTCTGTTCCTAAACATCTCCCTCTCCTGGGGTGTATTTGTGCAGACATGGGCTATAACCCCATACAGTTCCTCTCTGGGTGCTGAGATGGCGGCTCATCTATATTCCAATGCTAGGGATTAGGAGGGGGTCTCTTCTGTCACTTTGTCCTCCAGCAGCTTGGAGGGTATCACACAGGAACAGGCAGGGATCCTTCCCTCCAAGGCCGCAGTGGGATCCGTGATCTGGCAGGCTGGTGGATCAACCTGTGCAGCCACTGTTGCCTGATCCTAGTGGGGGAGGAGGCATCGCCTCCATCTATTATGGTAAATTTATGCCTGGAGTGATTTACTTAATCCATCTGTGATGCCATGAAAGCTGTTGTGAAAAGAAACTGCGTGCCCTGCTAAGTCTCATAGATTCCTGCTTCCCTCCTCACCCCTCAACCTGTGAGGTTATGGTGAGATTTTAGAGTCACTCAAATTAGATTGTAGTCCCTTTTTCTAAGGACTTGCTTTTTTGTGCTCTGCTCTGACCTCTCACTCATATTCTCATCACTGGAGATGAGGTGGGTAGTGATGGTTCTGCTTTTGGTTTGGTTTTTTTGTTGTTTTTTTTTTTTTTAATGACCAGAAACTCCCAGTCAGAAGAGTCAGCTTTGGGGCATTTTGCAATAGAGATTCTTCTGTTCTGTGAAATATCTTTTATTAAAACTGTTATTCAGAAATCAAAGCAAAGTTGCCACCTGATTAAAACTTGATAGGATTAATTTCTTTCCAGGCTGAATGAATTTAATGACATAAGCATAAAGATTTATCTTTTTCCTCCTTAGAAATTTCCTCTTTTAATTTTACCACTGCAGCAAAGGAGGATAACAGCACCATTTCCTGTGAACATCTGGACTTGCAGAAAATTAGCAAAGTGATTTTTGGTATGAAGAATGATAAACAAATGCAGAGGAATTTGCACAGATGTAAAGCAAAGATTTGTGCTTCAGACTGAAACAGAGTGGCTATGGTTTTCAGATTTCTATAAACTGGCAGAATTTTATCTGTAGCCTTTAGAGTGTCTTAGGCTAATTTGAATTTTTTTAATGAAATATTCAAAATTAAATTATCCCACCTAAATAGCTGGCCAGGCTCTATGTTGCCATTTAGTAATAAGTATCTGACTTGTCTTTTAAAGTATGTTGAGGCAAATCTCCAAGAATTCCTTGATCTTGGGAAAAGATTATACATTTTTGACTGATGTTGTTGGGTATTTTTTTAATAAAAAGGGAGGGAAATGTGTGCTTCCCCCAGAGTACAGTCGACTTGAAGAACCCATGGCTGTGCTTTCAAAAAGGTTGGGTATTTGACAAATGTCTCTTTGAACTCTTGGCTATTCCTAAGTTTTCTCCTGATTCCAGTTAGCACCTCAGGGACGCATTGCATGAAGAGTAGGTGAACAGTCATTGCAAAACTGCTTGCATTGTATGGTGTTTCCCAGCTGTCATGTACTCCTGTGTGGCATTTTGTTAGGCTTATAGCTAAACACAGCTTTACTTGATTGACATGTTGACATTAGAGTTTCCTTTTCCTACTATAGCTTACTACCAAACTAAGAAGTTATAACATTACCTGTAACACCCTAGATCAAGTCTGTCCTCTGATCCAATGTACCAGTAGCCTTGATGCAAAGTGCTGGGTTACAGGATATGGAAATGCTTGGATGATTGTTTTCAAGAAGTTTAGAGTCTGTTTCTTCCCTTTTCTTTTTAAAAATCTCTTCGCAGCCTGGCACGGCACACACGTACTTAATAATCTAGGCTTGTCTCTGTGTAAATAATTAATCAGAAAGGGAAAATAATATAAATCCTAGCTATCATATCGCTATTAAAATTGCAGAAGCATTAGTGCATCCAATAAGTATTGTTTCTGTAATTAGATAACCTTTCTGGGCTGTATCAGCACTTAGAATAGGGAACATAAGACCATCTGCTTGGAGGCACCCATAGCAGGAAGGAGGAAGCTTTGTTTCATTCGGAGATGTGGATTTCCTTGCCAAAGGAAGGTATTAGCCTAGCACAGGAAAGGAGATAATTTATGCCTCTCTTATCCAGTCCTTGGCTCAAGCAAAGTCATTTCTCTGCCCTAATGTGCGGCAGTAGAGGTCTACCTTAGCTAATTCAAGGTCAGGGTCACTGGAACCCCAATCAGCCCCAGCTGTGCATCTCCATGCTTCACTTCGGGTGGCTGATGTCCTGGCTTTGTCCCTCCTCTGCCGTACTCTGCACTGCTGCTCGTGCCTGCAGGTGGGCAGAGACCCGGAGCTGGGCATGCATCTGCAATCCACTGTGGGTTTCCATTGCTGCACAAGTACAAAGATGTTTTCAGCTCAAAGGAGATGTCCTCTGGACTTGTTCTTGACCTGGAATAATCATTTCCACAGAGTAATGAGGTGAAACAGAGGGGATGGATCGTTCAGCTGAATAACCGAGGACCTGCCAAGTCTTTTCCCCTGATTTCTAGTTTTTTCCCTTGACTGCAGAGCTTTCAGTCTGCTGGGAAATAAGTAGGAGAGGCAGTACATTGCAGTCTCTAGATTCTTGCCTATGACTTTAACCCATGCTCTGTTGGGCAAAGATGGGCAAATATTCACTATTTCCACAGCTGTTTTGTCTGCATCACTTAGCAACATCTTAACAAAGAACATAAATTCATAACCATGATTTATTGTTTTGCATAAATGGTACATCCTTTTTGCTGATAAAATCCCATCAAGGCACTGCTGAATTTCTGTAAGAATGGCATTCTCAGTAACACCAAACAATTCAGGTTTTCCCTCGCAGTTTGAAGTCTTTGTACTCATGGCAGACAACCAGGCTTTCGTATCCAGCTACAATATTATAAAAAAAATTATGTAGAGAATTCACCCTATTGAAGAAGATGTGTGAGAGTTTTTTACAATGTGTTTGCTAGGCAACTTGGGCTCTGCCTGCAGGGACATGCATGGGCTGTACCTGGTGTTCTCCTCTGGAGAGACCTGGGTTTAATTCTGTCTTACTCTAGATTACATATGGGAAGGAATCTGGCTCTGTCACTGCTCTCATTACTGCATATTTTTTCCATATGGCAAAACTAACATATGGTTAGTGGAAATTAGGGTATTTCTATTGCCCAGGTCCAGGACTGGATTAGGACGGATGGTGTTTTCCAGGATAGAGACATATGGACAGATGCTTTAGGATCATCTTATTTAGCATTCATCAGATTTATACAGCATAACAGTCAATTCCACTAACTCGTAGTCTCAAAAGTGCGAAGATTCTCCACAGATTAATTTAAACTAGATTTTTCAGTGGACCCTAAACAGATTAGGTATCAATTCCATTACATTTTAATGGGAACTGGACACTTTTGTTTATTAGGTTCTTTTGAAAATCTATCGCTTAAAGATCAATCAGTGGAATAATTGGAATTGGTCCATATCTTAGTTGCAAACAATTAGTTGAGGTTTGGGGCTTTTTTCAAGTGCCTAAATCACTCTTAAATTATTTGAAAAAAAGCCTCTGTGTGCAGGCTTGATGGGTGAGTTTCACAGCCTCTGCTCTCATTCAGACAGAATTAGGGAGAATTAAAACCCCAAATGAACTAAACCCCAGCAGAACAGAAGGTTGTTTCCCTTTCATTTTCCTTGAGGACATGATTGCAAAATTCTGGTTTTGATGGAAGTTCTCAAACCAGCCAAATCACCCCATCACTAATGGACAGGATGGTCCGTGTCTTCTCTCTTCCTTCAGTACTGGGTGAAAGCCTGGGGCCTGTCGTCCTGTAGGACTGCTGGGCAGCTCTTTTTGTCATGTCCTGCTCTTTTCAAGGTTTCTAAGATGACCAGATCTTGTGTTTTTCCCCTCTATGACCTTTCCTTTCCAAGCATCCACGTGTGCATGTATTTTTGCTGTTACAAAGGAAAACTGAAGAAAAGTATTTTGTCTCCTGTCTGTAAATAAGCAAAGGGGGGAAAAAAGTCTGCCTGTAGTAACAATTCCAGGGTAGCTTTATTTTTTTTTGAAGCACCTGATGGATGAGGCTGGTCAATCATCCAGAAGCTAGCTAAAGATGTTATACAGGATGAAGGCTCCAGATCAAAAATAAATTATCCTCCAGCTGCTTCTGAGTTCTCCAGCATGTCCTGTCACAAGGATGCTCCTAGTACAAATGTTTCTATGGGCAACACATGCCGTTCTGATAGCTACTCATTAGCTCTTTGCATGGCAAGCTCAGTGCTTCTGCCAGTTAGGTTAATGCTGAGTTATGAAGAATCTCCTTTCCTACAGAGGCGGTGCAGTGGGTAGCCTGACCCATTGGGGTGCATATTTTCCACTTGTAAAACACTCCAACTCTGTCACATTAAGCACAGCTACAAGTGCATTGTAAAGGAATATGTGTTGGATATGAACTATTGAAATAATTTAGTCATTTGTTCAGATTAGCTGATGAACTGATTTTCAACATGGGAATCCATACATATGTGGTTTTTGATTTGCTGTTAGTAAATGTTTCCTCTTTATTGATGTTTAAAATAAAATTAATACTAATAGTGGTTGAAGCTGATAACAATTGAATTGCTCCTGTTACAAGAAGAAATGAACTATGGTGTGTAATCTGGTGAAGTTAAAACAGAGTAGTATGTGTTAATTTTATATTGCTACCAATTTTTAATCATGCTGCTCCTTTCCAAATTGCTGTTTTCAATGACTCTTGATTCCAGACCTGAAAATTTTTCTGTTTATCTTTTGATCTTGTGTCTATTAATTTTTACTTTCTGAGGTTGTTGTTCTATACTTTTCCTTATTTTTCCGCACTCCAAATCTGAGAGTGAATGCTTTCCAACTGATTATAAGAAGCCAATTCTAAAATACAAATTTTTTAAGTTGTAGTTTATATATCACAAGAGTAAATGGGGCTCTAAGCAAAACATATGCAGGAAATAGGGTGTTAGTTTGCCACACCTGTGACCCCTTAGCAGCATCTGTTTCTGATTGTCATTTTGCTTGCCAATTTACTCAATGACTTAAATGGATAGCTGAAGGCTGTGTCCCTTGAGTAAGGTAGAAACAGGAAAAAGAGGTTAGATGTTGGATGTTGTGGAAATACGTTTTCATCTGTATGGTCTTTCTAACTGTTTGAGCTGTATGGTTTGTTAAGAAGACAATTTGATTCTGGTGGCTGGGAACTGCTGATGTGGGACATTGCCCTGTAACCAGGGTCATCTCTGCAACCCCTCTGCTAGCAAGGAGCTCTGACCTGATGTGAACCTCGGGGTTTCCGCAAAATCTTCTGGTTGCAGAAACAGTGTTTTAACTGTGCTTGACTCTACAGGTATGTTTGAGTGTGGTTTGTCAAAAGTGACTCCTGGAATGGTGGTGTAGGACTCTTGCTAAGTAATGTTCTCATCTAAGGGTCATCCTTCAGTGTGTGTGGAGGAAGAAGGGCTTAGCTACAAACAGCCTGATTAGTCTCTGCAAATATACTCTGTTGCCTTATATAGCTAAGGGCACCAAGGGGAGAGCAGCTCAGGTCTAAAGTTGCTTGTGTTGGAGTTGGGAGGAGAAGCTAAGCCTAATGGGGATAATTTTGGAAACTCTCACTGTACTCGGGGAATGCTATGGGAGTAGAAGCACTATGAAATACCTGGTGCCTGGGGTAGCACTGGGCAAACCTGCCCTGAAGTTCTGGGAGATTCCTGTATATATATGTGTGTATATATTTATGTATCTATATACCTGATCTGCTTATGTAACTTTGTGTTAGAAATAGCATGGTCTGCAGCTGGTGGTTTGAGTCTGGGATGAGTAGCTGCCTCTGGAGATGAAGCAAGGACAAGGCATTTCATAAAGACTGCCCTGGCCCTGGATGTATCCCCAAAGATTTGCCTGTCAGGTCTCCATCTGCTCTTACTCAGAGGGGTCTTTCTGAAGTGAACCAGAAGAAATCTCTGGGTGTACAGACACTGACCACTGTTAATGCTGCAGGGTATGTTGGCAGGTAAAACCCACTTGTGTCTGGAAGTAAGAGTGTGTAGAAGTGTGCCCACGATCAGAGGATCAGTGTAGCACTGATCACTTTGTGCCTGTTAACTGTAGTGTGTGGCTGTGCAGGATGGGATCAGAGATGTCTACATTGCCTGTAGAGGAGTTCACGTGTAATTTGATGGACTGCAGGGCAGTGAAACCAGACTGAGCAGCGTGGCACATGGTAGAAGGATGGGTATCTGGTGCCACTGCCACAAGCTCCTACACTCCCATGCAGCAGTATGGACTCCGTGGGGTATAATGTGTGCTGGTGCATGACAGTTTGCATCAGATCAGTGTACATGTGTATATACTCTGCTCAGTGCACGTGTATTAGCGCACATACTCATTTAAGCAGAATGTTGCATCATACAGATATATGCAGGGACTCCAGTGTTGCATAGAACTGCTACTGCAGTGCTGACGTGTGAACATGAGCTGGGGTCTTGCTGGTGAACAGATCTGCATTTTCCTAACTCAAATTCCCTGATAAGTCTATTAGCCTTGAACCTCTTTCTCCCTCAGCCCTCCCCTTTTCCATTGTACAATGCAGGCAGTCCTTCATCATGGCACTGAGAATTATTTTCTTGTTTTAAATCTCAGTTTGAAAATGTCAAAGTTCAGATTTTGGAGAGAGAAGTCTGGGTGCTAAAAGCAAGAATGTGCTTTTTAATTAGAGTTATGCCCTCGAGCAGTGAGAAACCATTATGTTTTTATTCTTCCTCTGTACTTGTTCCAAAACCTTTTACATGATCAGACTAAAAGGTAAGTGCAAATGAGTAAGCAGCTAAAGGAGTAAAGCGGATTCATAAAAAAATGGGGAGAACTGCAAGTCTTGCTATTTTATATTTATGAAATAACTGACATTTTAGACTATAGTGCTGTTTCTAAAGACAAGATATTTGAAAAGACAATTTCCCTACCAGAACATTGCACTTTGGGTTGTGTGTGTGAAGTTAAGCACTGTTTGTATGACATCTTTTTTTTTTTTTTTTAGCATTTTCAGTAACTTGATATGATAGGTGACATGATGCTTCAGCGAGGGAGGCTGAAGATGCAGATCTCCATTACCAAGGACTGATAGAGCTGTGTGTGCACCAGTGGGTGTGATGCCTCTGTAGGTGTTGAGGGCTTCTCCCCCTTGGAGCACAACCAGAGAGGAATCACTTACTCCTTGCCTTGGTTTATTGCTGAGTGGGCTTTAAACCTTAATGACCATAATGAATTTTGGGAATGAAAGACAGTAGATTAGAAGAAGTTACTGGAATACAAAATATGAAACAATGGGAGGGGGAAGAATGGGTATCTTAAAAAAACCAAAACGCCAAACCCCTCGGAACTCTAGTGTGTTTTTTTCAAATCATTAGCAGAGGCTCTGATTATATATTTTTTTTTCGGTGGATGTTGTGGCACCCACCCTAGTGACAGAGTCCTGGTGAATGGATGATAAATGTATTTATGTTTACAGATATTGCTATGGGTCTGTATCCTTTTTGGCACTGGAGATACATGTGACTGACCTTCAGATGTGAGGGCTATGTTGTGCTTGAAGCTCCTCAGCTTTAGCTGAGGATGGCAATCGCCATGCATCACTTACCTGAGCCTGTGTACCAAGGCCCAACTCATGTCGCACAGTTGTGTGGTTCCTTCCCAAATTGTCTGCTCTCTGCCTGAGCGCTGTGAGCCTGGCTCCGGGGAAGTACCAGTCTGAGAAAACTAACTGAGCTTTCTCCCATATTCGTCAGATCTAACTATTCACACAGCTTCTGTGTAAGCTGCTTGCCCCCAGAGGTGCCCGTATGTGTGCCCAAGAAAGAGCCCCTCAATACAAGAACTTGCAGGTACATTCCTGCATAAATTATATTTATGTATTACATGAAAGACACATCAGCCAATGTGTGAAACTCTGACAGGCAGGAAACTTTGCGATAACAGAGAGGGGGGAAAAAATCTCACCTTTTCTGGCTTATGTTTTTCCTGATAAATATTCTTGCTGTGAGTGTTATAAAGGAGGATGTTACTTGATGAAAGATACAAAAATAGGAAGGTGTTATCACAGAGAGGAAGGCACTTCATTTACCCTGTTCCATCTTTGCCACAACGTTGTTCTCTGTCTGGACAGTCGGGGGCAGGAGGGAAGGCCTTATTTTCAAAGGTATCTAAGACTTTATTTTCTTTTTTAAGGAGCCAATGCATGGCTCTGTGTTGGGCTGGCTTGTGGGGCTTGTAACCCTCAGGCTGGGACTGTTACATTATTAACTGTTAAATTATTATCACTGTTAAATTATTCTGCAAATGCTGAAATGGAGGAAGAGAAGGTGAAACCTGCAGCTGTGTGTTTATCTTTTAGTGCATTGGGAGGTGAGAATTCAAATTCAGGGCTAGATACACTTGAATATGGCTCAAATGCACAGCAGCGTCAACTGACCTGAAAGCCAAGCATTGCCCATGCAGGCAGCCCATATGCTGTGACACCCAAGCGCAGAAGGAGCTGGCCCATGGCATGTTGGAGACCTGACTGGGACAGATGCCTCTGGGCAACGCTGTCATGCGCAGTGTAATGCAAACTGAGGGAATTCTTCCTGGAGTACCTATTTGCAGAGGCAAACTGACTGGAAGCTGCCAGCATATTCCAGCTGTAAAGCAATCCCACTTTTGGGAATATCTTTTCAGCATTAAGGAGACCTGCAGGTAGTCCCCAGTGAATGGAGGCTGCCTTCGCACTGACCTTCGGGCTCCTCTGTGCCCATGGGAGCTCAGGTGTGCCCACCCGAGTGTGGTGCCCAGGGAGGTTGGGATGGGCCCAGCCCTGGCACCGCTGCTGGCTGCTTCGGCTTGGGCTTCACTCCTGCTACAGCAAACAGCTGAGAGGAGGTTCTGGGTTATAGTTGCTGCTTTTCCAGCATCCACCAAATTAAATCATCTCATTAGAGGGATGCCTGAAAAAAGATTCATCACGGCTGTAAGTTATGGTTTAGACCTGTGGTTTGAACAACAGATGTGTCTTGTATCCGGAAGCCTGCATGTGTGTGAGACCAGATTTCCTCTTATGGGTGAGAACTTGAGAGGATGAAAGGGACCACAGAGAGGGTGATTTAATGGAGCACTGATAAAGTCTGACTAAAGAAAACAGACTTGTGTGTTTTGTTTTGTTTTTCTCTTGCTTTTGCTGGTTCATTAAAAACTGTTTTATTTACTTTAAAGGTTTTGTATTTATTCCCACCACAAGGGATGGAGTGAGGGAGGGCAGAGAAATCAAAAAGCAACATTTTGATAGCAGTTGCTGTCTGTCTAGATGCCAGCTTTCTTCAGGGAAAATCTAAACTGGCATGCTAGCTTGTTGAGTCTTGAATAATAAATAATGAGGTGCAAGGTGGACAGATGGGTGATGGATGAGTTTTGCAAGGCTTAAAGGGAGGAGAATTTTCTTTTCTTTCACTGATTTTTTTTTTTTTTTTTTTTAAGCCTGATTTAAACAAAAGAACTAGATTATCAGCTGGAAAAATCCATATCCTCCCATTTAAAGGGAGTTTCATTTCAACTAGGTTGAAGAAAATAAATTTTGCCTTATTTACAGTAATTTTGTCTCTAGATGCAGCAGTGCCAGGGATCCCTGAGCTGCCCCAGTGGGCCGGGTTTGTATTACTCCCCCAGGCATTAAAGCATGAAGCAGAGGGTGTTAACACAAGGCCTTCTCTTTTAGTGACACTACCTTCATTTTCTTTCTGTTCCCCTTCATAATGAACCATTTGAGTCTGGAAATATGTCTTGGGCTGTGTATGGCAATGCAATAATAAGTGGAAATGTGCATCTGTTTATTTTGACAGGGACCATCTCTTGTGAAGGTGTTTATTGTTGGTTCCTGTTTTCCAGTGTGTTGGCAGTCGCCTCTATTCTCGGCTATGTAGTGTAGATGTCAGGATTTTATGGCCTGGGATTTTGCATTCCCCATTTCTGAAGTGATTGAAGATTATTCCTAGCAAATCAACCAGTGAAGGGCTGGGTATTTTCTGTGACACTGAAATGATTAAAAAGACATCATGTTGTACCTGTGTGGGGCCGAGTGCATGTCCCTGCATCCCTCCACCAGCTGAGTTTCCCAGCTGCTCCCTGCCAGGATGTGGGGCAGCTGTGGCATGCCAGAACAGTGGAGCTGAGAGAGGGATGCAGCAGGATGAAGCTCCTCTCTCCTGGTTGTTCAGCTGGGAGATGTTAAAATTGTGTCCTGGCTCTTTTCCACTGGGCAGCAGTGCTGGAGTGTTCATGGCTTCCCTGGGGAATTGCAGGAGTCAAAGAGGGTTAAATGAATGAAATTTGATGGACTAAATAGAAGCTCGAACTGCATGATCAAAGTCCCTCTGATGCTGCTGCCAACTTGTCCTTTCCACTCTCTCCTGAGTCAAGTCAGTCCCCTTCCCCAGGCAGTAACTCTAGTTCTCACCAGCAGATGCAGCTGGCTGTCTCCTTGAAACTTTTCCCCGGAGACTCAGCCCTGGCCTTTGGTCTGAGCCACAGCCCAGGGCTCGGATGCTTTCATCTGTGTTCTTGCTCTGCACACTTGCAAGCTGGTCCCACTGCATCTGCACCAGAAAGCATGAGGTCATCTGGGAAATGAGGATGAGTCTCTAGAAGAACTTCCTCTTAACAAGGTATTTGTGTAGCCCTGCCCCAAGCTTGGTGTGCTTACTGAAGCACACCTAATTGCAACAGGGGTGCTTGAGCAGACTCTATATTGTCACAGGGTGACCTGGCGGTGAGAGACCCTGGCTTGTCCTCTCCCCAGGCTGGTGATCCCTGGCAATTCCATCCTTGGGGTTCTCAGAGTATCCAAACGCTTGGACTCTGGGTGACTTCTCTGAAATGCCATGTTTCATGCAAACTGCATAAGAGAACTTCTAATCTTTCAATTAAAAAGCCAACTATAGAAGAGGCTGTCTCAGCTGCTCTGCTTTGATAAGAAAGGAAAGCTTTACAACTCCCTGTCAAGTCATAACTCCTTCACACACACACACGTGTCTACTCTGCCAAAAGCAGGCAGAAATGCAGAAAGAAAACCTCCCATCAGCTTCATCTTTATTGAAAACTATCTTGTCTGACAGTGAGTCTTTTGAAGATAGACATTTCCCACCTGTAGAACTCACCTAGGACCGGCAGCGTCCTATCAATGTTGCCTGAGGTCTTTCCTGCGCTCCCTCGCTGAGTCTCGCAGTCTGAGATTCCTTCTCTGCCCCCGCCTATTGAAATATGAAAAACAAAATAAAGAAAACAGACCTTAAGAGCACAGGTCTGGCTGTTAATCCCAAACACATTGGTGTTTAGGCCTCAAAAGCTTAATCATCCACTATTTATCCACTGCTGGGAGAACATAGTGTTTAAGTTCACGGCAACAGAAGAATTCCTGCAAGTGTTTCTCCACTTGTAAACACTTAGGATGAAGGGAAGTATTTGCTTTAGGTTAAAATAAAATAAAATAAAAAAAAACCTGCCTTGGACTCCCAGGTTACTGATCAGGAATTTCTATTATTTGAGCAATGCTTCTAATCAGCTGAAATAAGTGCTGTGTCAAAGGATTATTCTAGGAAATGAGTATTACATTTGATTATAGCATTGATTTCGCACTTATTAAATCCCAGCCAAAGAAGGTGTCGAAGAATATTATTTCTATCCAAAAGTGTTTTGTTAGAGGCAGCATTTGTGCTTGCTAAGCCTTCTCTTAAGCTGGTGGTTATCCTTTAAGAACAGCATGCATTGACTGAAGTGAGGGCACTGGTATGCTTTGCTGAAAAGAGGGAAGTCCAGACACTTAGAACAGCTTTTTCTTTGCTTTCTGGGGGTGTTTGTGCACAGATACATGTACACATCTGCCTTTAAGGGGGGTGATGCTCCAAGTGCCAGACTACCTAGTGGCATGGGTCACGCTTATTTCAGGGGGGCTTTAGAAAACTTCCATAATTGTTTCCTGGGTGAGTTTGTTTAATAAATGGGAGGCAGTAAGGACCTGACTCCAAGACCTTACTCCTGTACTTGAAGGCAGATGTGCTGTCTTGATGTATTTGAGGTTGGTGGCCTGAGCTGGGATCGGGGCTTGAAGGGGAAGCAGCTCTCCCAGAGGAACAGGGTATCTGGTAGAAAGAAAATATTGAGTAACACAAGTTAAAATAAACAGAAACTGTTTATTTGATATTATTTATGGAAATGGAGGATGGTTACTGTTGAGGTTATTTATTTAACACTCGGAAGAGACTGTTGTGAGTTTCCTTTCCAACTCCAATGTGAATGTCACTCAGTGGCTCCTAATTCCCTACAACACCAAATGAATCATAACCTTAGCTTGGGCTAAGGTGTTTCTTCTGGGAATATACCAAATCTTGGATATGGAGTAAACCTGTGAATAGGTTCTGATCCTGTAAAGGGCAGCATCTGTATGAACACGTGTGCTGCATAGTGGGTGGATGGGTGGGCATGAATATTGACAAATGTGTTAGAAGACTCAGTGGTTGAGTGTGTATTTATTCTGAAACCTCGCCAAATGGCCATGATGATGACACTGATGATCACTGTGTCAGGTAGCGTTTAGTCTACTAGAGATGCCTGCTGAAGGCTATGATCAGGGTATCCCATGCCACCTGAACTTCAGTACCAGCCCAGGTGTGTGCGCTTTGCCCATGGCAAGTGGAAGGTGATGCAATTTCATATCTAGTGATGATATAAAGGAGGGTTAGAAGATGTTGACTGTCCTAATGATAATGTTTATCTGTGGGGGTATTCCTAGCCTGCTGCCTATGATCTGGCTGGTTTACAGCAACCTGTAAAATCCTGGACATCAAGAGGTTAATTAGCTGCCTCCTATCCACCAGCTAAAGACTATGTGCTGAAAAAAGGGGGACACCACAAACCTGGAATGTGGTGGTCTTCTTCTGAGTCAGCTAATCTATAAACATTAATCTATTATGCCAATTAAATGCTTAGAGAAGGTGAAGCACTATGTAAGTGCCAGGTGTTGTGGGAAGCCTGGGTCACAGCAATGCCAAAGGTGCCATCTGATGGATGGGAGATTAAACAGAGGTCTCCACTACAACTGCTCATTAATGATTCTGTAGCATTTTTCATGACAGAAATCTTCCCTGGGAATTGAAGGTGAACTCCTGATCAAGAGCTGAGATTTTTTTTTTCCAGCTTTTGGTCAGTAATAATTGGATGCAATGCCTGAAAAACCAGTATAAGCTATGAAAAACACTAACCTGAAGGTAACAGATGGTAAAAGAATAATGATGGATCCAGTCAACAATAATTTCCTGTGCTATAATTTCTTCTGGCTGTGGCACTATGCTGCAAGCTGAAAGGCTGAGCTAATTTCCGGACTATACCACGGTCTTTCTGTATGATGTGAGATCAGATCATATAGGTTCATGCTCCTCATTTTGGATGTCTGGCTTGGTTCCCCTGAGATAATTTTGAGCTGATTGGTCTTCCAGTGCTTGCGCTGACTGTGTCTGGGGCTGGATGTGGTCCTCAGGCTTTGCAGAGGGCTTGTAGCTCTGCTTTGCCAGCAACCAGCTCAGCAGTGCTGAGCAGTGCCCAAGTGTTCTGGAGGTCAGATCCTGTGCGATTTGGCCAGTATCACACAGAAGATAGCCTGAGCCAAATCCCCATCTAGGCAAGTCCTAAGCCAGAGAGGGAAACTTCCAGCCAAACCAGTGCCGAACCCCTAAAAGTGGAGGCATCCAGAGTTAATGCTTTTTGTAGGCTGGAAAGGGAATGAAACCCCACCTCCTTTACAGCAGCATGATATGGCCAAGTTCATTAACATTTATTAGGTAGTGATGAGCTGTACTGTTGAAATGCCTGTAAATAAGCAAACCATCTACAGATGGCCACTTAATAGGCTCTGCTACCAGGTTGTAATACCTGACCCCATGTGCAGATGTTGCTTTACTCTAGCAGCTGTGCTGCGTAGCTCTGCTTTCTGCCAAGGAAACCTTCCCTACCTTCTCCAGCTGAATTTCAGCTCCTTGAAGTCTATGTGTTTCCTCCCCACCCCCTACCCTAACCCCATTCCCAAGGTATTATCATTTCCACAGTTTGTTGTTTGGAAAAGCAGGCTGTGGTGCCTGTCATCCTTTGTGTGTGCTTTGTCTTTGTGCCAGCTCGCATCCCGAGGAACTGCAAAGTGGCACCCGCGCTCTCTGTCTCCCAGCAGGCATGTTTTGCATTTACTGACACATGGGGAGTGACTGACTAATACTAACATGAAAACAATTCTGACAGAACAAGGGCTTGATGCAGGGGGGGAAAAAAAATCCAGGAAAACAGAGCGTGTTCAGCATATGCTATTGCTTTCACCAGTTCAATAAATATTTATTGTATTTCTTATAATTGAGTTTCTCCAGTGTAAACCTAAGTGGAAGAGTGTAAGGAGAAGTTTAGGCAGATGGCCTTTTTTAAAAAAACAAACCAAAAAACCAAAAAAAAACAAACCCCCAAAATAAAACAAGATCCCCCCCCCCCGAAGCACACCAGCAGAGGTTTCTCACAATATCAATGAGAAAGTATTCCAAAAGAGATTTCTCCCAGCATGCCAGTAAAGGGGGAAAAAACCAACAATAGGCAAAGCAGAGGAAATGCTGCCCCCACAGCATACTCTCTGTGTTGATTTGGGACTTGGAGTGTGCATGTGTATGTGAACATTCATCCAGCAAATCTTGATATTAGATGAAGCCTTTCATCATCAGAGCTTTTAGGAACTTTAAAAAAAAAAAAAAATCTGTGGTTAGGAAAAGGCAGTAACTGAGGCCATAGTAACAGACGGTCTGAATCTGTTAAAGACAAGATGACAGAAAAGATACCTGATCTGGTGGGAATAAATCTGAAAATCCATAGGTCTCATGTTGGCTGGTTATTCTGCTGGATAGCTTTTTCCCTGGCTACCTCTCCTTCATTTCTGCAGCTGACTGCTGGACCTGACTTTCTTTTTTGGTCTACCCGTTCTGCTTGCCTTGGTTGAGCTGTTAAAGCCCCGCTCCTTGGATTTAACGAGAGTCTTCAGGCTGTTTGGAATTTGTCATTTTTAATGCTGCTTTTTGGCAGAAACATCCATGTTCTGTGACATTTCCCTTTAATTTAGAGCCACTTTGGAGCATCTGTAAATGGTCATGAGATAGGAATTTTAATTGTTTTAATTATATTTCTATTTTTCCCAACCCCCTCTCTCCAACGGACCTTTTTACATTGCATCAGAGACTTGACTTTTCTTCCCCCCCAATACACTTTTCAGATACTGTCATCTGGAGACATTCATCAAGGAATAACTTCTACTAGAAACCAAAAATCCATTAATGAAGCTGGAACTATTTGCATAGTAGAAATTATACTTAATAACCTTTAAGGGGAAAACTCATGTGATTGATGTAGAATACAATTATAGTTAATGGTCAGGGCGCAGGGGTGTTAAGGCCTGTTGTTTTTCAGATCCACTCTTCAATCTCTGGTGTGCTGGGGCCAGTGCTCCTTCTCAGGGCATGGGAACCGGTATAGGGGTCTGTTCCCAGTAACCCTGCTGAAGAGCAACATATGGGGTGCACTTTACACCTGAAAGCTCGTTTATGGAGGGGAAGAGGCACCTAACATGCAGCAGAAAGCAGGGCTGGTTTGTAGCAGCTGGGCTTTTCACCAAGGTCTGTAGCAATGCAATAGCATTTCTTGGGTTCTGCTGGGAAAAAGCCACCTTGTAGGGACTGCTGCACTAGGAAAGGGGAGGAAATGAGGTTTGCTTCAGACCTGAGTATCTAACCGCCAGGCTGCTTTTGCCCCCCTCTTTGTGGAGGTCACAGGGAGTCTCTAGCAGGAAAACATTGTCTGTAGTGGCCATGGATATGATAGGCTTTTTTTTGGAAAGTTCAGGTATTTTGTGTGTCTCACAAAGATGGGTTAATGGAGCAGGCGGGCACATAGCCCAGAAGGTCACCGGAAAGAGGAGACGTGCAAAGTTGACACAGATGCTGATCATGTGCCCTGCAGGGGAGCTGCCTAGAGCAAGACAGAGCTAACTCCATTAATAGAAAGGATTTTGCACCAGCATGGTCCCCAGCTGGGAACTGGACCTGTGTGTCTGTCTTCTGCCCCTGTGGTTCAGAAGGGAGCTTGGCTCGCTGTCCTGCAGCTGTGTTGCTGCCCCAGTTCCAAGGGGAGCCCGCTGGTGAGGCTCAGCTCACCCATTTCAGGTCCCAGCTGGGGAAGGGTAGGACCCATCACATAGCCAAGTGACAAGGGGATAGCCTGGTGACTTGATTGCATCTGTCTGCTTGTGTAATCAAGTGAGCAGGTTGCACTCTGGATTCTTAGCAGATTTTGATCTTTTGTGCTGAAGTAGGTGGTAATTCTGCACTTTGGAGCTGCTTATATCCAGTGCATACCATTAACATTGGTTCTGTGGTGCCAGTATCCAAGAAGGGTTAGTGCTCAGACCTCCAACAAAGTCCTTTAAAGTACTATCTCAGTACAAGTAATTACGTTACTACAGAGCTGCCCCTCTCTCATCTCTGTGCTTTCTGCTCTTGGACACTGCCCATTGTGTTTTCATTCTCCAGCACTCAGGTCCCGGCCTTTGTCCAAAAAATAAAATTATTCTAATTCAACATAGAGGCAAAGGCACAGTAGCTCTCCTGTGTTTGAGGTGAAGGGCTGAACTCTGGGGAAGCAGATGGATATTTCAGAGTCTGTGTGTACTAGAAGCAAAACACAGCGAGGAGAAAAACAAACCTGTGTAGAAGAACCTGAACTATTTAGGGGACCTCTCGTTTGGTAGAGCTGGCTGCTCAATCCTCTCCATTTCCAGATGAGAAATATCAATCCTAAATTCCCCTTATTTTAAATATGCAAAGCAGCAAGCCAGCTATGAGGATTGCTGTGCCCTCTGAGCAGGGCTGAAGAGTGAACTCCTCCCTCTTACACAGGACCAAGAAGGGGGTAGAAGACACTTGCGTGTCACCACCTGGCAAAGGGGGTTGCTTGGTGTAAGGCACAGCACTGCAAAGGAGGGGTGCGGGCACCCGGCACATTTCTCCCCATAGTTCCAGTGTTCCACCAAAGGCACTGCATAGGAGGATGCTAAAGTTCTGTATTCCTCTAAGGTTTTCCGGATTACAGAGTTTGTTTTTCTGTTTTTAAAGGGATCAAAGTTTCTAAGCTGATTTTCATTCAGATGTCTAACTGATAGTGGTGACAGCAGAGGAAATCAAAGGAGGGAATTATTGTCTGTGCATCTCAGTTAGTCATTCTTGTGGCTGCCTTTATCTGCGAGAACATTTCTGTTCCTTAAAGCCACACTTAACATAAACATAAAACCTTTTTGGCAGGTGGGCTCTGTGCTGGTACTTGGATTTTTGGATTTCTCTGTGACAGATGGAGTCTTTGTCCCTTTCAGATCTGGGGCTTTGCAATTCCATTCTGTTTTCAACTGTCTTCTTATTTATTACTCATCAAAGGGAAACAACATAAAGGAAGCAGGAAAGAAAGAATATTTAGTATTTTTTGAGCAAAAAAGGACTTAAATGGAGACCTTCCATCAATACTTCATGAACTTGGGGTCACCTTAATATGCTTTTGCAAGCTGATTTCCTTTAACCAGACCGTGATTCACTGTCACATGTAGGCTTGCAATTTAGAGTTGCAGGATTCTGTGTACCAAAAAATTTGCCCTGAGAAATTATCTTTGGTAATGATAGAGGACAGTGGCTTTACATCCTTGTAGATGGTGACCACCATATTTAAAACTCAAGCAGTGCCAGTCCTTATCTAACCTCTAGTATAATCTAATAAAATATCCTGGTACAGACTAGCCCAAGCATACAAGTAAGTATTTCAAAGAGAAAGGGCTCCTTGCTGCACAGCCTGTTTGCCACTGTATGCTCTTTAGTCATGCCTGTAATTGGGCTGCAAACACTCTCTGTGCTGGACTTGCCAACCTTAGATGAATGTGAGGCCTGGAGGGGCCACTTGACATCCAGACTCTTCATAACTCTGCGAATTCAGACTTGAAGTTTAGGGCATGGCCTGGCCTTCTGTGGGAGGCAGCTGCAGAGAAGCAGGCAATGCCTGTAGCTCCGGTTGAATCAAAAGGTGTGAAAAAGGCAGGGCAGAGCTCTTCCTCCTGCTCTCGCTCCCTCCCTCTCTGCGGCAGACCTGATTTCATATTCCAGGCATCCATGCACCTGATGCCTCTACGGTGTGAGTGGGAGTTCAGCGAGTAAGTCACAGAGCAGCCTTGTCCAGGAGGCAGAGCGAGCCCAGCATACTCGCTTTGGACAAGAAAACAATCTCTCTTTCCCCGGTACCTTGCCATGTTGTTTTCATTAGCCACCCACTCAGTAAATAAATACAACTTAAAATTTGCTGGCCAGTTAAGCCAGGAGTGCAGATCTCTCTGAGAAAGAAAATCAGCTCACCTACTGAAAGCCAGAAGATGGAAGATAAGAAACAAGATGCTTAAATCAGGATCCTATTCAAAACTACGCCTGTGCATGATTATTCTTTGTCTTACTACTCCTTGAGGATGTTTAGAGGACGTTAATGACTTGTCTTTCACTTGGAGAGATCCCAGAGCAAATCGTAGATTGTACACGGTATGATAAATCTGTTCTGCAGTCAAAGGCGTGCCTGGACCAGTCTGAGGCATGTTTCACTTGTATTACAGTGGCATAAAAAATAATAATTTGTCAAGCTTCCACTTTGCACTGCACTTGAGCTAATCTATGAGCCTGGTCCAGGCTACTGCCCTTGCCCCTGTACATCTGGGGCTGGGTCACCTGTGCAGAGCTCTAGGTACACCCACACAGCAGGTTTAGACCCATGCTAGGTGTGTGCAGGCAAGTTCAATCTGTATTTGTGATGCTGGGCTATCTATGGGCCAGTTGTTCAAACCAATGCTGAAATGCAGCCATCTCTGGGGTGAAGTGTACAGGTTATGCTTCTCAACCAAACTGTTTAGGATTAGTGGCAAATAAGTTTGTGCTTGGTAGAGATTAGTGAAGAAAAATAGAATTGCTCTGATAGCAGTTACTCTCTGGAGTTAGATTCTTCCTCTTCCAGACACCATCCTGGAAATAACTGATTAAGGCTTCAGTAAATCCTATTCTTTCTTCTCTCCTCTTTTTACCTCTAAACTGATCAGCAGAGTGGATTGTGAAGTGACTCTCTGGTTTGGGGAGAAGCTTTTTCCTCTCTGAGCATCGTTTTTCCTGGAGTCCAAGTTTGAGTTTTGTTGACAGTCTCCAGTTGTAGTACTGATCCAGCCAGATGGCTTAGCCTATGTGGTGGGATCAAAGGCAGAGACAGGGAGAGGAGCAAGTGCATAGAGTATTAGGGTTTCCACAAAACTAATCTCACAACCATGGTTAATTGAATAGATCTTCTCTGTGCTTATTCCAGTTTTGTGAGCTCGAGAGACACACTTTAAAGTGCTTCATTTTACCCCCAATTAACTTTAATTCATCTTGTCTTGAGCTCTTGAGAATGGAAACCCTGCCAGATTGGTTGTCTTAAGTCCTTTTTTTAAAAAAAGGCAAAAATGTGAGGTTCACCCTGATTGCACCAAATTCTTTAAAATAAGAGCATTCGAGTGAACTATTAAATCTTCACCTCTATGGAAATAAGGCTCTATGTGCAAAGTGGAGAGCCTGACAAGTGATTATTACTTTCTGTGCAATGTAATGGCCTTGAAGTACCACAGGAAAAAAAAAAAAACCCCAAAGCCCTATCACTTTAACTCATTCACTTGATAGGGTTTAATGAGTAATATTAAATGCTTTCACCAGAAAATCAACATTTTTGGTGTAAGCCACTGTCATAGCACGTTGCATTTAGACTAGGATGTATTAGGTATGACTGCAGTTCTGGTTTGCCACAAAGGCTTGCTTTGGAATAACGCGAGTGGAAGGAAATAGCAATTTCTGTGGGTCTGAACATGGCCTAACTGCTGCCATTTTGGACAGAGATTCCATTTTTGTATAAATGAATAGTTTGCATACCACATTTTCTTTTTCTTACTCCTTCACTTTTCAATACGCAGAGATGCCAGTTGGTCAGACCTTTGACTGCTGCAGTGGGCTTCTGTAGGCAAGTAAAGGTGAGACATAAAATAAGGACAGGAATAGCGCTGAGGAAAAACAAGAAACAGGGAACTGCAGGTGCAGAGCTTTTCAGGAAAGGAGTTAAAGTAGACAGAAAGCTGTTGGACTTGGATTCTTCCCACACATGGATATTTAAGTATAGTCAACTAAGCAGTAGTGCAGTTTGGGAGTATAAGTGCAGTAAAATGAGAGACTGAGCGTAAACAAGGTGGAAGTTGGAGAACCATTGAGCAAGTTACAGAAGTCCCCCTTGTCTTTGACTGAAATCCTTGACAGCAGACTTGTGAGAGAAAAGTTATTGTTATTTCTTTATTGCCAGATTAAATAGAGTAACAAAGTCTCCCGTATAACAAGAACACTTATTATTACTGCCTGACCACCTAAAATTGCAGTGCAACAAGAGAACGCCTAATAGCTAGTGTGTTATCCCCATGGAAGGAAATGATCCATTAGCAAAATGCTATAAACTGGCAGGCAGGAGGGCAGCTAAGCATTTTGACCCTATTAGCCTGGAGATAGGAAACCTAGTAATCCTAAATGTGATTGCCTCAGAGATAAGTTTAATTATTGAAAATGCTAGAACTGCAGAAAACCTACAAAAATCCATCTTTCTTTGGGAGAAAAAGGAAGCAATGAGGTAGTCTAGCAGCTAGAAAAGGGGACAAAGAGCCCCATAATTAGTACATTTCATCCTTATGTAATACTAACATGTAAAATATTCCAACTCTCTCCAAGGGGTTATGGCATACCCTCTTGAATAAGTATTTCTACTGCATATTATTTATTTTTTTTTAGTGCTTTTCTCTACCATCTGGATGATGCCCTTAGTTCTGAAGCTGCAGGTGCATGGAAGTATGTTTTATCCCAGCCTTCCAGTTAGAAGGGTCCAGTGAATGTGTGGTCACAGAGGGCCACAGGCACAGAGAAGTTAATTTCATGAGCACAAGAATTCCATAGTGCTATTAATTGTGGCTGTCTTAGGAAATCATAGAAGTTATGTTGTGTGAGGTAGGAAAACTGTTAGAAACCAAAGGATTTTTCTATAGAAAGTTTTAATATCAAACATAATAACTATGAATTCAATCAAGCATCCAAGTGGGGAAGTGACATGCTGATGATATGAATTCTTTGTGGCGTGCATGTTTGAAGGGCTGCTCTGTGCCATTCTTTCAGTAGTTAATACTTCTGGGAATGAAAGACTAAGAAGGTGACTCATACTGCAGCTGGGATCTGCAGAGAATAGTATCAAGTGACAGACAGGTTGTCCAAGTCCTGTATCCTTGGATCTGTTTCAGTGCTTCGGGGACAGTGGAGAGTAGCTCAACTGTATGACTATACATATCAGAAACAGCTATGCCTATATCCAGTTGTAGACTTATGGAATGTTTTTTTTTCCATAGCACTGTCTAACTCTTATGTTTATCTACCAAGGCAGAAGTAGCAGTATTCCAGGTTATCATTAATTTAGATCCTTGCTGATGGCAGTTGATCAGTAGCTGTTGGCTACTTTAATTTACAGTGCTATTTATGTTGCTTGAAGTTGTTATAAAAGATTCCTCCATCAACAGTCAAGGGAAATTCAAAGAGAGTCAAAAGCTTAGGTAGGTATAATTCCAAACAGCAATACAGCTTATATACCTTCGTGTGGCTGCCTGCCTTTAGCCTGTGGCTGTTTAAATGTCTGTATCCGTGGAATACTTGAAGTTATTTTAGTGAAGGCTTAATAATCTCCACCATGTCTCTGAAGTCAAAAGACTAACCTCAAGTTATAAGTCTCAAGCTAGGAGCATGGCCATGGATAGGGGTAGAAAGAAATGGTTGTCATCAAGTGGAGCTGAAGGTAAAGGGGATAATTCCTGCCTTTTTTTCTGGGTTTTATCAGGTATAAAATTAAGAAATTCAGAGGTCAGCTGCATCAAATAATGTCCTGTTCAATGCCAGTTGTATTGTGGTGTGCTTTGGGAAATAACAATCCTTTTTCTGGAAGGGTTTGGCATATTCAATACAGGTCCCATGTGTTCAGTCGCTAGTATGAAGAGAGATGATTATTAGCTTTCTGAAACTACCTGTTGTGTGAAATGGTGAGAGCCCTGAGTGGAGATCTTTGTATCTATTACAGTTTATCAGAGCATCGGCCCAGGGAAGCAACTCGACAGAAGTCCCACAGATGTGCCCTCAGAGCCCTGTTAGTTTAATGCTTAAAACTGTTCCCTCTAACCCATGTGAAATAAAGCAATGACTCTATCCACAGGTGGGGGGCTCAGGAAACCCAAGCCCTGAGCAATCTTGCCTCCTTGGGAGAAGAAAGTGGGGAAGAAAACGTTGTGATCCTGGAAGCCTCATCTGCAGTGTCAGGGAAGTGTACAGGGAAGTGTACTGGAAGTAAAACCAGCTCCTCCACTTAGCTGGAAGCCAGTGAGGACCTTGCAATTGTTATTTCAAACATGGTCAAGATGGGTAGGAAAAGTTAAATGTCAAGGTGCATGTTATCTGACCCAAATGGTTTACAAAACAGTCTCTATGATTGAGGAGAAATAATTGTGCTCTTTAACATCTCAATAGCAGAGTATATCGATCATGTGGAAAAAAACCCTACCCTAACGGCTAATTGAAACAGCAGTTGATTAGCAGTGGGTACAGGGAAACTAGTTGTTAAGGAATGACTTGGAAAGGACTGGCATCGTTGATGAGCTTAAGGAAGAGCCATGCCTTTCTGTCACTGCAGGAGTTGGACTGATGAACTGAGACTATAAGGAGAGCAGGTGACCCCAATGAAGGTGGAAAGGCAGCAGCCTCCACTGGGTGGCTTGCTTTTTTGTTCCCAGGCTTCGACATGCTGTTGCACAGGGCTACTTCAAAAAGCCCCCAGCAAGTCTCAGACTTCAAAAGACCGGATGTGAGAATTTCATTTTAATGCACTGACACTAAGCCCAGGGTCATTGGTAATATCTTGAAGAAGTAACAAGTGATTGTGTAAATATGTGTCCCCCAGCCGTCTGCTTCTGTTAGACAGTGCTTGGTGTTTTATCACAAATTAATCATGCATTCTGACAGTAGCTGGAGTGGCATTTTCTGCTAAACTTATCCCTTTAATTAAATGTACATGCTCCATCTTCAGGCTGACAGTCTCAGGACACCTGTTTAATTTTTTAATTGGGGCCAATGGTTTGCCTGTTCATTGTGCTTTTCCTTTTTGCATCTTCTCATCCCCACACATGTTCGCAAAATGTACCAAGCAGAGCTACAGAAATTGAACTGGACAGGCTGGGCTGACAGCTAAGGTCACTTCAGCAAAGAACTGGAGCACTCCTGTGCTTGAACTGAGAAGGCTGCTGCGTCTGTTAAATGCAGATTGACAGAAGTGTCCAAGGAACAACCTTTCTTTTCTATAGGAAGCATTTAATTACTGTTTTGCATTCAGTGGAAATGCTCACAAGTTTCTGCGCTCAGATCTCCCTGAATCATGATGTGTCTGATCACAATTTTCTTTCTCTTCCATCTAGCCTGCTTGAAATGTGTTTGAGAGAGATTTTTGTGGGGGATTTGGAGCATTAAAATGGCCCTTTTGATCCTTTTAGAATCCCAAAACAGAGTGGGTGAGCTGCTCTTTTTCTTGTGAGACTCTAGATGTATCTGTCCTTGCTGTGCATAATTTCAAAAGGCTGGTTTGGAAATACTGTGTTGTTTAGTGATTATGTTCTGAATTGAGTGTTTAATGCTTCGTTCCTTCAAATGGAGGATTTGATTTTCCTTTTCTTTTCTTTGGATTCATAGTGCTTTTTCTGAAGTCAAGAAAGATATTTTTATTATTATTATTAAGTTACACCCTTTGCATTTCCACTGGCTTTCCAGCTAAGGATCTCTGAAGACCTCACAAATTGTCATTAAGCCATACATTGTTCAAGGTCTGGCTTTCTGCAGGGATGCCTTGCTTGCCACATGAGATGGTTACTGGTAGCATCTTTGTGGAAGAGACTGGGGGGTCTTCATGGCCTTTCATCTCTCTGAAGACACAGTTCTTAGTAAACCTCTTTTCTGGGTGCTTCAGATCAGCAAGGAAGAAAAAAAGAGCTCTTTCTGCTCATTTTGCACCTGTTTCTACAGAGCAATTTGCAAGGTAACAGCTGTCAGATGGCTTCTTCTGGAAATGAGGCCTGCAATAATATCCCACTTACTCAATTGACTTAGGTCAGTGTATACCAGGGCTGTGAGTATGGTTAATTCACATCGCACCCCATTCATGTGGCTGATGTCTTAAGCTGTGGCAGGAAATCCCCCCTGGAATGGAGTAACTTCACTTTGCTGGTGTTTTGTATGATGTAAGGGTTGTTCAGAATCCTTCCTGCTTTACCTCATTTGTGGCAGGCTGCCAGCTGCAATCCCATGCCATATTGCATCCTACCTGGCTCACCTTCCCTTGTGTAAGGGTGCCCTGGATTGCCCCACAGGCACCTTACTGTGATGCCACTTTTCTGTCTTGATGCTGGCACTAAGATCGATGTGTGTCTCCTTTTTAATTGTTGTAAGTAGTCGCGAACTGCAGGAACAGCTCTGTTTTATAGTCTTTTATGTGGACTTCACTATCCTGTTGAAGTACATTGTGTTTGACTTATCTGGACTGGACTCACTGGTACTGCAGGGTTTCATCAAAGTCAAAAGTTTGGGCCTGAAACTGTGCACAAAAGGTGCATTTCAGGGCCATACGGCCCATATCAACCCATAATTCAGGTTGGAGAGACGTGAAGTCTTTCTGTCAGAGAACAGGAGCAGGGAGAGCTGTTGAAGAGGAGGCAGATTGGGCTGCAATGAGGGAGGGAATTCCAGGCACTTTATTGTTAAATTGAAGTTGAAAAATGGAGAGTAAAGACCTCCCTGGGAGTTATTCTCAACTTCTGCTGCTTAAATACAGCAAATCTGACAATGGGCAAAGGGTCTCTCCCTCACTGCTCCTCTCTCCTCCCCGTGGTCTTTTAAGTGGCACCCTTGGGAGCAAAGGGTTGCTATCAGCACAGTGCATGGTGCCTGGAGACACAACATTCCCAGCCGTACTTAGGCTCTGCATCATTCCTGGGGGAGCAAACTCTGTGTTCAGTGCCCTACCATGTTCACAAATTCATTTATTTACAGCCAGCTTTTTTTATTATTATTTAGTTTGCCATTTAAGATTATTTTAAAACAGTCATGTACTTAAGGATGTTTGAGCTTTTTCTTTTTGGTTTAATGCCCTTCCTTACAGAAAAAGGTTTGACAAGAAAGAGAGAAACTTGGCTTCTTTCATAGAAACATGCATTAACAAATACCAGAGCGGGGCACTAATCCTCTTTTCGGTTCCCTTCTGTATTATTTTGTTGTGTTGTTTTGTTGTGGTTTGTTTTTTTTTTTTTTTTCCCAACATGAAGTACAGAGAAAACTAAGTGGGGGATAGAGAGGAGACAGAAAGAGGCAATCGGTGCTTCCTACTTGACTGAGCAAAGCTGAGAGCACTGTGCAGAGTTGAGAATATCTGAATATGAAGAATTGGGAACACAGGTGAAGTGCTGAAGTTGAAATACAACCTACACTTTACAAGTTTTGGTGAAACACAAAACCTGACAAATACTGACACTTGCTTAAAGCACTGATAACCACATCCAGGTGCTGTGCTGACTGTCAGCTCTCTTACAAGTCTCCAAAGCAAAGAAAACTCAAATAGCTCTGACTTGCATGCACCTTAGGTATGGTTGTCTGGGTATTGCTCATACACCATTCTCTCCAGGGCTGGACTTTGCGCTGGTGTAGAGAGAACAGAGCAATCAAAAGGATCCTTGCACTGGCTCTGGATCTTTCTACCCTGTTTCAGACCACTGAACCAGTGCAAAAGACTGTATGAACAATGTACAGAGCTACTCCCAAGTCTGGCACTTGTGGCAGGCTCCGATGTGGAGGTTCATACTAAAAACCTACTGTTTAAGAAATGTTTTCCCTTTTACCCCTCTCTTCTGGGATTTGCCCAGAACTGGCTGGTGTCTGGCAGGCTGATAGCATTTGTGAATGATTTGGTGACAATCCAATCCTTAATAGCCATCTGTATTTCTCTGCGTCAGACTGTGGTCCAGCTCAGTTGGTCTGATTAGCACAGCCCTGGAGAGGCCACTGGCTAAATATCACAGTGAGTAAACCTTAGCCTCCAGCTCTGGGCTGGGTCCATCACACCAAGAGGTAAAGGGATGCTTTTTTTAGCCACTGATGATGCCCTTCGGTCAGAAACTGTGTTTTGGGCCAGGTTCAGATTCCCTTAACTCTAGCTTCATAGTAACTTAATTTGCCCATAGCCATACTAGTGAAAATAATTAAAGAGTAAAGGTGTGAAGAAAGGTGGAAGAATTGGGCCCTTGATTAAAGCACTAAAAATAGCTAAATAGAGTTTCAAAGAAGATGTAATTACTTCTTTTATCTGCCCAGCTCTTATCATTTGTGAAAGTTACTGGATGTTTCTTGGTGTGTTTTCAGACCTGTGACTTGATTGCATATTGCAGAGTCTTTTATGCGGCTCTTGAACATCGCAGCAATCTCTGCTTAAACAAATGTAACAATGATAGTCAGGCACCTATTGCATTTGCTATTTTTGTCCTGTCAACTCATCCTTTCAAATGACACAATTTGAAATCAGTTTCTTCCATATTTATTCTCCATCAGTGAACTCCCAGATCAGATTTGCTCGGCTTTAAAGTCAAAACAAGGTTTCTGTACCTGCCAGTGCTGAATGCTCAGCCTGGCATCTAAATCTCAAGCTGTGTTCATTCCTGCCGTGTGCGTTACCGTGTCAGAAGCCACAGCTCTGGAACCAGCCCTTCCCTGGCAATTTTGCTGGAGATGCAAGAGGTGGAAAAGATTTTCCTTGCTGGTCTACGCAAATTTTGTTTTCATCAGAAAACTAAACATGCATAAAGCCAAACTTCTTTCTCTTTTGCAATGGGCTAACTCTGATGTTTTCAGAGCTGCTCCAAGACTGTGCAGGTGTTGTAGAGGGGAGAGCGGGACCATAGACTTGGAACAGGCTTTGAAGGCAGCAATGGGTGGTACCACAGCATCTTTTAACTGATGTTACCCTTTTGCTTAAAAGCAAACAAAGAAATACCTCCTTCAGTTTATAGTCTTTATTGTTTCCCTGATGCAGACCATTAAAGAGACAAATGGGTTTACAGTAGCCTGAAGTACCATCCAATGTGCTGTGGTTGATATATAAATGACAGCTTGACAATTTCCTGTGTGTTTTTTCTCAGCAAGGCTCATTTTAATTGTTAGAAGGCTTTCTCTTCTTCTTCCATTAGCGTGATGTCATTATACGGCAGCTCATGGGAATTTACACTAAATATTTCATGTTGGGAGCAGAAGTGCTACTTTTTTTTTTTTGCTTGTCGTGGTTTTGATTAGGAATTCCACTGATCCCTGTCCAGAAGTGCCCTTACCAAAATGCAGCTAGGGAATTAATAAGTAAAAAGGGCATGAAGACTTTTTGTCAAAGTTAGGACAGTAAGAATTCCTACAGCTTCTTAGTCTTCTCTGTCTGCCTCTCAGCCCTCTTAGCTTGAACGGAGAGACAAATTAATATTCTATTACGAAAGAAAATTTTACTTTCTTCTTCCTGTTTTGGCTTGAATGCCCTGCTGTGTGCATGGCAAGTTGTTAGGGATATTGGGAGGAATAAACTGTGCTTTGGATACTAAGAAATGTTCTGGGGTCTCTGTTCATTATAGTATCTCTGTTTTCTTTTTTTTTTCTCTCCAAGCTTCAGAGTTTTGGATCTAGTTGGAAGACCTTTGGCACAGGCAGGATGACAGTTAGAAAGTCAATTCTATTTTTTTAAAATATAAAAAAAGTTAAGTCCAAATGTCAGTGTAGTTTCTGTGTGTTCTTACAGTTGAGCTGGTTGGGTCATCTACTTTCTTTTTTCCCGAAGGTTAAATTAAACTATGCCTATTTATATCAAAGGAAAAATGTTCCCCCCAATTCCTTCCTCTGGGGCTAGACTTGAAGGATGCAACCTATGGGAGGCCAGCTGCCAGTGCAAAGAGCATGAGCAGAAATGTCTTTCCCTTAATGAATGAGTTTACTTGCCATTAATATTGTTGTTCAGTTTCATTACAAAATATTGCAGTGCAAAACAGAGAGCTGCCTTGTCGTCCATCCAGGAGCTGCTTATCAGCTTTGACTTTACAAGCTACTTCACAGTACATTTTCAGAGGATTGTAAAATTTCTTAAAGCAAGTGGCAAAAGGTGGGTTTTTTTGTTTCTTCAAGTCTGTGCATGCCAAAGTCTTGACAAGGTGAAGCCCTGTGTAGTGTATTTGTTGGCATATTTCCTTGCCTTTCTAAAAGTCTGTTTTGATTTTGTTGGTTTTCTGCTTTGTACCTTCAAGCAACAATTCAACTTTAACAATGCATGTGAAAAACTCCACAAAGAGTTACTTTTATGTGATGGCTGGCTCAGAAACAACTCTTTTCTGTGACTTACATCCTTACTTCCAGCTGCCAACTGAGACATATAGTGCTTACTCCACTGGATAGCAGTTATACAAATCGTACTTGTGTGGGCAGCACCTGTCAAGTCCTCAACCTAAGTACTCAACTCGGAGTTCTTAAGACTTTCTTCCCATGATTTGTTTTTATTCCTCCCCTCTGTAGCATGTCATCATAACTTCTGGAGCCACTGATTGCTATCAGCTAACCAAATCTGACAGAAAAATGGTAGTCTCAAAGATGAGTTTCTAAAATCTTTGTGGAAGATAGTTGATGAGGCACTTCTATGACAGTCTCTTTTGCCCATATTGAAAATGGCAGCATGGTCTTAGCTGTTCTTAGAGAAACTGTTCTTGAGAGAAAACTTGCATGGGGTAGCTCTTCAGAAGGCCTGGCTGCAGGAAGGATTTTGGATCAAGGCTATACCATCTCAGTTGCCTGCTTGAGTCAGTGACGAGATACGAGTCTGCTGGGAAGGAGGCTTCATCCTATGCTTGCAGAGGTCCCTATGTGACCTGCAGTGTACTGGGTTGAGCAGGGTGCATTCTTTTCTCTGTGCAGATTTAAGTTCAGCTATAGAGGTCTTCCTGTGTTGATGGTGGGCTCACTCAGACCTTTCATGGGATTTTAACTTCTTTCTTCTCTCCCAGTACCTCAGCCAAAGTTTCCCCTTCAAGTATTGTTAGGAGCAGCAGATAAAGGTTGACAGCCTTGGAGGGTTGATTCAGCTGCCACTCAGGAGAGTAACTCCTAATTCAAGCCATACTAAGCATTTATATCTGCAGAATTGGGCTGGCAGCTGTGGGGTTGACAGACTCTTTAGCCTGTGAGTTTCCCAGCCTCTAAAGCTGTTGCCTATACCCTAACGGCATGAGGCTTGGAGCAAGGACTGATGACCCAAAGGAGTTGAGCAGTGCAGAGGGAAGGGCAAGGGGAGAGCAGGAGGCTTTCCCATATCTCTAAAGTTTCCTTTCAGGGTTGGTCTCAACAGTTTGCTCGTCTTTCTCTTTGCATTTAAATTCTGATGTATTGGGAAACATTGGTTAGGGAAAAGGTGCTGTTTTGTCTTTGGAAATTTAATTTGACTCTGCTGTGATCCTCAGCTGTTATGTCTCAAAGATGACAATAGGAAATCTGGATGAAGCTGTGGTCTGATGCCATGGCGAGAGGTGTATGTCATGTCTTCTCAAGGAGCTTGGGAATCACTGTCCTACACCGTCCCTCCTGATTATGGAAGGTATTACTGCATTTGTCTCAAAATAAACCTTATTTCCTTCTCCCTCTCATCCTAATCTCTATCTTCTCTGTGCTGAACTATACCCAGATCAGTATCCTTCAAAGCCTTTGATTGTTACAGGTGCTACAAAATCTGTAGCCTCTGCAGTCTTTGGATATAATAAGAGAGACCTCATGTGATGGCTCACCTGCTTGTGGCTGATATCATAGTGTAGATTTCCTTGCTGTCTATCTTGGCATGCCCCTGTACTTTATTGGATGCTCTGAGATTAAATCTGGTTTCACTTCATAAAGTGACTCTGAAACATGGACACAAACCAAAGACCAAACAGACGCAGAGAGCTGATTGCGCTATGTGTATTTTTCACTTCTTTTGAGTGGATGAATTTGTAGCTTTCCTAATGATGTTTGGCTGGTGTCTGAGTGGGGCCGAGGTGGCAGTTTGCCCAAAGCGTTGTGACTGATCTAGGATGAGCTGTGAGCCCCCACAATCTTGGGAGGAGTGGGAGGCAGAGGAGAGGGACTTGGCAGGCACCATGCCCCACCTTCTAATGTCCTTGGCTTCAGGAATTTTTCATTTCTTTAGCAGAGAAGCCCAGTCAGGCCCAGCATGTCGTAAAACAAATCTGCTGCAGATGAAAATGGCATGCTTGTTTCTTAGCAGATCCCATCTAAATGGCAGCGTGAGCCTGGATATCATCTGCTGTGTGCACTCTTTGTTCTGAGCTTGTACAGACGGGTGATTTGCATGGCCATCATTTCCAGAAGTGTCATCTGTCTCAGACCAGATGTTCATCCTTCCTCCGCTGAGACTCTGCTCTGCTCTTTTCTTCTTGTTCCTTACTCTTGAAACAAATCTCCTATAGACATTATCATCAAGACTGAAACTATGCAGTCTCCCTTCGAGTGACACACATCCAGCTAATATCAGTGCAGTTAATCACGCTGAACCCTCCCCATGACAGCTGCTGCTCTTCTTGCTGCTAATCCCTCCCAACACCCTTTTTTCAGGCCTTTGTGTGCCTAGGCATGAGATGGAGGTAAGCCTACCATAACCTACTGCCCCCCGCCCCCAACTAAAGAAGCATTTAGTGAAGGCTCAATGTGAGGGTTGGTATCCTGCAGGAAATACCTTTTCCCACTGCCAAATCAGTGTGGAGACATGCAAAGATCAGCTGCTGATTGACTAGAGGGGCCGAGTCTTGCAGCAGCACCAATAAAGCTGATGGGTGATGTGATCAAAACTGGACACCGGTATGACCATGCAGTTGTAGGTTTTGAGAACAAGATTAAGATAAGGTCTATTTCATAACTTGACATACAAAAAGAAGTTCCTGGCTGTATAATATCTTACATCTTCTTTTGGCTTTCCTGGTATGATGAAAGCATCTCCAGTTTACATTTTGTTGCTTGGGTTACTTTTCCTGAACTTAATTCTGCCTCTGGAGTTCTTAACTCTTCTTGCAATAAGTGAAACCAACAATCATCCACTGGGAAAAGACTGAGATCTTGAATTGTAAAAACAAGTACAATATGTTGCACAGTAAAAGGAAAATATTTTTTTTTGTCCTTTCTGTTCTCTTCTCCTACTTCCCTGCTATGCCCATCAAGTGTTTCTATAATGTAAAGATAATTTTGAAAGGAAATTTCTTTTCTAAATTTTCTTTCTCTGACTGAATAGGGCACGTAATCCCTACAGTAGGATTACTTTAGTTTATGATGATGTCTTTGAAGATTTATTGTTCTTTAAACATTCCTTGGATACTACTTTTGAATTTGATCCATTTTTACAGATAAGAATCCTGTCCGTTGCTTTTGTGCCTCCCTTTCTGTAATATGAGTCAAATGATGCAACTAATTATAGGGAAATGAAACATTGCCCAGTGTTTATTAGGCCCTGACAGTGTGGTCTGTGCCTCACAACACAGGAAATCACAGTCCCTGCTTCATTGCTCTCATGAGCTGAGCAGAGCAGTGGATATTGTATCCAAGCAAGCAATGACTGGGATGAATCAGATCACCAAAGCTTGGTCTTAAAGTGATACACAGCTTTTTGTTACAACTTGTTGGTGAATTTGTTTGAAATGTCTCACTGAAGCAATGTCTCTGCAAATATGTGAATGGAAGAAGTGTGGCCAGGCACGTAAGAAATAGTAAGCTTTTATGCACCAGTGGAAGGTGAGACTTTCCCAGGAGCGAGCGAAAGATAGAAGCTGGTTGGGAGCCTCGAAGGGAGCACAGGGAGTAAAAGGGGAGGATGATTTTTTTGGGAGATGCGAGTGGGGAGTAAGAAGCTTGGATTTAGAGCTGTAGGTGAAATGAAGCCAGTGGTGGGATTAAAAAATGGGATTAGCAGAACCCAATGCAGGAAAAGAACAGAATGGCAGAGGAAGTGCGTTGGGCAGGCAGAAAGCACCCAGGCTGGACCATGGATGGAGAACGAATGTGAATTAGATTGGACCTGGATCTCTGAAAACAAAACTCAGTTAGACTGAGCAAATAAGAAGTGAGCAAAAGCAGATGGCAGGGTGGTTTGAGTCTCTGTGAAGATAAACAGGAGAGTTCAGTGCTTAGCAACTTCAGTGTTCCCAGGAAAGCATTAAATAACTATCTTTCAAACCGTTTTTTTCCCCTTATTTTTGGAGTGCAGAGCTTTCTTGGGTTTACAGAGGTGGACTCGGACCTGACCTGGGACAGGATGGTCAGACGCTGGGCAGAGTCTGCTGTTCCAGTGGTGCTAACAGCACAGGTTGGGTGTTGGAGTCCCCCTTAGCTCTCCTTTCCTCAGTATGCAGGTACCTGCCCTTAATGCTGGGTAAATAAAACAGGATTAGGGGTAAATGGAGAGCCAGTGCAAAGGCTGCAATCTGTTTTGCAAGAACTTGGATGTAACTCTTACATGGAGCTGGCAGCTGGGGCTGTGCTTGACAGAGTGGTGCCTGCTGAGATTATAGTTTCTTCTTTTCTATTTGCATTTTCTTAGAGGTTGATTTACATAATGTAATGCAGTAATGGGATGCTGACACGTGGCATGGTTGAATTAAACTCTGGAATGGCTTATTTGCATTAATGCCAATCAGTTGGTGCTGGCAACTGGCTTTTTATTTAAAAAGGGAATCTCCCAGGTCTCCTTGCTACACCTGCCAGCTAATCAGCAGGAGATGGGACATCAGATTCCCCGTCTTGTTTTACAGTGTCTCTGGATTAAGACTCAGGGATGATAATGCTCAGGAGAGGCAGATACTGCAACCGAGCTGGATGATTTCCCTGATCTGCTTGTTGATGTTCTTTTCAAATGGCTTCAGTGTCAATGAAGTGAGCTGATGCACACGCCAGATTCCTATTGAACTCGCCCTGCTCCTTGCTTCCTAGCACAAATTTTCACTCACCATCCAATGCTTTGTGCCACATGTAATGATGCCCTCTCCTGACACACAGTTCCCTGTAGTGCTCACACACTTCCTCTTGCTGAGATGGTTTCATGGGCTTTCTGCATCCCTTGCAGCTGATGAAGACAGTGCTGAAGGTCTCTTTCCATTTTGTCCAGCTGATGCCTGGTCCTGCAAGTCCCTCAAGGGAGAGTCTTTAGAGGTCATAGAATCATAGAGTTGTCTAGGTTGGAAGGGACCTTTAAGATCATCTAGTCCAACCATCAACCTAACTCTGATAAAAACCATCACTAAACCGTGTCACTAAGCACTATGTATGGTGCATTGTGTACTCTGTAGGTCATTGTGTATGTTGGTATGCACTGGACCAACGATGATGAGCAGCATATTCAACTGTAGCTGGAAAGCATTGCTGCCTGCCAAGCCTAGAAAGGATTTCTTTCAAACAACTGGAGTGTAGAGCTTTGGTTTGCACAGCTAAGAGAACCAGGTGAACTATGAATTAATGTGTAAAAAGCCTTGAGAAAGTTCACAATTATCTATGTTGTTATGAAGTCAGTAACCAAGTGATGTGAGGTCTATGTAGCTGAATACATTTTGTGTTCCTTGAATTCCCCCTTAAGCTTTACTTCTGCCCTTCTAGTGTGGTTTTTTGTTTTGTTTTTCTCTATTCCCTCATTTCCCAGTGCTGTAACCACACCTCCGTGTATTTTTTTGCACACCGTACTGTACTAGGGACAAGTTTTACAGCTGCTGAGATTCAGTGAGGCCTTCTGGAGTATTTCAAGAGGGACCAAGCCACTGAGCAGACTGGAAAGGGCCCGGGCTTGCATATGGGCAGCAGGCTCTGTGAGTTGATGAGACTGAGGGATTGCTCACCCCTCGCAGCAGGAGCAATGTATCAGCTGCCTGCAAATGGTTATAAAACAATCCACCACAGATTGGGGAAAGGTTACAAACATATGGAGTCATTCATTTGGCTATCTTTGAGCTAGAAAAGAAAATAAAGCTGTGCTTTTTACCCAAAATATGTGTAGGATGCAATGTCATTTTTTGGACGCCTGTTTTAAAGTCTGGTGCTAAGGAAGGATGTGTGTTCTAGGGGCCTTCTCGGTAGAAGCAGAATGCACTCCCAGATGAAGCTCCAGCTAGTTTCTGCACCCCGATAGTGACTGTGATGTGGTAAATAATCTGCTGCTCAGAAATCAAAAATTTGTTCCTCTGTACAAGAAGGACAGCAAAAAAAGAAGATACAGTAGGTGATTATGGAGAACAATCATACTTTGAAATAATTTGCTAGCCAAGTATTCTGTCTTGAGTCCTGGATCCTTCAGGTTCAGACTCTGTGGTAAATCTGCTGGGTTTTCTTCCCTAAAAAGTGGGACTACAGCAGTCTGTGTGCCTCTGAAGGTGGCACATGGGCTGAACTGCCATGATTTAGGATCATGGGTGAGGGTTTTCTTCCTCATGAACAGAACCATGAGTTCATGGTGCAATTCGGCTATATTGCCAATAACACATCACCCTGGTCTACTGAACAGAGCAGAACCAAATGTTGCTCACTGTCATTTTTTGAGCTGCCTTCCCGGACACAGTCTGACCCAGGGAGCTGCTTCCCAACTCCCTCTCTCTGCCTCCTGTTCGATTCCTGCCCAGCCTGCAGTGGTTTGCAGGTCTGGACACTGCCTCAGCCCACTGGACTTGCCATTTCATCAGAAGATGAGAATGTTGTGGGTTTTTTTTGTTGTTTTTTTTTTTTTTTTTTTTTTTTTTATCTATTGCTATATGGAGGGATGATACTTAAACGTTCAGACAACCTAAATTACAAGCGGTGACCATTATCCTGATTATCTTTGTCTAGCTACGCTTATATGGTACTCTAGGGTTGCAGAACATATAGAATTGCTTTTAGTGGGGACGTGTCCACTGAGATGTCAAAATGAGACTAGATTTTAAGCCCATGCTGTAGTCTTATGGTAGGTATCTTGATGCCCTCTTCCATGAGGCTCTGCCTGTCTGCTGTGGGTTGCAATGTGCTTTATACATGGTCCATGACGTTTAGTTGGTCATGGGTCCTGACTGACACTTGCCACTTTGGCATCTGATCTGGCAAGAGAAACATGCTTTGAGAAGCCCACATGAAGGGGCAGGGAAGAAAGGGGGAAAGCAGGCACCATGAAGGGGCTGTCTGATCCTCATCTTTCTTACATGATTGTCTGGGATGGAGGAGGAAACTGATCCAAGCAGTCATTCTAGTCCTTGGACAGTCCTTGCTAACTTGCAATTGCTTTTTACAATTGCCACACTAAAATGGACATTTACATAAACAGCCATGAGATGGACTAAAACAATCATGAAAGAAGCCGGACTGTATTGGAAGCTGTTTCTAGTAGCACTGTCTGCAAACAAAACAAGATGTGCAGTACAAAACCTATTAACTCGGTTTGCTATATTTATGCTTTGTGTATTCAAGAACAGCATGTTGCTATGGGCCATCGTGTAATCCAAATTGCCTTGTAGGGACTCAGAGCTTTAAACCATTCCAGAAGTTTCACAGCACTTTCTTCCCTCCAGAGGCCACCTGGCAGCACTGCAGATTTCCACATGTGATTTTCATCTGAGGTCTTCCCCAGCTATATATAAATCATGGTAGCAAAATTATCTGAGGGTGTTAGTAACTTTGAAAAAAGCCCTTTGCGGCTGGGATGTAAACAGGCCTTTCCTGATGGGATTAAATTTGTTTCATTGGGGCTAAATTCTTCTCTTGGACCCACTGTGGAGTTCTTAAATAAATGGTTTAAAACTGTTTTTGGGATGCTGTATAAATGCTCTTTCATGTCTGAGCTGCTCTGGGTCAGTTCTGCCTGAAAGGCTGATACTGTATTTCAGGTATTGCACAGAAAGTACCTATTGATGTTTTGTCTGTGAAGGCGGCACAAGTGCCTGACAAAGTCTTCATGTAGTTACTCTGAGCAGGGGAAAAGGTGGTTTGCCTGGCTGAAGATCTGAACTTCTTTCACAACAGGAGTTGGGGGCCACCCACCACACCTTGTATATATCTGACACTAAGGGGCACCAACATTTCAGCTAAAAATTAGTAGATGACAAAGGTGCTACTTGTGTAGCACTTCCTCAGTCCTGCCAGATCTTCTCCACTTAAGAACAACAACAAAAAAAACCAGTTATGAAAGAGGCTAAGCATGGCTCTTCTGCCTTGAGAGAAGACCCAGCTTGGACAAAGGCAACCTAGGTTCCTCTTCCTGTCCTTGCACAGAAGAAGGGTGTGCAGTAACTATATGCTCTCCCCTGGCAGAGAATCCACTTTAGCCAGAGCAGTCAATGTTTGGGACCTGCTGCTCTCTGCAGGGGTTCCTGGGGTGCTGCTGTTTTTTCCTTGTATGCCATCTGATTCATCTCCCTGGGTATTACATGGGGGGCCTCAGTGCTGAGCTGGGATTTCCCTCTGGATGGGCTAGGGGGTAACAGTTGTCAGTATATCAGCATGAGGGATCCCTTTGTACAGATCAGAGGGCTCTGAAGTTGTTTAGGTACTTGCAGATTGAAATGGAAGCCTGTGAAGAATGTGGGAGTAGAAGCAGTAGCCTAAAGGGATTCCAATGCCGTAATAAAATACAACATTAATTAGCAACTTATATCCATTGAAGTCCATAGGAGACTCTGTTGCCTTTGCGAAGATTTGGAAGGTACTCAAGTGGATTTCTTTCCCTTTTTTTTTTTTTTTTTCCTCTATTTTCCAGACACCTGGAGTGAATGAAAGTCAGTTGTGGTAAAGACGACTTCTACTTAGCGCGATAAGATGTGGGCTGTATGTTACCTCAGGGGAAAGTGGAAGAAGAACCCAAGTGCTATGACTGCCAGTGTAAAGACCCTACCGTGACTACTGAGGAGCTCAAGGATAACAGAATTCCTCAGTCATTGTTTCTTCCACAGTCATTCTCTGAACACCCAGGCAAGACATCCCTGGAGTCCCTAGCATGCACTGGCTGCCACATGTGGAGGCAGGCAGGAAATAGAGACTTATATGGAAGCAGTTATCTATTGTATCTGGGAAAAATGTGCCACAGGAGAAACTTTTTCAGTGCTAGGAGAAAGGTGGTGATAAAAGCATCCAGCAGTTAGGCACTGGGCAGAGTGTGGCTGCTTTTCAGGTAAGTTTGGATTAGTGGAAATGTGGTGTTTCTCTCTCTTTTCTAGTTGGAAGGTGGAATCAGCAACTTCTCTTGCCCTGGCAAACTGTGCTGTCACTGACCCAGCTGACAGAATAGGTGCATGTACAATTAGTCATGAGATAAAACATAAAAGCACTGTTGTTTTGTTAGCATTGGCTCAAACGTGGACCTGGGACTAATGGACATTCAGCAGAATTTGGCGTTAACTGCAGAGTTTTTGGCCCAAATCTTGTAATTCATTACAATAGGGCTCCGGAGATATCTTTCAGTAGACATCTATTTCTAATACCCAGTACCCGAGACTGGTTGCTGATCAAACAGTTTATATTTTTTTTTATTTTCTTTCTTTTAGTACTAAAACTAGTTTTATTTGTGTTGCCTGGTATTAGCAGTGGGTAGAAATGATTAACTTATTCTGATCTAAGTGGGCTTTAAAATATGTACAGAAATGCGGCAGGTGATGATGTAGTGCCGTTACACCTTTCCTTTAATGTAGGATAGTGGAACATAATTGCATCAAGTAGTGGTTTTGAAATATCAGATGTCCATTAGTGCATAATTAGCAAGTTAATGATGTGTTGCCAAACATGTGATGACCTCTTTTTCTCCGCCAAACTTCTAGATACTGTTACTTACTGCATTAGCTTCTTGGAAAATGTGCACTGGTGGCAGTGTGCTCAGCAGTGTGTTCTCACAAAGCTCATCTGCTTTAGGCCTGTTTACATGAAATACTGGAAGTCTTGGAAGCGGACAGAAGGTCTTTGTAATGCTGAACGTGCATGAAAATGTTATCTTTCATTTTTGTTGTTGCCTGGGCCCAGCAAGTCTGGGCTACCTTAAAACACAAGTTCTATAACAAAACCAAAACATCATCAATGGAAAGGGAACTTCTGAACGGTCCATTGACAGAAGTGAGTTAAATTCTTATGAAGTTTACTGCAATGGGATGTAAGGAACCAAGACCAGGATCTGGCACTCAGTCTCTTTACATGCTTTTCTGTGGTACATACATAGTACCTGATTGTCTGAAGGAATGATTAATTATAGATTTACCTTGATCTTTTATTTAGATAAGACTGACTGGCTTAGGAGAGCCAGATTATTCACCAAAGCAAGTCTCTAACAATAAGTTTGAATCCAAATGTGGACATTTTAATTGAAAATGGTTGCTTATTAGAAAGGAATGCTCCTTTGTTCATTTTTGACATAGTATGTTATGTTAGGTCACGTTCCTTTTGGCTCATAATAATGAGATGACTGCACTGATGATTAAAAAATAATAATTAAAAAATTGCTCTCTTTAGCTGTGAAATCTCTATTTGTTTGGACAGCGAGTGTTGTCTTAGGGTGAGCAATTGCACGTTCCATCGGAACTAATTTTGGCATTTGATTATGGCCTGACAAATAGCTTTGTGCACGTTGTAATATTATTCCAAGAATGATACTGGCTTTTGAAGTGCATCATGCTAAATGGAAGATTCACAGAATCACAGAATCACAGAGGTTGGAAGGGACCTTTTAAGATCATCTAGTCCAACCAATGAAGAAAAAAAAAAAAAAAAAAAAAAAAAACACAACACAAAAAACCAAAAACAAAACCACCACACACGCAACCCACACACACACCACCACACCACCCAACACTAATCCATATTCCCAAGCACTATGTCAACTCCTCTCTTGAATACCTCCAGGGATGGTGCCTCAACCACCTCCCTGGGCAGCCCATTCCAATGCTTGACAACCCTTTCAGTAAAGAAATATTTCCTAATATCTAACCTGAACTTCCCCTGGCGTAACTTGAGGCCATTGCCTCTTGTCCTATCATCTGTAACTTGGGAGAAGAGACCGACCCCCGCCTCTCTACAGCCTCCTTTCAGGTACTTGTAGAGAGCAATAAGGTCTCCCCTCAGCCTCCTCTTCCCCAGGCTGAACAGCCCCAGCTCCCTCAGCCTCTCTTCGTAAGACTTGTGCTCCAGACCCCTCACCAGCTTCGTTGCCCTTCTCTGGACCTGCTCCAGCACCTCAATGTCTTTCCTGTGGTAGGGGGCCCAAAACTGGACGCAGTACTCGAGGTGGGGTCTCACCAGTGCCGAGTACAGGGGGACGATCACCTCTCGGGTCCTACTCACTACACTGTTCTTGATACAGGCCAGGATGCTGTTGGCCTTTTTGGCCACCTGGGCACACTGCTGGCTCATGTCACTGCTGTCGACCAACACCCCCAGGTCCTTTTCTGCCAGGCAGCTCTCCAGCCATTCTTCCCCAAGCCTGTAGCGCTGCCTGGGGTTGCTGTGACCCAAGTGCAGGACCCGGCACTTGGCCTTATTGAACCTCATCCCGTTGGTCTCAGCCCATCGATCCAGCCTGTCTAGATCCCTCTGCAAAGCCTCTCTACCCTCCAGCAGATCAACACTCCCACCCAGCTTGGTGTCGTCTGCAAATTTGCTGAGGGTGCTTTCGATCCCCTCGTCCAGATCATTGATAAAGATGTTGAAGAGAACCGGCCCCAGTACCGAGCCCTGTGGGACACCACTCGTGACCGGTCGCCAACTGGACTTCATTCCATTCACCACCACTCTCTGGGCCCGGCCCTCCAGCCAGTTTTTAACCCAGCGGAGAGTATACCCATCTAAGCCATGAGCATCCAGTTTCTCCAGCAGGATACTGTGGGACACTGTATCAAAGGCCTTGCTAAAGTCTAGGTAGATAACATCCACAGCCTTTCCTTCATCCACCAAGCGAGTCACTTTGTCATAGAAGGAGATCAGGTTTGTCAAGCAGGACCTGCCCCTTGTGAACCCATGCTGGCTGGGCCTGATCACCTGGGCATCCTTCATGTGTTGCATAATGGCACTCAGGATGATCTGTTCCATCACCTTCCCAGGCACCGAGGTCAGACTGACAGGCCTGTAGTTCCCTGGATCATCCTTCCGACCCTTCTTGTGGATGGGCGTCACATTTGCTAGGCGCCAGTCGGCTGGGACCTCCCCAGTTTGCCACGACTGTTGGTAGATGATGGAAAGTGGCTCTGCAAGCACTTCTGCCAGCTCCCTCAGAACCCTCGGGTGAATCCCATCTGGGCCCATAGACTTGTTTATGTCGAGGTTATGGAGCAAGTCCCTCACCATCTCCCTTAGAATTACGGGGGCTTCGTCCTGCTCCCCGCCCCTAACTGCTAGCTCAGGGGTCTGGGTACTCGGGGGACACCCTACTCCACTGCTAAAGACCGAGGCAAAGAAGGCATTCAGTACCTCAGCCTTCTCCTCATCCTTTGTCACTATGTTACCTTCCATATCCAGGAGAGAGTGGAGGTTCTCCCGAGTCCTCCTCTTGCTATTAATATATTTATAGAAATTCTTTTTATTGTTTTTAACATCCAGGGCCAGGTTCAGTTCTAGCTGAGCTTTGGCCTTTCTAATCTTTTCCCTGCATAACTTTACTACACCTTTGTAATCTTCCTGAGTCGCCTGTCCTTTTTTCCAAAGGACATAAACTTTCCTTTTTTCCCTGAGCTGTGACCTTAACTCTTTGTTCAGCCAGGCCGGTCTCTTCCCTCGACAGCTCGCTTTCCTGCGCACAGGGACAGCCTGCTCCTGTGCTTTTAGGACTTCTTCCTTGAAAAGTGTCCAGCCTTCCTGGACTCCTTTGCCCTTCAGGGCTGCCTCCCAAGGGACTCTGTCAAGCAGACTTTTGAAAAGACCAAAGTCTGCCCTCCGGAAGTCCATGATGGCAGTCCTGCTGGTTCCCCTTCTTGCTTCCCTGAGAATCAGAAACTCTATCATTTCATGATCACTGTACCCCAGACGGCCTCCAACTGTTACATCCCCCACAAGTTCCTCTCTGTTTGCAAACAGCAGATCAAGTAGCGCTCCTTCCCTAGTTGGCTCACTCACCAGCTGTGTCAGGAAGTTATCCCCAACACACTCCAGGAATCTCCTAGACTGTTCCCTCTCAGCTGTATGGAGTGCCCAGCTGATATCTGGTAGGTTGAAGTCACCCACCAGGACAAGTGCAAGTGATCTCGAGACACCTGCTAGCTGCTTATAGAACATTTCATCAACCTCTGCATCCTGGTTGGGTGGTCTGTAATAGACTCCCACCACAATATCAGCCTTGCTGGTCCTCCCCTTGATTCGTACCCACAGGCACTCAACTCTACTATTACCCTCATTTATCTCCACACATTCATATTCCTCCCTAACATACAGGGCCACTCCTCCTCCTCTCCTTCCTTGCCTGTCCCTTCTGAAGAGCTTGTAGCCATCCATTGCAGCACTCCAGTCATTCGATTCATCCCACCACGTTTCCGTGATGGCAACTACATCATAGCTTTCATGCCGTACAATGGCTTCCAGCTCCTCCTGTTTGTTGCCCATACTACGTGCATTTGTGTAAATGCACTTTAGCTGGGCTAGTTTTCTTGCCATTTTTATGGGGGGGTGAGGCCCAACACCTCCCTGACCATGCTCAGACCCTTCTGTGGTATCCAGCCTGTTTTTTAGGATAGTCAGGTGGACTTTTGAATGCAAGAATTTTTTATTATCGCAAAGAAAGCTTGGATTACCTTTACCTGTAAGTGCCTGGCATACCTTTTTTACTCCTGAGTTCCTTTTCTTTGCCACGTTCAAGTGTTCTGCTTGTAACAGCTCCCTTTGTTTTGATCACCAGCTCTTATGGTCATGCCTTCTTCCATGGTAGCTTTCACGTCAAATCTGCCTCCATCTCTTGAAAGATTAAGTGATCTATCTCTCACTTTTCCAGTTCTTTTTGGATATAGTTAGTTTCCCCTATGAAAAATGATGTTTGTCTCCTAATAAAGATGAGTTGTGTTATGTACTGCTCTGGACGATCTTGTGGTGTTACCTTTAAAAAGTTGCATTTGGTAGTGTTGTTTTAAGGTTTATAGCTAGACAAGGTATATTTCTTGTTTTGTTCATCTCAATCTGAAAGGTCCTGTTTTTTGGAGTGCTGCGCAGGCTACTGCTCATGTTAAGAAATAAATATATACTGGGTCAACTTCTTGAGTTGTGTAACTGTATACTCTAAACTTCTTTGGACCATTTTTTTTTTATTTTATCTTATTACTCGCAACATCAAACTTATTTAAGTCAAATTGCAGAGTGATTCAGAATTCTTCAGAATTTGCTGAGGAAGGCATGCTTGTAGCCAATTTCACCACCTCTGAAACTCACTCTCTTTGTGCTTAGCACTGTCTAATCATAGATGAATAGAACAGAAAACTTTGCCAATGATTGTCCTCCGCTTGAGATGTGCGGAGCGAAAAAATTCCTAAGCAAAATTAAAAGTTATAGAACAAAATGGTGCAACGTTTTCCCCAGAGGAACTCGGAGGTACTTAAAAGTGTAAATGGGAATTAGAAAGTGATATTTTCTTTGCAATGACAAAAATAAATGTTTGATAAACATAGGGGGCAAGAGAGGAGACCACCTTGTCCCCTGTTGAAGAAAATCTTACTAGATTCCAATCCACTGGAGAATTTATTCAAGAAAATTGTGGTTTGTTTGTGTAAAAAAAAAAAAAAAAAAAAAAAAAAAAGCTACTGTAAAGTTGTCCAGGCTAGTGTGACTTGTCAAGACCTGCGGATGGAAGCATACATCGCACAGCTCAGCTCTGCCTAGGGAAGAGCTGGACCATGCACAACTGCCCTGAGACGCTGGAGAAGAGAAAGTGTGTTTGGTACCAGTTCACCTGTGTTTCTACCTGCCACAAATACTGTTGAGGTGGCTTGCAAGAAAGACGGGACTCCTTGACTGCCTGTACTGTCTTCATGACAAGTAGCATGTTATATGGGCTAGTAGTTGCTGCTCTGCTCTGGAAAACGGATGTGTTGATATTCTGCTCACCAGATAACCGGCTGTTAAATAAGGTCCTACCAAACAGGTAGGACACTGAATTCTGCATACTCAGCTATGTAAATGGTGGTAGTCTCCAAATGCCATGTTTCTGTGTTTCTTGAAAACAAGACAGAAAGACTGTAAAAACAACATTCTGCAGTGTGAAATCTGTCTTTTGAGCTAGACCACTTGATTTGGGACCTAAAATTGCATGGGAATGAGACACCTTGACTTAACTAAATCCAACGATGAAGTTAGCCCTTCTGGAGTAGTGGGTTGGACTAAAGACAATCAGAGGTCTTTTCCTATCTGAATTCTTCTATGGTTCCTCTACCAGTTCCAGCAGAAGATGTAGGACTTCCTCCAGTAATGTTAGCCTGAATCATTTATATGCTGTTGTGAAGAAATATCTTTGCTGTGAGAGTGGATTTCCATATATTCTCCTTTTGTTTTGATATTTATTTGATGTGGTGGAGGGGGCAGACAGAATGTCAGGAACTGCTGTATTTAAATAAAGTGAAAAGAATAATGGTTAAAACTAGGCAGAAAGTGGTGTCACCATTTGACAACTTAAGAGCTTAGAAATCTTTCCCATTTTGAGCTGGATGAAGCTGTGAAATGACAAGTGGTCAGGGTTTTTTGGGTTGAGCTAGGAGAGTTTTTCTGTATCCTTATTTGAGCACAAGTCAATTAAAACATGCTCTTTTTTATTTTTAACTCCAACCCCCTGCCCCACTTTAACTGTAAACTAGTCAAAAACATGAGGCCATCTAGAAAATGTAGATATGGTAGGCATGAACAGTTAGGATACTTGGGAAGACTACTTTAACTTTGAAATTCAAATTGTGTTAATGTTAATCCTTTCTAGCAAAACACTCATTTGAATTAATTGGTGCATTACTTGATTTTATTTTCCCAGATAATACCCTTTATTTTAAGCTTCCTATTTGTTTAAAGGCCTTATCTTTGATCAATGGCCAGGATATTCCATAAGTAAGCAGTTTTTTCCTGAGGTGAAATATATGTCTAGAAAGTGTAGTAAAGAAAATCAAGGAATCATACCTTTACCTGATCTTTAGAAGACTATTTTTAATCTTGACATCCTAAATAACTGTTTAAATCACCTACAAGAAGAAATATATCAATACCATGATCTTATGTTAAAAAAACCCACCAGATGTGACTGGCAGAGTATGTGTATTTATAGCTTCTCTATTGCTGCTGTAATCTACATTCATTTCTCTGTGACTCCAGAGTTGTACAAGCAAGACTGCATCTCTTAAAAGCATTTGAATGATTACTTGTTCATGTCTGTGTGTGTAGTGAAGCACAGGAAAATTCTTTTCCTTTCCTCCACTAATATACTCTGTAAATAAATACTGTTAAGAATTATCACCTACTTGTTTGATCTACATCATGCATATTAATTGTGTAGAAAATCTGTGATCTTTTATGGCCTTGAATGAACTGTCTCTATTTTTTTTTTATTTTTCCTAGCTGTCTTTTTAGAAATGGAAAATGCACTTTAAGTTTTCTGTAGCAAAAGATGCTCTCGAGTATAGTAAGCAGTTCAATTAGAATATGCTTATTTTAGAAGGTTGCTTAAATGAGACTGAACAGTAGGAAAAATTGGTGCTAGCTCTGCTTTTCAGAAGTGGTGCACCTGGGTTCTGATACATTATGCTCCTGTGAAGAGGACAGGACTGGGTCTTTTTGGAGCACTCATTTAGCTGTCGGCAAGTGATTAAGTGGCACTTGAATAGGTTCTGCAATATGTAGAAAAGTCTGATCTCTGGCTTCTTAAACTAGAAACTGCAAAGTAATAACGAAGGAAAGAAATACATGAAAAGTAGTTAACAGTATTTTGCCCTTTTCCTACTTTTTTTATTTTAGACTGAAAACAAACTGTATCTTTAGTGAACTAGGATGATCAGCTACCTAGAGATATCCCCATTAAAGGTTTCTACTTCAATATCTTTTTAGAAACTCTAGTTTTGTTTAGAATGAAAATGTGCTGACAGCCACAGAGAAAAAAATCCATTCCCCTCTATATTTTCCCAGAGGATTATTTTTATTACCGATGTACATGAATTACTGTAGGATGCAGTAGCTAGATCAGGCATTAATACAACCCTTCAGTGTAACATTTCAGCCCTGAGATTAATCTAAATCTACCCAGGCATCTAAAAGCAAATGAGAGGAAGTAGGAAATGAAGGCAGAAAAAAAAAAGGGGGGGGGAGAAGAGGAGATCTATCTTGGGAGAATGATTTATATAGTTTTCCAGGATTATACTGTGATCTGTGAGCACTGAAATACAGACTCTGGATGCTGTAGAAATACAAAACAAAAAATTACTTATTGTGCTGGAAAGCTTTTTCTGCCAGCAGAGCGGAGTCTGTGTTCCACTAAAGCGTGCCACTGACCTGCTTGTTCTTCTGCTTTTCCGTAGCATATAGATGATGTGCTGGACAAGAAGCCTGGTCACTGTCCCTTCTATTGGGCCAGGAAGATTTGGGGAACTCTTGTCAAAGTACTCATTTCTGTAGAAACAAGGCTGCCTAAGTGGGGAAGAGTGAGATGTCAAGGATGTCAAGATGTCAAAAACTTGACTTCTCTGCTGATTTTATTGATTGACAGAGCTCATATCCCTAACTGTCTCTCAGCTCTCCTCTTGTCCTTCCTCACCATGCTTTTGAAAACATCTGAATAGCTAAGTTGTGGTTTTTTGTGGGGTTTTTTTTAGGTTTTGGTGTTTTAGAGGGCTATTATAGTTTGGGGACTGTGAGCCCTGAGGCAGACTCCTACTGCTCTGAGTTCTTTCTTTCCCCTGCTTACGTTGGTGTGTCAAGATGGCAGGGAACATTGGCACTGCCTTTCCCCACACAAGTGTGCAGTGCTTTCTGCAACAGAGTCCCCCCCTCATTGGGGGCCTCCAGACACAAATCAATAAAGAATAAAAACGATGGTTACAATTTTTTGGAACAGTCACAGCTGATCAAATATATTCCTACCATGCTTTAAAACATAATTAAAAAAATAAATCCATTTTTAAAAGACAGAATTTGCCACATAGCACCTGCCCTGATTTTTTTTTTTTTTCCTTAAGTAGCACATCTTTCTGCTGACGCTTGACTGCAGTGACTCATCATACGAGGCTAAATCAGCCATGTAACGTAATGCAGCGTGACTGATTTAGCCAGCTCTGATGCAGCATGATGAGAGTAACTTGGACCAGGAAAATTCAGCTCCTTCCCCCTCCTCTCCAAGACTAAGAACAAAGGGAAAGTTAAACATCTTTCCAGAAGTTAAGCATTTTGCTTAGGGGGAAAGCTTTCTGTTTGTTTGTTTTCTGTCAGCTAAGGAGCTTGTGTTTAAGAAATAAGCATTAAGATCTTGAACCAGAACTATTGAGGGATCTGTAGGCAGATCTTGCTAAAAACATCCGAGTATAATGTGTCTTTAGAGCCTTCATCACCTCAGACATTTATCCAAGTGTGCAGTGAAGATTTTAAGGATAATTCCTTAAAATATTACCTTGCGCTGTATAATATACATAGCATATACACATGCTGTATATGGTCATACACATGTAGCAGCTGAAAAATTATATACATTAAAGACCACCTGCCTAAATTACATCTGCTTATACAGTTACTCTGCATCAGCTGAGCCACGCCAGCTGCCTCTGGGGCAGTTCTTATGGCACTCTGGTGAGAAGCAGTAACATCATTCTGCCCAAACAGCTTTTGCCGAGACTTAAGCGAAGATAATTTCTTTCATAAGTTTAGCATGTTGAACGACAGGAATAGCCTCAGCTGATAGGTGGTATCTTTTCAGGCCTCAGCAGTTTGATGATGTGTGTCTGGGCATTTATTCTTGGATGCTCTGTGTATTTCTGTTGACACTAGTGAAGCTGGTTTTGCACACCTGCCCCTGGAATTCATACCAGATGATGTTGCAGAAAGTCAACCAAATGGTGGCATTTTGAGAAGAATCAAAGGAGAAATAGGTTCAGAGGCAAAGGGGGAGTGAGGGTCTCCTGTCTGTGGTGTGTGTTATCATTTATAGGAAAATCAAGTGGATGCAATTATTACTGAACAAGAGTGGCCATATTTGGAAAGGGAAAAGGTACCCAAATAACCCCTTTCAAGGTCAGAGAAGATAACTGGGTTGTTTATGAAATAAACAAGATCATTTTGAACCACGATCATTTGGCTGAACCATGTCAGAGAACTAAGTGTGAGTGTCTTTTACTGCTCTTTCCAAATTTAGATACTAGGGTAATGATGGGGAACTCTGCTGACACAGTCCTTTCTCCCTTGAATACGGTCTCTCACATCTTTTCTTACTGACTGCCATTGATTTAGGAGTCTTGCAACGCAGATTTTTTTAATTATTTTTTTTATGGGTACTCTTTCAATCGGTTTGAAGTGTTGGTCTGTGTGTGTATATATATAAAATATATATTCTTTTCCTTGTAAGACAAGAGATGCACAGAAGAAAATGGGTTTGACTTGACAATTGCCTTAAATCCTACCTGGGATCAGCTTCTGAGGCCAGAAAAATCAATCGTCAACCCTTAGTCCAACAGAACATCCTGAGAGACTACATCTGATTTTAAGTTTTCTAATATTTCCAAGAGTTTTGATTTGAAACAAGATATTTCAGCCTCAGAGAATTCAGCAAATAAGCTCCTCCACCTTCAAGTAAAAAGGAAAATTTCATTATAATGCATAGAGATTTTTTTTTCACCCTATTGTTGTTCTGTAAGGGGTAGATGAGTGTCGACACCTATTTCTGCGCAACAAATGCTAGCTCAAATCCCTCTCTATGCTGTTTCCCATGTATTGGTTTTAAAATACTTATTGATTTCATCTTTTCTCAAGGTTTGTTTCACAATACCACCTAAAGATTTTTAGATATTAGGATAATAATGATTGTGATCTACAAATTGCTGTGCAGCCTGAAGAATGTCAATGCTAAGTACAACCAGAAACCATTCAGCTGAACTGGATCTTGTTAGATATGATGGTCAGTCAACACAGCTGGGTTAAGTCTTGCGTGTGGGCCAACATTTAGTTGTTATTTTTCTGATAATTTTATATAAGACCCATGATGTTAGTTCCTTAAAGGACCTAGAAAAAAAAACCTGTCAGTAATTCTGTTGTTTTGTTTTTTTATTTTTGCTCTTACATGATCAAAGGAGTAGGAGCAAGTGGAAAGCAGAGTTCTGTAGTGAGCAATGAGAGAAACACAGGCATATTATCCATTCACTTGGAGTCAGTCTTTCTGTCATGCTTACTGACTACACACTACAGAAATCTATATTTAATCTGAAAGAAATACCTGAAACTGGCTCTTTGTGCTGAAGGGTAGAGCCCAATAACTATGTTTAATAGTAAGTGTATGAAAGTAAGGCAAGAAAATAGGACAGCATAGCCAATGCATTTACAGAGAAGGCAGAAAGGATGATGAATTGGTGTGTGGGTTGGGTTCCTGGTCACAGGAGAGGTTTTTTTGTGACTATAGGATGAGAAAAAATGTTAGGAATAGCAAGGCAGCTGCTCAGGAACTGCATATGCAGAAATAAAAGACTTGAGCAATTTGCTTATTAAACAAAGAAGTATTCGTATGAGCTTCACTGATTTTTGTCATTCATCTAATATTTTGTGCATTTTCTTGAACTTGAATTTCTGTGCATATACAACTTTCCTGTATAACTTTTTTAAAATCTGGTTTATCTCAGATTTTAATGTGTTTTACTCCTGTTTAGTGTTGAAGTTAAACAGCATTTTGTTCAGCAATTCAATCGTCTTCATCGCCTTCTACAAAAATACTAAATATTTTTACGTAATTATGCAGGATTTCTGCCATTATCTGCCAGGTAATTTCCAAACATTCTTAGTTCATGAGAAGTAACTTAAATATTAAGCATCGATTTAAGAAATGGTTACTGTGTACAAGTTAAATGACAGTTCTGCTCTTTTTTTCTAGTATTAAGCTTGTTTCACATTGGTGATGGATAATTTAATAGACCACAGTGTACAAACACTGAGTTCATGTTTGCACTGCAATCCTTTCACTAGCTTGAAGTTAATAGTGAGTGGTTTTCTTCAGTGGAAGTTCGGTTATTTATGCTTGTTCCCAGGGGCGGGGGTTACATCTGGAGTTTAACTCTGTTGGGAGGTGATAGATGATCTGTTGTCTTCAACAGGAACCAATTTAAGCCTAAATTCTTGTTAGGCCCACTCTATCCAGCCTCCTCCAACATAATGTCTTTCCAGCCTGAGGCCGTCTTCCTGCCCACTGCCATTCCTGTAGGATGTATGAATTTTATTTTGAAACCCATGACGATTTTCTTTAATAATTGTGTGAAGGTGCTTATAAAACTATTTTAAATGAGGGGTGACATGCTTGCACAGCATTGCATAGAATAGTGTGGGTTCAAAGGGTCCTCTGGAGATCACCTACCCTGCTCCCAGCCAAGGCCGGGTTCAGTTACCAGCTCTACGGCTCATGAACTCTGTGTCCTTGGATAAGCTGTTGAACACTTTGTGTCCTCCTGTGTGTATGAGAATGCTTATCTCGCAGGTAGGGATTAATCAGTGTTCGAAAAGTAATTTGATATCCTTGATGAAAGCCACTGCATAAGAAGAAAATATGTGACTGCACAGTAGCATCTCGGAGATTATGATCACCACCATTTCCTTTCCTGAGCTTAAGGGAAAGTGGTGAGAGAGTTTGTAAAGGAGGGGGAAACACACTTCTCTGTATGGTATTTATTTATAACACAAAACACCAGCTACCCATAAACCCTTGTGTGTTTATCTGGCGTATGTGTTTATGTGGTTTCAGTTACCTTATTCAAGAAAACGACTATTCTTGCTCCTGAGACCTATTTAAGTGATTATGACCTAAGTTAGTTCACAACAACCATCCTTTACAGTGCTTAATCAATAAACCCTGAAAGCAAACTAATCTTCATTTACTTTAGAGGCAACTGTAGGAAAACAAGAATCGTCAGATAAAGCTGGGGATCAGCATTCCTACCTCAAGGCCAAGGGTCAGATATTAGCACATGGAGAGATTGTAAATATAGTTTGGTCTAACAGATGCTAAAATAAGGACAAGATACAGTGGAAAATTATACCCCCAGGGGACAATACTTTAATGCATGCAATAACTGATAAGATAAGCTTCTTTATTACCAAAAGAAAGAATTTAAAAACCATATAAAATTTGTCTTCATGCTTAGGGGAATGAGGGAAGAGAGGGGACTATTAGGTTGAGATAAGTGGATCACTGGAATATTGTATTAATATTGTGTTGTTTCCTGAGGATATTAGGTACATTAAGAGAGGGATGGGAGGCAGGACACCCCAGGTGAAACACAACTCAGATGGACGTTTAGCATGGTTTGTTTCCTATTATGGGAAGTTTTCTTCTTACAAACTCGATTCCCAGTACGGAGTTCTTAGCAATTAAATGTGGAAGGGGGAGTGGACAATACAGAGGATACTGTACCATGGATTACTACTCTGGGTGATGTAAATGGGCAAAAAACTCTGTATATGTTTTCCCATCATCACTGCAGAATCTGTCTCCTAGCTTTAGAAATGCAATCTTTTGAAGTATACACATCATCTCCACATGAACCAACAGGCATGGCAGGTTAAAGGATCTACCTTGGACAAATAAACTTTGCACGTGTTCACAATAAACAGAGAGCTAATGGTAGTGACAGTATTTTATGTGGTAAGCAGTCTTAACCTCACTGTGTTTGACTCCTCTTGCAGCTCAGCTTTTCTTAATTTCATCATTCTTCTCACTTCTTTTAAACTGAGAAGCATTTGAATGAGGAAAGGATATTGTAACTGGATTTGTTCTCATATGTACCTGGCCTCTAGGATAATAAATATAGAGTTTCCTATAGAATGTCAGTAAAACTCTCTGTTAGTAGTTTCTTCCCTATTTTTATTATTTTGGACATGCATTACCTCCAGTGTTGGTGGAGAGAGGATATCGGTCAATTTGACCAGAAAGCGGTGGTTGCTGGAATGGAGATTTTCTGTGTGTGTCTAAAAGTAGTATCAGAATTTCCTTGCTGTACTCAGCATGTATGTGCTGTGTGTTTACGTCGAAGCAAATGCCAAAACTTCAAATTATTGTGCTTGAATGTTACAATTTCTTGGCAATCTAAATGGGCAAAGCCTTTGGCTTTTCTCTGAAACAGCTGTGTATGGTCTTGCATTGTACATATTACTTTGAAAATTGAGACTAGCCTCCTTATTAATTATGAGAAAACTTGACATAGTGAAATTGATGACTTAGTGGTAATTTAATGCTGTCCGTATATAATTTTGAATGTGCTGCCTGCAAATATCCGATTTGTCCACCATCTTGTTTGACTGGGACATCACTTCATCATGATTCCCTGCCAGAAAAAATCATTAGATGGAGGGCTTTCATGTTGCTTTTCATTGGGTGAATAATTGAGTTCCTAGAGGACCTATCTAATTTGAAGGCCAAAACTGTCTTATAATACAGACGATATAAAAGTAGTATAAATCACAGCGGGAGATGAAACGATGCATTTAAATGCACTATAAGAAAGAAAGAAAGTACACAGTACAGTCAAGTCTTTTGATTGTTCACTAGCCAATTACCCATGTTATCTAGGAATCATCTTGATCTTAATCTTTTCAAAAAGTTTTTTTTATATTGATGATCTCATTATACTGCTTAACTTCACCTTTCAAAAATGTCTATCCTAAATACAGTTACTGCTTTGTCCAATTTAAATATATTTCGCCTTATCAATTTCTTTTGCTGTGCCAACTTTCTGTTATTTCCTCTTCTCATCCCAAAGCGGTGGATAATTGACAATTGATGATAAGCTTTACAGAGGAGATTATGATAACATTGTGTTTCATTAGGCTGGAGCAATACAGAAGTGCTAGCCAGGGATAAAAGACAATGGTACAATTCTTGTCCCACAGAATGTGTAGTGTAAGGTGTCACCAAAAGGTTACACAGAAAAGCAGAATTATAAACATATTTATATAAGTTTTATATAAAAGTAAATTATCTACAACTGTTTCTCTGTCACTTTTCCCAACCTGACAAAAATTTTCTTTTGGTGATGTACAGTACCTTATCAATATTACCTTCCTTATCTTCTGGGTTCTTCCTTTTCTATCTCCTGTGAGCATGTTCTAGCAGCAGACTAGATGATCTTGGTGTTTATGTGCGTTTATTTCAGAAATAATTGTCTTGAAAGTAGGAAAAGACTTTGCAAGAAGTAGTAGTGAGACACAAAGGTTTTGAGCAGTAATATACTGAGACATCTCTGACTCTGAGGAAGTTACTCCTGTAAGTCTTTGATTCTGAAAGCTTACTGTCTCCATCTTTCATCTATCTGGAGGGTTAAAATTGATCAGATTTTAGGTTTAGATTATTATGTTAGTCTTTGCATCCTGTACTCTATTAAAGGCCATTAATGCAGGCCATTTTGACTATTTATGCTGTACTATTTCTTAAAAACAGTTCAAAGGATAAAATGGTTAAAGACATTCAGGATTAGCTCTTGATATTCTGGACAGTGAAGGTCAGTACCTGAGCATTGGACTGCTGTTGTGCAAGTTCTCTAAATATTTGTTGAGACTTTTTTTTTACGCTAAATTAAGAATCCACAATTGATAACTGTATATGCTGTAGCTCTGAACCATCCAAGCAATTAATTTTAATTAGTTAAAAAAAAAAAAAAAAAAACAAACAACCAAGAAACAAAGCCCACCTCAAAAACCCAACCCCAAAAACCTGAAAAGAAATATGAAACAGAAGAGATCATAAAAATAAAAACAGCAATGGCTTTTTGAGTATATGCCTATAGGAGTTGTGCCAGTGTGAGAATGAAAACACACTGGCAGATATATCTAGATGCCCTCTAGTCATTGTAATGGGAAATTCAACTGGTTTAGGCCTTAAAAGCTAAAGATGGTTTTATTTTACTTCAATTCTCTGGATGCAAATTGATTATCTGACAGTTTTAAATCTCTGCACACTGCCTTGGACAGCAAAAGTGGTTTTATGTTTTTACTGCAGTAAATGTAGATGTGAAAAACCTTTGGGTGCTGGTGCAGATCATGAAATGGGTGTGAGTACTTGAGTCGAGCTCTTTGCATATAGGTTTTGTGTGTTAGGGTGGGTTGTTTGGGGTTTTTTGTTTTGGTGGTTTTCTTTTTTTTTTTTTTTTTTTTTTTTTAGCTGGTATCATGTCTACTGTGGGTGGCAGATATCTTGGAGCCAGTTGTCTTTTCTTGTAACTCCTATGTGCCTAGAAGAATCCTTCCCTCCTCAATCTCCTTGAAAAGAAGGATATTTTTTTTGTGACCAGGTTTAGGAAGTTGATTATCCAGGTTCTTCCACTGGGGAATCAACCTTGGGAAGAGTTTATGAAGTTATAATTAGGTTTCTGTCTGTTGAACTTCAAACTGTACAACTTCCATGGATATATAACCAGTGCATTTTGTCTGGTTTCAAACTCCTGCGAAGTTCTTGCTACAAATTTAAGGCATCTGTAGGTAGCAAGAGACAGCAGAGCATTTTAACTTAGGGGAAAACTTATTATAGGAGACATATTTCTACTGTCAAAAGCTTAGCCATCAGTCTTCTGTAATGAGATTCCCCTTGGTCACCATTGAACAAGGTCATCACACCTTAGTAATGGAGATAGGCATGGAGATACTTTTTTTTTTTTTTAGTTAATTTGTGGTGTTCTCAGTGGTGTTTTCCTCATAATTTTGGTCTCAAAGTTAGACAAAATGACCAAAGGAAGCATTCGTGGGGTTTCAGTGGATTGATGCACTCGATTTTCACCCACTGAAACCTATCTTCAGATACTAGTCTGACTTTGAGATGAAAAGGAGCTTGTGATCTGTCTGCTCTGATACTGGAATGCTGCAGGTTTTGCCTTGACTGACTGCAGGCAGGTTTACAAAGGGAGATATACTGCTACTGAGGTGTTGGCGATGATAGATGCTGTATCAATACTGTGGAAGGAGTAAGGTGAAATATCAGAGTCAATCTGTTCTAGAAAACGCCACTTTCTGAGGAGGCCTGGCTTACGATGAATTTCTAACGCCACATTCTCTTTCCCTTTCCCCAAATGTATCTCAACATAGATTTATTTTTATCCAACTAGGAGAGATCCTTTTGTCCTCCATTTCACCTGGCTTTCTCCTCTTAAGTTCCTGTTAGTCATTGACTGATGTACTCTTGTGAAGAATAGCACGACAAGGACATCTTAGCAAACTGCATTTTCATTAGTATAACATGTTGCACGTTTTTTGTACTGGCAGTGTTCAGGCCATATTTATAACTGTGCTTGTATGCAAAGAATGGAAACCTCTTCTCTATTCTTATTTCGAGCTAATGACCAATATCCAAATTGGTCCAAAAAGACACTCCATGTGAATGTTAAGAGACCTAGATGGTGTGTTCCTTTTCTTTCCATCTTTTGTGGCAGTGCAGATTCACGTCTGTTGTGGGACAATAACCTCACAGTTCAGGAACAGGTCTCATTTGCAAGTGTCAGATCCAGTTTGAGTTCAATGTTTTGGTTTTGTCTAGTGGCCCCAAGAGATCTCCTTGAGCTCAGATAATCTGAGCCTGTTCTTTTGGGTCTGGGGACTGAGAATTCTTTCATCTGACAGAGGGTCTTTCAATAAATGGCATCCAGCAGGTCCTGCAGACATTACTGTATTTCAGAAAGGAAGGAAAGGGATTCTTTACTGGAGCTACAAACAGGAATCATCCAGCTTTATCTACAGAAAATGTTAAAAGGAATCTGTACTGTGCCTGATAATTCACCACCAAATATATATCTGCAGTCTTGAAGTGACCTTCTCTTGGCCTGACTTTCCTTGACAAATCCTTGGGGCAACATCAGGAGATGTGTGAGCCTAACGCAGAACTTGACATGTTCATATACAGGTGACCCCTTAACTGACAAAGTTACATAGCACTTTCTTGTCCTTCCTTCTGCTAGCTAGAATAATCCATCTGGGATTGTAAGGGACAGGCCTGTGGAAGTGATGGGATAGTCACATCTTTTAGGATGCCAGCGCACGTGAATACTGCTTTTGCCAGGATCTGTCACCTTATTTACATTAACGCAGAGTTAGATTTCAACAGCAGGCAAACTTGTGTTTACCGTGGTGGTGCTTGCCGTGTTGACAGCGCTGAGTGATTCTTAAGTGTTCAGTAAATCAGTGAAATTTTCAGAACAGTGGGAAGTTTTGATGTCATTAACAAAGACGCATCTTACATAGCAGCTGCAAATTAATTAGAAATATATAGTAGAAATTGCTTCCTTTTTTTTTTGCTTTGTGCTATATTCTGCATCTTGTGTGAACCCGTCTACAGCAGGGATGGCCAGTGCACCAAAATGCCATAGCATTCAGGATCTGAATACTCCAGTTTTCCAAACATTGACTTAGCTTTTATGTTCTGCACTGATTGCTCCCGCAATATTATGGGTCAGAGTGTTCCCTGCCTTACAGTCCTTTTCCCTGTCAGTTTTCATATCACACTTAACTGGGGAGTGTGTGAACACCTTTCAGTTCTGCGTTAGCCAGGACAACCACGTCTGTCTCTGATCAGGGTGCAGCCTTGCCAAATGGGCTTCATTTGTGCTGAGGCTACCATCCAAAAATAGGCAAATGGGATCAGGGAAGGCAAGGCAAACAGCATTAAACGTGTAATGATACCAATTAATGAGTGCTTGCCTCATGCTTTGGAATGTGGGAAACCATTTCACAAACCTGCTAGGGTTGTGTTTAAACAATAACTGCCTATTTTCTTTTAAAGGGAAACAATCTTACCTTATTTCAGTTTGCTGCTTCTACCAGTGTCAGCTTCTTTAATTATTGCTATTTAATTATGTCTTAGCATTTGAACTCTCCTCATTAACCTTCATCAGAGTGAGACACCTAAGATAATGCAATGGCAAAGCCAACATCTTGTGAAAAATTTTTTTTTTTTTTCCTCCCTCCACCCCCTTCCCAAATCTCTGGAATTCATTAATTGAATGTTAGAGCATCTGGGCCACTTAAGTATTCGAATCATGCAGCAACATGGGTAGTGTTAGCCTGCTATGGCTCAATAAACCGCTCATTCTCTTGTTCACGGTTCATTTGAATTTTGCAGAAAACTCTGGAAAAAAAATGAGGCATTCAAATAAAAATGGTGCAGATAATGGTAGGAGGAGATGAAGAACTCAGACAAATGTTTACCCTAAGTACCGTGTGTATGTGGCACTGTCATCCCTCTAATTGAAAAAGGGAATGGGCTTTAGAGCAGAAACCCACAAGCTAGAGATCCGAGACTCTAATCCTGTGTGACCTTCAGCTGTCACTATAGCTGTCTTCTCTATCTGAAAGCAGAGTTTTTATTTTATGCTGCTAAAGTAGCAGAGCCTAATTTCTTATTTGACAAGTGCTCTAAGATCCTGGGAGGAAAGGTATAATAAAAGTGCAAAATAAAACTATATGTGGCAGTATTACTCCTGATTCTAATGGATTTTAGTAGGATCTTTAATCCCTTTATCTACCATGAATAGATGTATTGTCTATAAAAGAAACTTTAAGCTGTTTCGCTTCACTTTGGTAACACCTTGGTAATGCAAATATGCCTTTAGAGTGTGTCTCGTGACAGCGGAAAATGAAAGTGCAGGAATAAAGTGCAATGACCATAATGGGGATTCTTTAATGCAGTTGCTGGACCTGGGCGGGACTTCTGTAGTTTTCCTCCAGTTCTTTGCTCTTCACACCACATAAACCTGGTTTATGCTGCCTTTTGTCCCACCATAGCGTATTCCCAAGGCCTGGCTTGGATTAGGCCATCATGGAATAAAAGGTAGGCTGCGTTAAACCTAAAAGAACCATATTTGTGAATTGATCTGAGGTTTTACTGGGTCCCTCAGCTGTAAAACTGCTGTGTAAAGCAGAAGCAGGATGACGCTTTCACACCGGGAATTGCTTATGGTAAGTAGGGATACGCTAGCGATAAGAAAGGGCTGATCTTTATTTCACAGAGGGAGAAAGGAGGAGATACTAAACTAAAGATTCATTTTAGCTGAATATGAGCATTTACCTGAGCTGCCCAGGCTGGAGAGTCCATGCTCGCTTTGCAGTCAGTGCAAGGAGACTGGAAGCTGCAGAGGGTGCCTGATCCCACTAAGACCTGCTTTGTCCTCTGGAGGTAGTTGGCTCATTACTTAAATACTTAAAGCCAGGTGGGATGAATCCTGGTTGAAAGCCATGGTACAAGAAGGCAGATAGGTGTCTGACTCCTCCTTTATCATCTAAATCCCATGGATTCAAAAAGGACAGAGGTTTTTTTGAGTATCTTCTTGGATCTGTTCCTGCCTAATCTCTTTTCTGCAGCCTCAGGACTTCTTTGTCAGACTTGGCTCTCCTGTATTTTTCCAGGGAGCCAGAGGAACTTTCCATACCTCTGCCTGAGGCTGCAATTGGCCTTTTTTCCATGTAACATTTGTTGCTAAGAGCTGGCAAAGGGGCTCTCACATCAGCTTGGCTCTGTGCTGTTTGACTGCTGGGGCCAGTGTACAAACCTCGCCATTGTCAACACACTAAAGATATCCAAGGTTTCTACCTGTAAAAGTCAAGCTGAATGGGAGAGGATAGTTCTCCTTTGGGTTTAGGGTCTGAGGCACTCAAATATGGTTCCGGGTTGCTCAGTCATGCAGTGAAACTTCTTTGATTTCCTTCAGGGAAGAGAGTTGTGTTGTGCTTTTCAGTGGTCACATCAGGTTGGTCGGTGGTGCGCTGGCACTCCTGCAGCTCGTACCTCCTGCGGGAGCAGCATCCCTACTGTCACGGTTTTGTTTTGTTTTGACTGCTTGTTATTTCTCGCTGGACTTGGTGGTGCTTTGGATTTTCCAAGGACAGGTTCTTCCTCTCCCAGCCCTTGATAATTAGCAGTCTGGACTAGATGCTTATTTTGTCTCTCCTCTCATCCTGCATTTGTTGAGCTTCAGTTAGACTCTCTCTCTCTCCATCCACAGTTAACTGAGTGAAACCTCCCTGCTAGAAACCTTTGACTTGTGTCTATAAAGAGATTTTGCATTACCCTGAGCAAAGCTGTCCAAACCCAGGCTATTTCGTTGCTTTCCTTTTGTTAAGAACTTGCTATTTTTTTTCCCTCTTCAAGCAGAAGCAAATAGTTTTCTTTTCTCATCTAGTCTCTTTTTTCCTCTTTCTTTGTCTGAAACTGAAGTAGAAGAGAGGAGTGGAAGAGCCATAAGCAGTGTAAAGAAAATGACAGACTGCTCTGTGTCAGTAACTCTGCAAAACAGGTCACCGGTCAGAGACATTAGCCTCTTATTGCCTATGCTCAGTGTTTCATATTTTTTGTTTGTCTTTACTGTTATTTATCCGATGTAGAGACATGCATTTTTTTGACAATCACCAGCCAATAATTCCACATTTGTCAAAGAGAAAATGAGATAATCATTGTGTGGCCTGGTATTACTGGAAGGGCAGATTAGATTTGCTCAAAAACGGTGGCATTTTATGGTTACTCTTATGCTCTGTAAATAGAGGAAGAGACAGATTGAAGAGATTACTTTACAAAAAATTCCATTTCAAGTCACTGGGGAAGCAGGTAACCTTCAAATCTGGGCTTTGCATAAGAATGCGGTGGAAGAGAGAGAATTTCTATTAACACTGCCAGCTTCTTTAAAAAAAAAATAAATACTGTCTACCGCTTTACATCAACCTTCCTCCCCGCCTGTTTTCTCCTTTCCACCCACCTTGTCCCCTGGCAGTGCCATTAGAGATGAGCCAGTGACTCAGGGCCGTTCCTTAGCTGAGGCAAGTGGTCATAGTTCCATTGGCTTCAATGGAGCGGTAACAATTTATGCTGGCTGAAGGATGGTCCCTTGTGGTTTGAACCTGACCCAGTGGGTTTTTTTTCTACAGTACTGGGATTTTTGTTTGGTTCTCTTTAGTGACAGAGATCACTTGTGAAGTTTTCACCTGTATCCAAAGTTTGAGACTGTTTGTGACTGGGGTATTAATTTTCAGAATGGTTCTGAATCAAAAGTTGGGTAAACTGGTTTGGGCAGACAGGAAGTCTGGCTTCTGACAGAAGAATCTATGGATGTTGTAAAACAAACAGAAAAAAAAAAAAAGACCTTATTGTCAGAATCTGGGAGAGTATGGCTCGGGAAGGATCTCTTTCTGTGTACCATGTGCTTTTCTTATTTCATAGGTATTCAATAGTGACATTCACTGGAGACAAAGCAGGAGACTAGATTAGATGGACCTTTGTCTTATATAGATCATGTGTCATCAAATCAGATTTTTATTCACCTGTTTATGCTTAAATTGTGGAAGAATGGAAATATTCTGCCAGTTTTGTGACAGCATTCGAGGAAGGATTGTGTTTTTATGAAGAGCATAACCCAGTGCATATCTTATTTCTTTAATGAGGAGCCAGAACCACCACTGTAAAAGTGCTCTGATAATATTGATTGCTTTCACGCAAAACCAAAAAAGTTCTCCTGTGACTATTTGCATACCTTTGGGTGACAGTTGAGTAAAAATAGGAATTTCTGTATGCTTGTTAATCCAAACATCAAAACTATGTCTGTCTTTGCACTTGAGCTGTCCACTTCCATAGGACTACTTCAAGAGCAATAAATAAATCAGATCATGGTCTATCATGCTTGCCTGCAACCACCACAGAAAACAGAGGCAGGGTAAAATAGTTATGTGTCGAACTTGGATGTGTAGCCATCAAAATATCCACCAAACAATATGTTTACTATAACAAAAAAGATTCAAGGGTGATCTTTTTCATCACCATTTAAATTAGGTTGGCATAAAAATTATTTTTCTACACAGTGACCACAAATGGAACTTCAGGTCATCACCCATATCACCCAGATTTGTCATATCTAACTTATTTCTGCTAAAATTTTTAACCTTCTGAAATGAACCACCAGTTTCTTTGACAGCATTCGTCTACCTGGTGCAGCAAGCTATGTGAATTCCCAATTGCAGTTTAGGCTTATCTTATTGTTTGTCACAGAAACTTCAAGTAGTAAGATACCCTGCTGTACTGGTGAGTCTATAAGCGCACAGGGGAATCGTGGATCTACTGAAGTCGATGGCAGAATTATCTTTTTGCCCACAATTTCATGCTTAGGGAGAAATACTGCTTACTTGAAAGGCCTGAGAATGTAAATAGGCAAGATGGGCAGCTAAACATGGGAAAGGGAATTGAAAGGTCGAAGTGGGCTATCATTTAGGCTGTGATGAAGCTCTGGGGCCAAAGGCCTGTTGAAACCTACACCAGCTTCATCAGCCAGTTATGAGGAACTAGTTTTTCATTACAGTCCTTTGGACTCTATCCCTCCTTTTGCTGAGGTTGTCTCGCTTCAGAAATGGGATATGAGATAGCATCTAGGTGCCCTGTTATCTACACCACCTTACATAAACAACCCCTCTGTAGAGTAAGCTGTCCAAATATGAGAGAAGTAGTGGATCTCATGAAAAGTCTGATATTTATTTCTGGACTACACTCTTCTGCTGTGACAGTATTTTTTCCATATAATTCCTTGGCCCAGCTGTTGTTGTAGTAGGTAACTTACTATAGTAACTTATTATAGGGTTTTCATTTGCTATAACTCAGTGATCTGTTTGGTTACTAAGTAAAAAATAACCTTTTTTTTTTTTTTTATTGAGAAATTTTAACTTTGCGTAAGCTGTGCACACAAATAGAGCAACTGCTGTAACTTATGTCTACTGTTGAGCTTGTCAATCCTGTCAGTGTCCTGTTGAGAGGCCTCCTGGTGTCAAGTGCACTCTCTTTCTCAATATGAAAAGGAATTTTTATTCGCAATGAATATTCATATGATAAAGACATGGGTGATCTGCAGATAAAACAAAGGGTTTTATCCTCACAAAAGCAGTACTGTGAGAATTAATATGAAAGGAATCCTATATCACACAATTCAGAGTCTATCTCATCACAGGAGCCAACGGGTGCAATTCTGCCCAAATTGATGGAGTGGCTTTCATTTACCCCAACAGTGAATTTGTTACCTACCCAGCCAGACCTAATACTTTTTGACATGAATAGATGAGAGGATCAGTCTATTAATGCAGAAGATTTAGTAGCTATTTGGTGAGTTTTTGCCATCTTTGACATTTCAGAATGGAGCTTAATGATGCAGCAGTTTAGCGTAAACAACTTGACTGCATGGGGACATTTCTTTTCCTCTGTTTCTGCTACCTTCTTCAGGCTTGGCATTCTCAGTGTCTATGTGACTTGGGACAGTAGGGTCCCTTTTCAAGTGCACCTACAGGCTCTGCCACAGCTGTTAAGCTTTCTTTGTGAAGCAGGAGTTCTACGAGGGCACAGGTTAGTCAGTTTTTCAGAGCTTAAAATAATCCTGTTTCCCTGCTTCCTCAGAAGATGTTTTGTTTAAAAAAAAAAAATAAAATAAAAAAAAAATTACACACTTTAATAGAAATACTTCTCCTTCATTAAATTAAATCTCTAAAGCCCAATAGCATTTTCAGTACTTATATGAAAATGCCAGTGGGGATTTGAGATTAAAAGCGGTATTTTTGTACAAGTCAATGAAGATCTCAATAGGAAAGAACACTCTTCAAATATAAATTCCTCCAGTATCGAGAAAGACAGATTTTCTACTTAGGTCCTTGATAATACTTCTCCCAGCCTTGTTATGAAATTCTGTTTTCACATATCAGATATAAGGCTGTTACACATTAGCTCTCCATTTAATGAAATCTTATTAATGGTTCCTTTTTTATTATAGAGATATGCCAAGCTACTCAGATTTAATTCTTGTTTAACAGTAAACATGAGGTGCTGTGACCCATTTGTATGCATCTCAGGTTCTTTTTTTCTATCCAAAAAAAGGATTAAATGGCATATTAAAAATAAAAACAAAATATATCCACTATTGACTTATATTGGTGTCATCTTGGACATACATTGCCATGAAAGGACGCTTACCCATGTGTGACCTACAGCTAGAGGAACAGAAAGGAATATATTAAAAATCAAATTCTCAAGAAAGATTTGTTGGTGGTTTGTTTGTTTCTTGTGGGTTTTTTCTCCCTCTTCTGATGTCTCCTACCTATTCAAGCAAAAAAACCTAACAACCTGAGGTCTGCATTTTTGTAGATAAAATACTGGATGATCAAGGTGCAGATTTTGGGAAAGTGTTTTCCAGATTGTTTCTCAGTGAAGAGCAGAAACAGGCATAAGTTATTTTTAGGAATAAACACATGTAGATTAAAAGATTTTTTCCCACTCAAGAATCTCAAAGCAATGTATAAAACTGGGTGAACATTACTAGTGTTTTTGAAATGGTGGAAAATAAATCAAGAGTTGTGAAAATAGAGGTCAAAAAAGTAGCATAAGTACGTACAGTCCTTGTGCAAATTTTGAAGGCACCTGATCTGCTGCATACAGGAATCATCAGCCCTTCGTAGTCATCTGTGCTCCCAGAAAAAGCACAGAATAAGGTTTCAAAAAACAACCAACTTGGGGTTCTCAAGTAGAGCATGCTGAAGAACAGACCTTTGAATCCTCTCCGTATCTTAAATTCACTTGTTTTGTCAGCACTGAGAAGGCGCTCTTACTCTGGATTCTCTCCTGGAGTTAGGCAAATCAGAGGATGATTGGGAAAAAGAAACAACATTTTGACACAATCCCTATAATTTTAGGTTTTCCAAACTGTGTGTTCTAAATTTGAGCCTTCAGAGAGGGCACATCCTCAGGCTTTGGCGATAGGAGGAAGGTCTTACTTCTTTATGCTGAAGATACTTATCTTTGTCATACAAGTCAATATTCACTGGGTTAGCTGTTGAGCAAGAGCAACCGTGATCCTATAATCTAGTATTCAGGGTGTCAGTGTGGAAGGAGGGAAAACAGGATTCTGATTCATGTTCTAGTTAATGCTACATACTTTAAAAAAAGTAATCCTGCAATACAACGTGTTTAGCGTACTCCTGGAAGTGCAAATGTAGTTTCCGGTGCCTTCAAGCTGAGAACGGGTTTTGCCTGGGGACTTCCTGCACAATGGGTAAGTTGGCTGAGCCTGAACTATTGAAAAATCAGGGACTGTTGCCACTGCTTTTTTACCACTGTGTATTTGTGGTGCTATTCCATTGGGTATAATTTGGAAATGCCTGCTGAAACTACTGGGAAAGGCAGAGTTATATGGATTTCTGAGGGACTTGGCCAAAGGAAGAACTCTGGTTGCCTATGGATACTGCTATCTCCTGAACTAGGTGACAGCTGAATACAGTTTTTGAAGATCTAAACTATCGAATTAAATGGGATTTAGGCTACTTTAGTTGCTAAATCTGTTTGTGGATTTATTCTTGAGTGTCTTTTGAAAGGTTACTCATCAGTTCAGTGGAAGAGCAACAAAAAGAACATGGGATTTTTTACTTCTATCCTCATATTCTGACAATGCAACATCATGTGTTTGATAGAGGACAATGACCTTCAAAAAGTTTTCCATCATTTTAGAAGCTTTCTCAAAATTAGGACAGTGGTCTGTGCTCAGCCTTGACAACTTCTGAAAAGTCTCTCCAGGGTTCAGTCCTAAATGTCATCACTGTGGACATGTCTGGTTTGAAAGTTTAAATTCTGCAATGATGAGAAAATCTGTTTGAACTTAATGGCATGGAAGCTATATTTTTCCTTCTCTCCTTGGAAATGTGCAGGGCTATATTATACCAGCACTCTGGAAACAAAACTGCTTAAATCCACTCTGATTTTTGCATGCTGTCTATATGGTAATAATTGTGGCTAAAGGGAAGATAGCTTCCACAATTATTATAATCAATAGATCAGGAATGCAAAGATAAAGCAAATTAGGAGTAATCTGTTGATACTCCACTTGTCTGGAGTATCTCTATTAGTTTTTCTTTCATCTGAAATAGCTCCAGATCTCTCAAATGTTTTTGACTGGAGAAGAGTATGATTGAGTAACATGGCTTCCATCAGAGATGTAGGTCAGACCAAGCAGGGACTGTCCCCACTGGCTGGTGGGGACAGGGAGATGTGGGGAGATGGAGTACAGATGTTTTGCTTGCAGTTATGCCAATGATTTAGTAGTCTGTGTTGGATGAGCTGTTTAACCCATCTTTGCTTCAAGTATTTATCACCTGAGTGGGCTTGAAATTGCTTTTCTCTTGCTAAAAAAGTGCTACTTGAAAAATACCTGTGCTATAGCCTGAGGGATATTTGGGAGGGATTATCAACTCCTGTGCAATTGGGGGACACTTAGCACAAAGAGGGATGTACGTGGTCATGTTGTGTTCACTCAGTTTTAACTCCATGAGGAACCCCAAGGTTGACTGTTTGCTCTGAAGTCTACCTTTGATAAAGGGAAGTAGTGCTGGATTCCAGCTCGACTGAAGGTCATTAGCATTCTCCTGCTGTATTACATGCAGATTTTCCTGGCTCACAAGAATAGCATTACATGGAGTATGCATCCTATATCAGCAAAAGAAATGCGTGCATGCAGAGATATAGCCAGGGTTTATAGGCTTATTAGAAGACATATAAACAGTCCTCTCCTCCACCTCCTCTGTCCTTATTTCCTGCTGACATTCCCCCTGGCTGTGTTTTCCCTTCCTCACCCTTATGTACTTTCAACAGATTGGGGTGAGAAGGGTTGTTTTTACTTTAAATAACTTAAAATCAGCAGCACAGTCTTTGATCTATCACCACCCTGTATTGACTGACCCTTGGGTGCACTGAGAGTATGTGGGGGTAAATATAAGCTCAGTTCTGTAGCCCTGGCTCAGGAATTCAAATGCCAGGCAGCAAAATTCTTTATAGTGAGGGGATGCGAATATAGGCCTCCTTCAAATAGGAAGGGATGAGCAGCCAAAATTGTATCAAATGACATAGGCATGCATGTTGAAATTTCCCCTATGTTTCTTCAGGAACTTCTATACTATGTAGCATATGTAAACTGAGCACTGTTTGCACCAGGGTAATTTGGCTTTGTATGGGATAGGGTGAAGGATGGGGGGGCGGGGGCGGGACATGGAGAAATTAACTAATCTTCTCTGCTCCCCCTTTAATTTATCTGTGTTTTCCTATTTAAATTGGGGGGAGAGGGCTGGGAAGTAGCAATACTTCTGGAGATGTAGTGAAATGTCTGCAGAGAAAACCCTGTTGTTCAAAAATAGAGAAGTCCACTTTAATTGTAGGCCACCGAATGTGGTCATCCAAATATACTCAGTGGTACCAGCAATTGGCTGGTTGATTGCCAGCAGGCTGCATTCAATGGGACAACACCCCCCCAACCCTCTGTGGTGTGGTCCTGCTAAAGCTGAATGCCTGGCAAGGCAACATCAATGTTTCTGGAGACATTTTCACTGCAATCATTGCCCCTTTTCTTTTTTGTAAAGCTGTTGATGGCTCAAATCACCTTCGATGCTGTGCTTTGGACGCTCTGAAATAGGTTGCATCAATTGAAGCAGAAGACTAGTTACTCTAGAAGCTGAGAGATGCCTTACTGAATGCCAGGCTATTCTCAGGACAATGGCAAGGCAACTGAAAGCAGTACTCTCTGAGGACTGGCTTCCTGCTCGAATCTTTATTTCTATTGACTAGTGTCCAGCCTACATTAGAAAGACCGTGAGGTGCACAGATGCTATGATGACTGACACGGTCTGAGTGTCAAAGAACTGAATGATGCAGGAAGTTACTGGTGGGCAGAAAAGTTACTGAAAGGTCATTGAAGTGATTTTCTTGCACCTTTTTCCATTTTCGTAGGTATCATTGGGTCTGTACAACATATGCAGCTGACCCCTTTGATAATGTTGGATAGACATATCACAAATGAATTGCAAGTGGCAAAGTCCTAGGCTTTATGCTTCTTTTGGTGTTGAGTAGCTCCTTGAGTTCAAGCCACTTAATTAAAGACCAGTCAACAACATGTCAATGCTGATGGAAACAATGACACCATCTCAGGCTGTGGCATCCCTCTGTGATGTCAACCGCTGTCTGAATTTTTCCTCCCTCTCTTAATTTTTTTGGTAAATATCCCCATTGTGCACATTGACTCACACTTTGTATTAATGAGAAATGTAAGGCTTTAAAAAAACAATTGCACTGTAGCCTCATTACTATGAAAAATCCATTACGTGGAAGTCATTTGTCAAAGCCAACTGTTTAGTTGCTGTAATTTACATATTTATCAAGTTTGATTGGAATGTAATGACTTTGACTTTCTTCATTTTTTTTTAACCTTTCTAACCCTCTTTCCATGAGGAGGGTGCTTTGTTTTTCTTCTTTATGGGAAAGGGCAAAACATAATTCAATTTACATTCACTAATAAATGTATGTATTAAAGTTTCAAATAATTTCAGTTGGTTTTTTATGTTGGAAATGAGTTACATTTCCATGTGTTTGCATGGAAATTGATGTGGGATCTTATCAATCCATGAAGTTTTTGACTCTACCAAGGGATCTCGCTGGCAAAGAATAGACAGTACAAGACTCTGTAAATGAGATAATGAGTGTCAAGATATGCAGTTAATATTGGATCTCCATAATTCTTGTAGTTGAAGGATCAGACACGCATGGGTTTCCAGCATAATCACATGATTTATTATGGATGATTACTTTCATTTGCATCTGATGCTGGGAGGTTTGTGACAGAGCACCAACTAGAAGCATTATATTCCCTTGAATACAGGGCTGGAGACCCAGGAGGCTGCTGAGGACACTGATCCACACAAGCATCTTACACCCCAGTGAGCTGTTACAAGACAGACAGGCGGAGGTGAGGAGAGCTTGCTGTAGCAGCTGATACTGGGAGTTGTTAAAGCTAAGCAATGTGGCACTGCTTGTTTGCAACTGGCCTCAAGTGAAGAAATCTCTTCCCCCTGCTATGGAAAAGGTTCAAAAATATGGTACAGTGGCTGCAAGAATGACAGGTGAAGAGCAGAATGCCTGCTCTCGTCTGAGCATTGAAACTTTATAAAAAGATCGTAAGGACGTGAGAATTGAGAAGATCTGTGGTGTGCCTGCATGTAAGGGTTCATCTGAAGGGGTCAGTTAGTTCCTCTGGAACAGTCTGTGGCCTGAGCAAAAGCTAAAACAATGCATACAAAATTAAGGCATTTTTAATAATACAAACACCAAGGGAAGAGGTAAGTGAAAAATAGATGAAATTCAGCAAAAGAAATTGCTGGCAGAATACCAAGATAAACATCCTCAGGCTGAGACAATGGAATAGTTTTCCACAGAAGTTGGGTGCTGGCCAGGTAAGGATGGTCTAGATGATCTAAAAGGTCCTTCCCAAATCAAATCTGAAAGGGAATACAGATATTTTAGTGACTAACTTTGAGAGGCAGTGAATATCAAGCAGCAGGTGGCCAGCCACAAATATAACCTATACGACAAAAAATGATCTGCTACAGAAGCTGTGGCATCCAGTTCGTCAACCCCTTTCTGTCCTCTGCTGCTTCACAGCATCTCCCACTTGACATTCCTCTTTGACGTGTCCCATCCTTTAAATAAATGATGACTGCGAGTGATCCCCTTGAGCTTCAACTTGGAGCGTGTTTTTATTAATTTATTTCTTGCTGTGCTAGATTTCTCCCCCTCCACTTTTAAAGGCTCCTTTGACTTTAATTAAAATTCTCCATAGGCTTATTGCCTTGAGAGAGAGAGTGCATGTGTGTATATAAATTGGTTTTAACAGTTTGCTGACTAGATATGTTTTACAAAGCTCACACAGCCTTCCAGTGTGTGTGTATACAGACAACAAAATGCATTTTCACATATGCACCATGCCATATTGACTGACCGCACCTCTGGAATGTATTGCTAACTAATGACGGGACAAAAAGGACAATTAGGATTGGTAGACACTTGTGTGCACGTGATATCTTAAAGAAGAAATACGTCTGTGAGAGGAACTGTTCTTGGTTCGATGTAAGGCAAGGGGCCGACACTGTAGGTTGGTTAGAGTGGGAGAAGGTTTGATGAGCTGGAAGGATGAGCTGGAAGCCATGGTGCGGCAGGACAACCATGACATAGTTGCCATCACGGAAACGTGGTGGGACGATGGTCATGACTGGAATGCTGCAATAAGTGGCTATAAGCTCTTCAGAAGGAATAGGCAAGGAAGGAGGGGGGGGTGTGTGGCTCTGTACATTAGGGAGTTGTTTGACTCTATAGAGATAGACTCCAGTGATGAAGAAGTGGAGTGTTTATGGGTAAGGGTGAAAGGGAAGGCTAACAAAGGTGATTTTGTGCTGGGAGTCTGCTATAGACCACCCAACCAGGATGAGCAGGTTGATGAGGTATTCTATAAGCGGCTGGCTGCAGTCTCGCAAACACCAGCCCTTGTTCTAGTTGGGGACTTCAACTTACCAGACATCTGCTGGAAATATAACACAGCAGAGAGCAGGCAGGCTAGGAGGTTCCTTGAGTGTATGGAGGATAACTTCCTGACACAAATGGTAGGTAAGCCTACCAGGGGAGGTGCCTTGCTAGACCTACTCTTCACAAATAAAGAAGGGCTAGTTGGGGACGTGGAGGTCGGAGACACTCTTGGGCTTAGTGATCATGAAATGGTTAAGTTTTCCATTCATAGTGAGGTAAGGAAGGGGATTAACAAAACCTCCATCTTGGACTTCCGGTGGGCAGACTTTAACCTGTTCAGAACCCTGGTTGGGAGAGTCCCGTGGGAGGTAGTCCTGAGAGACAAAGGAGCCCAGGAAGGCTGGACGCTCTTCAAGAGGGAAATCCTAAAGGCCCAGGAGCAGGCTGTCCCCATGAGGCGCAAAATTAAAGGGCGGGGAAAATGGCCGGCCTGGATGAACAAAGAGCTCTTGATGGGACTTAAGGAAAAAAGGAAGGTTTACCACCTTTGGAAGAGGGGACAGGCAACTCGGGAGGAGTACAGAGATTGTGTTAGGTCATACAGAGAAAAAATCAGGAAGGCAAAAGCCCAGCTAGAACTCAACCTGGCCATTAATATAAGGGACAACAAAAAAAGTTTCTATAAATACATCAACAAAAAGAGAGTGACAGAGAATGTCCATCCCTTACTGGATGCGGGGGGAAACCTTGCAACCAAGGATGAGGAGAAGGCTGAGATACTTAATGCCTTCTTTACCTCTGTCTTTAATAGTCAGATCAGCTACCCCCAGGGAGTTCAGCTTCTTGGGCTGGAAGATAAGAATGGAGAACAGAACAACTCCCCTGTAATCCATGAGGAAGTAGTTAATGATTTGCTTATGCACCTGGACACGCATAAGTCTATGGGGCCGGATGGCATTCACCCAAAGGTTCTCAGGGAGCTGGCAAGAGAGCTCACCAAGCCTCTCTCCATTATTTATCAACAATCCTGGTCAACAGGAGAGGCGCCAGATGACTGGAGGGTGGCCAATGTGACGCCCATCTACAAGAAGGGCTGGAAGGAGGATCCTGGAAACTACAGGCCTGTCAGCCTGACCTCAGTACCGGGAAAGATCATGGAGAGGATCATCCTGAGTGAGCTCTCAAGGCACGTGCAGGGCAGCCAAGGGATCAGGGCCAGCCAGCATGGGTTTATGAGAGGGAGGTCCTGCCTGACCAACTTGATCTCTTTCTATGACCATGTGACCCGCTTTCTTGATGAGGGGAAGGCTGTGGATGTTGTCTACCTGGACTTTGGTAAGGCCTTCGACACCGTCCCTCACGGCATTCTCCTGGAGAAACTGGAGAATCATGGCATAGACAAGTGTACCCTCCGCTGGATAAAAAACTGGCTGGATGGCCGTGCTCAGCGAGTTGTGATTAATGGAGCAAAATCTGGTTGGCGGCCGGTCATCAGTGGTGTCCCTCAGGGCTCAGTTTTGGGGCCAGTCTTGTTCAATATCTTCATTGATGATCTAGATAAGGGGATTGAGTGCACCCTCAGTAAGTTTGCGGATGACACCAAGCTAAGTGGGAGTGTTGATCTGCTTGAGGGTCGGCAGGCTCTACAGAGGGACCTGGACAGGTTGGACCAATGGGCCAAGGCCAATGGGATGAGGTTTAATAAGGCCAAGTGCCGGGTTCTGCATTTCGGCCACAACAACCCCAAGCAACGCTACAGGCTTGGGGAAGAGTGGCTGGAAAGCTGCCCGGCAGAAAAGGACCTGGGAGTGTTAGTGGACAGCTGGCTTAACATGAGCCAGCAGTGTGCCCAGGCAGCCAAGAAGGCCAACGGCATCCTGGCCTGTATCAGGAATAGTGTGGCCAGCAGGAGCAGGGAAGTCATCGTGCCTCTGTACTCGGCTCTGGTGAGGCCTCACCTCGAGTACTGTGTTCAGTTTTGGGCCCCTCACTACAGGAAAGACATTGAAGTGCTGGAGCGTGTCCAGAGGAGAGCCACCAAGCTGGTGAGGGGTCTGGAGAACAAGTCCTATGAGGAGAGGCTGAGGGAACTGGGCATGTTTAGTTTGGAGAAGAGGAGGCTGAGGGGAGACCTCATTGCCCTCTACAACTACCTGAAAGGAAACTGTAGAGAGGTGGGGGTTGGCCTCTTCTCCCAATGGAATAACGACAGGACCAGAGGAAATGGTATGAAGCTGTGGCAAGGGAGGTTTAGATTAGATATTAGGAAGAATTACTTTACTGAGAGAGTGGTCAAGCACTGGAACAGCCTGCCCAGGGAGGTGGTGGAGTCACCATCCCTGGAGGTATTTAAGAAACGTGTAGACGTGGCTCTTCAGGGCATGCTCTAGTGCCCGGGATTGTTGGTTTGTGGTGGGGTGTTGTGTGTGAGGTTGTGGGTGTGGGGTTTAGTTGGTGGATGCTGCTTTTTTTTTTTTTTTTTTTTTTTTTTTTTGGGGGGGGGTGTTGTTGTTTGTTTGGTTTTGTGTTGTGGTTTTTTGTTTGTTTGTGTGTTTTTGTTTTTGTTCTTTTTTTTTTTTTAATGTGGTTGGACTCGATGATCTCAAAGGTCCCTTCCAACCACTAAGATTCTGTGATTCTGTGATTCTGTGATGTGTCCAGGTGGAATTTAAACATCTTTGCAATAATTGTTTTTGCATAGAGGGGAAAATGTCATAAACAACATCTGAATAAGAATGGCAGCTTACTTAATTCTTGGCCCTTAATGAGGAGGAAAGTGCGCTACCTCTGGTCATGTGTCTCACTTTCTTTAGAAGGAAAGGACAAGGGTGTGACAGGACTTTCTCCTGCCAGACTGTGGGATATGTGCTATAGGTCAAATATTCTTAGTACACTTCTGTCTAAGGTCCTGTCTGTGATACTTGCTGATGATGGAGTCATAGTCAAAATGAGTGGAATGCATACACCTCAGCAAAGCTGATTTATGACCACTGCGATTCCTCCCAAGCCACAGACCCCCTGACATCACGTCCCTGTGTTTAAAAGCTGTGAAGAATTAATGAACAACATCAGGGGCCTGGCAATGTGTCTAGGAGAGGTCACCCCACTTCTTTGTATAAAGGGGACACTTTCCACCCCATCTTTGCCATCCCTCTTACATTAAAAAGAACCTATTTCTCATCCTGATTTGAAACCAATGTTTAACATTACAGTAAACAAAGATCTGCTTCTGGCTGGTTTAGGGATGTGTCTGAGTGTCTCAGCCCTGAGGGTAGTCTGCATCCCCCATCTTGCTGAGATATTTTGAATTTTGGATTTGGTGTGTAAGAACGTCTACTGAGCATCTTAATGTTTGGTGCTGCATATTCAGGTCTGTATTCTGATTTTGAGAAAGCTGTGAATGTGAAGAGGGAGGCTATTCACTGGTGTCTTTTGCTAGTCTTGTGGGCTTAAGCCTTTCTCCTAAGAGCATTGGTGCTTCCTGGAGAGGTCAGTGTCACGTTCTGAGGAGCACTGCTCTTCATGAATCTCATTTCAGCAGGTTGCTTTTTATTGACTGCTAGCTCAGCTACTGAAGAACACACTGCCATAGGTCAGTAAAGGCCAAAACCTCTTGCAGAACACCTTGCACGTCCTGCCTGGGATCACTGCTTCCAAGCCAGGTCTTGTATACTGAAGGCTTTATTCTGCTTAACCCTGTCAGCCCCTCTCCTTCTTCAGAGCAAGGGTCCAATGAAGCAAAAAAATTAAGAAAAATAATCATCTCCTGTATCCTGTAATTAAGCATGGGGTGTCCCCACTTCTTTATAATTAGTGTTTTGGGAAGAGTAAGAGAGAGAAGGTCTCATGTTGTTCAATTCACTGTCTAAAATGTGGAATACAGGAGATGAATCCAGTGACAGTGTTGGTTGTATTGCTTCACTGCTCCCCCCAGCTTGAGCCTTTAGCCCAGCTGGCTGAAACCTTGGTTGCTTTTCACTTTCTTTTTACTTCCCAGAATGAAAGCTGTCCCTAGTTAGACCAAGATACCTGAGTAGATAACTATCCAGCTTTGTCCACCATTTCATGCCTCTCCACCTTTTTTCAGTTCTGCTCCTGTTGTGCTTTTTGCCTGTTTCTTAAGTGTGAGGCACTTAAGAGGCACAGCCCCAGTAAGTAGAGGTTTTCCAGTTAGAGCTTCTCAGAACCATCTTTCCTGATTTCTGCATGCTTTGCAGTTTATTTCTTCCCTATTATTTTATCCATTGGCCTTGAGAGGTTAGAGATACTGGACTGGTGGATTCTGGAGTTGCATCTCATGGCAGCCATAGATGTCCTTTTCGGCACTGCCTTCCGTGGAAGGATCCATGATGAGTGCAAAGATGTGGTTCTGTGCCTCAGAGAAACTAGAAGAGTTTCAAGTATAGCTGTATTGGGACTCTCAGTTCTGTTCTGAAGTGCACGTTTTTGCTCAATTTTTATATGGGAACATCTAAACACTGAAGTTAATCACAGGCAAATCCACAGCAAAACTGGAAAGAACAGAACAAAAGTGTCCTGGCTGCTCCTGTAACTGCTGGACTATTCCATGAGTGGTTGGTAATTCCCGCTTCACTATTTTGGCTAAAATTCTGACATAAATTATTCTCTTATCTTTCAGCCCATGCATACTTGTAGCAAACAAACATAGCCTTAGCCCTCTCCACTGGAGAGAGCTGATAGAGAATTACTTTATAACAGGCCCTAGCAATATCTTTTGAATCCCTGGATTTTAAAGACAAACTGAAGAGATACCTGTGTAACTGTAGTATTGCAGGTAGAAATGTCTTGTATCTGAGTATTTTATTTCTATCCCTTTGTATAAAGTGAAGGCTACCGGGACGGTGAGCCTTTTTAGGGGGATGATAGCTGTGCAAAGGGAGAGCAAGACAGGTACCAGTTAGTAGGGATTCCTTCCCTAAAGATGAGGGCTGCTTCCTTCGTGGTTGCAGGCAGCTCCTTGGTTTTACTACCTTATCTTCACTGATGCGAGGCTCTGGAGTTCAGTTCAGAGAACCCTGTGGAATGGCTGGAGATCTTTATTACTGTCACTGATGGTAACTGGAGAAGTGCTGCTACATATGTAAGCTACTGCGTTTCTGTCTGGTGTAAAATTTTTAGAGATAAATAAGATGTATCTTGGTTTATTCAGTTTGTAATTTAATGCCAACCATTGCAAGAAAAAAGACAACCCCGAGATGAGTACTGTAGACCAGAGTTCATGTATTCAAATACAGATGGGTGAGTTCTGTCTATGGAATTTAAGGAAATAACATTGAGAGACACTCAAGCAAAATGAAGATTTTTAGCAAATCATGGCTAGAATGTTTTTGGCTTGGTGCTTTTTTCTTTTCCCTGCAGGTAAACTTTACTTTCTTGTTCTATATCATCTGAAGGACGCGTGCATTTTCTGGGATTTTGGGAATGATTTCTGGGGTTCTGGGATTAGACATCAAATTTAACAAGATGATATATAGCTTTGAGGAGACACATTTGATGTACCACTTAGCCTTCCCGTAATTTACTGCCTGCCTCCAGTCTCTGGAGGGCAAGGGGTTTATCTACACTCCAACCTGACTTTATAAATAGCAAAGCAGGAGAGGGAAAAAGAAAGCAGGCTGGGGACCTGCCTGCTAAACTGTTATGATATGACGGTGATGCAGATAGGTGACATTAAATGCTACTGTCTGCATCCTTAATTGTGAGTTGTCATCACCTTGGCCGTTTGAGGACGATAATGTGCTGTTCATTTTCTATATTTCTATTCTTATTCATAGGACTGTATGTTCCAGCATTCAAATGTGTATGTATAATTTAAAAACAAAACCCCAGGTTTTTGGGGGAGTGGGTTTGGTTTTTTTTTTTTTGTGGAGACGAGGAGGGAGGAAAGATGTGAGTGCACCTTGACTGGTTTTGCATGCAGTTAGTTTTTCCGCCTCAGAAGTGTAGCAAACTGACAGTATCAGAAAGCCCAAATGGAAGAATGGTTGCTTGCAAGATGTAATGAAGATTAAAAAAAAACAAACAAGTGGGTCTGGGAGGTAAGGGGCATCTTGCTCTATAGTCGTTTGCCATTTCTGATTTTGCAAATAACTCTGCAGTGTCGTTTGATCTATGCTTCAGCATCATTTACCAGGAGATGTTTCTGGCCTTTTGCTTTACAGTCAGATCCCTTTGCTGGGCAATTAGGTTGAAAATGCAGTCAAGTATTAACATCGAAACTGTTTATGTAACCTCCCACTGCATGGAACCCCTCCAAAATACCCTGCAATTGAGGGAGGGAAGGGGAAAGAGAGGATGAAAAACAAGAGCTGGATAGGAATTCTGCCTGCTCTGGGATTTAAATAGGTCAACTCATTTCAATAAATAGAAGTTAGGCTGTTGATGTATGCCCATCTACTTAAACTGTCATCAAAGTTCACTTAGCTGCATTCCAGTGGAGATTGTTGGCCGTTAAAGAGATGTGAAAGGCATTGTTACAGAAGACTTTAAGAGAAAAGAGGAAGGAGGAACAAAGAAATAGCTGGGCAAAGAGATCATACAAGTATTACATTTTCAGATTCCTTGTGGCACTGACAAGTGTTGATAACTCTTTGAGCATCTACCTTCAGAACACTGAGTCCCACTTTCCTGCCCTGCCTCTGTGTTTGTCCCTATTGGATGCTCTCATATGGCGTAAGTCTAAATGTTCCTTTTTTCCCTTTTCTGCTGGAATATATTTAATTTGCTTTGAACAAGAGCAAACCCAAATCCCAGGGCCTCTGAATAAGGGGGAGTTATGGAGGGGGAATACAATGAATGTCTTAATCCTGTGTCACCCTGTCTTTGAGACACTGTGCCTCATTAAATTGATTTTGCAAATGAAAGCTAAAAGCTAAGCAAAAGCCACCAATCTATTTTGCCTAAAGATGATTTTAGTGCTCTTTATGTTCCCCTAAATGACAAACCAATTTGTTACCTGCCTACATAAACATTTGCCTATATTAGCACCAGAAATGTTTTATTTTTATTAGCCCAAACTTTATCTTCTTATGAAGACACAGGGGCCCAATAAAATTAGTGTGCAAATATAATACCCAATTTGCATTTTTCCATGGTCAGCAGAAAAGCTGAGCAAAATCAATTTGATATTAGGTCAGCATATACATCAATAAAGCATACGCACACACAGGACCATTGTAATGGTTCCTGTAATTTCTACGCTGCCAGAGTAAAGAGATTAAATAATATTAAATGCTCCAAAATAGCTTTGCTTTTAAGAGGAATGTAAAAAGAAAGAGAGACTTTGGCATAAAATGGGCAATAAAGGATAATAGTTGCACAATCTCCAACTTTAAAACATTGTGACAATGATCTCAGGGGCAGCCTGCCTGCTAAACGGCCCAAATTCAGCAAAGCTCTTATGCGAATGCTTGTGTTTAAGCACATTTTTAAACACAACAGAAGTCTGTCAAACAAATCACATAGTTAAGCACCTGACAGACTCAGGGACAGAACTTGAATGAAAATCCAGAACTTGAAACGTTTGGGTCCATTTTTGAGCATTATGTGCAGGATCATTGCTGGGCAGAAGGTCCATGCACAAGTGAGGCTTTGCTAACCAAAAACCCTCTCTGTGCTCCAGATAGGTCTATCTCAACATGGTGGGAGGTGAGGTGAGTCAGTGAGCCACGAGGGCACCTCACACACCCCCTGCACAGAAACGACCTCCCATGGATTCTGCACAGGAGCTAAGATGCTGCTGCCTCCCTTTCCACGTAAAAGTACGTAGGAATAGGTGTCTGGCTTTCAAAAACTGTAGTCCAGTCTTTGCTCATCTCTGCGGTACAAATGGCACCATTTTTACCTTCTGTGCCACTTATTTCTTTGTACTGCTCAAGCCAACTATAAGACAGCAAGAAAAAAAAGCTTGTGTTTATCTGACTTCACCAAGCCCAGTGGGATTTGGTAGTGACCAAAAATGGTGTCCTTTTGCACTGGGTTTCTGAGGTGTGTACTTTTACCTGAAATGACATTTGTGACCAAAAGTTACAAAAATAAAAGGAATTAGGTGCTAATCTGGTCTCCTAGGAAAAACGAGAATACAGTAAATGCTGTTTGGATTTGATTTGCTAGAGTAGGTTAATGTGGTGGAGACGAGACTGTCGGGATAGCAACGACATCAGTGTTCGTTTCCAACGCAGATGTTACAGTTCTGTTGGACACAGACAAGCCGAGACAGCACAGTGAAGTGTAATGCAATAGAGTTCTTTTGATTTCCTCTGTGGAGTCTTTAACTCACAGGGTTTTGAATATAAGGTGCTGGCAACGACTGACCTCATATAGCAAAGTACTTCAGAAAGGAAAACAACATGGAATTTATTTGCAGTGGATACATGTATTTCATGAAAATATGTGTGGGTATTTAAATCAAATGATTTTTTGGGCATATGCTTTTAGGGTGATGGATTTCCATTTCTTTTGATTAGAGCCTTCTGGTCTTGTACATATGGGGTGAAATGTGGGAGGGGAGAAAGGCAAGCTTTTCCTGGTACCTTGTTCCAACTTTGAAGTGTGCTGCAAAGGAGTGGAATTCACTTCCAAGTTCTCCTGATAGGCTCCAGTTAAAAGCTTTCTGAAGTAGACTTCTAGGGTCAGACTTGGTCATCCTTTGTATTCCATCAGCCTTACTACTAATTTGTGAACTTGCATCATTACCATTCGAGGGCTACAAGACTTAAAGATACCACAAATGTGCAATCTCTCTGCAGTTTGTTTCTGGTCTGATGTGATAGCAGGAAAGTTCCTAGATGTTGAATGAAGTTTTACCTCAGTTCTGTTACAGCACTTCATTTTGGTAGTGCAAATGGGATTCCATATATTTAATATCTCTGCATGAAATTTGTAGATACTTAATATTTAAGCTACTTCATACAAACACTGTTGTTTTCCTGTTTTTATAGTAGCATAAAAAAGAAAATTGAATGAAAATGGCTAAGTGAATTTTTTGCCTTCCCATGAAGATTTAGATTTTGATCTTTTTTAAGTAGAAAATGTTTTCTGTGGGACTCTGTTTTAGTTGCACTAGTGTAATATGTAACCAAGAGTGGAAATTGCTGTTTCCTGGGTAAGAGCTGGGGATTTGTTGCCAGGGGGATTGCTTTAAGTGGTTGGCTTGAACATGCTATAGCATTAGAGGAGAAGAAATGTGAATTGAGGGCCAAACAGCACAAGTGATACTCAGAGTGAGAGACTGAGTTGCTTGCTTGCAGCTAACTGGGTTTCTTTTCAGTATGACATTCGCTTGGTGTTTATCACCATCATGGTAGCTTTAGAGCCAGAATAGATGTTGAGGTTAGTGTTGTTTATTCTGACTAGCACCTTAGATCTTCACAGCTTTGCCCAAGGGAATTCTCCTCTGCAGCAGAGCGACAGGATAGTGGTGGGTGAGTAGCAGCCTACGAGGGCGTAACACGCAGTGGCAGATTGTTTCCGTCCCAGTAGGAATCCTAAATTAAGCCAAATACTATCAGTGATGATAGTAGTGGTAGCCTTCAGAGGAAAAATAAAATGTCTAGTTCAATCTTCAAGATACTTTCAGGAAGAGAACATGAAAAAGAAATCATTTCAGAAATCTATAAATTTCTTCCCTTGGAAAACCTTTCCGTCAAATGGTTTTGTTTCTAAGATTCACTGCTGTGGCAGTGGGAAGGGTTGAAGGGGTACCACAACAGACTACTTCTCTGCATTTCCACAACTGGGAAAGTTGTGGCTAAATGGAATGTGCCTTTCTGTCATTTTGCTTAAGTGCTTTTGGCATCTATTGAGCAAAACTATACACTTCTAATCTTTAATTTTGATTGACCTTTTCAATCCTGAACTAGAAAATAGGATGCATTTTCAATGTAACATTTAAATTAAAATATGAAATAGTGTTTTGTAGTTGTTGTATCCGTTATTGGTTTGGTGGGTTAACCTTGGCCAGGTGCCAGACGCCCACCAAGCTGCTCCCTCTTCTGCAGGACAGGGGGAGAAAAAAAGATGAAAAGGCTCGTGGGTCAAGATAAAGACAGAGGTATCGCTTACCAATTCCTGTCATGGACAAAGCAGATTTGACTTGGGGAAAAATTAATTTAATTTATTGCCAATTGAAATAGAATTGTATAGCAAAAATCAAAGCAGAAAATTAAAACAATGCATTTCCTACCCCTCATACCCTGTTTTTCCCAGACCGATTTCACTCACAACTCCTCTACCCACTGCCCCCAGCTCCAGCGGTGCCGTTGATGGGTTATAATGTGCTGGTGCTGGGTGAGGGTTCAGGCTGGGAGTCCAGCCTCTAAATAATGCATGCACTGCACCAGCCAGGTTCAAAGTTCCAATCTCAAACTCTTAGGTGTTACAGTATTAAGTATGAACTAGTCTTTGGTTCATACTGGAAGCCCTTTGTGCTTCTTGTCTCATAGGTTGGCTAATGGGCATCTATGTTGCCTCTTATGCTACCCTTTTACTAGTGCTTTCAGAGCAGCTGAACTTTGAAGAGGACCTGTAGAACTGAAAGCTTGTCTGCCAGTTTAATTTCTTCCCATATGTACACAGAACCTTGTACTTAGGCAGGGACTTTAATCACCAAAGCAACTTTTACAAGATTCACCCACGTTTAGAAGACGTTACTGAATTTTCTAGGCTTTCCAAGCTGCATTAAAGATATATGCTTTTCCAAAATGTTAACAGAAATATTTTAAAAATGTTTGTTTGTTCCTGCAGATGAACACATTCTGAAATCCAAACACTGAAAATGAAAATGACTCTTAAAAAAAAAAGTTAACAGGTCACGTTATTTCATCCAGGCCAAATATCAGAAAGAAATACATATGTGCACAGTCATATATGCCGTGTGTTTTATTGTTTCTGTATGAATAGTACAGGTGATTGCTTAAAGAAAAAGATTTAGAAAGGTATTGCTGAGCTTGGCAAACATGGAGAAAATGTCTGCTACATGAAGATGGACAGCCAGCTCTGCCTGTGCTCGTTTTGAGCACTGCATGTCTAGGAGGCTGGGTACTATTGAAGGTACATTGCAAGACTGTGCATTGATACTCTGCAGCAAATGTTCCAGGCTGGAAAGTGAGCAATGTCTTGCAGATTGTAAGCCAAGGCAGAGTGAAGTTGCTTGGAGCTAAGTGCAGGGTGGTAATTTGGTGCCCTACCATCCCCCAAGGAAGTGGGCGAGGGAGATCCTGGTTAGCACCCAGTGCCACATCTCCCATTGACTCCAAGCAGCTTTGCACTGAGCCCTAAATTGCCAAAGTTCTCTTCAGTACCATAGGAGAATGAACTGACTAATGATTTTAATAATTGTTATGAAGGGTAAAGCATAAATAACAAAAATGTTGTCATTAAAACCAAACAAAGCCAAAGCCACAAAAAACTCCAAAGTAATCCACTGCCCAAAAGATTTCCTAACCAGGGAGCTGTTCCAGCTCCAAACAGTGGCAGTCACATTACTTCTGTGCTGACTCCCTGTAACGTAATGCTGTTTTTCCAAGGGAGGAGAAAAACTCCTCTCCTCTTGCAAAAGTGATCCCAGCCTTTTGTTTGTTAAAGTTGGTTTGCTGATTTATCCTCTTCCTCCCACACTACTTAATGTTAATGCAAATGATGTGGTCATCAACTTCTGGCTAATGGTGTTGTGTTCCTTTTTGCTGCCTCCCACTTTTCTTCTGCAGACAGAATTGACCCCACCAGCTGCTATGTTTGTCAGAGACATTCCTTCTTATACTTCTTTGCCTCTGGGGTTCAAAAACACCAGAGAGTGGTGAAGCTGGAGTATGAAAGAACAAATGAATGGTGGAGTTACAGGGTGAGCAGCTGTAGGACATTTAGAGAGGCTAAAGAAATAAAAAAGAAACCTGTTGAGATTCTCTCCTGAGAACCAAAAATATATTGATTATTCCTGTGCTGCTGTTAGGTGTGATTGACCACTGGGGGGGAACTGAGCATTTCTTAGAATTCAGGAAATTAAAAAAATAACTCAGGTGTGGTCTCAAGGACTCCAAACATCTTTGAAATTAAAAATCTATGTTTGAGTATATATGTAATGCATCTACCTAATTAAAAAACAATGAAAAAAAGCTTAAATTTAGTTTCTAGTCTCCTTTCAGTGTGTAAACTTTTTTATTTCAAAACACAGATTTAAACTGTTTCTAGCAATTGGATCCTGCTGTGTTTAGTATTACCCCTGCTCTGTGTGTTCAGATCCAGAAAAGATATCTCGCTGAGGTCCTGACCTCTTATGGCCTTTAAAATTCCCAGAAGCTATTTTGAAAGGGCATAATTTTTATTTCCTGTTTATTAAATGCAGTCACTGCACAAACAGGGAACGATCCTGCTTGACCCATGTAGTTTATGGCTGAAGAAAGTGGGCAAAGTAGTGCGTTTTCAATACTGGGGATTAACCCATATTAAGTTCAGCATAGTTGGGATCCAAGTTTCCCTTCCACCTCTCTGTAATTTGAAGGGGACCTGGCACATTTTCATGCCCTCACTGGAGAAGGTTGCTGGATTTAATCCTTCTCTGTTTTCCATACTTCATTGGTTTTGAACATCTTTTTCAGTCAGGGCAAATACAGTCCCAAAGAGTTGAGATTGAAAAAAAAAAAAAATAATAAAAAAAAAAAAGAGAAATCCCCCAGAGCAATGCCTAATAAATGTCATTTTTTAGCACTTTACCCTTGTTTGGCACTGTTAAGGCTTGTATCAAGTGTAATGCAGGGTGCAACTGGCTTTACGTTGTGAATGGCCCCCCACTGCTCTTCTTGTCACCCCAGGGGGACATTTATCACAAGAGAGAGTGCAACTACAGTGCAGTTAAACTCACTGTAGTAAATCTCAGTTTTTAAAAAGAGAGCTAACTTTGCTGTTGCAGGTTTGGCGGCATGTCGTTAGTTTTGCAGCCCGTGTGCAGCCTGCTATATGGCCTGGTACAGAGACTCAGTGATGCTGCCTCCTTTAATTATAGATTGTGCTTATTTATAATGTATGACCAATTTTAATAAAAGGATATGCTTTAATATTAATGGCCCTTTGTGTCCTACATATGGGACCCAGTTTAAGGATCTTTATCTCTCTTTTTCCCTCTGTCCTCTTCTGCTGCAGCAAACCTGCGTCCAGGGGCTGAACAGAAAGTGGTGTTCATCACTGCACGAGTCCACCCTGGGGAAACACCATCTTCTTTCGTGTGCCAAGGTGAGTGTCTGCATGAAGATGGCAGATCTGGCAAGGTCTGATTTCCTATTGATGCGCGTGGGTTTGCACGGCTTTGGATATGATAGAAGGCTGAGTTCATAGAGTCATAGAATGGTTTGGGTTGGAAGGGACCTTAAAGATCGAGTTCCAACCCTGCTGCCATGGGCAGGGACACCTCCCACTAGAGCAGGTTGCTCAAAGCCCCATCCAGCCTGGCCTTGAACGCTTCCAGGGATGTGGGATTCCACAACTTCACAGAATGTTTTTTTCCACAGTGAGGATATAAGCAGAATCTCTCACGTCTATCCAGCTGCCTGTTTTCTTGGGGGCAGTAGGACTATATTGTCTCTGAGTCTTGTGAATGTTTGCTGAACTTGGTCAGAATTGGACGGTGGGTTCTGAAGCTATTCAGAAGAACTGACAGCCACACTCGTATATATGCAATGTGATCAGGTAAGGCTCCTTTTCTTAGGAAAACAGGCTGGAAAAGCTCTGGGAGTGATTCTTTGCTAAGTGCTTATGTTTTCTTGCTGTGCACTATCTTCAGCTTCTTTTCCACCACAAAACAGTGACCCTAGTTCTCCAGTTTAATTTGAAGAGGCCTCTATTTGTCTGAAGCTGCTGCTCTGAGGAGCACAGCTCCCAGTGGCTGACAGCTGTTCCCTGCACAAAACCTTTCTGCTAAAAATAGAAAGCAAATTGCCCAGCTTATATGTGTAAACAGTTGTAAATCTCAGGCTTGTGGGTACAAATAAATAAATAATCCTGCCATGTGTTCATATAACTTCATTGTATAGGTCTGAAATATTGTACTTATGGTATGTGACTTTCTGCGGTGGTAAATTGTTGACGGTGTAAATCAGCGTAACTTCCCTGAAGCCAAAGCAATATGCTAATTTACTACATCAGCTTGGACCTGGCCCTGCCTAGCCAATGAGTTGCAGCAATCAAGCATATGCAGGGTTTATTACGTTGGCTGCTTGTAAAGCTGCAGATTGGTTTGCAACCAGCCCTGTTGGTACCTAAAGACCTCAGTGGGAAAGGTCTGGCACAGTTTCATAGTCTTCTCTGTGTGCTCCTCATCCTGGCAAGGTCCTGTATCTGGCGTCTCTCTAAGGCAAAAGGTCAACAGCTGCCACTTCTGCTGTCCTAGCCCAATGGGCTAACAGGACCCGGGGCCTCTTCTTGCCAGCCTGTGGAGTAGCAAAGGTAAAACCCTTCCTTTAATGAAATGGTGCTTCAGACTGAGAGCAGAAAAACTCAGTGAGTTTCCCATCTCCTGTGGTGGCACAGTCAATGCAGGGCATTATAGTTCACATGATGTTTGTTAATGAATATGGATTTTTAATTGGATACTTTGATTCTGTTTGTGGCTGCTGGCATAGCCCTGTGAAATGAGGGCTGAGGCATGCTGCTGAGGTGGTACTTTGGAAATGACGTTATTTTATTTTGTTAATGGAGAGTTTATTCAAAAGGGAAAAACATAGAATGTGAAAAAGCGGGTGGCATGCTAAGCCTGATGAAACAACTGGATGGAAGTCATGCTCTGATTGTCTCAGAGAAACTTGGTGTTTTGTAGGAAAAATTAAAACAGAAAGAGAGGGGGAAAAAAAATAAGAAAAAGGAGGGGTCAGTCTTGGAGAAGCACATCAGAAACTTGCTGTGACTGCAGTTATAATGCACGCTTGACTCACTTGGAAATGCACGGATCTGAAGGCACTGAACTCCGCTGTGCATTGAGCCATTCTGCCCAGCGCAGATGAAGCTGCCTTATGTGTATAATTAGCGTCAAGACAAGTAGAAATGGCAAACATTTCAATGCCATTACTGCGTTGTTTCTAGCATTGCCAAATGTGAAATTGGGTGCTTGCTCCATCTTTGAAAACTTTTGTGTGGGAGGGTCAAAAGAAGGGATAAAATGGATCCCTTTGGCAGTCAAGTGAGGGCACAATGAGGAATTTTATTTTGGAGTCTTGGGAAGCATTTTGGCAGAGTTAGGTGTTGCAGATTTAATATCCAAATGTCAGCCCAGTGCATGTGGAACGTGTCAGATTTTATTTTTCTCTTTTTGGTAGAGAGATTTCTTCTTGAATGTTTGATTATGCTCACCACCTGAAGTATTAAGATATGGAAGCTAATCCCAAAGATTCCCCAGGTGCAAGCAACATCTTGTATATGGAACAGCAGAATTGTGACTGCTGAGGCCTGGAGAATCAGCCAGCAGGGGAATAGATAATTAGTTACAAGCTTTCTTTTTTTCTTCATTTTTTCTTGGGTTTCATTCAGTTCAGGCTCTGTCTTCCTCTTTAAAGCTCCAAGCTCATAACTAACTCCTTACTCATTTTTTCTACCTGTCTTTGAGCTAGCCAAGTCTCTTCCTGCCCTCTTTGGCCTGTTCACTGCTAAGGATATATAGATATGTGCAGTCCAAAAACACCAGCTTCCTGGGGCTTGGCAGAAGCTCCCTATTACATCTTCCATTTTTTGATTAAGCAGTATACTCTGATGAGGAGGAAGTTGTCTAGCCTTGAAACATCAGGGTATACTTGTTCCTGTCTATTGGTCCTTTGTCCTTCATTTTGTCCCACAGATTATATCTAAGCAAGGATCTTTGTGTTCTCGTGGGGAAAGACTTTAAGGTCTCCCCATTCAGAGCTGTATTGTTTCTGTGTCATTCTTCTCCATACTCTATTATGAAGAATCCACTGAAAACTGAATTTTGGATACAAATGCCCTGTAATCCTGCAGGCGTACAAGTATTGTAAACTTGGATACACACCTCTGTCTCCTTACAGCTGTGGAGTGCTTGCAGCAGTAGCCAGACCTCCCTAGAATCATTAGGCACCTCCTCCAGCAGTTAAAAACAAGTGCTATAATATTTCACGCATGGCACAGCTGCTGAGCTGTAGCTCACATCCTTAAAAGGCAGACAAAACCCCGGAGGGCCTCTTCGTAGAAAGATGGATTAAGAACCTTTTGTTTCTGTTTTGGTCTTTTAAGAGTTATTACAATGCTTCAGGTTAGCCTTTTTAGGAAGTTTTCCTGATAGTTCTTAACTGCTTGTTGTGAAGTTCAGGAACGGAGATGGAGAGTTAGTCACCAGGGATTACATTCACATGACTACCCTTTACATACAAAGGTAGGACTCTGCTCTCCTCCTCAGGCTGTGATGGTCATTGATGCTTGTGTTACGTTTGGGGATGGCTAAGTTAGGAGTAGGGTCTCGGATGAAGAGGACTGTTGCTTTCACTTTGCTCTTACTCGACCATTTTCTAACCAACTGGAGTCACTGATGCTCCTGGAGGGCTTTTACAGTGCAACACAAAACAGCGCAAACTCATCTTACAGCTTGAACTCGTCTCTTGTGGGCTATCCAGATTTCTGAGGGATTTTTCTGAAGTTGTGGGTTTAGATTCTTTTCCTTTCCTAGACATTTTCCTTTGTCTTCCCCCCTCTGAACACTGGTGGTAAGCCAGCTTTCCAAAGGCTTGGATTTTATCCAGGATCCGGTGATAGGAGTATTTTTTCCCCCAATATTCTTACAGTCTTGTTTTCCTTCCTTTGGCTGCTAGATTTTATTTTCTTTGTGGCAGATAAGCAACAGTGCACGGAAAGTTGTAGGAGATGTAGTGACTACCATGTTAAAGCCTGTCCTGTACGATTGGTTTTTGCCAGCTGCCAGGAATTGCAAGCTTAAGCATGTCTATGTGTACTTAGACATATTCTTTCCTCATTGACTTAGCATGTTCTATTAATAGGATATCATTTGTTGTCCTTTTAACATGTTTGTCGGTGTGACATCCACCATGCCTTCTAAATGCAAAAAAATGAAAATTTGTACCCTAAGTGTTTTACTTTAATATAGTTTGAGAGGCTGGGAGCCCAGCCCAGAATGGAAGTCCCAGCGCAAGAGGGAAGGGAGAGGGATCCCACAGCTGGCTTTGCAGATGCGAAGCATCTTGTGCTAAGTGTAATTTGACCTGAAGTTGACCTTGAAGCTTATAGGCTGAATAGGGAACAGCCATTAAAAAGAAAATATAAGGAAACAGACACCTGGGACTCCTATCCATAAGAAATGGAGCAAAAATGACTTTTCAATCAATCTTTTTTCATTACAGCTGCTTAAATGAACGCTCCCTCTCGCTTCACCTTAATTTAGATGATATGAAATGAAAAACCAGACTACACTGGGTAATGTCTCTTGCTTTTCTAACATTCTTGGTCTGTGTTTTTAATACCTGTCCTCTTGTCACCAGAGGGCAGCAAAAAAATCTGAAAACTTTGGTACAAATTTTCATTCTAAGTTTAAAGAATGGGTAAAAGGGGGCAGACTGCCTGAAAACAAGTCTCCCACTGTCTCTGAGCTGTCTCAGGAGTACTGCTGTTGCACAATAACTCACTGGGCTAGTAGGTAATTGAACTTTCTCTCTATGTGAACAAGGTGCCCCACATGCTATGAAGGATTTTATTCCTGGACAGATTCCAAGATGGCCTCTTAAAAGTGGTGGCAGTTTTCTAGGTCACTTCATGGAGGCAGTGTCTTCAAATTCTTTGAATTTGATCTTGCAGGATCCCTGAGGGAGTTAGTAAGAGAGTGAAGTTCTTCAACATGAGTGGGACCTATTTTTTCTTTTGGTTTTGTTTTTTGCTTGTGAAAAAGGCATTTGTATGTGTGAGAAGAACTAATTTTGAAACTTGTTGCTCCTACTTGGAATTTCAGCCAAACTCTGTCTTTTATTATTAAGAAGGAAGGAGGAATAAGCTGTTGGGGTTAAAAGCTGCTATTTTGCTTCCTTCACTAAGCATAAATCTTTTGAGCATTAGGGCATAAGTGATAGTTACTGAAAGACAGGATGGGGGCATGTTTTAAATGCAAGAGTAAATGCAGCTAATGAAGCCTTTACATGTAAAAAGGCCCTCTCTGAAGTAACAGAGGTGATGACCTCACTTAGCTGTTTCCAGGGGATAAATTTCTCCTAAAGAAATGAAACTGAGTTCTGTAGGCATTGGTATAGGATGCTTTTGGTAACAGCAGCTGTACTGGAGAAAAACACTGAACCCAGAAAATTCCTGTTGTGGTAACAATGGGGCCTTCAGACATCATCTGCCACGCTTCATATCAGAATGAATTTGCATATGAATAAATGTATGGGTTGCATCAGTTCTGACCTTACTTGATCTGTTGTACTGTTCCTTCTAGCAAGCCAAATCATCTCTGTTTTTCAGCACTTCCTACCAGAGGAGGAAACAAAATAGGATTCCATAGAGAGTGGGGATCCTATACACGCGTGTTTGTTATGTTACTGTAAAGTCTTAGTTCTGTCTGCCAAATAAGAGACTGGAAACAAACACTTACGCTCTCCTGGCCACTTCTAGACTCAAAGTGAATGGCTCCATATGTATAAAAGCTTTGTTTGTCATTCATCTTTGAAGGTGGGGTGCTCTACCTGGGCCATGCAGCAGGCCTGTGGGTGCTCTCTGATGCAGGAATGCCCTTTGTGGGGGCTGTTGCCAGTGTTTTAGTTTGTGGGCTGCATTTCTAATACTGAAGAGAACTGAACTAAATAGAAGCTCCACTTTAAGTGAGTTTTATACTCTCTTGTCACCCCAAAGGTACAGATGCGGAGCTTCCATTCCCTTTCAATACGTGTTGTACCCTTTGCAAACCTCCTTTTCTAGGCACAGTCCATTGGGAAACACATCTGATACCGCACAGTCCCACCCCAGAGGTGATTGCAGATTTTGCAGAAAGCAAAATCTTTCTATAAGATGAATTCTATTCTGCACGCATAAGATGATATGCATAAGTTGTGGCATGAGAGGATGGGAACACTCTCGTGTTCATTTAGCCGCAGCTTAGCACTTACAAGCGGTGAGGGAACACGGTGAACGGAAGCTGCAGTTCAAGGTCTCCTTTATAGGGGTTCAGGAAACCAAGTGATGAGAAGCAGAAAAAGACAACAGAATTCAACAGCCCAACCATAAAATGAGCTGCAGGGCTCTCTTAGAGTTGTTAGACTGCATTCATCCTTCTCACCAAGGTTTTTTTTTTTTTTCTTTAAGTGCACACAGCTCCTAAGCTTTAATACAAAGGGAAACACACTCTCCTTGACTTCTAAAGCAACATGAAGAACAGTATTGTCTGTCCCTTGTAAATCTCCTGGATGGGATTTTAGTGTGAAGTATCCCAGGAGAGAGAGAGGTTGTTCTGAGAATATAAAACATCCATGTTACAGTAATGGAAATAAAAGCTCCTCTTAAAATTGTGTTGATGTAAATAGACTGTTAGAAGAATTTCTGCTACCCAAAGTGACATTAGCTTTTACAAGATACCACAGGTTTTGAATCAATTCACTATGGTGTCAGGCAGGTATGAGAGGTTATACACCTAGTTTCCTGAGCTGGAGGAAATGTATAATCAGGATAAATTTCTCTGGCTATAGAGTTATGTGATTTACTGTCTTACCATGTGTGTGTTCTGAATGTGCCAGGGAACCCCTACGCAGAAGAGGAGGTGTGATGGTGGCAGGGTGGGTAGAGGAGTTGTGCAGAGGCTGCAGTCTGTGAAGGGAAGAAGGAATCTCCAGAGCTCTACAGAACAGGACTGCCTCTGAGGGAGGAATTGTTTCATCTGTGGAGAAGGCTGTTGCATAGCTGAGACGCCCCTTCCCACCAGCAGCAGAACTTGCTGCCTCATCTCTTCCATCCTATCAGTAGTAGCGGGAATAGAAATTTGGACTCGATAGGCAGGCTCAGTGTCCCAAGCCTAGCCCTGCTCACCTTGCATCTTCCAGTAGGAGGAATGGATCGGTCCTAACTCCTCACCCTGGGACAACAAGGTCAGCTTTGCCTATGCAGCTAAGAAATGTCAAGTGGCTTTGTTTGATTTAGTTTGCCCTTTGCCCAGGGCAGGCCTTTGACTACCTCTGCTTAACTAATTCCCTTTTGCAATAATCAGAGAGCTAAAAGAGCCCTTGGTGTTCAAGGGGGAGAATTGAGAAATGCTTCACTATACAACAGCAGGCAAATTTACTTTGTCTCTGGGTGGGATTGCCCAATTAATCTCTTAAACATACTGATTTTGCAATGTTTCTTCACTGCTCATACTTTTGAATAACATTGCCTTAGAGATCGTTTCCTTCCAGCCCTAACCAACCTACCTCTAGGGCAAAGAACATCATCTTTTTTAACAGCCTGCTGTGGCACTGCGCTCGTGTCCGAGGATAGGAAAAAGAGAAAATATCGATTCCTCTGAACTTCATGGTCACTTGGCTTTCCTTAATATGGCCTGGTTATCCCACTGCAAATTGCAGTCCAAATGGATTTTGAAGATTCTTATCCATGTCTTCCCAGGCATCAATTAGAGGTCAGAGACATTTTCTGCGTGTATTGCTCTGTATGGCCATGGGCAGCAAGTCCTGCACTTCTAGGCGGCGATACTATGCCCATGCAACAGACCTTTTCTGGCACTACATGGGACAGCAAGCCCTCTGGAAGTGTTGGCTGATACATTGCTCATGGCATTGCCTGCTGAGTACCTGGCTGTGCAGCAGTCCAACTGGCCAAGAGTATCCAGTGTACCATGCATGCAGGTTTCCCCAGACTGGACTTCGCATTCATGGGTCAAAGAGTGCTGGTGTATCTGTTGTTACTGAAATCGCAGAAATCTTGAAGTTCTGCCGGGGCATGAATATGCAAAAATCAGGACAGGGTTGTAAAGACAACAGGAAGCTTGGGGTTGTCTTTAAATCTCATTTGCTTGGCTCTGTTGTTAATGAAAAAAGAAACTGCTCCTAGTAAGTGACCATCATTAGTTTCAAAGAATCTAAGTTGTGAGATGAAGCCCTTTCTGTAAGTGCAGCAGTGTGTGCGATCTGTACTGATAGAGCTGCAGGTGTTGTAGTGATATGTCAGGCTTCACAATTAGGAATCTCTTCTAGTTTTTTATACTTGTCTTTAAGCCTTTTCCATTCTCCTTTTGTAATGTCCCAGCTCTTCTTCACAACTGATATTAATCTTGCTGGTCTATTGTTTCCGGCTTTGTCTTCTGACCCTTTGTTCTTTGCCTGCCCTGGCTCGGTTCAGCTGAATTGATTTTTTTGGTTTTCATTTTGTTTTCAGTTCTTTTGTCTCCGAGGTGCCCTGCGCTTGCCTTCTTGCTCCTTCTGCCTTGCTAGAGCTGCTGCTCTGAGGAGCCAGCATTCATGTGTGACTAGGACTTGGCCACTGGAAACTTTTCTTTGACACAAGGGCACCTGGGTGAAATTCTTCCTCTGCCCCTGCAGAGATTGCTCACGTGCTCTGTGTGTGCCTGTTGCAAGGTATTGTGTACATGTTTATAAGAGGCACGTCTCCTTGACTTCTGCAGTTTACCAAGGAAAGGTTGTAAAGCTTGTGTGGAGGGTGAGAAGGAGGGACTTGGGATGAAAGCAGGCTCCTGCCCCTGACAGTAGCCCTTTAGAGGTTGTCTGCTCTGTCAGTTCAGTCCTGCTTCTCTAGACTCTAAGGATGGAGAGGAGGGGTAATGGGGCACATGCCCCAGCCAAAAGAGGATGCAAATTCTTTACCAGTCCTGCTTGATTTTATCTAGGAAGAAATGCAGGCAGAAATTGCTGGGACCCTAATGCGTGGGCAAACTTCTATTAAACCCTTTGTAGATGGGGAAGTGTGGATTTAGGGTGGTTTTGAACAGCGGCACACAGTTCTCTAAAAAGCCACCCTCCTCAGGAAGGTTGGTTCCTTAGTGACAGGTGTGACCCCTAAGTGGCAATTTCCAGATGTGTCCTATAGTGTTAGTTCAGGGGTCTAATTACCTAATACGTGTTCAGCAAATGGTAAGAGAACCCTGGTGTCCATGCTCTGATTTGGTGGTTATGATTTTAGTCTTTGCTGCTGCTAAATGTAGAGGATAATTGGAGATGGATGAAAAATAATTAATTTTGTTTTTTTCTTTTAATGCCACAGGTTTTCAAAGAGAATACTTTATTTGAAATGTCTTACAAGCTCACTGTTATTTTTCTCTTACTTTCTCCTTCTCTCTTTTTTTTCTTGTCTCTCCACTTTTTGTCACTTTATCACTGAATGAAAAAAATATGGGGGCAGAAAAAAAAAGAAAGTTAAAATCTGTTTCACTCTTCAGTTAAAAGGAGGAAAGGAAAAGTCCGTAGGTCTTCTTATGATAAAGTTTCTTCAAAATTTTCAAAGTTTACTTCAAAACTTTCAGCCAGTGGTAGAGTGTTTAGGCAACATATGACAAAGCTGGATCCTGCCTTATGTTTTGTGGTCAAGCATAAGCCAGGTCTTCGGGTGACGACTACAGAACAGGGCAAGTTCTTGTTCACTAGGGCCTCCACTTACCCAAAAGGAGCTATTTCTAGCATGACTGAAAGATTTCACTGGTCATGGTTATTAAATTTCTACTGCCATGGTGGCTTTTGTACGGCACTAGTCACCACTGTGGCCAATACCCTTACAAACCCCAGTGCCTGGTGTCATAACAGGAGGGTGGCAAATTCCCCGGTACAGGAGAAGCCATTCAGCCTTGCTGAGCTTTAACCATCTTCTGTCAAACAGGAAACAGTCTGGCACAGAATCAAGAGTGGAGTTGCAAAATGCTGTGACCCAGCCTTCTCCCAGATGTACCATCGTTCCGAAGCTGGGTCTGCCTCTTCCTCCCTGGGAGGAGCAGGGAACAGCAAGCTGTACCGTCCTGGGTCAGAACAGGGAACCTCCTGGAACTGAATCCCTAATTCACTGTGGGTGGGTTGCCTGCCCTGCCCTGGAGACAGCAGCTGGGAAGTGGCTGCCGCCATGCTCAGCTAACAGACCCCCCCTACCAGCTCTGAAATAATCCCTTATTTTTGCAGTGTGCATGTCAGGCTGGGGTCTCAGTTTGTCCAACGTTTTCAGTGGCACCTCTCCCTTCTGATGTCTGTATCTTTCATCCAGGAAAAGAGGCTGTTTATGAAAGTTAAATTTACCTTTAAGATTTTAAAATTCAGCCTGACTCTTTAAGGTAGAAAGTTAGACACTCTTCGCCCCTGGTTACATGTGAACTCTGATTTTTCTTCTGCCTGGCAATGTTCCTAATGGCCAAGGATATGAGGGAAATAGCACCTTGACATTAGCTTATGTGGTCACAGTGCTGCCAGAGTTTAAACCCATTGCTGCAAAGTGCTTGGGGAGAGCTTCTGTCTGAGGGCCTGCTGGCACTTGAGAGTTCATTTGCATCTGAGGCAGGCTGTGAATGTAGAGTGCAATAGAACATTTCTTGAGCAATTCTTATTCTGGAACAAGAGCATCTTATTCCTTCTTAGTTTAATATGCTTCAAAGTAGATTCTGCAATAAGACTGTCTCCAAACAGAATTCTTGAGGAAATGGTGTTTTTTCTTCTTCCTAAAATAGCAACAACAAAACCCCCTCAGTGCTTAGAGGAGCCCTGGAACTTATATCCTGCTAACTTCCTCCTTTGTGCTCTTCAGATGGAAACCTGTATTTTATACCCTCCTGGACAATTTTACCTCTTCACAAGAAGAGAAATCAGTTGTTTGTTGTGGCCCTTCTCATGTGAGGACAGTTTTCTCTCTGAATATTCCCTCTTCACTACTAATTACCATCATCTTTAGGCCCTGCAGCGCGGCTCCATTTCACAGCAAGATTTTCTTTGGAGGCGAGGTGGGGGTTTACGACATATTCTGCTGCTTAGCAGCCAGGAGCACATCTGTACTGACAGGGAGTGGCCCTAATTTATTTCTGTGGAGCTTATTTTTGCCTGTATATCATGCAGTGTAAATAAAAGAACAGATCCATCTCCACTGGTGAGAGGCAGAGCAGAGCATTTTTTCCTCATGTAGGGATGTGGTCATTTCTGTTTTTTCTTTAAAACAGGCAAACAAAAAAAAAACCCACAGGAAAAAAAGCTTTTTCCTTCTGGAGCCCAGTACAAGCAGCTATCCAACAAGTTCCTTCCAGCACCACTGGAAACCACTTGCAGATACACAACTTTCATCTCAGATTCAAGGGGAGAAAATTCAGATGCAGCCAGCATTTTCTTGGCCATGGGATCTTCCCAGAGGATTAGCTTTTTGTTTAATAAATCACACTTTTTTTTTTTTTTCTCTTTTCCTTTTTTTCTTTTCCCCACCAGTCTGGTCAGCCCATGAGTCACCCAGACGTAGTTCAGGTGTTGCATCCAGTCCTCGCTTTCACTCTCTGCCAAGACTGAAGTTACAGGCTTTGCTGTGCAAATGGACTTCTGTGTTTCATTTCAGTTTTGACTATTCTTTGACGCTGGTTAGCACGGCTCAGCCTCTACTACCAACTTGCATGTATCAAGGGGGAAATGGATACAAGTCTACTTTTGTCTCACATACTGTTGGTTTTCCTCATGCAGTACTTTTAAGTGTCTTTCTGAGGTGCAAACCCAGAGCAAGCAGAGAGCTCGCACTAGCTTCAGGGGAAAGGTAGCCATCTCTCGGGTACAGCAAGAAGCTGTGATGCCACTCTCGCCTTTCTCACGACCAGAAAGTAACCACAGGAAAGTGTAAAGTAGCTCTGTATTGAATTAACAGGTCTCTCTTGTTCTCTTTCTGGAATCTGATGGTTGTCCATTTTAGAGGTGCTGCTTTACTGGGTGACACCAGTATTGCATGGTGCCTGTGGACTTTGTGCCCTGCTTTTCTACAGGAGTCTTCTAGGTGACTTTGCCTGAGTGGAAACAGGCGAGCTGCCTTGCATCTCTTTACTTGATTTGAATGGAAGGACAGGAAAATTCTGTGAAAGTGAAGCTGTATAAACTGCAAACCTAGTAAAGTGGAAATCAATGAAGCAGCCAAAAGCCGCCATTACAGCTGGCTTAGTGTAAGTTTTCACATATCAAGAGTAACCAGAAAGTGATCGCTTCACTTGTCCCCACAGGGGAAACGAGCGGAAATAGTTGTGCAAGTTTCCTATGGGTGCAGGCTGTCAGCTGCCGTTGTTAGGATCTGCATAATGTATGTATGTGCCATCTTTGTATAGGAAAGGTGAAGCAGCAGCTCCAGCAGAGGTGAGCAGCAGGCGTTCAGTCAGAGGAGTAAACACCTCAACTCTTCAGCTGAATGGACTCAACTTCTGAGCTGTGCACAGAAAAATGCAATGCAAGCATATAACTCCCTGAGTTCCTCTCAGCTCGGATCCCCACTTTGTTTTGAATCCTGAATGTATATCTTCTTGATAGACTCAGAGTGTCAGGGAGCCACATCGTCCATGGGGGCACCTCCTTCCCCAAGTGCTCTTGCTCCTTTCCAGCAATAGGTGTTCTATGTTCATACTGGTTGTGGGTTGCACCAGAAGTCTGTCTAGCTAAGTAGCCCACTTGTGACAGTGGCCAATAGCAAGTGCCTAGAGATTATTAAAGGTCAAGGCAAATTAATAGAGATGATCCTCAATACACTCTTGCAACATTCTACAGCTGAAGCAAACTGCAAGGGACAGTTGTGAATGGCTGACCTTCCACAGTGCCCCCCTGGTCTCTATCACACAGCTTCGTGTGCCTGCCTGGTTCATACCTATTGCTCCTGGGTCTCTGCTTGACTGAGCAACACGTTTGCAGATGTTGGAAACCATTTTTAGAATGTGTTTAAAAATACATACTTTTAATTTCTTCCCTAGCATTATTTATGTAATGCCCTTTTTCTTTTTCACTGTGTATTAGATTTTCATATGTAAATGTATTCTCCATCTCCCTCCAGAGAAATCTACCTTTTGCCTTCTTGGTTTATAATATATTCTTTGCTTGGGCTGATCTATCCATCTTAAGACTTCTATAGTTCTTATTGCTACCATAGTTAATGCCATAAGACTTAAGAGCACAATGTAGCTGCTTGCTTGTGCTTACTGAACATGCAAAACAGCACTATATGACAAGCCCCCAAGGGAGGTGTTAGGTAAAACTAGTCCATCCCTCCATTCCCAGTGCCCACCTCTGTTAAACTAAGCACGCTGAAAACCCAAAGGTTCCTGGTCCCCAGAGAAAGGCACTGCTGCCAGATTGTGAAAAGGTAACTCTGGGCACAGGGAGTGGTGAGACAATTCAGGAAAAGACTTGAAAGGATACATGGCCTCATCTTTGGCTATTCCTTGTAATCCAGCAACCTTCAGTGGTTTTTCAAGTAGAACAAATTCTGCTTAGTCATAGAATCGTAGAATGGTTTGGGTTGGAAGGGACCTTAAAGATCATCGAGTTCCAACCCCCCTGCCATGGACAGGGACTCCTTCCACTAGACCAGGGTACTTAAAGTCCCATCGACCTGGCCTTGAACACTTCCAGAGATGGGGCATCCACAACTTCCCTGTGCCAGTGTCTCACCACTCTGAGTAAAGAATTTCTTCCTAATATCTAATCTAGATTTACCTTCTTTCAGTTTAAAACCATTACCCCTCATCCTATCGCTCCACTCCCTGATAAGAGTCCCTCCCCGTCTCTCCTGTAGGCCTCTTTAGGTATTGGAAGGCCACTAGAAGGTCTCCCTGGAGTTTTCTGTTCTTCAGGCTGAACAACCCCAACTCTCTCAGCCTGTCTTCATAGGAGAGATGCTCCAGCGCTCTGATCAGCTTCGTGGCCCTCTTCTGGACTCACTTCCTGGGTCCATAAAAGAGTTTCTTTTTCCTACTTATACCACTGGTGCAGACTACTTTGGAAACTTTACACTTCTGGTGCAGTCTCCTTGCTGGTCCTGGAAGGGTTTCTGGCCTCCACATGTCCAGTTGTCATGGAGGAGAAAAGAACAGTTATCTTCTAGGCTCTGGGGAGCTCTGCCTGGTCGTGGGTGGAGAAGCAATAACATAATAATCAGGATTCTTTTTTTCTCTTACAGATCTAAATAGAAAACTGGACAATGAAGTGATTTTCTGTTTCTGTTTTTTTTCCCCTCTCTGCTAGTGCTGTGTGAGCCATTGGTGTACAGCTGAAACTCCCCTTTAGGGCCATGGTGAAAAAACTGATGTTTTGTAAGTCGATAAGGATTGCAGGAAACAATGCAAGGATGTCTGAGTTAATTCTGCCAAGGTACATGCCTGCTTAACTCTGGTTCATGCATTCAGGATCTCTCTACTCTTGTGTCTATTTCCCTCCCTCCCCCCCCCCGCCTTTGCAATCAAGCCACTTTTCTAGGTGGCAGCCCTCTTGTCTTGCACCTCAGGGAAGGTGGGATCTCCTGCATGTTTCTGTTCAACTCTAAGGCTTAAATCTTAGCTGTATTTAACATTAGTTAATTCTGTAAAAATTGAGGGCCATAATCCAGCAAGTGTTTTTAGAGCTGTCTGGAGGACTTGCACTCATGGGAACGACAGACTTTGAATAATAATGACCAAACACATCATCTTCTGAAGCAACATCTTTAGAACGATTCTGATAAATCCCACGTAATTCATTAATAAAGCGAGATCATCTGATCCCTGCAGTGTTTCTCCAGGAACCCTTTTGTTTCTTCCCAGGAGGAAAAGAGAGGCATCATCTAGAGGGTATTGGTAGGCTCATTCTGATGCAAAGAGAACTCCGAGCTCCTTACAGCATATTAGGAAAATTAAAGAAAACAAAGCCAACCAACAAAGCCACCCACTCAGTCTGTGCTGTGCGCTGAATTTATGAACCCTTCCGGCAATCCTGCAACAGCTGTATACTTCTGCTGATAACGTCCTCTCTTTGACAGCCTGACATGTTCTTTCAAGTCAATTCCATAGGTCTTTGCTCTTGTGCCAGTTCTACTGGAGAACTGCATGACTGTCCTCTGGGCCTGGGGCAGATTAGCTCGTAGTTAAGCAAGCTCCATCAGCCGTTGGGTAATTAAGTGGCTGAGGTATGAGCTCATCACTGCAGAGGTCAGGAGGTAGTCTGCTCCCCTCGGTTCAATCTTGCACTTTTTACCAGACAAATCTAGCCTTTGCCTCATTCTACTCCCCTACATTGGTCTAATTTTTTGAAGCTGGTGAGGGTCTCAATGGCTGTAAGGAACAGGAGAGCCAAATACCATGAATAGTGGGAGAGATTAACCTGATGTACCACCTGGATGCACAGTGCATACCAAGTGCTGCTAGAGAGGGCGTACAAGTCCCATGCACTTAGAGCTGCAGTGGGATGAGGTAGATGGTGCCGTTAACACCGTACTACTACTCTGATCAAGTGTTCAAGCAGCCTGCTGCTGCCATGAAGCCCCAAGTTTGAAGCTATTGAGAATCTAGCTTTTTTCTTTCTTCTGTGTCTTTTTCTAAAGTCTGAGAAGACCCATGATTCAAATGAATGGCATCAAAATGAGTCCTGATGCCATAAATTGATGGTTCCAACAAATGAGAGAAAGGGTCAAACTGCTAGGTTCCTTAGGGTCTCCAGATGTTAAACTGCCAGAGCATCAGAGCAAATCTTAAGGCATGCTAGAAGACTGTTTTGTCAGCACAACATTACATAAATAAGATCTAGGCAGTCTTTTGTAATGACACAATTGTTGTGGTCTCATCTCATCATCTACTAAGGTCTGTTTAGTGATGGTATATTTTCGGGCTAAAGTATCTGGAGAATTTTCAAGTAGGAACTAGATGTGCTCCCACAAAATGCCTAATTGTCTCCTTTTTTGGTTGATAATTTTAATAGGTGAAATTAAAATACCACATTTTACCCTCCCCAGCTGATCCTGTGAAGTGCTGAGCACCACCTATGGTTTGTGGAACACTTTCAGTCCTCCTTGATTTTGTTTGGAAGAAAAGGTGACATCAGAGCTGAGAGTACTCACGCCTGCATTTCTGAAGTGATTACCAATTCTGGTTGTATCTGTTACTTGAAAGGTTTTCCATCTTGACCTCTACAGGGCTAGTTTTTAGAAAGTGCTTATCTTTGAGGCAGAGGGAGGAGGGAATGAACTGTCAGTGGCACAGATCTCCTCTAGTGGCAACTGGGTAAGAATAGAAAAGTTTCAGAATTTGCTCAACACCTAGCAAACCCTTTTTGTTGCCACTTGCCACATTTCCAAGTGCAGTCAGCACCACTGAGCTTCATGAGTTTGTTTGAAAAATCCATCTGCTGGTTTTGGCCCCAAAGATGCTAGCTTTGCTGCCCTGCAAATCTGGCCATTGCTATCTCAAGTTGAACATACTGAAATAGCAGACTCTGATAGCAACCTGCCAAAAATCAGCAGTGCTAGAGACCAAGATCAGGCATTCTGGCTCCTGGTCCCACATCCTAGTCACTGGGAATGCCAACTTTAATTATGTTTTACTGGCAACGTATATCAGTATCTTTTCAGTACTGAATCAGGATGTTGTGCTCTAGCCCAGCACCAGCAGTCACATATCCTCCAAAGCAGATGTGAATCTTTTTATGAGGAAAGAGCCACAGCTCATAAAAATACATAGGAAATCCCAAACACTCATCACTTACCAACTTTTTGCCCTGAATTGATTCTACTTCTAGACTGCTGATTTGTGGCTGACTCTATTCCAGTCATATCCACTTCTCTAATGTAGTCTCCCTGTGTGAAACACACCTGGAGCACCATGGTCTGGAACTCTTTGGGGTTTTGAGGCAATGTTTGCATGGTCTAAATGTAGACATTTTGCAAAAAGAGTGGTAGTGTATGTGAAAGGTAGATGTCGTAAGTGTACCTCCTTTGTGTGAAAACAAGGAATATCCATGGAAGGAAATACAGTTGGAGGGTGTTTTCCATCCTGGTCTGTCCGGTCTGTCCCATCCGTTCTTAATCAGCAGATACAATAAAATGGGCAAGAAGGTCTGCCTACTGGCATCATATGGTCCAGCTTATTACCCAGTAGTCCTAGAATGTTTTACTCTGGCAAGGTATTCCTGAATCTTTATTGACTTTGCTATCTTAATGTCATTTGGGGCTGTAATGGTAGAAATGTCTCCTGTATCCATACAGCAGAGTGAGAAGGATTTTAATAACTTTATTGTGTGTTCTGGAAAGCAGTTGAAATGTTTGGGTACCAGAATGGCCGGAGTCTTATTTAATTGTAGAGCTGTGATACAGTAACACAACTGCTACTCACTGCCCTCACAAACTGCGATGTGCTGATCTGTGTAGAGGCACCTGCCACACACTTGTCCTCCAGCAGAGACTTCATTACCCTCAGTTAGATCATTACATGCAAAAGGATATATCTGAGAAAGCTGGAGAGCTGGGATGGAGGTGAGGGGTTGGGATGCCCTGATTTATGTCAGACTGACAGAGCAGTCTTTCTCTCTTACACTGGCAGAACCCATATGGGGGGGCTCTTGACTGCCATTCCCATCTCTTGCTTCCTTCACATGGATTTGTTTCAGCTACATTGGATGCCAGATTAGTTATTTGTGGGACCCTATGCTAACTGGAAGAGGGAGGGGAGAGGTCAGGAATAATAATTTTTTAAACCTTCTTTAAATCAATTACTGTCTGTGCTTACCATGCATGTTAAAACGCGAGTTAAAATCCGTAGTGCCTTGCTCTGCCATTTTAAGTATTTGTTGCTAGTCATTATCAATTCCTTTGCACGCAGCCCCTACAGCAGAAGCATGGTTTTCTCTGGAGCTGACATTAGCACTGTTTCACTGGGCTGGCAAAATGCAGTGAGCTAGTGCGTTCCCTGGGAGACTGGCTGTTTTCCATTTATTTCAGTGCTCTGGAAGCAGGCCTAGATGTAATGCCCTAACATATCTTAAAACAGGGAAATTACTAATTCAAGTCAGTGAGCATATTTTCATTTTAAAAGAGTAACAAATTAAATAAACTCCCCGCATTTTGCATTTGAGACCTCAGTGTTTCATCTGCTGTAATCTAATTCACCCATTCATTTCCTGCACATTCATTTTATCCCATTATTTGAGATTTCCTTTGCTTTTAATCCTGTGTTTTGAAGAGACATAGAGTTACAACAGAGAATAGATGAGAGAGTAAACAGTAAATAAAAGAACAAATATGCCATAATATAGCTTGATGTGGTCCTAATCAATCTGCTTATCACAGCTGAATCCTTAAAGTTAGGAGTGCAACTTTTCTGTCTCAAGTTGATTAAGAATTCTTTAAAATTAGAGGAAGTGGGGCTATGTGTACAATCTACCAGGGGCTTAAATATTACCTGTTGGGTTTTTTTTAACAATAACAAGGATGTTTGCATATTAGAAAAAAAAAAAAAAATATATATTGGAATGGCCACAGAGGTCTAAAGACTTTTTGGGGTGCTTTTAACCAACCACACTCAAGCAATGGGATCTTACCCAGCACTGAAATATTTACTTGTCTAGTTGGGGACAAATTGCTCTGCAATCAAAAGGCTTGGTATTCTGGGAGAATCAATCAACCCTTCTCATTCTCCTAAACTTTAGATGAACTGTAACCAGGAATGCCTCTGGTTCACCTACCGCATCCTTCCTAATGCTGTCACACCTGCCTTGGTTGGCTCCTGTGTGTTTTGTGGTGGGTAATTTTGTGGCTTAGCTGTTACCTCTCTTGAGAGCTTCCTGTCCATGGGAACCACTGGGAAAAATTGTTAAATCCTCTGCATTTTCTAAGAACTTGATTGTTTTTCATCACGTGGCACCCACAGGCCTGTCCTGGGGGAAGTTTAGATGAAATTTGAGCATCAGCATAGAGGAAACGGGAGGAGCAGAGGCTGAGCTGAAAAGTAGGATCTGAGGAATACTCACAAAGGTTTTGTGCATGGTACTGCAGCCCTCACTGAGTGCAAGCAATTCCCTCGCACTTTTGATTGTACTGAGGACGGCCAGAGAGGGAGTTAATGAAAACCAGCCAGTGTTCTGGATCTTCCCACTCTCACTTAATTGCAGTTAACTACTCAGAGGGGCATATGCATGCAGATATCCATCAGGTTTGGCAACTGGAAACTGTTGATTGATATACTTCAGGCAACAAATTTTCCTTCATCTTATGCTGTAACCGGGTGCCTGTTTTAGTTTTGCTTTGCCCCTTCCTTACCCATATTATTTTTATAGTTTTGATGAAATAAACTTTGTTTTTGCCGTGGATTCCAAAGGGACCTTTGGAAAGATAAGGAAAGATGAGATCTATCAATCAATAAATCATTGCAAATCTATAAATTCTTTCTGCATTGATGTTAGAATCAATCACCCCAATAAACATATTTCTAAAATGCGTAAAAAAAAAAAAAAAAAAGTGGTTGAGAGAGTTTGGAGAAGAGGAGGATGAGGGGAGACCTCATTGCCCTCTACAACTACCTGAAAGGAGGTTGTAGAGAGGTGGGTGTTGGCCTCTTCTCCCAAGGGAATAATGGCAGGACCAGAGGAAATGGTCTGAAGTTGCGGCAGGGGAGGATTAGATTAGATATTAGGAAGACTTACTTTACTGAGAGAGTGGTCAGGCACTGGAACAGGGGGGTGGTGGAGTCACCATCCCTGGAGATATTTAAGAAACGTGTAGACATGGCACTTCAGGGCATGCTCTAGTGCCCGAGATTGTTGGTTTGTGTCTGTTTGGGGGTGGGTGTGGTGTGTGGTTGTGGGTGTTTGTTTTGGTTTGGTTTTGGTGTTTGGTGTTGTGGTGTTGGTTTTTTTTTTTTTTTTTTTGTTGGTTGAACTCAATGATCTCAAAGGTCCCATCCAACCAAGAAGATTCTGTGATTCTGTGAGTTTGGCAGTTTGTTTTTACACAGTTTGTTTTAAGAGGAGGAGCAGCACTGTAAGAGGGAGCAGAGTCAGCATCTGCAATGGTCTTGTGCTTATGGATCAGTCTATGCAACGATCTTTTGTAGGGATAATTTCAGTGACAGCATGATGTTAGATCGTGTCAATAACCCTGCTGTGAGTCAGCTCTGCTCGTTTATCACCATTCATATGCTTTGGAGTTTTTTTCTTGCTGTTGTGTTGAATATTGGAAACACTGCAGGCTAAGACATTATTGGATCATTTCTGTCTATTGGCCTGCACTGGGGGCTGCTCTGAAGGCACGGATAAGCATTCTGTAGAGACCACGCTGGCACAACGTTGCTATGACCTGAGTCAGGTTCAGGAGGAGTGTGACACCTTTCCCACCGTGCTGGGATGAAGAAGAGTGTCCCTCTGTCTTTTGCATGTTTTGTTTCGTTGTTTTGGGTGTGTTTTTTTTCTGCAACCCTCCAAGAAAGGGCAAAGGCTGAACAAATAAGAGCCCCTTTGCCAAAAGAGAGTTCCTTCACAGGCAAATGATGGCACAGCAGTGTCTTGCTGTTGTTTACTGCTTGTGCTGTACTTCTGTGGAGACAGAATATTGTAGTTCCTTGGCCCTATCATCTGACTATTTTTCTTCACCATGACATCAAAAAAACTTCTACAAAAAGCCCAACCCCACATTTTTGCTTTCCTGTTCTCCACAAAAGCGTTAAGTACAGTGTCTTTCATACTGGCTTCAATCTCCTTTAACAGAACGTTTCAATAATTTTATATAAGCATAAGCATTCAGGACTCCCTTGTATTTGTTTTCCAGTGAATGCATCCTATTGTTATTAGAGGTTAATTGCTACGTTCTCTTTAACCTGCAGGCTATGGTGAGCTTGACTGCAGGATACCAGCAGCTATTCAGTGTTAGGAAATGGGTCTGAAAATATAAATCACTTCTTTCTTGGCAGATACTAGACACAGTCCAGGATACGTTTGCATTAGCAGTTGCCATAATGCATTAGGATCTATGGTGATTAGATTTTCAGTAATAGGAGCAGGGCAAATGTATTATATAGTTACACAATTAAACATATTTTCAGACTGAGAGTGAAAGGATGTGGTAATGGAGAAAGAGGGGATAAGACAGGCCTTTCTTTGGAAGGAGCAAATGTGGAGAGGTCATATCAGAGATGGGAGGAAGTTTAAATAGAGTTTAAGGTGGTTGACTGAGGAAATAACCAGACAGAACAGTGGGAATCATGTGAGCAGAGAAGGTTGCTTTGACACATTATGGGAACGATCAACTTGTTTATGAAGTACCAGTAGATAATTTGAGCTGGATTAAGGTGGGCAGAAAGATGCCACAGGATCTGGTGTTTGAGTAGGTGAGAGGTGCTGGGCTTCAGAAGGCAGGCGAAATTTGAGAATGTGTATTTAGCCTTGAGAAAGAATAATGACAGAGAAGTGACTAGTTGAGATTTGGTCCCAATTTAGCTCAGTTTCAGTGAAGTCATGTTTAACAAGAAAGACTGGTAAAAAACTAAAATTTTTGAAGCCATTGTGACTGCGTATCTAAAGACTCACAGTTGTCAGCATTGTTTTCCTTTTTCCTTGTTTTCAATTCTTTCCTTTCCCTCACAACTATGAAAAGCTCCTTGATGTTAATGTAAAGACTTTGGTTGATTTTTAGTGGACTATGGATAAGCCTCTTCTTATGTCATGGCTGAATGCTGATTTCTGAGCTGTTCCAGTTCCAGGCAGCATTTATAATTGCATGTTGTTATTTGAAAAATAATAATTTTAATTACTTTCCAGAAAGGGTGATACAAAAATAATCTATATTGTTTTCCTTCTTTTAATTGGAGAACTTTCTCACACTGTAATGTGCCTGAGTAGTCCCATTCCATCATGTTCTCCATTTTATTTTCAAGTCACTCAAAGAGCTAATACTTAGTTATTGGGCTATTTTCCTTGATCTCCAGCCACACAGATTTGTTTTTAAGTAGTGCTTGTCTTATTTTTCATAGCTGATATGACTGATTCAGATTGGATTATTTCATTTGACCCAAACTGGTGCTGCGGTTTGAAGATCCAACCAATCTGTGGGCAGCCCTTTTTTTCTTTAATAGCAGACTAATTGGCAGACCAATTAATCTGCTCATCTGTGAAGAGAAAATTTATAGCAATAAGTAGTTCTATTTCCAGAAGTCATTCTCTAAAGCAACATTACAGTGGCCTTGTTTACTTCATGCCCTGCAACACGATCCAGTGCTTCAACAGTAGCACAGGTCAATTAGTGGACAAATTAAGCAATTATTAGCTACTAACAAGGGTGACTGGCATCATTACCCTTCCTGTTTACCAGCAAACTGTTATTTTAATACAAAGATCAACAAATAAATTAGGGCATCTGTTGTATTGCCATGTCTGCCTTGAAGTAAATGATATTAAATGGGCTTTGGTTGCTGCCAAATTCTTAACCTCGGCCTAATGAGATACACTGATATGTCTCTTGCTGATTATAGAAGCTGTAAAATTTAGTTTGTATTGATTTATTAACAGGAGGACCAAGTTCTCTACGATGGCATTTTTTGAATAGTCTGATATCTGTCTTTTTACTTTAAATGTTATTGATCCAGAGACTATTGGGTTCTTCTGAAAGACAAAGCCATTTACTAATTGTATTGATTATTTGGATGCTTACAATAATTTTATGATGAGGTTTGTACCAGTATGCTTTCACCTGATGCTTCTGTTATGTTCCTTGGACCTGCCTTTACTTCCAGGTTAGACTTCTGTGAGACAGTTATTTTTAACTCTTGCTTTGTATTTTTATCATGGGGTAAGACTTCTTCAGATTTAATTAACTGTCACCTAAATAAGAAAATACAGTAAATCTCTTTAGATAGGGTGAATTTGGCTGCAGTACCCCCTAATAAATTGTGGTAACATTGGGAAATGCTGGCTCTCATTTGCCACCAAGCTGCCTGGGTGCCCAAGGTCAGTCTCTTCCCTTGAGTCTGGTGTGGCTGGTGCAACAGTGAATCACGCAGAGCAGAGGCTCACCCATTGGTACACCCATTGGCTGTTTGTACACAGCCATCCCCGTCATAGCACGTTCTTGGTTAGGGATTAATAACTCCCTGCGTGAAGCTGAAAGCTGTAGCTTCTAGTTGCCAAGATGCCTTTGCCAAGCCCTATGAGTGAGTCTACGTCAATAACAGGAGCAAAATGAGCAGAACCTGGATGAGCCTCTTCTCTGGCACATGCTTGGCGCACTGCAACATCTCATGACAAACCTGTTCCACCAAGGTCTTTGGTGAAGCGATGATTGTGTGCACAATGTGATATTTATGCCACTTTTATTGTGGCTGCTTTGAAAGATCATACTTGACCTAGGACAAAGTATGTTCTGGACATACTGCTTTCTAAATTGTTAACTCTTCCAAGTATTTTAAAAAACACAAACTGATGTGATGTTTTGAGTCTAGTTGCAAGCTCTTTAAAACTGAAACTAGCATAGTGTCTTGAGAAGCCATAGACTAAGTGTGGGTTTGTATCCCTTTAAGTAGTTTTGAGCCCTCCAGGTGTGTGTACTGTGCATTATGTTTTAGACAATGCCAGAAAACAGTTAGAGCAGCAGTTTAACATAGCTAAGCCTTTCATGTTTGCATACAGTTAGGAAACCTGGTTATTCAGGATCCAACTGTGTCCCTGTCGTTTCTTCGTGTTCTTGCTGTTGTATAATGAACAAAAGACACACCACCAGCCAAAAAGCAGATCGATGTTCAGTTTCCTTCATTGGAAGGAGGTAATTGCAGAAACATTTCCTGAGCAATATAATTATGTATATGCTAATTTGCCTCAGAAATTCAGGTTCAGTCTCTTCTCAAGAGAAAGACTTGGTTACAGAAAGGGAATTTCTCTTCTTCAGGATTAGTCACTAATAGATGAAAAAAATTGCTGATGTTTAGAGTCAATTATACCTTGATCATCTTAGACATTTCAGAAGCCTCATTTTTCCCTCTGTGCCTCAGCAAATTAGAATTAATTCCAACAGCAGCATAGGTTCAGATTTGTTATTATTTGAAATACAAAATGGGCCTTAGGAAATAGGGTAAATGAAGGAGTTGTACAGTGTGAGATTTTGGTCCCATCTTTAATGGTTTTTTCAGTCAAGGTATAAAAAAGTGTGTTTAACCTGGTATGTACCTGGGGTTTAGGTTCTTTGTTTTTAAAGATTTTGATTGGATCACAAAAAATCAGGTCTAAAGTCATTTTTTTTGAAGTCAGCTAGTTAGCCCATGCCATCTCTTCTATGCTGAATTGTTGCTTGTTATATTTATTCCCTAGGGCTTTGCCCTGTCCAGCATTAAACGTTTCTGACGACGGGATTCCGCTCTTCCCCTGGAGAGACAATTCCACAGTCTAATAGAGCTCGCCATTAGTGAAATTTTACTGATGATCAGCCTTAATTTTTCTCTGCTTAATTTTATCCTGTTACTAGAGTGAAGTGATTGATTTATTCTGGGGAAATTCAGTAAATGGTTCCTGCTTCACAGGATGGACCTTACAATAAATAGTAAATTGTCATGACCTATCTGTGGGTGTCCTGAGATTACACAGGAACTCAATTTATCTCGACATTCATTCCCTGGAAGCTATTTCTGTCAGTACCAACTCAGTGGAGGAATAAGCTATGAATTTAACTGCCAGACTGCCTGCCTCCTGCCCCAGCACCAGCCTTGGAGCAAGGAGATGTTTAGTCGCTCCCTGAGCACAGGGCCCAGAGGCAGGAGCTCCTGCAGGGTCTTGTGCTGTGCCTGAAGGAAGGGCATTTAGGATCTGGTTCCCCTGTCCCTTGCCTTGGTTCTACATTGAAGGAGCTTCGCTGATGAGGTTGAGTTACTCCTGGTTTTTATGGGTTTAAAGTAGTTGAAGAATCTGACCTTATAAATTCCAGTCTATCAATCCCACAGTTTCCCTGTGGCTGATACAGAGTTTGTGTAACTCTCCCAGTTTTAGAGAGGCATTTTGGTTCAACATGTGGTTCAACAAGGCCAAGTGCTGAGTCCTGCACTTGGGTCACAACAACCTCATGCAGCGCTACAGGCTTGGGGAAGAGTGGCTGAAAAGCTGCTGCCTGGTGGAAAAGAATCTGGGGATGTTGGTCAATGTCCAGCTGAATATGGGTCAGCATTGTGGCCAAGATGGCCAACAGCATCCTGGCTTGTATCAGAAATAGTGTGGCCAGCAGGACCAGGGAAGTGATCGTCCCCTTGTACTCAGCACTGGTGAGGCCACACCTTGAATACTGTGTTCAGTTTTGGGCCCCTCACTACAAGAAGGACATTGAGGTGCTGGAGCATGTCCAGAGAAGGGCAACAAAGGTGGTGAGGGGTCTGGAGAACAAGTCTGATGAGGAATGGCTGAGGGAACTGGGGCTATTTAGCCTGGAGAAGAGGAGGCTGAGGGAAGACCTTATACCCTCTACAACTACCTGAAAGGAGGGTATAGCAATGTGGGTATCGGTCTCTTCTCCCAAGTAACATGTGTTAGGACAAGAGGAAATGGCCTCAAGTTATGCCAGAGTAGGTTTAGATTGGATATTAGGAAAGTGGTGGAGTCATCATTCCTGGAGGTATTTAAAAGACAGGTAGACAAGGTGCTTAAGGACATAGTTTAGTGGTGGGTTTGACAGTGTTAGGTTTTAGTTGGACACGATGATCTTAAAGGTCCCTTCCAACCTAGATGATTCTATGATTCTATGATTTTATATCTGTTTATACATGCAGATGATCTGAACTCTGTGTTCGTAAGTCAAAGGTGGGTCTGGTAATATGCTTAAACAATTTTGAGGTGCCTCAGCTCAACAAATTGCCACTTATGAGCTGAGCTGCAGTATGTGCCCATCTATGTATGCTGGGTAGGTAAGTTGCTAGGCTTCAACTAGTAGGTTTACTTCATTTCACCACTTAGGAGGAGAAATGCTTTGTAATTGTGGCTCAGCTGATGAACAGTAACTTCTCCCTCTGTGGAAACTTGACTGTGTCTGATAATGTAACCATATTGTACTTGCATTTTGAGGATGGACTAAGGTATTTATCCTTAAATCTCTTATTTCTGGAGGTTTTAGAAGATGGCAGGTGCCACATGATTGCAAGTGGTTTGTTCTGTTGGAAGTGGGAGCAGTTACAGGAACCAAGAGGAATGATGATTCTAATCTTCTATATGTGAAATTTCGGATAGATATCTGGAAATCACTGATGTCATAAACCCTGGTATTCAAACTGTTTTCTCATTTTTTTCTCAGGTATAATTGATTTTCTTGTGAGCCAGCATCCTATTGCAAAAGTACTGAGAGATCATCTGGTCTTCAAGATTGCACCCATGCTCAACCCTGATGGAGTATACCTAGGAAATTACAGGTATGGTGTGGAGTGTGAATCTGTGTATTGTTATATTTACCTTATACACCCTGCACTGTTTTGTCACTGAATCTTATCTGGCTTGTTTCAATCAATTCCTCTTAAACTGGGGGTTCTCATGTGGCCATATGCTTCCTGAAGTTCCTGTCAAGGCAGGGGGCTCAGTGGCAAATTTTCTTGCTTCAGGAGGTAGAGAGCAACAGGGTACCTTCTCTGCAAGCCTTCTCTAGATGTGGGAGTTAAAGTCAGCTTAGAGTTAGACCTTAGCTGTGTTTTATAAATGCATTCATTATGCTGCTCATCAGCCTCTATGTAAATGTGTCAGTCAATCACAGTTCCCTTCAACTACCCAGATCATCCATTAAAGTCACAGATTTCAGTCTATTATTATACTGTAATAGATAGGCATACATGGAACAGAATAATCATTCCACCCTATGCTAATTTTGTTTCATTTTAGTATTTGAATTACTACTTTACCACCTCCTCTGTTGAGAGCGTATTCAGATAATCTTTTGTTTTCCCTAAAATTGTTTGCTCTTAATGCATTTATTTACAAAATAAATGTGCTGCTGGAGGTGATAATGAAAAGCAGTTGATTAGTTGATGATTTGTTTGTGGGGGCAATTACATGTACCACATAGTTCTCTGGAGAAGCCCCTGAGAAATGTAATATACTGTATCTGGTTTTGCTTACAGCGCAAGACTAAATAACACAATACACTCTGTAGCCAGGCTACCTTGAGCTTTGATCTAATGAGGTATCGCATTGCTAAGCAGAATTAAGGCTGGGTTATTGTGTGGATGAGGAGACCACTGAGGAAGAAACTAGAAGTTGCAGAAAACGGTGCTGCTGGCTTTTCTTTGTTTCGATGTGTTCTTCTTAGCCCTCCTGTGCTTTGCTGCTTACTAAACTGGAATAGCGGGGAATTGCGTGGGTGATTTCAACAGTGCCTATATACATATACATATAAGTGAAACTTCTGAGGACACAGTCTCCTTCCAGCTACACTGATACTCCCTCAACTCCTGGCAAATTCGAAGCCAGAGAGCGATATTGCAGTAGTGGCATCTGACAGCATTAGGAATTTATCATAAAGGTTATGTCACCTAACTGGAATAAAGCCCTAAAATGGCACTAGAATCTGATACTACTCTGCTTTACTCTGCTCCAGGTGCCCTGCATGCAGGCAAATCTAGCTGCAGTTAAGTGGCTTTCTTTTTCCCCAGAAAATTCACTTGCCCTGTAGGTTTTTCTCCTGCACTATTAGTTATAATTTTTGAGACATGCAGCTTTACAGACATGCATATGGCTCACAACTTGAAAAGCCTTTTGGGAACCCGGGTATTATAAAAGGGCATGTGAATTCATTTGGAATTGCTGAGCCTGATGGTATACTATTGTTTTTGCTTTTCATGATACGCAGAATTTTCGAGCCTCCTGAACTAAAGACTCTTTTAATGAGGTAGTTGGAAAAACACTTGATTTTCTTGCAATTCGTCACTTTATTTACAAATGGCCTAATGTAACTAATAACTTCAAAATGAGGGTAATAAGCAAAATGCTACCTGTTACCTTGAGAAGAATATTAAAAAGCCTAGCAATGTGCTGGTGGTGTAGTTAAGTAGTGCTGAGTGAATAATTTACAGCAAACACTTTATTTCCTGCTCATACAAAATCCACAAGCACATCACAATTTATTTGCTTGAATTTACTGGATGAATTTTTAAAAAAAGATCTCTAAGGATCAATTGCTAGTGTTTGAAAATTTAACTCTGAGGTTTCTCTGTGATTGGCTAGATAAGTCTGTTTCATCTCTTTTGGTCTTTGTTCAGATTAGCACATAAATAGGACTTTCAGAAGTCTTCCACGTAGCGTGGTATAAAACAGATCTATTGGCTGGGGACAATCCCCCTGCTTTTGCAAACAAGGTCTGTGGTGGCATATGCAGCCAGAGCAGTTTTAGGCATTTGAACTTCTACTTCCTATTATCTCCCTCTTTCTCAAAGCAGCAGCCAGTGACTATTTCTTTGGTTCATTGAAGGTTCACATTCAGAGCTATGCAAGCTAAGATAATGAAATGGGTAATTAAACCTCATGCTTGAGTTTGTAAATTGATCTCCTGCCAGTGTGAGAGATTTTTTTTTTTTTTTTTTTTTAACCCACCAGTACACAGCTTTATGCAGTTGGCAAAGTATACTGTCAGATGCACTTCACTGTCCTCTGAAATCCCAGGCGCGGTGGGCACCGTTAAAAGCCTGAGTATGTCAGCAGTTTTCCTGGAAGGGGTGGGATATACTAGTTCTCCTGTGATCAAAGCAGGAACTAACCACTCATTTACCCAGGATGATACGGTAACAGTCGGCTGATGGGACTTTCTTCGTTGTCATTTTTGAGGTTGCAGAACTTTCACTGAGGGTTTGGGTCCTGTGCTTTTCTCCAAAATCCTTGTTCCTTTGTTCTAGTGCTTGTGAACTGAGGTTTAGGAGTTTAAGCCAAAACTGCAACAATAATGCCAAGAATTGTCTATTATCTATAAACTGTTGCTCACTCTCGAGAGAACAGACCAAATGGGTTGTGACTCTAAAGGGACTTTCTTGTGGTGAAATGTTCATAACCAGCAACAAGTGAGTTTAATATCACAGCTATAAAGCACAAGTGCTCGCGGCACAGACACATCTGTGAGGAAGGTTGTTTATATGTTGCGTGTACATTCAGGCGGCTCTAAAAGAAATGATCATGGAAAGGAACATCAATGCCCAGTCTATCAGGATGCAAGGAAACAGGGTGCTAAAATCTAGTGATTTGTTCAAGTGTATGCAAGAGTTTAAGAAGTGTATTTGTAGACCCACATGGTTAGGCATGAAAAGACAAGGTGCCTTATGTGACTTAAAGGGGTGGTTAGGCATCTTCTCTAATTTAGAATGTTTGGGAGGTCTATACACCATTTTAAAAAGTGTTTTTTAAAACTAAGTGGCCAGCGGCTGAATATGAGCCAGCAGTGTGCCCAGGTGGCCAAGAAAGCCGATGGCAACCTGGCTTGTATTAGAAATAGTGTGAACAGCAGAAGTAGGGAGGTGATTGTGCCCCTGTACTCAGCACTGGTGAGGCCACACCTGGAGTATTGTGTCCAGTTTTGGGCACCTCAATACAAGAGAGGTATCAAGGTGCTGGAGTGGGTACAGAGGAGGGCAACGAAGCTGGTGAAGGGCCTGGAGCATAAGTCGTATGAAGAGCGGTTGAAGGAGCTGGGACTGTCTAGTTTGAGGAAGAGGAGACTGTGGGGTGACCTCATCACTCTCTATAACTACTTGAAAGGACATTGTAGAGAGGTTGGTGCTGGTCTCTTCTCACAAGCAAATAACGATAGAACAAGAGGGAATGGCTTCAAGTTGCAACAGGGTAGGTTTAGACTAGACATTAGGAAGAAGTTCTTCACAGTAAGAGTGACCAGACACTGGAACGGGCTGCCCAGGGAGGTGGTTGAGTCACCATCCTTGGATGAGTTTAAGAGTCATTTAGATGTGGTGTTGGGGGATATGGTGTAGGGAAAAACTTTGTAGAGTAAGGTAGATGGTTGGACTTGATGATCCCAAGGGTCTTTTCCAACTTGAATGATTCTATGATTCTATGAAAAGTTGCAATTTGGTTGTAATCTTAAAGTATAAATATTTTAATAGAATCGTACTAGTTCACTTTCTATCACTTAATAGCTATTACTTATGTACATAAACCAATAGAGTTGGTGAAATTACCTCTACTAGACTTTATTTCCAGTGGAATTTCTTACTAACTGTTTAGAAATCAGAGCATTTAAATTTTGCTTTCACTTGTTTCTTTCTGAAAAGAGCTGAGAAACGAAACATCGCAGGCAAACCACACTACAATAGATCAGTTGGCTGGGTACAAGTGTTGGCAGGGTTAGGTGCAGACAAGTGGAGCCCTCAGACTGCAAATTCACCTACAAGCCAAAGCACTGAATGGCTAGTTGGGATTGCTCCTGCTTGCAGTGCTAGCTGTTGTTTACTGGTTTGCTAGCATACCCTTCTGTGAAGATGACTTCTACACTACACTCTTTCTTCAGTGAAAAAAAACCCCTCCATAGTCCTTTTCTTGCCACATGAGTATACTCAGCTTTTGCTAACATACAGGATAATGATAGGTACCTGCTGTTTACTGTGATCAGGGATGCAGGGTCTCTCCCAAAACAGGCAGACAGGCTTCATCCCTTTCTTTGAAGTCTTTAAAATCTGGTATTACTGTACTTCTAAGTGTAACTGGCTTTGCAGTTATGGTGTGTAGAAAATGTTATGCCACATGGGCTTGTTAATTAAATTGCCCAGGAAGATGCCGTTGGTTGACCTCGCTAAAATGGTGAGTGTTCAGCATAATTTGCCCTCTGTTCTGTAACTCATCCTCAGCTCTTTCACCTGAATTGAAAGACCTGTTTTGCTGGGTATGATGCATGACTTGATCTTTAGCGTTGTGAAAGAACATAGCAAAAAATAAAAATATTTGTGACTTTATCTGTAGCACTAATCTCACCCTCTCTGATGGATTAAACTGTGAAACAGTTTTGAGAAATAAAGGAAAACTTGTGCTAGGAAAAGAGATTTCTTGACTTTTCTCTTTCTGGTTGCAGTGTAACATTATCATCTTCTGAACCTATTACCATCCCCAGGGAGGTGGGGTTAGACTAAGGGAAAAAAAAAAAAGTGTTCTTGATTTAAAAGTCGTGCATCCCCAGGCTTGGCCTGAACTTTCTTTTATCGAGAGCTTGTTCTTATGCTGGCATTCTGCAGCTGAATGCTGAAATGTGTCCCTGCAGGCGAGATGACTGTACCACACCATCTTAGATTAGTTCCAATTTGTCAGCCTCACCTTCCGGAGATGAAACCCTATACTGGCACCGGAAGGGATGTGTTTCTTAGTCTGGGCAGCTTCTCACTGAGGTATCCCAGAAATGCCATGACAAGGCAGTTGAAATATCCTAACCATTCTCTAAAGGCTTTGTTGCATGACCCAGTAAGGCTTCCTGTTCCTTGCCGTTTCTGTGTTGCCCTCAGTTGGTTAGCTGTGACACGATAGGCCTTCAGTAAATTAAGGCCATGAATTAGCTGAAATGTTCTGAACTGTCAGCACTACAATATCCCTCTAGCTTGATTGTAGGGACTGCAAGAATTTCTGTGAATGGGGAGAAGAGGGCACACATTGATTCTATCCTTTCCTGTTTCACTGTCAGGTACAATGTTTTTGAAGTCAACGCAATCTTTACTGCTTGCTTGTGTGAGGGGTTAACAAAGCAATTTGTTGGAAGGAAAGGAGGCTAGTCCTACCCAGACTGGAAAGCCAAATTCACCATAAAAGGTGTCAGAGTCCATACGGCAATGAAAGCTGTGCTGGGATGAAATGTTTTGGACAAATGGTATATTTTTGGCCCACATACGTAGTTTTGTAAGGACTGAAATGGTTCATGGAAGTGACTTGAATTTGGCAAATTGTTTCAAGTGAAAAAAGGGAGCTGGGAAGCATTGAGAAACATTTTAAAAGATTCATATCAGCATTTTATAATGGGCAATCTTTTCTTGTTTTTGTTTGTTAATAGCATGATTTGTTAAAAAAATGGCCTTTTTTAAAGATCCCTTTTGAAGAGTCTGAAATACAAACAGAAAACTAGGCTTTGGACTAGACAAAATATTTCATATTTTTCCTGAATAGTTTTTTGTGGACTTCATTTCTGTGACTTTAGAAATAGTCAAAAGTTCAACATTTGTGTTCACATGTAATTTATGAGGGGTGTTTTGACAGTAAAAGCACATGTGGACTTTATCCAAATTATTTTAGCTCTAAATCAGAGCTATATGTTGTAGCACTGAGGAGTGCTGATTTTGGTCTTTGATAATATCACTTTGGGGGATATACCTATAGCTGCACACATACATGTGTATATATATGTTCACAATGACTGAATATGTTACGTGGTTCTTAATATCACTTCTCCAGTTATGAGACATGGCTACTTGTGTGCATACTGTCATTTCCATAATATCTCTTGATTATTTTTCACCTATTTTTTCTGGTGGGGAAGGTTTTTTTTCTTAGCTTCATTTAATGTATGTGAAATTCGTGCATTGCCTTGAATTGAAAAACAGAGTATCCATCTCAGATGACAAGATGAAGCTCTAGATGGAGTTTATTTTTCCTAATTAGGCGTTTGTCATTGTGTATTCTATATAACAACGTATAAGTAAACAATCATGGACCTTTTGAATAAATTTATTGGTTTTATTTATGTTACTGGGCATAAAAAATCTATAATTAGCAGGTACAGCCGCCATATAACTGGCATTTAATGACAATTACTTTTTGTTACCATAGAAATGAGTCCAAAGTAGTTACCTATAATTTCTCATTCCCAAACCTCACACATGTTGTATTGCGGTATTACCATAGTAATTGCCTATTAGTCATCATAAAATAAGCAGTTACCCAGAAGATATCAGGATAGTGTGAAATTTCTCATCTTCTTCAAAACTTGCAGCACATGCCGCTTCTCGTCTTCCTTTAGTCGGATTTTTGCCTGAATGACAAGAATGTCTGTTGTACATTAACCCAAGGGAAGAAGGGATGTGATTGAGAGAGAATTGTACTCTAAAAATACACCACCAAGTCAGGAAAAGTATCTCCCATCCCCTGAAAATATAGAACTATTTCCTATTATTGAAAAACAGGGATTTTTCAATCCCATGAAATTGAGGTTTGTTCCTTGCTGTGAATTTCCTATTTATTCTTTTTCCAATTCAGTTGTGACCAAAGCAGAGGCTATACGTCTTAGGGGGTCTGTGAGGACAGCTGTGCTGTGTCAGACCTCACAAGCCCAGTAACTGCTAATGCAGTAGTCGACAGTGTCACTCTCCTTGTAAGAGCAGGAGATGCCCCCACCCGCCCAAGTACTTTCCCAGCTACCAGAGATTTTTGTTTTGGATATTTCCTGAACTCATGCGATTTCTGCCTGCTTAGTAGTGTGCCATGGATTTGTCTTCCTAGCACTTGTCCAGTTTGCCCTCAGATGGTAAGTATTAGCTCTCTCAATCTCCTCTGGCCTGAGGCTGTTCAGCTCTTGCCCCAGTGCAGGAAGCATCAACGACTTCAGCCTTCTGTGAGCTTCATGAACGTCCTGATTTGACGTAATGGACATGGACTTCTCAGTGGCCGCTCTTTCCCCTTTTTTTCTTCTTAATTTAGATTGCATGTTATTGAGGCCAGTCTCTCGCTGTGCCTGCCTAGATCACATTTAGTATCAGCTGGGGGTTGGTGACTCTTGTGGGGGTAAATAATGTTCCCTTTCATAGCCGGGACTACGGGAGAGCCAGGCCATGGGTTCTGAGCATGTTACTGACTGCCTGGTAGAGTCGTGGCAACTGAGCTCTTCTCCTCCCTTTCCAATTTCAAAATTGGAAATTCAAGGTGGCTTTCCAATGCTTCAGTGTCTTTTGACAGCCTGTTGGATTAAAAACACAGCTGTGGCCAGGACCAACCACCCTAATAATGGGGGATAAAAGCAAACAGAGAGCTGCCACAGTGAGGGACACTTCCCTGGCAGCCTGTTCCAATACTTGATAACCCTTTCGGTGAAGAAATTTTTCCCAATATCCAATCTAAACCTACCCTGGCACAACTTGAGGCCATTTCCTCTTGTCCTAACGCATGTTACTTGGGAGAAGAGACCCCACATTGCTACACCCTCCTTTCCGGTAGTTGTAGAGAGCAGTAAGGTCTCCCCTCAGCCTCCTCTTCTCCAGGCTAAATAGCCCCAGTTCCCTCAGCCATTCCTCATCAGACTTGTTCTCCAGACCCCTCACCACCTTTGTTGCCCTTCTCTGGACATGCTCCAGCACCTCAATGTCTTTCTTGTGTTCAGTTTTGGTCTCCTCACTACAGTATTCGAGGTGTGACCTCACCAGTGCTGAGTACAGGGGGACAATCACTTCCCTGGTCCTGCTGGCCACACTATTTCTGATACAAGCCAGGATGCCGTGTGCCAGGTTGGGGCCCTGGAAAGTGAAGTCTGGGATAGATCTGCAGCTGTGGCACAGGGGCGCTCTGGGCAGCAGCAATGGAAAAGGCCAGGGAAGCAAGTGAGCAGCAGAGGTTTTCTCTGGCCCTTATATCCATTTGGCTCGTAGCATTGCCATTCCTTTCCTGCTTTGAAGTTTTCTTTCCATTGTGGGTCTATTGCCCAGAGTGCTGTGATTGTAAGACAGTTACAGTGGTTGCTGTTTTGCTCACCATTACTTAAAAAAAATCTTCCTTGTAAAAAAGTTGTCATCCTTTATCTTAAAACAAATACTAGGTTTGCAAAAGGGTTCCTATCTGCTGCCATTGAAAATGTTCTTTATATCGATGTGGTAACTGCTCATTTAAACCATATTACAGCTCCTGAGTATTTTTCAGTTGCTATTGATGTGACAAATTCTCTTGCACAGAGGACTGCACCAATCAATAGAGCCAGTATATGTGCTTTAACAACAAAGCCACATGCCTTCAGGTTTCAGTTGAATCTGAACCTTTTAGTAGCATTAAATAAAGCTATATTTATTTTGCTTTTGGTGCAAGAAAAAAAATCCAAACCCAACCTAATTTAATACAACTTGTTGGAAGGGTTTGAAGGCAGCATTATGGGGCCATTTGGACATGTGATGAATACATAACTAGTGTTTGAGCTGCTATTTTGTTGTTTTAAGCAAACCCTTCTCTTCTAGTTAGATTGATCTGGGACTACAGAGTAGCCTTTTATTTTTAGATGAGCAGGGAGAGAAGTCATAATGAGAAATATTGAAATCATATCTCTTTTTATATCTGCCATTATTCCACTGAGAATGAGACATGATGTCCTTAAAGAGACAGGGCTATTTATTTTCCATTTAAATAGCACCATTTGCGATTATTACCTTTGAGCCATTATGCAGAGAACAAGCACCAAACTTGTGAATCCCAGCCAAGTGAATCAAAGTTTGTACCTAAGTGCCATTTATGTCTTTGAGTTGCTGTAGGAGCCTATTCTTGACCTTTGCTGACTTTAATTTTTGTATGTTTTTGTCTTCTAGAATGTATTTGCAATTAACAGGGATCTTAATGTCAGTTTGGGTGAAATGTTTGTTTCCTTTCCTCCCCTCCTGAATAGCTGCTTTTAGGTCTGAATATAATCCCATCTGGGCTTCTTAGCTATACTTTCAGTTAGGTAACTAAACGTATTGGGCTTTCTTCTTTTTTCCTCTTTCCTCTTTTTTAAGTCCGGTTTGTATCTCTGGTGATTTGAGTTCTTGTTCACAGCCACAAACAAAGGACCAAAGACTCTAGTGGTTTTTTGGGGTGGTTTTTTTGTTTGTTTTTTGTTTCGTTTAGGGTTGTTTTTTGGTTGGTTGTTTTTTTTTTTTTAAATTCTGCAAATTACTTAGTAAGCTTCAACCAATTTGCTGTGGATCTTTGTTTTGGTTTACCCACCTATATTTTAGGAATAATTGGGTCTCATATATCTAAAATTAGCTGTGGAGCTACATTTATTAGTGTGTGTAAAAAACCATGTTGCATTCCTTGGCTTTGAGGCACTATGTAGGTACCAAGCAGTATTGTTTAAATAAACTATATCTTTAAATATAACCATGTAATAAAAACAGTGTTTTATTGTTAGTTTTGCAAGTGAGAGAAGGGAGAAACACACTGAGTTGGTCTCTGTCTAATGTCGTAATGAGCTGAGCTCTACTTCTGCAACAGTAGTTGCCAGGCCACAATCCATGGCATTTAAGAGCTGATACAAAAGACTGGAGGGCTGCTCCGAAAAGGCTATTTGCCAGACGCAGGAAGTTACGGCGGTGACACAACCCAAAAAATATGTCATGTATTCACAAGTGCCATCTGCTGGTACGGTTTATTGAGCTATTTCCAGCGACAGGTGCAAGGCATGCCCATAACTGGCTTTTTTTATTGGTGGTCTTCAGGCAGCTGCCTGCTTGCACGGCACATATTGTTGGCTTCTAACATGCGTTGCACCTAGCTGCAAATGCACCAAAGCCATCCTCCCACCCCAGCAGTTGCCATAAGGATGCTGTGCCAAAGTGTCTGGAAAGAGGGGAGGTGTCAGAGTGTTATCAATGAGCAGGAGCAGCGTCTGTGGGGCACTTATCCCAAGAGGAGAAGGTCTGTGGTATGGACAGTTTGTGTGTAGCTGTCAGCAATGGGGACAATCCAGATTGCATTTCCCAAGGCTTTGTTTCCTCCCTTCCCCCAAATGAAATTAGTGATAGTGTTGCTTTGCGGGAGGTCTAGTTCAGGGAAGTGCTCAAAAGTGTTCCTTGCAATGAAGTCTGTTACTCAGGAGTGTGTGCTGATTCTCTGTGGACTTTCTTCCCCTCCTGCCTTGCCCTTTGTTTAGTTTTTCGTCCTTAACACAATTATTGGCCCAAACAAAAGGTGGTGGTTCCTTGCAGAAATGATGAGCAGCAGAAGCTTAGCGTGGACTGTGCTGCCTTTGTCTGGGTTATATTTGCCTTGCCAGCAGCACCACTGAGTTGTTGACTCATCTGGGAGCAAATCCCAGAACCTGAAGTGTTGATGAGGGGGAGCTCCAGCCCTGCTTGTATTCTCCTGTACTGTATTCTCCTGTCCTGGGATGCAAGAGCTGCATCCAGCCCTGTGGACACCCACGCAATTGAGGCTATAAATGGGGTTTCAAGCTGTCTTTGTGTTATCAGTTATTGAGTGGGGCTGTTCCCTAACTGGGCTTCATCTTTAGGAGTTACTTTGCAAGAGATTTCTCTGTCCTGACTCCGGGCTAGCGTGGAGTTACTGCAGTACTTGGCAATAGTCTCTTGACTTCCTGGAGAAGAGAAGGCTCTGAGGAGACTTTATTGCAGCCTTTCGATACCTAAAGGGTACTTATAAGAAAGATGGGGACAGACTGTTTAATAGAGGCTGTTGTGATAGGAAAAGAGCTAATAGTTTTAAACTAAAAGAGGGTAGATTTAGACTAGATAACAGGAAGACATTTTTTACAATAACGGTGGTGAAACACTAGCGCCGGTTGACCAGAGAGGTGATAGGTGCCCTGACCCTGGAAACATTCAAGGTCAGGCTGGACAAGGCTCTGAGCAACCTGATCTAGTTGAAGATGTCTCTGCTCATTGCAGGGGGATGGACTAGATGACCTTCAAAAGTCCATTCTATGATTCTACCATTCTATGATCACTACAGCTCTTGAGAAGAACCAAGACTTTCCTGTCTGGTGGCCCAGGGGGCAGAGCCAGGCTACTTCTGTATTTTAGCTTTACAGGTTACACTTTGGAGCTGGTTTGTGCCAGCAGGGTTTGTCTTTGCAACAATTAAGTGAAAAATGGAAGCTACAAGTCAAGAGGAGAAATATTTTCCTGGACTGTAGAAATGACCAATTAGAGGTCAAATTCTGCCTTAATGAGAGCACCTATTGCTCCTTCTAAGTGAACAACCTAAAGAGCGAGAGTGAGGAAGGTGTTTTGCCTGCTACCTGTGAGCATAGGAAGGCTCCGAATGTGATTAGAATGTATCCCAGTTTTTGATTGTTCCACCCCAAACAGCATCTCAGAATCTTGTCCAATGTAACTAACATTCATTTCCCCACTCCCCCCTCCTCCCCCCCCTCTCCCCTTCCTCTTCCCCCCCGATTTCAGCAACAGCTTCTCGCCTGGACCTACAGATTCACTAGCTGTCAGGACAGGAGGCTGAGGGATTAATTCTTTATGAAGAGCTTTCTGGACAGAGATCCTGGGATTTTCTGAAGTTGCACGCATTTACACAAGATTGCCAGCTACTAGTGAGCACTCCCATGGTTTCTGCAAGAGTCCCCTTCCTTGTAGTCAAGTTTTATCATGTTATACAAGTAAGGGGTTCAGTGTTCACCTTCAGTTCACTGGGGAAAGATTTATCACCTATCAATAGAAAAGTCCTCTCTTTCTTTTCCAACTGCCGCTATGTGGATGAGGAGGGGGAAATCCCATCCAAGTTATTAGGAAAACAATAGCAGCCTAAGGGCATGTTTGTTTAGGTTGCTTTTTTGTTGTTTTCTTTTCCAGGGTGACAGCTGTTCTTTTCTTTTTTTCCTTTTTTTTTTTTTTTTTTTTTTTTTTTTAAAATTGCAGCACTTAAAATGATGGCAGCTTGCTGTATAATTTAGAATATTAGTCCTAAGGGCAGTGTTGTGTAACATGAAAACAATCCTGAGACAAATCTCATCCATTATCTAAAACAATATTGTATTAATAAAGCAACATTAAATAATTGGAGGATGTACATCACTTCTGGGGAGTGCAAAGGCAGACACCTGTTCAAAGCTCCCGCTCGCATGTCTTGGTCAGCATGTTGCCTCCCAGGCACCGCAATCTCTTTGTGACCTAGAAGAGCCTTGTTTTCACTCTTTGCAGTAAATTATCTCCAAGTGGTTCAGAGTTGTGATGTTTCCTCTTTTCTGTTTGAAGAATATACCTTTTTTCTTGGGTTAATTCTCATACATGAAGTCTCCCAAAAGAAACACGGCTAAGTGTTGAGTTTCAGGAGCTTGCAAGGTGTTGAGCTCTTGAAAACTACTCCTGGCATCCATCTGAAAATTTAGGTTGTGGCTGTAAAGAAAACTTCTACTTAGCTCTTAGTACGTAAGTCTTCTCTGCTGAATCAGAGAGAGATTGGAGACTGCTGTTTCACAGCTGCTTTAAGCTAGGGAAAGAGTGTGCTGTTACCCAAAGGGGCAATTCGGTTCTGTTTTTCCTCCTGACTGTGTATTACTGCCACCTCCTTTTTTTCCAGGAATGGTGCTTGTGTGGCATTGCTGTGAGCCAGAAAAGGACTTATCCTTCAGAAAACCACATAGCATAGTTCCACATAGCTCCCTATGCAGCCAGAAAAATAGGACAGGATGGAGGAATGGGCAGAGAGGGGTCCCTTCTTAGTGGCAGCTTGGGTGTAGATGGACTTAAAGCAATTTTGAAGCCAGAGCCCAAGATCCAGCTGGCTGTTGTGCAGTCGTTCCGGGGATCTTGGGTATAAAGCCAGTGATACTCACTGTTTATTTGGATGGTTCTTGTGTGTTCAAATGCAACCATGCCTATGTGATCTCTTATTATTATTTGCTAATAGCAGGAAATGATTATTTAGATTACTTGGTAATAGGTTGGGTGACTCGGCATGTCCATTCAAGAAAACAGGGGCTTTATGGTGTCAAAGGCTGGAAATGAGCTGTTTCCATGCAACTGTTATACTCCATTACATACACAGGGTGAAAAACTGTCCACAAAATCCTTTTCTCTCTACGCTCCCTCTAAATACAGAAGCCATCATAGCTGTGCTGATACAGCAGAGGGAGCAATTAATCTCATAGCACATTACTTCTCTGCTGCCCCTGGAGCCAGGCAGAGGGGGGATGTCAGGGTAGTCTGGGAGGAGGTAGATGTGACAGCTGATTGACAGCTGATGGCTTTGCCTGGTTGGTGCCAAAGAGCTGAAGGAAGAGCGCTCTGCCAGCATGGAGGAGTTGGGATCAGAAAAGGGATGTGACATTTCTGGACACGCAGTGTCGAGCCACAAAAACGTTAGCCATCTCTGCCAGTATGAGTGGGACAGGTATTCTGCTGCTTCTTCCCCTCCTAGGCTGGAAAGGATGTATATTAATAGAAGTATATGTGACTTAACGTGCAGCTACTCGGTGTTAACCCAGGTCCCCAGGGAAGAGAAGTGCTTATTTCAGGTTGCGCAGATCATAAACCTGCTGCCTTGTGTGGTACGTGTGCTCTGAATACTAATGCTCCCTTTCCCTTTTCTCTACTGACACAGCCATTGAGCTGATGAATTGTATAGATTATACAATGATAATGGATGGGGAAGGGGAATTTCATCTGTCTCTTTAACCAAAATATGAACAGTAAATCCTGCCTGTTTGCAGAGAACAGCTGGATTTCTAATAACACTGGAATGCCGTTGTGGTGGTGAGGGGTGGGTTTAGCTGCCCCCTCCCTTTCATCACTGCCATTCAGACATCCAAATGCTTGCAAAAGGACTGGAGCTTTCCAACACCCTGAGGCTAATGCAGCAGTTTTCCTGGGAGTCTGCCAGCTCTATCGGATCTAGGAAAAGCCTGAACCCCTCTATGGTGCCTCTGCACCGTGCCCAGGGGAAGAAAAGGGAGGCAGGGGCCTTGCATTCAATTCTCCAAGTAACAGCTGGGTGAGAGAATGGGTTTTTCTTGTAAATAAGACCAGTCGCTATGAACAGAGTGTGCTGAGCTCTGATCTGATCCTGTGCAAAGTAGCAAAAGAGCTCCATTGTGGAAGGGCTTACGGTGAGCTTGTGCGTATCTTTGGGAATCTCAAGAACTGAAACAAGGACGGCACAGAAATGTGCAAAGCCTCTCAGGCTGGTCACATTTTGTATTATTAGTAATAAATTTTGTATATTGATTTGAATTGAAATAGGTTAGCGAGAGGGCCTGAATGTTCAGATGATTGATAGTGCATTGACACAGCAGTGTTGACCAGAAGCCACAATCCTGTTCTGCTAGGTGCTGTACAAGTACATCATAAATGATCCTCGCTTTCCTAAAGTGCTTTCAGAGCTAAAAGAGTGTGGCACAGCAGGTGGACAAGGCAATCAAGCAAGCTGTTATATCAGGGGAAGACAGAATACTAAATATAATAGGATGAATAGTGGTAGGTTTTTTTTCCTTTTTTATGTTGGATTTTTTTTTCCCCCCGTCTGGTTTGTGGCAGGAAACACAATAGCTAACTATACAATCAGGCTGAATAACCTTCATATGTCAACTGATAGTAGGACTAGCCTAAATTTGGTGAACCCAGGGAAGGAGCTTTCAGTGATAAAATACATTTGCAAAGGAAGGTTGACCCAAAAGGTATGTTTCTTCAGAATGGATTACTTTTAGATGTTCTTCTGTTCTTTACTCCTTGGACAAAACTGTGGAGCTCTACTTGGCTTGCAGTTTAAGCATCATTTAAATTCTAGCACTAGGATTTTTGTTATTCTGTTGCAGCTGAGCAGTATTATGGTTTTACTCATTGTTTTACATCTGGATTAAATTGTCATTTGGTGCATCTGGAGGTAGGTTTGTTCAGTAGGTTTTGGAAATTCACAGATGTTCAAGGCCCAGTCAATCTTTTGGCAAGCATTGCTAGTGAGGAAGCTACACAGTGAGAATATCTATTCCATGCAAGCTCTCTCAGCAAGTTTTGTTACCCCAGCAGTTGTCCTTGGATAGATCTTCTGTCTGCTCTTCCAAGACTGAAAAGAATCAATTGACAAACTGCCAGTCTATCTCCTTTACTTTCTACTTTGCCTTTGCTAATCTTATGTACATTTTCAGCTGCTACACTTTTTTTGTTGTTTTTAATTCTTCCAGTAGGGTTTACTTTTACTCCTGCTGTTGATGTGCAAGGAGGAACTGATGCTGGCATAGGTTTGTTCTTGACATCTCCATTTTGCTGGTGCTTTGCTGACTAGTGTAAAAGAAAGACAGGTTGCATGCAGGAGGTATGCTGTTATTGGTGTGGGTGAGAGGCAAGTGCAGTCCTATCAGACAGTTCTTGTTCCTTACATTGGTCACCTTTTCAATTACAGATCTGATCTGCTAAAGTCTTGTCATTCTCATTCTAGTTTCTGTTAATGAAATGCATTTAACTGTCAGCTCCTGTTAACAGTAACAACACAGCCGAGAATTCATAAATTCCCATGGAAGTCAAATCACTGCTACCTTGGAAGAACTTAGTCAAGTCCTTTTTCATCTTAAAGCTGGAGGAGGAGACAACGACAACTTTCTTGATCCAGCCAACCAGAATATTTTGAACGATGAATCTATCTCAGGCTTTTATTTCTGATTTCTGTCTGAAAATATGTCTCCTCTTTGTATCTTGGATCTATCTCAAATTATTATTTGCTACCTGGAATATTCAATAATTCAACTTTTCAAAAGCCATTCAGACAAATGTAGTCCATAGATGTGTAAACAGTTGTGTTTGGCACAGCTTTGACCTGTTCTGAAGAACTACAAGAATGAGAAGAGAGTTAGAAAAATTGCTGTGTGACAAGACAGTGCTGGAGCTTAGTTTGTTTAGGTTAACAGCCAACAGGCAAAGGGATGATCTGAGACCATATGTGGGGGCTCAATGATCTGAGTTTGAGTACATATGTAAGGAATATACTAACATGGAGTAACATGAAGGTTACTTTTCAGTATAATAATAGGGGAGGACATAGAAGAGTAGAATGTCTTGACGCTGATGTTCAAGAAATGAAGATTTTAGTCCTTGAAAGGATGGTTAAAGACTGTGGTGTATTTTCCCTGATGGATTGTTTTGAAATCAAAATACTTTCCTAAGAGATCTGTTTGGGGTTTCAATTCTTTCTTTTGCTGTTTTTTTTTTTTTTTTGTGAATGGCTTCAAGGGAGGTCTTTGTGCATAAATGGTAGATTAACAAAGATGATCACAGTAGCCTTTTTCTGCCTTTAAAATGTGTGATTTTCAAACTATTGTAAAGTACTGATAGTTTTCTCTTGCAAGAAGCCCATGTACCCAATGATTTCTTTGTCTTAGAACTGTAGGTTTGTTTTACTGGAAAAATTGGGCACACTGCATATAAACTTAAATCATTCAATCTAATTGAAGTATTCTGCGAGTTCTGGAGAGAATTTCTTCCTTTCAAGTGACAAATTCCATTAGAATCAGTGGATGCTAGAGGCTTTTTCTTTCAACTGTCCAATGCAGATGGATTTATGGTTTGGTATATGTAAGCTTAATAGGGTAAAGAAGAAACACCACAAAATAAAATTTCCTAATTTATCAGAAAATCCAGTTAACTTTTGCTGATGCCTCTCTGAACACTTGCCTTAAACAGAAGATGTTGGGCTGAAGCTGTTTAAGCCCTGTAGTTGTTCCAGGTCTGCAGAAGCAGGAGGAAGGTCAGCTTTGACCTGATCATTGCTGGCATGATCAGAAATTGTATCTGCATATTCCTCAATGACAGTTAAGTTAATTACAGACATGGTGCTTTGTTTTAAATAAAACATGAAAAATTATTTTTTTTATTGGAAAGATACAATCTCTAGCCTGTAAAATAGCAAGCTGGAACATGGACCTGATAACAACTAATTAAGTTGGAAGCAGGCCACGTCTAAGTGCTGGGATGAACAAAGAAATTAGCGTGGCCACATTCTTTATAAATGGATCTCTTGGATAGTCCACATCACTTTTATTTAGTCCTGGAAACAATACTGTATTTTCCTCTACCTGGGGACATAATATGTATTAAACTTTGAGCTCTTAAATGGTCTCAATGTGACTTTGATCAGTGGTCAAGGTGAAGCCTGCTATTTAGTTGTGTCAAGAACAGATTATTTTGTCTTTGGTCATCTTAATTAAAGTGATCACCTAAACTTCTCCCTGTATATGTGTTCATACTACCATTTAATTACCTGAAGAAGCTATCTTGCAAATTGGAATTACTGTTAGCGATAAATTCATAAAATACAGCAGAAATGCCAAGTGGTCATTTACATGATTGGAGCTAGTTTAATATAACTGGTTGATATTAAGAGCTTTGTTTTATACCAGTCCGTGATTCTTAATCAGTACTTCAAGAAACCTGCAGGAGAGATGGAGTCTGGACCTCAGTTCTGTGCTCGTCACATGCTCCTGTGCCTTTCTCACTGCATCCTGTTGGAGCAGGATGGTGCACAGGTCCCCAGCTGGACAGTCCTGTTCTAGATGTGAGGAAAGCCTTGGGTCTGCTCTGGCTTTGGAGGCTGGCACTCAGGTTTGCCTAAGCAGTTGGTGGTTCACAGGTGCTGAAGTTTTAGTTGCTGGCACTGAGATATGTCAAAGGCTTCTGGAGTTCAAATGAAGAGTGTTTAGCAGTTTTTAAAAATGCAGGCACTTCTATATCATGTCTCAAATCAGACGCCTAAATAGTTAGTCAATCTTGAAATTTTTGGCTTTGGAATTCAAACTGTAGCTCTCCATTGATCCCATGGAAAATCTCTACAGGTATTTGTGTTGCAAATGGAACAGTGGAGGAAGTGGATTTTCAGAGGTATAAAGCTTTCTTTTTTGATTCCTGTTTTAGTGCTTGTTTTCATTCAGGTGTACACGTATTTGATGGCCAGTTTTGCATTTCTCATGTCCCACAAGCCAGACACCCAGTTCTGACCCACAGGTGGTGATAACAGCCTGGCTTCCTAACGCAGCTACTGCCACCGGATTTTGTTCCTTTGCACGAATGATTCCAAAAGGACAAGCAGGCCTAAACCAGCTGTGAGTAAAATTTCCCAAGGGATTGCTTGCAGGCATAAATGCATCTCTGTTGGGACCAGAGCAGCTGCCTCTGTCCTGTTAACTAAGGATCTGTTTTGGGGCAGGACAGGGCATCTAAGGACACAGAGCATATGAGGAATGGAATTTGGAGGAGAGTGTTCAGCTGCAGGACAGAATTATGCCTTGCTGTATTCTCTCTCTCTTTTCTCTTGAGACTGTTAAACTTTTCCCAAGAACAGCCTGGAATCCTGAGCTTCTATATCTGCTTGTTTAAAAAAAAAAAATAAAATTAAAAGAAAAAAAAAAGGCAGAAATATTTGGCATATGTAGTCTGAAATTTTTGCCTTTGTCTAAAACTTTGTTTAATAAATAGGAATTTTCTAGGAGCTTGTGGGTTATCAATTAGAAAAAAAACCAACCAAACAACCAGCAAAGGATTTTTTGGTAAAGGGCAGATTTCTAGAACTAGCTGTGTAGGTCTCCTTCTGCACATAAGTGGATGTAGTTTTACATGAAGATGTATTTCTGGAAGCAGTTGATGCCCTCGCAAATAAGATCCTGGTTGTCTCTGCAAGAAATTATTAGATCTGTAAGTAACAAGAGCGTAACAGCTGCATGTTTCAAGGCTCCACTGGAGACTATTTCCAGTCATCCTAAAAGATCAACATGCTTTGATTTGTTTTCAGAACTCTCTTTATCCCATATTAAAAAAAAAATAAAAAAAATCCTTCAGAGGTGGTATCATTAAATGGGCATTTGCCTGTATAACACACCTCTCTAACTACAGTATGTAGGAGTCTCAGTCTTCTAATCTCCTGAAACAGCTGGAGAACAGGCCTTTAGTATACAGACCTGAACAGGAGGGAAAGTGCTGTCATCTGCTTTTTTGTCTCTTTAAAATAGTGAATCCTCTGCCCAGAGATTAGGAGCGAAGGTCTGGCTTTAGAGCTGTAATACCTAATTGAATTATGAGCCTAGGTGTAGTCCTGAGAGAGGACTTAAAGCAAATTCTCATACTGATTTTGGCACTTAAATTACCTTTCTACCAGTGACACTTGCTTTAATTTGAGTACATGGACTTCAGCTACTCTAGGACATATTTTTAAAGGTAATCTGTGCCTAATTCCTATTGATTCCAGCAACATGTCATGGGAGAGAACCTGCTAACGAGAAATTAAGAATATAACTGGCAGACAAGGACCCGATGCCTACCACCCACAGGACATACTACATGTAAGCTCCAGTAAAAAATTGCCATTAATGAGAATTTCTGTGGCAATTCTTGACTTGAGAGGAGACAGAGTTCAGGAGACTTTTGGGAATGAGCGGGGAGCAGAATCATAGTAACATTTGATACTCTGTTTTATGCCTTGGCATCAATAGAGCCAGAGTGTAAAAGTTAAATCTCCTCTGAGCACAGCTGATCATTTGCTAGGGAGGAGAGGGACCTTCTGGTCCCTTGCTTGCTGGTCTGTGTTGGTATGATTTGCTTGCTAGTTTCTTATACTAGGCTGACGTGCCGTTGCCAGTATTTGATGTGGAAATACATAGTGGAGTAGCAGTTAGATACCTTTTATTAGCCTGGGCTTGTGTGACATCCTCCTGAGAGTTCAGGGAACCTTACGTATGCGTGGGCTACCCTGAGATACTGAAAGATCTTGGTCTAGTCACTGAGCTAATCCTGTACTCTCACCTAGCTAAAACGCCTTGTTGCACTGACTCTGCTTTGGGAGGTTTGAAATGCGAGTGTGGAAAAGAGATGCAAAGATCTGTTAGAGGTCTGGAAAACATATCTTGTAGTGCAAGGTTAAGGAGATAATTCTATTCAATGTGAGAAACTGATACCACCGTCATGCACACATTCAGTCAGAGGGGCAAGTCAGATGCTGAAGACTTTAGCAGAGGAAGATAAGACAAAAATATTTGGAGAGTGAAACTTTAGAATAGGAAAGTAAATGTTTCAAACAGGGAAACAATCTACCAAGGCAAGTAGCAGATGGTTATCTCATGAGGCCTGTAGGTGAAGACCAAACTTTTTCCTCCATTATTGGGTGTGTCTGTAGAAGCTTGGTGTCATCAGACGATTAGTTGTTTAAAAAAGTCAGCCTAGATGAATTAAGTGTCTCCCCTCTCTTTTCAGAGTATGTGAACATTACAAAGTTCGTCTCCGTTTTCAGGGCTCCTCAAAGTCTAGCTTTCTGGTCTAGTTCTGCATCCAGAGCTTTCTAAAAATCTCCTCCAGGAATGTGCTCTGCTCCCTGGAAGATCAACAGCATTTTGCAGCGCTTGGCACCCTGCTGACCAGGGCTTCCTTCTACACAAAACCACATTAAGTAGAAATGGAAAACTTATTGAGGGAATCATATAAAATTGCAGATGCAATAATTATACTCACTGGTGTCAGAGCACTGTTATAACAGGAGATAATAATGAAGCAACATTTACTTTATCCTTTTTCGGGGGCCAGTAAAGGATAATGTGACCATATCAAAAAGAATCTTTTTTTAATGTTCCATATTGCCTTCATTAACATTTTTTTTTCATTTCTTATTTTATAAACCTTTTAATTGAAAGGGGGGAGCATAAGAAGGACACATTTTGGAGGAACAACAACTAAGAAAAGTTTCCTCCTAAGTATTATTGGTTCCGCTACAATATCAAGAATGCTGCTGCCACTCTGTATTGCAGCGCCTTAGATTAGAGATTTCATTAAAATCCTTTGTTGAAGGTCTTTTCACACAAAGTTTTTCTTTGGAAGTCTCATTTCATCCAATTAACTTTTTCTGTATCTTTGAAGTTCAGCCAAGATCAGTGAGACAGCGGCTGCTTCTTCCTGGGAAGTGACAGATAGTGGCATAGAAGTCACATAGGGTAACAAAGATTTTTTTTTACTTTTTTCCTTTTTTGTGTGTGGTTTTTTTTTTTTTTTTCTGGAAAAGAGGTAGGGAGGATTTGAGAACCTTTAAGCTTTGGACACCTTTTGCCATTCTTAAGGTTCATTGATTTGAATGCTGCGGGAATGCACTAGCCACTTGGATGCTTTTTGGTGGTCTTTTGCTGTGTACTTAAATTCAGTTACCAGAACTTTGCAGCTATTATTGTGCTTTTACATTTATTCGCTATGCTTTGTGTGTTTGCATTTTTAAGAGGAATGAAAGTATCCTCATATACAAATTCCTTGGATATAGAGCAGCATCTAATGGAGGACAGAACTGATACAAGAGAAGACACGCTGGTGAGCCAAAGCTCACCTTGTCTCCCCCAAAATGTAGACTCCCAAAAGTTAACCTAATTAAGGAGGGCACTTAGGCGATGGGGTTAACAGCTGTTCAGGAGGCAACAGAGAGCTCCTTTAGGAGCTGATGTTAGACTTTGGAAAGTTCCTCCCAGGAGTATACAAGAAAATTGCTGTGCACGTGTGCATGTATGTGCGTAGACTTCAGAACGAAGGGTTTAGATGCAGCAGCATCAACAAGGATGGAAATAGGTCAGTCAGTCGTTAAAGTGCTCTCTACGTGTTCCTTCTCTGTGACAGCACAGAGTAGCAGTTGGAAGACAGCCTGGGATTTCATTTAGAAGCATGAACCAGAAAAAAAAGAAAAAAAGAAAGGAGGGGGTCATTTTGCTTGTTTTGATGCCCACATGTCCCATTTTCAATTATCCCTCTCATCTACTCTCACTGGGATACAGTGAGATGCCTACAAATGAGCCATGAAGGAATTTCAAAGGTTTGGATGCTCCATTTGGAAAACTCGGTGAAAAAAATTGTGCACCTATTTGGGTTGTGAAACCTGACTTGAAATTGCTTGAGGACAAAGTTTCCCTTGGGGTTTTAGTATTTTGAAAAGCCTGAAGGACTTAATGTACCTGATTAGAGGATTACTGTCTTAATGTTGTCAGATCTTGTCCTATAGATTCTGGACTTTGCTTAGTAGCTATAACACCACCTACACTTTAAATACCTTTTTGAATAATAAAAGTTGGGTTAATTTTGTTTAGCTCTTAGCCATCTAAAAGTTAGTCATCCACTCTAGACTGGTGGCTTAGAGCCATCTGTGGTCAGTGGGGCATTCCCAGAAAGTGATTTGTATCATCTACAGTAAGTGGGCTAAACTGCCATATGGACAGATTTCTCTAACCCTGTTAACGTGCGGGAGTTGAGGGGGCTGGGGTTAGAGTGAGATTTAGCTTGCCTTTTCTTAAGCTGTTTAACATGAGTCAGAAAATCTGCTCTCCAGCTGCCATAAATTTACTGATATCCATGCATAGAGTTGTCAACAGAGTTGTACCACTTTACACTGATTGTGGATCTGGGTTATTTTTATTTATTTATTTATTCTTTTAAAAAAGTATAATAGTACCAGATGTTGCTATAACTAGCTATGCTCTAGTTCTGGCTCGGTAACCATACATGAATGGTCAGTCTGATTCCTTCTTAGCACTGAAATGTTTTCTAGGAACATGAGAATTGCTACAGAAGGCTAAACCAACAATCTATTTACTTCAGTATCTTGTTTGTGACAAGATAGTACCATATGCTGGCATTGATATACCGGTCTCAGTAATGTGTTAAGTATCTGGTTTGTGCGTTCCTTTCTTTCTCTATGGCTTCTTCCTTCTGTCTTTATTTTAATCTTGAGATATTTCCAAACACAACTTTACCCATTTGTCACATTTTTGCCTGGGAACCCTGTATGTGTTATGATGAAAACAACTACGTTTGTGGGCTGAGTTTGGATGACACTCTAGAAATAGACCCAGAAGCCAAAGTTTGTGATTTCTCCTGTTCTCCGTACGTCATCAAGAGTGACACAGTAATCTCTGGCCACTCTGAATGTCTCTGTCTTCTGGCTAGGCACTCTCTGCTTTTTGTGACCAGCTGTGAGCTCAGCTCCTCCTCCCTTCCACCTTTATCCCTTTTATTCTCACCCTGCTTTTCATCACCCTCTTGTCTTTTAGTCTTCTCAGTCCTTAGTTTCTTATCTTGATAACTGATCTGCTGCTTTTATACATCTTCACCATCACCTGGCTGCTTGAACTGTGAATCTAACACTTTCACTGCCATTTGTCATAGCACTTTTGCATTGTCCCTCTTCCCCCCACCTTTGCCCACAACTGTCTAGTCTTAATAAGACCGTCTAGTCTTATTCCAGTCTGTCCAGGTCTGGCTACTACTCTGTGTAGTACTCCCTTAAGTTTTAAAGCTTCTCCTCAAAATTTCCTGTTATTATTCCTGTTAAAATTAGAGCAAGCCACATGGCACAGTGGAGAAAAGCAAACCAGGGCTAAAGAGATTTTTGCGATGTCAGGCTGTCTCAGAATGTCCCTGTTTTGCAAGAGAGGATTAATGAAAGCCAAATGCCCCTTCTTTGCAGTAGGACTTTGGGGGTTACCAATGTTTTTTTTTGGTTGGTTTTTTTTCATTTTGGATGAACTGTGAGCCAGGTGAGCCAGGTTAATGATCCTAGTTTGCTGAGCAGTATAGCCAAAGAGATGGCTGTGGAGAGCAGGGTTTTTGGCAGTGCAGAAAATGCTGGTGTTGGCAAATTGAAGTCCTGACTTATAATTCAAGGGGTGGGGGGAGGTTAGGAGAGCTATGAACACAAATTTGGAGAGAGACTTTTTTTGTTTGAGAATTGTCCCAATTATTATGCTGATTGCCTCAGATAAGCCACCTTTCAGTTTTCGATGATGGGCTTGTGTATTGCTCATTACTGGGAAGCAGGTTTGAATATTTCTGAAGGAGAAAAAAAGTTGATAATCAGCCTTTTTCTGCTTTACGTCTATCTCTGAACCTCCATCTGATAGTCATCTTGTCAAAACTGTCAAGAGAAGTAAAAAGCAAACAGCATTTTTAGCCCAAATAATATGTTTTAAGTTTTCCAGTTAAGCTTGAATATTGTGTTCTCGGGAGTGGGGAGGTATCTGTAGTGCTTTGGTCAAGCAGAGCTCTTTGGGTTTATTCATTTCCCCCTCCCCATACATGCTCTTCTGCTAAATTCGAGAGAGAAATATGAACACTTTGTTTGGTTTTAGGTTGGCTAAAGTTGCCCATCCCAGTCTAGGGCAAGTTGCTTTTTCCTGTCTGAAAATAATTTTGCTAACCTGACATATTTAGCTGTCCTGTGTCCATTTGGTGAATGTCATTTGCTGTTTATTCCTGCCTTCATAATTACCAATGAGAAAACATGAGTAAGCTTGAAACTGGGGTTCTCTTCATATAAATAAGGCTTATTGAGGTATCTCAAATCTTCATACCGTTATCTTAGATCTTAAACATTCAAATGAAATTCTTGTAAGAATATGTGGGTTTTGCACATATGGCTGAAGGTCTGCCTGGATTTTCTGTGGGAATGACCTTGCTTGGAACAGTGAAATTTCCTTTTCTGGCTGTAACCCAGAAGCATGGAAGGATGCATGCAGTTAAAATTAAGCAAATATTTTGCTGCTTCTTCCATGGAGGGAGGTGATTTATTTATTTTTTGCAGAGGTCTGATTTCTATTTATGACTGTCAGACAAGTCCAGAATGATCTTGGATGATTCACTCAATCCCCTTCTGCTTCTTGGTCTTCTTCGTTGCAAAGTGAGACTAATACTGTGCACCTGCCTCACTGAAGCATCGGAGGATATTTCATTAATGACTGTGAAATGCTCCGAGAACCTCAGTGAAAAGCAAACCATAGATATCTGAATTTTAGGGGCTTTGATTTAGCTTTTGAAGTACAAAGTCTTTGGTCCTGGAAACAAAGAAAACTGTAGAATTGTAATGTCTGAATGCAAAATCTCCAGCCTTAATTACAGGTTATGTGGAGTTGTTCATAGTTTGTCCTGAACTTCATTCTATTAATGTTTGATACCTAGAAATAAACCAAATAACTGTGTCACACCATGAAACAGTCTATCTGTTTAATCAGATATTGCATTCTTGTGACCTAAGGGGAACACAACACATCAGTAAAAACTAAAGCGTGGATCTCTACAAGGGTGGGGAAAACAGAGAGAACAGGCTGCTGGACGTGATTACAATAGCCAGGATGGTGAGGATGCCATGCATTTATGTCTTCTACCTGACTGGGATTTAATGCAGGATGAATTCCTCTTAAGATAATTTCGACTTTTCTAGATGCATATAAATTCATTTTTTTCTTCCCCCCCTTCTCCCCTCCCCAAAATGTTTCTTCAGTTTTTTTGTTATGTGTAGTTTGTTAGAACATGTTATTTTTGCCTCTGGCACTAACATATGGATTTTCTATTTGTGTGACAAACAAGATAGCAGTTTACTTAGGAATTTTTGTTCCACCTGTTGCTCAAGATCCCCAGCTTTAAATCTCACTCTTTAGTTGGAATTGTTTTCAGGCATTTACTGTGACAATTGATGATGTTACAAAAAATGTAAAAATTCAGCATGTGAGCTACATAATTTCAAGTGGCTGTCCAGATATCAGATCTGTCTTTCCTGTGGATTTTTCTATCACCTTGCATTGTGCTAAACAATAATGCTAATCCATTCAATCACCTTGAATATTTCGCTAATCTGTACTTATCCTGTGAAGTTATCTTCAGTATTTAGATAGGAAATGCAAGCTGAGACTGGGGAAATACAAAGTGATTGTGATGTTCTTTTTCTTTTGAAGGAAGCATTTGATGTCATCTCTCTTAAACATACATGCTTTCCGATTTGGTCTCATATTATTGATAATCATGTACTATTTCTGTGCACGGTTTTTGTTTAGGAGCCATTACAAAGCAATCTCCTCAATCTTGCTTTCTTTCCTGTGTGGTAGTGGCATTAGCATGTTTCTTTCTTTGCTGTGTGTCAATGACATTAGCATGTTATTTTTGTATTTAACCTGCTTTGTTGGAATGCTTCACTCAGAATGTTGTGTGGTGTTTTATCCTATGGGTTTTATGGTCTTACTTATCTCAGTTTGTGTATCTTCCATTCCATTATATGTTCAGAAAATGGAATAAATGGAAGAAGGCACTTGTGTCCTTCATTTGAACAAAACATAGGTTTGTATAAGAAGTTAGTCAGAAATCGTGTAGGAACATGGCCTAATTTTTGAAAGGATGTTTTGAAAAGAAATTGTGTTATATTCCTCCACCTGGGTTTTCATCTGCCTTCTCACTTCTAATCCTGTTGCCAAAACTGCTTTCTCAACTTTAAATTCTTTCTGGAATTAAGTGGCTTCTGGATCTTGACAATGCAACATTTTGATGCATGTGTTTGTCACATACTGATTAGATTGGTATAACTCCTGCTCTCTCAGGTCCCTCTCAAAACTCAATTCATAAACCGGAGTTTCATACAAGATGCTACCACTAGGGTGATGAAACAGAGAAATTCAATCATACCACGTGTAGGTTATCCATTTTCCAGAGGCTGGTGGGAGAGATTGGATTTTCAGAGCTCTTCTGGGCCGTTTTGTTTTGGTTTTTTCTTTACTTCTGTTCTTGTCTTCCGGGCTTCAATAAATTTTCTTTTAAAGTGGAGAAAGTCATTTTCATCTCATCTTTTCCTAGCCATGAAACTACTCTTTCCATCTGCTTCCATTACAGGTGAGCCACTTAATTTTGTACGCTTCAATCTCTTTCAAGCACATGCATGGTCAGGGTGACCCATTTCACTACCGTTAAAGTTTGTTTTACTTTATTAATTCTACCCTGTGAGTTTCAGAGAGGGATACCTCAATATTCTTGGCAGGCATTCAGGTCAAGCCAATGTAGAGGAATGGTTTGATTTTGAAGGTAGTGAATTGCTCTTTTCTCTACATGCCTCCAGTAATCCCATTTCATGAGCCTTACAAACAAGTGACCTTGTATTTTTTTTGTCAGAAGACAAGAATGAGAGTCAGCTTCTGATTATTTGAAGGTGGGAGCACTAACTACCAAAATCAAAGACCTAAATCAGTCCTCAGTGAAAGCCACATTGCTCTGATCCTAGTCTTAGTTCGAACAAACCAGGTATCAGGACTGTTGAATAATTTTCTGTCTTGCCTGCCAAATATTGAATTACTATTTAGGGGAGAGTATATCTGAAGGGACTGATTCCTGAACCCCATCAGGAAGATGACGTTGGATGAGTTGGGAAAGCAAGGGCTGGTACTTTGCTTCATCATGTCAAGAGCAGTGGGTTTAGAGACTTAGGGGTGTAAACTGAACTGGTGTTACTCGGTTTTGTCAGTGGTGCTTTGAAAGAGCCTTACCATGGGAGACACTGCAGGTGCTAAAGCAGTGAGCAACAATCATTGCTTTTACAACTGTGGGAAACAGCAAGCTAATGGGCAAATCAGCTGGGAAGATGAACTTTCTTTGTTTGTCCATTTACAGCTCAAATGAATGTCTACAAGAATCTGTAACAGAAGCAAGCCATCTCCCTAATCACTTCATAAGCACTACAAGATCACTGCACTATCTGTCAACTAAATGGTGTAGAAATGGGACCCCATCTCGGGTGAATATTTTGAGTTTTAGTCCCATGTCATCTTGGATATGGGCAGAGGATGAATTTATGAAAAATAAAGGAGGGGAAAATATAAAATTCAAATAGACTTTGCAGGCTTTTAAAGAGACTTAGCTCAGTGGGAGTTCTTTAGAAGCTATTTCTGTGGCTTTCTCCAGAAAGTTATTAGGCTGTTCTTATTTTTCCAAAATCTGTCCACCTTTTCTGAATTTTAACCAAGATTTTAAAAGGTCTTCTTTGTTAAGGAGAAAGCAACATTTGACAGAGCTGGTTTATTTTTGACAGTCAGGGGGGTAGCACTGTATGAGGAGAATAGTTGCTACAGCCCCAGTGAATGAATCAGGCCAGCTTCATCTTTGCTTCTAAGTTTCCCAAGGCTTTAAACAGTTTTTGAAATGTTCTCTTCGCTCCAGGCTCCCTAGTTCTCAGTCTCCCTGTATGTCTAGAGGACACTGTCAATATCCCCCTCCCACCTCTATATTCTGAGGATGAATTGTTTCATGTTTGTTTATGCTAAGCCATGAAAGCTTGAAATTGAAATCTGTTTGCTCCTCCACTTCCCACTCATATATGTTCTCATTCATTGTACATTTTTGCTATGGGATTTTATCTCAAGGGTGATGAACTGTGTGAAGCTGCAAATGTACATAAAGAAAAATAAGTCATTCCATGAGCCTGTGAAGTCCGCTGTCCCACAGCTGGTGTCTACCGAGGTATGAGAAGCGACTGGAACTTTCCCTGTATGTGAGACTTTCATAGAATTATAGGTAAAAGAGATTAATATAGACCTCTGGAGATCTTCAGTCCAAGTCCCTTCTCAAAGCAGGGCTAACTTCAGTGTTACATTGGTTACTTAGGACTTTTTACAGTCAAGTTTTGAAAATTTCCATGGATAAAAAGTCATTATGTGGGAGGGTTTTTTCCCATGTGGATTCTCTGTCGCCTAATAAGGATTGACTTCATTATATAATCTTTTCAGTGGAGTTCTCCGTAGGATCTCCCCCATTCTCTTCTGCCTAGCTGCCTGTATGTATAGAACTTACAGGAAATGAAAATCTTTGAAGTTGTTGTCAAATTTGATTGAAGTTCACCAGTTGACCCAAAAGTTACTGAAATGTAACACAGGCACAAACAGCATGACCTAATTGGCCTTATTTCCTTTTACTAAACGGAGACAAGTCAAACAAGTCTTTCCCCTCCAGTGCTATAAGACAGCATTTAGGATGTTATGTGCTGTGATCTCTAAGCTCCTCTCTGGTTTCAGCTGGACATGGTAGAGCTTAACCCTCTTAAAGTAACAGCCTTGGTTGAGTAAGTGCAACATTCTCTTGTGTGGAGCCTGAATCCCAGGACAGGACAAAGTGGTTTCTAGTGCCCAGCATACCTGCTGGAATCTCTTTCAAGCAAAAAACTCACGAAAAACTCCTCTCAAACTTCTGAGTTCTCTGATATCTGTACATTGCTGATTGTCTGTGGGGACAGCTTCTCATGGCACTGCCATGTCACTGTACTTCATCTCTCATCCATTTTGAGGTACACAGGGAGCCAGATGGAGAGCAGAGCTCAGGCCTGGCTGAATTTACAAAAGCTTTCAGTGCGTCTCTCCCCCAAACCTTACCTTTTTGCCATATGCACACATGCTCACCCACGTTTTATATGTACATGTAAGCCTCTTTACCATTATGTCCTTTTCTGTGAAATTGAGTAAAAATTAGCCCGTGGGTTTAAAAGCTAGATGGGGTACAGGTAGAGAAGGACAGACAGGCAAAACCACACTTTTGTGTATTCTCAGTATGGTCATTCAAGTCTTTTTTCTGAAGAAGACAGACTGAAAAGTAGCACTTCTGTTGCTCCAGAGCAGCTGTGGTGAGGAAATGGAACCCTGACAATCACCAGCATGGAAAAGCAAAAGGTATTGAGTGTTGCAGCATGCACAAGCACATGAGCATTTAACATGAGATCTTGCACTGAATTTCCTTCCACTGCCGTGGGTGGCATCTTTCATTTCACATGTAGTGTGCTTAAGAGGACACCTCAACAGAGGATGACACAGGCTGACTCTTGTGCTTGTGGTGCTGACAGTGTCAGGCGTAAAAATTTCTCGGAGGTGCTACTGGAGTGAGTATAATTTTCCCCATAAAACTTGGCTAAAGTAATATTGGGCTTGTGCTCTGCCTATTCACTTTACTTTTTGAGCGACAATGGGCAAGGTTGCCAGTGAACCAAAATATGGCTGAGCTCTTCTGTTTCAATTTGCTTACAAGATTTTAATGCACCCATGTATCTTACTGCTCTAATATTCATCAGTAATTTCTGACTGACTGAAAGGAGGGTTCAAGAGAAAAATAATATAGACCATAATTCCAGAGAGATACAGTTAGACTGAAGGGTGCATTCTTGCCTTCTAGGCTCTTGGCCTTCTACAGCTAAGTTTGAAAGTGAAGTATCTAAGGGTGAGAAGAGATGGATAAAGCCAGGTCCAGTGGCATGTCATAATTTCACATTGGATGATGTCTCAAAGGAAGTTGTAGAGAGGCAGGGATTGGTCTCTTCTCCCGAGTCATAGGCAATAGGACAAGAGGAAATGGCCTCAAGTTGCACCAGGGGAGGTTCAGATTGGATATTAGGAACAATTTTTACACTGAAAGGGCTATTAAGCATTGGAATGGGCTGCCCAGGGAAGTGGTTGAGGCACCATTCCTGGAGGTTTTCAAAAGACGGGTTGACATAGAGCTTAGAGAGAGTTTAGTAATGGGGGGGTCTTTTGTATGGTTTTCTTTTCTTTTTTTTTTTTTAATCAGAGTTAGATTGATGGTTGGACTAGATGATCTTAAAGGTCCCTTCCATCCCTTCCAACCTAGATGATTCTATGATTACATAAGAAAATAAGATCAGTTCTGCATGGCAAGTTTAGTTCAAGTAACTGAACTGACAAGAAACCTTTCATTCATGAATTCACAGCTGCTTTGTGATTAAGTGAACTCAATGTATAGGGTGGTATAAGAAGGATGCTAGGATTGGCTTCCACCTGACATCTTTTCCTGTATAAGTTACCTGAAGATTTAGTTTGGCATGGTGTTTCATCCTCACCTCCTTTCTTCAACTGTTACATGCCTTCAGTAATTGCTGCATTCTTCTATACATCACAGAAAAGGGTGTAATAATAAAATTTTCTATTAACTAGTAGAAAAAAAATTGCTTTTCTTACCATTTTTCCCCAAAAGTGCCTATTTTTGAGGGATGATAACAGAAAAAAAACCCCAAAACTCCAAATCTCTGAAGGTTTAAATTTTTCAGATTTAACATTCTCATCAGGATTCTCAAACTAATCTCTCATTGTACCATTATTCATTGCAATGAGATGTTTCAGTGCTCCGGAATCAAAATGTGTAGTTTCAGCTTGGCTTGGTATCAAATCACATTCTGCTGGTGCGTTGCAGTGATTGATAGAAGTTACAGTTTGAGTGCCTTACATTCCCATTCTTCTGCATCGGACAAGCATCCGTATCAGGCAACTGACCCATATCTCATGTGATGGCACCAAATCCCCTTGTACATTGTTTTCAGTTAGTAAGAGGAGATGTCATGGAGTATTATGAGAAATATATCTTTGCCTTCTAAGGTGTATAGAATGCTTAACTGATGGGATTGGTGGAAAATATAAAACCTGGGTGATTTGAGATAGAAATTGGTAATGGAAAAGAGACCACCATGCTGTCAAATAGTTCCTCCTTCTCCATGTTGTTTGGGCTGAGGCAATACCACACAGTGAAGCTCAGATGGTAAAACTCTGCCCCTTAAATTAACAAGTGATTGGAAGAGATCTGAGCCTGATTTAACTCTCTTTGAAAGCATCTGGGCTTTTTGTTGATTGCAATCAGAGACAGATCAGGGCTTTATAGCTTGCCTGCCATCTTCTGAAATGTTATGTGACAAACAAGACACTGGTATTATTTCTGTTATGAAATGTTTGTTATTTTATCATAGCAGTGATTATGGGAAGAACATTTGCATCATGCTCAGAGTTTCTAGTGGACTTTCCAAACATGAAATGGTCTGGTTTTTCTTGTCTGTGTATTTTGTTTGGGTTTTGTGGTTTTTTTACCTGACTCAGCCACGTTGTCCCTTTGCTAATGCAAACTAGTCAGTTGGCAGGTACTAAAACAATCTAATAGAACAAAGTTAATCTTCTCTCTTTAATTAGACAGCAATGTGTAACACACCCAGTGGGCCAGATGACCTTGAAAATGAAAGTGGGAATAGAGACACATTTCAGAGGAAGAAATCTTTAGTTACAGGGGGTTCGGGGTAGAAGGAACAAGAGGAAATGTTCACTGATACAACAAAACCACTTTACACAATCCCCCTTTCTCCACTCAAACCCTCAGACAATTCTCTCGTAAAATGGACAGGGATATCTTATTGCACCTAGAGGCATTTCAGAAGTGTTTAAGTGTGAAGTAGTGCAATCTTGTTGGAAGTGAACCTCACCAAAATTCAGGGTCTGTCAGAAAAACTTTCTGTGATTCCATTAATTGCTTCATCTCCATCTGTAGAGCCTGATATATCCCCATCACTGTATTTCCTCTCAAAACACCATGGAAGGTCGATAATATAATTTTTTTTACAAGAGAAGAACCAAGCATTGCAGTTTTTCCCTAGGTTGCATAAGAGGCTTTAACAGTCTCATGTTGTCATCCTACGTAAACCACTGGGTCATTTTCCCCTCTCCTGTAATATTATGAGACCTGGGCTTTTGTTCAGGACTATCTACACAATTGTAAATTTTTCACTTAGTAGTGGTAAAGGGACTTTGTATTGGAGTGCCTGGCTAATGGGCATATCCCTGACTCCAACTTTTGATGAAAATTACACATGCTAACTAATGCAGCAGGGGTAGGCTACTTGCAGGCAACGTGTATGGGTTCAGTAACACGGTGCAGAGACATTAAAAGGGGCCTTCTCTCCCACCAACCCAAAATAGATGGGCACTTATGTATCCAAAAAGTCATTTGCAAGACATGACATGGCAAGACTATGCAGAAATATAATCAATATTCTGACTGTGTATGGCAGTGAGAAATACCTCAGCGTGTTACAGCCTGTTAGCAAACGTAGTTATAAAGGGAAGCCAGCAGTCATGCTCTCTGGTGCTGGGCAGTTAAGCCTTGCTAGTTAGCATTCAACCAGCAGTTTGCCAGTCTTGTGTTGTTTTTCTGTTTGCCATCTCATCAGCATAGCACACACCTTCTTGACAGTTTTTGGTGTTGAGTCAAACCCTCGCTTCAGGATATCAAAGAGGAAAAGGTCTTTGTGATGGTGGAGATGGATGGCTTCTGGCTGCGTTTTGGCAATGACCTGTTGAGAATATGTGCGCAGCATCACTGCCTCTGCATAAGTGATGTTCTGGATGCAAATAGTCTGGTAGCCTGTAATGTAGTGGAGCAAACATTTCATCCGATTCAAGACAGTAAGGGCAAGATCAGGGACAGTGCTAACTCTAGCCACCATGTATTAGAGCAGGTGTTCAGACACAGTTGAATGCAGCAGTATTGGGATCCAAGCCAAACAAAAAGGCTGAATTAAGGTAGAACTGAAAAATACCCAAAACCCATTTATAATCCAGTAAGGTCTTACTGTTTTATAGTAACCTTTGACTGTCTTAATTCCACAAACTTGGATATCTCTAATATTCTATCAACTCACGTTGCCATTTTTGGATCAAATTTGGAGAAGCCTTGAGTAGAGTCAGCTTCAGCTCAAATCAGGGTAAGTTAGATGCTGAACATGTAACCTTTTATATACATTTAAGTTTCTCTTAAACAAAAATCCTGTCCTTGGCCTCCCAGATATGGTGGCCCAAATTAGTGGGTGTCTCTTATGTAAGTCACTTCTTGTCCCAATTGCTCTTTTATGAATTGGGGACAATGTAGTCCCCTCTTGTACCAGTGCTGTTGGGAAAATTAGTCCATCAGTGTTTATAAAGCAGTTGTCTCCTGCAGTGCTAAGCACTTTAGAAAAGCCATGAAGAACTGAATAGCTCTGTCCTCAGAGCAGGCTTTGAGTAGCGTGCAGTAAGCAGGAGCCTAGGGCTGCATATTGAACAATAAGAAAAAGCCAAAATATTGAATAATCCGCTCATTAACGAACAGCGTTGATCCTGTGCTCAGAAGAAAGCAAGAGCCCTGTGGAAAAACACCCTGTGCTCCTGTAGTTAAAGGCTGTGTCCTAATAATGACAGACACAGGGCTGAATGGAGGTTGTAAGTATCTGTGCAGCTGTGGCATTTCCAAACTTTTAAGAGCTCAACTTTGTGACATTAAGGTTGGCTCCTTTGACTGAAGCTTTCTGTGTCTAGTAAGTCTGATAGTAAAAGCTGAACCATCTTTTGGGTGTGTTTGTATAATGCTGGTCTACTGGGAACACGACAGTCCTTTCCTCTTGCCTGAAGGTGAGTAGGTTAGGTAAGACTGCCAGCGTCATCTGCCAAGAAGTATATGAAATATATATTGTAATGTGGGGAAATGTCATTCTATAGCAGCTGGAGTATTCACTAATAATTTTAAGGTGTGTTGTGGATCAGATTAGTTGCATAATCTGAGGAGGGGTAAAATTGGGAGGAAAAGTATAATTCAAGATGATCCATGTCTCCAGAAACACTTACGTGCATATTAGCTGTTTTCTGTGAACTACTGTGACAAATTTACCTTCTCTTCACCCAAACTGCAAAAAGGGGCTAAAGCCAGGAACGTAGAATGACAAAGAAATACAAATAGTTTAAGGAAGGTCTGCCTGTCTGAAGGGAAGGGTTTGTAAGGAGACAGGATTAGAGCATTGTGTGGAAGTATCAGGCAGACTGGGCAGGAGGGCCTAGAGGAGCTTGACCTGTTGAGGGCACTCACAGAGGTGGGTCTCCAGTAAACTGAGCACATGTGAAGTTAAAATTCTTTCTCAGTGGTTTACAGCTTGGGATCCATGAGTTGCTGGTGGCTTTTGGACTACATCAGAAAAGAAAGTTCATATAATAGTGCATTATGATCTATATATGTGAAATTTCTGAAGGGTCAATGACTGCAGTGGAAATTTTTTGGGATGCAAAAGTTGGAAAAAGAACCCCACTGTCTGCTATGTTCCTCTCATTAAGTCAATGATATGTTTGGTTTTGAAAAGGCCAAACAATGAATCAGGCTTTAAAATGGAAGAACTGTAGGTGTTCTCAGTAACTTGGTTAAAGCATCTGGGCGCGCAAGATTGATGTGATGGTGTGACTCAGTGTGCAGTTGGGAGTGGGAGTCCTGAGAACACCTTCCAGGGGCAGGACAGACAAGACCTGCTCCTGCAGAGCGTTCGTTTGCAGAGATTCACGTGTGGGGCTGGACATGCACTTCCTATGGGAAAACTTTGCAAAACTGTGACTTGCCACCCAGAGGATGTGCTGGATACCCTGCCCCTTGAAAAACTGAAAACCGGACTGGGCACTGTGCAGAAAAATATGGAGGGAGGGATGAGTCCTATGCTAGCCAGAGAGATGAGCTATGCTAGTGATAGGATCTTACCCTCTTACATCCCAGGCACAGTCACAGGGTGTGATTCTCCTCCCTACGTGATGGGTTTTTATTTCCAGCATTCTGCTTCATGCCCAGGAATCCTTCTGGCATTACTGAGGACCCGGGGTGTGTAAGAAGAGTTAAGTACTAGAATTGAGATATATCCTGAAGATCAAAGAAGGGAGTCTGCCCGTGTCAGATGGGGATGCGTATTCTCCTTGGTGCGTGTGCCTGTAACACCTATTACCAGCTCTGAGAAATGCATGTATTCATCAGAAGGAGAAAATATCCCTTTGTGTTTATTCTTATTTAACATTGTTTACACAGAAAATGGAGAAACACATCTTTAACCGTCATGTACTATTTAAAATTATGTCAGTACACCACGCAGCGCTCATTCTGTAAACATCTACTCCACCATGTGGTCTCTGGGAGCTAATGCTCTTCTGCTCTGTATGGCCACTTGTGTTCTGCCTGGAGCACACCGCAGTGGTTATGTTAAATAGCCTTTGTGAAGGTTTCCAGAGCTCTAAATTAAAAATGCAGAAAGCTGGGGAGGGGGGGGAGTTGGGAGGGGGGATACTCTGTAGCTGGAGTGTTAGGATGTCTTGCTACCTAATTGCCTTAGAACATGTGGGCTTGAATGAATCCTCTTTAATGAATAATAGGCAAATGCATAAATCGCAAACTCCAAGCACCCAAACGGTGAAATGCACACTAATGAAGACTCTGACTTCGACGGCAGGTGTAGAGTTGATTTGTAGAATGCCGTGAATATATCAGGTTTAAAATGATGTATTTATTAAAAGAAACAAGTCTTCAATGTGTTCCCCTTGTATTCACTCTCTCATCCTGCACACCTACTCTTCCTGCACGATATTGCAGGCTGCAGTCTCACAGCAGTTTCTTGCTATAACTCTTGCTTCGAAGAAGTGCAACAATAGAGACCAATTACCCTCTGTCTCCACTCTTATTGCAATAAGCCTGAGGGGAAAAAAAAAAAAAAGTGAGTGCACCCCCTCCCCTCACTACCTTTTCAATTTCAAATCCTAACCCTGTTGGTATTGCCATTTGTGGATTTGAACTCCCTGGCTTTGTGTGCGGCATTATCTGGAGATTCACCTGGTACTGATCCAATGAACCAACACAACCTTACAAAGCTGAAGGGAAGAGTGTAGAGTTCTCTTTGTAATAAATCATATGCCATGAAAAAGGATTTCTTTAACTCCTTTCCTCCATTATTCTCCATATCTCACCTTGTGGAAATGGGTCTGTTAGTGAGAGACTTAGACTCACATAGTAGGAAGGAAAAACGAACAGAGGAGGGAGAACTGAAATGAAAGGAAGGCAGAGTTCTTGAAGGTTTCTGTAACTTGGAGACTCCAGAAAGAGGAAAAACCTGAAAGAATAGGAAGCAGCCCTAAAAATAAACCCAGCATAGGCCTTGGTACTAAACCTTGTTCAGTTCTAGAAAGGGACAAGGATGTTTTCATTTAAGCAGCTGGATAAGAAATCCTTAAAACTAGTAATGAGTCAAGGAGGTTCTGTCCAGACAATTGCCCAGCAAGCTGAATGCTGGTCTGAACATCTTTGGTTTTACTGAGTTGAGCTGGTAACCTCTTGAGATCTGGCTGTCTCCCAAGTAGGCAGGAATGAATACTGCAAAATGTTTCAGTTTCCATTTCAATTTTGAAACTCATTTGCTTTGACTGAATTTGCACTCTGTTTATGTAAATTTATAAACACTGTAATAAATTTATCTACTTATAGAAAACAGAAATTTTAGAAAAAGCCTGGAGAACATTTGTGAAACGCAAATTCTGATTCAACAAGAATAATCACAGAACCTGATTTAAATGTACATTCAGTCACAAAGCAGAAACATAGCACGTGGTCTGTGTATCTAGCAAACCCTAACAAGCATAATCCAAAATTCAAACTATTGTTAACAGCTAAAATATTTTAAATTACATACATGTCATTTTTTATGGCAGCAATGACTATCTGACACACAACCCAGGTTCTCACAATATGAATGAAGACCACAGCCAGGCGATAGTAGCAGTTTGCTGCTTTGCTTGTTATAGAAAGCTCACCTAATTCTGATTACACTTTTTTCTAACCTCTAAGAGTCTGTGCCAGCATGTCAATATTATATGGCTCCATGTCAATACTATCAGCCGCATTTATAAAAGCATTCATGGGCATGGCCGTTAACCCTCATGGAATGGGCTATTTTCCAGTGCCCTTACTCTGGAAACCTGCTTCAGCCCTCACTGATTTTGAAGCTGCTTTTGTCTTCCCTTGCACCTCTTGGAGTCTATAATGTCTCCTGGTTTGCTCTCCTCCATATCCCCTTTCAAAGATCATCCTTAAACAGTCATTTGATATAGTTTAGGGTGTTTTCCCCTTGTTAATTTTGTGCTGAACACAGTTTATTTACTGCACAAAATAGACCTAATGCATGTAGGACAGATTTGGAGGCCCTTTCTAAATCTGTGGAACGCTTATGGTCACATGAGGAACCGTATTGAAGCCAATGACAACACTTGCACTCTGGGTAAGAGACCTGGACTCAAATATTGAAAGATCCTGTATTATCTTGGAACACAGTTGTTTCCCATTGTAGAGCTGCTGTTTCCAGAGTATATCTATATTTCTACTTTGCCTACCGAGTGCTTGAAGCAGCAGGTAAACAGTTAAGCAATGGAAGAAGCAGGCAATGCCTACTAGAAATGAGCTGGTTTAAGATTGGTAGGGGGAATTAAAAAGCAGTGCAAGATGCAATTTTCAAGTTATCCTGTTCAAGTTCTTGCATTGGAGGTATTAGCCACAAGGGAGATCACATCATTGGGGAGCAAGAGAACATAATGAATGCAGTAGCTGTAATAGGCATGTGGGAGACTCTTACCGTATGTTTTGGTCGTGTCCTGATATACGTGAGCTTTGGGAGACAGCTCTACATGTAATAGAGTCAATAATCAAATCTGAAGTACCAAGGAACACAACTTGATGTTTCCTTGGAGAGACCACAAGTTTGCAACAGATGAATAAAGAGAGAATGTGGTAGATACAAATTTGTCTTTAGGCAAAAAGGAAAGAAAAAAGACTTAAAAACGGGGGGGGGAGGGAGAAAATTTTACACTGTTCCCAGACTGGAAAGAAATATTAATACCTACATCAGAAATTTAATTAATTGTTGTTACATTGATAAAGATGTGATATACCACATCAAAGACTAGCAAAATGATATTTGGAAATTAATTTGGGTTCCCATTAAATAGAGCTCAGAGGAGCTTCCCAAATGAATAACATGTTTGTCAGGTATTGCTTCCTTCTGTTTATAAAGTCTTCTCAAGAAAAGACAACTATTTTCAACTGTTCTTGTTGCTTGAAATGAACTACGAGATTCATCACTGCCCAGACATTCATGGCAAATTCAAATATTGCAAATTTCAATGCCTTAGTATTTTATAGAAATTAGGTATTGCTTACTTCTGTTTCCTATAGGGATGGCTTACATAAAGTTACCTAAAAAGTCCCAAACCCCAAATTTAATATTGACAATCCATGTTTGAATTTAAAATTTGCTTTTGGTGCTCTGTAGCTTGGCCACTTCAATGTGCGTTGGAGATGAATATAATGGAATCAAAATATACTTGTTTTCTGTAGTGTTATTAGTTTTGAATATTCTTAAAACAAAATGTAAATGGGACTCATTAACCATATAAGGGGATATGATTTCAGATTCTGATCTCTTAAGAAAGTTATCCTGTATGCTGTTTTCTTGGGAACTGTGCCAAAATACAGTAAAACTCAGGGTGATCACCACAGTTTCTGCTTTTGTTTAATGAAAACTCATTCCTGAGATTCTGCTCTTATACCAGTTTTAGCCCAGTGTAATTCCATCTATGTCTCTGGAAGTACTTTTGATTTTATATTAATGTCTGTGAGTTCAAAAGAAGATAGGATTTAGTAGAACTGAGTGGACAGAGTTTACGTGAAGAAAAAAGAAAAAAGTATATAGAGAAATCTTATATAATATGTTTTGCTTTATAGGGGGATGGAGACAACTTTCAGAGTTGTCTGTGGAATTGTGGCTGTTGGAGTGTCCAGAGAATAAATCTATCTGTTCTCTAGTCAAGCAGACAAGCGATCATCAAGAAAAAGAGGTGGCTTTCTTCCCACAGTGAGCCAACCGGCTCGTCTGTACACCATGTCAGCAGTGATGGAGTTGCAGAGCTGGCAGTTGGGTCTTCGAACTCCCAAGCAGCCTGATGGTTGGGTTGTCTAAGGCCAAGCAACACAGCAGCTCCTGCCTGCTTAGCTTCCCATAAGAATTCCCATAAGAGGAATGTCCCATTAACTTTGTATTTTTTGGTTCATAGGAAAATATTTATCCATCATTTTTGGAAATTAATATAATCCTCTGGTTTTATCCCCTCACTTTTCTTAACATTCCACCTTTCTGTCTTATTTTCTATTTGGGTTTGATGTATGCAATCTTACAGAGAAGTGGGGCATTTTCCTTTCTTTTTGCCAATGAAACTTATGGGTTTTGGTCATTAGATTCTTAGAGTTTTTGTCAAAGGATAGTGCTACCGGAGTGAGTAAATCTCTGTTGTTTGCATAGGTGTGTTTAAAAGATTAAGGCTGAACAGACATTCTCATAATAGACCAGGGATCAATGAAAGCTCCTCTTTTCTCAAGAAGCTTTAAGGCTTAGCACTATGGTTGATTTTTTTTGTTTGTTTGTTTTAAATATAGAGGAAGTTGCATCTCTGTCTGGGCTTTTATTATTTGAGTGGTCTTTCATAGAATTCCTGAGCAAGATCTACCCAAAGCCCACTGGTCCCAACCTCAGCTTGAGACGATAGAAGAGAGTTTTCTTCCTGCTTGTATCAGCGGCCACAGATTATCTAGGTGATCTCTACAGTAGGCAAGGGGCATGATTTCCTCCTCCCGTTTGTGCCACTTCCAGCTTTTTTAATTTCTTCTGGGTTCACTCTTAACAACAGCCCATTGAGTTTCAATGGGACTTCACAGAGAATGGGATATTACTCTGTGGGACTGGGAGTAATATAATCAAACTCAAGCCTGTGTACTGAGAGGGAAATGAGTCAGGGCAGGAAGGAGAAGTCAAGGTGGCATACATGCTTCAAGGCCCACAAGAGTTGATGGCCAATAAGCAGTTTAGCTTAGTCTTGGTTGGCTAACTTTTGTGTAGGCAATTGCAGGAGGGGAAGAGACTGAGGCCCTGGGTTAGTGGAACAATTACATTCATGCTTTAAATCCCTTAAGCATGCACTTAATGGCCATTGATTTCAATGCCCTTAACAGCTTTGCTGAGTCAAGGCCTGACCGAGGGCACAGTAAAGGCCTGGTGATGCTGTTTATGAATGACCATCATAGCTATGGACCCTCCCAGCTAGAGCATGGAAGGGAAGGGAACCTTGAAGACCAAGCAGGGTCTTCCAGTGCCAGTGTGGCGAGCTGGCAAAAGGCAAAGGATAGAGAGTGAACATATGTGTTGTGGAGGGGAAGGAGGCTGAATGACCAAAGTTCATTGATACTCTGCTGTTCATGTTATTTCTAAAAGTGGCCATTGCTGCAGGCTTTCACCATCTTCAGGGGAGCATTTTGCTTTGTTTCTTTCCATAAGAATAACTTGTTTAAATACATCAGCTGCAGAATATAGCCCTAATTCTGCAGCTGAAGCCAGAAGAGGCTGCAGCCTATATATGTCCTTTGTGTGTATTTTTTTTTTGTGTGTGTGTGCACAGGTGCTCCCTGATGGGGTTTGATTTAAACCGGCACTGGGCAAACCCATCTCCTTGGGCTCATCCTACACTGCATGGAGTGAAACAGCTCATCATCGAGATGTACAACAATCCGGTAAGTGGGGAAAGGTGATGCCAGAACAGCCACTTGCTGAGGTACCGACTCTCTCCCGCTGCAGAGCTGTGCAAGATGCCAGTAACTCCAACGTGGCTTAATCTAGTGGCAAAGCAAAATAACGGAGGAGTAAGTAAACACCACCCCCACTGCGTGAGATTAGGGAACATTTGCGTCTTTTGTCACAGGAAGTATCAGAGTGGAGAGAGCAAGTGAAATGAAGTTCAGCTCAGATTAAATACGAAATAATTCTGAAAGCAGGGCCTAAATTCAATTGAGCTGCTCTCATGATGTCCTGAGCTGGATTCAAAACAGCAGGCCCCCCAAATTGAATTACCAAATGGCATTGATGCTTAATCCAGAGCTCCGGCAGGGGTTGCTATGTAGCGTGCAGAGCAGGAGGGGGATAATATTTGCAAATATTATATAAACACACACGCACACACTCATGCTCACTCAGAGAAGCAGAGGTGTTCTTGAAGGTGAAATCTTAGCTAATCAGAGGAGATGGATTGCAGAAAATATGGAGGAGTGGGAGGGAGGCAGACAGCTATTGAATATTTGACATCAAAGCGCAGAAGGATTATTGAACGTGGCACCTAAGAAAAACTGCAGAACAAAGATGGAGATGGGTAGTAGGAAAAAATCACTGCCAAAAAAATAAGAGGAGATTTTTATAGATTATTATTTTTTCTGTATGGAATTCCTGGTATTTGTCCTTTCTTTTTTGCTTCACATTATGGAGATGGCATTTGGATCTTTAATTCCATGAGGTTTTGCTAATATTTTTAAATTAATTTTTATTTCTGTTAGTGTGAACAAGGACCTGGTCTGCCTTGCTAATAAAGAAAGAGGATTCTTACCCCTGTCTACATCATGTATAGGATAAGAACTCCTTGAATTTAACTCCTACTTCTCCCAATACATCTTATTGGGCTTTTCATATTCCAGGTAGTAGTAATATCTGTACAGAAGGGATTGTAGGTACAAGGAAGATAGGTCAACAGATAAGGTCCTTACATATGGAGCGGAATCCAATTGTATGGAAAATACATTCATAGACTGTTAATTGTTTGGCACAGAATTTGTCTTTCTACTCTGTTTGTGCAGCACCAGCATTATGCCTGTGACTAAGGCTCCTAAGCCCTGCTGCATTAGAGCGATGAAGACAGAAAGTAAAGAAAGGCACTGACAGCCAGCCTGGTCTTTCCTCTGTTTCCTAACCCAAATAGCAAGACAATTTTCCTTGTAGATGATGGAGAGAGCATGCAGGCTGCTTTGTTTGAGAAGAAAAGGGTTTTTTTCCAAGAATAAAGAAGTCCTTAAACATTACAAGAAGGTTGGGTGTAGGGAAATGCTTCTAGCTAGAAAAGCAAGAAATTCTGACACTATCAAAAGTCAGTCAGTCAGTCAAAAAAACAACTATTCTTGGAGGCCAGGGGGAAATTGTTTTCAGCTTTGTCCCATTCCTCAGAAGCTTTGAAAACTCTGGTAGTTTCCAGCTGCCGTGTATGTGAGGAATGAATTTATTTGCTGTGGCGGCTAAATGAAAAATCAAAAGAAATGTTTGGTTAGAGTTGGTCTGAAATGGAAATCTTTTTCTTCCTCCATCTCTCCCACCCCTCCCCAGTGATCAACCTGAGATGAACCAGTTCCAGTTCATTTCCTTCTGAGGGAAAGAAAAAGGAGCCTTTCAAACACAGGTGTAACATTTCATTTTCAGGGTTATTTAATTTTTTTTTTTTTAAATACTACTTAGGAATCTTTTTTTTTTGGATTAAACTACCAACAAAGTTCAGGTGGCTGTTCAGAGTTTCATTTCTCAGTGAATTAGCTACTCACCAAGTAGTAGTAGCTACTACTACTCACCACAAGACCACCTTGTCTGATTTTATCATCCCCTAGTCAATACCGGCCTTTCTGACAGTTTCAGAGACCCTCAGCAATACAATGCAGTATAAGGGAATATTGTTTTTTTCAGGCAATACCAGATTCTTAGTCCCTCTGATCCAAGTAATATTTGTATGAAATGGACATTTGCACCATGTCCAAAGTGCTGGGGCAGAAGGGGAAAACATGGCAGCTGCCTCAGAGAGAGGGCATGGGATTGTATGCGTGCCTCCTGCTTTAGCACTGACTGGTTTTATTACGATAAAAAAATAAGATAAAATATTAAGAGAGAAAAACACACAACCTTTCCCCTCCTGACAGAGTGCCAGAATAAAAACCTGCTTTGAATCACTTCAGGCTGCTAAAGATTTTAAGTACCGTCCAGGTGCAGAGTGTAACTTTTAGATGAGTAACACATGATAGATGGTTGGCCACAAGCATCGGTGAACCAGTTGCAGGGGGGCTGTTGTCAAACTGTGACAGATCAGGAATTGTGCATTTAAACACGTCTGTCCTGCCACGCTCTCCTCACCTGAAGTCTCCCCACACTGGGGGAGTGGAAGAAATGAAATAAAATGCAGTGTAAGTTTCCCTGCAAAATAATGTAATAAAAAATAACCCTCCTCCATCCCATTCTGGACAAGATCTGCCGTGAGGAGCTGCCCACAAGAGATTGGATTGTTTAAAGCAAAGGAAGTTCAGCTTCATGTTGCTATTGCGGAATGGCTCAGTGCAGGCCTTTTAGATGTATTCATTCCCTTAAATCATTTAAGGAAAATTAGCTGCCATAAGAGCATAAAACTACATTTTAAATATTGCTGTATAGGAGTATTTTTCTTCTGCTGCTGCAGTATGGAAGATAAGCTGCTTCCTTTGAAAAAAGTTCATTCTGGAGGGGGGATGATGACTGACACAGAAATAAGTGAAGTGGGTATGAGGCACACACACAATGCCATAGTGATTCCAGTGCTGAGTGGTCCCAAGGCTAAGTGTTTACTCTAGCTACTGTATAAAAATAAACCAAAGCACCTGTGGTTCTCTGTTCTTCTGGGGTTTACAAAGTGTGCTTATTTTAAAGTGTTTCAAATTCCATAATGACCGTATCATCTTTAGGAGGGAGTGGATGGGTCAAGAAATCAGAGAACAATGGGAAGCTTTTGATCTCCATGTCACTGATTTTGAAACAGTCATTTCTGATGGTAAGCTGCTGTCATTGTGCTGGTCTGTGTGAAGTGAGGGGATACTCTCAGCTGTTTCTAGTGGTGTCACTCTTGCAGATGAGACTGAAGTGACAGACTTGCTCTTCTACATCATGTGTTGTTGGCTGAAGATATTTCTGTTCTTAAGTACCTTTTCCTGCCCATATGCCAGATGCCACCACCTTCCCACCTCTCTACCAGATGATATGTATAGATAGTTCCCCTGTCCATGCTGTAGCAAGTTAGTGGAATTAGCTCAGAAAATGAATGTATTAGTTAAACCAGCTCAACTGACTTTTGTCTGAAGTACATCAAAGGATGTTCATATGAGCTTTTCCAACAGCTGAACTGTGAGGCCAGTAAGTTCTGCTTGGGCATGATAACACACTTCATGTAGAGAGCTGTTTGGAGAATGAATATCTGGGTAAGAAGTCTAACAAAGCATATATGCACAGCTAGATTTAAACACGTGAACAATCTGATTGAATTCAGCAGTGTTGCTTGTGTGCTTGCAGTTAAGCAGGTGCTTAAATGTTTTGGACTGGGGATCAAGTGCTCAGCACTGGCAAGCTCAGGATATGGATGGTCCATGGAGATCAAACAGTCCTTATCTCTGGCATAACACGAAGCCCCAGAGACAGAGAGAGCAGTAGAACTGCTTGATTGTGAACAGGTTTTAAGCAGCCATCCAGCACTTTTCCCGACAAGCAAATGCACTCTTTAAAACAGGTTTAATGAGTGAACTTAGGTAGCGTGCTCAGTGTCAGCTCAGTCCCCTTGAGTATGTGCATTGTGATATGGTCTTTAATCATAGGGTCTCGTGTTATTCTCTCAGCTAGACCCCTGCTTCACTGAGTTCTCCAAATGGAAAACTTTCACATAATAAGCAGCTATTCAGTGTTTTGTTTTAGCTTCAGTGTTCATTGTGAAGCCCCGTCCTGTATTTACTGTGCGCTATTCAGATCCTGCTCTGAGGATAGAATTGTTAATCTCCTCGTGGGCTTTTTTGTTTTGCTCATTGCTATACCCTGGGAGCATTTCAGAAGCATTAATTATTTTGGGGGGGGACTCCTGTGAGAAACAAATACATTATCCTTATATGGATAGGAAACAGAAGTAGAGACAGTTATGATTATAAGTACCTACTCATTTGAGATAGATAGTTTAGGATCCTTGGGATCAGATTTGGTTCATGTCATTCACCAAGGCTTGATAAGTTCACTGTCTTGTTTCTACCCCTTCCTTCTCTGAAGAAGATTGGGATAGACTATTTCTGTCATTTGAAGTTTTTAGGACCTAGGAGACATGGAATAGGCAGTGAGTAACTGCTTGGGAGGAATCTGTTTCAAGTGATTTGCCCCCCTCAAATGAAAATGCAGAGATGGGATGCAGTGCTCCCAGGCACTCTCATTGCAACACTGTACTTTGTCTTCTTGCATCCATCTTTCTTCTATTTTGCCTGTTTTCCACTTCCTATTGTCATTGAAGCTGGAGTCCTACATGCAAATGATTCCGGTATTAGACACTATTCATCTTGTGTCCTCAGTGAGCTGGAGACCTGACCAAAAAGAAAAGAAAACAAAGAAGCACCCACCTGGGGTGTGCTCGTTAATTATCATCTCCTTTGTCATGCATATATATACCAAAGTCTTAAATTATTTCTGCATAGGCAACTTTTCTGTCTCCATTACTGACTTTGGAGTGCTTGACATTGCAGCCTTTACATACTTTTAATACTATTCTGGGTGAAAGTTTTCATTGATTCAAAGCAAAGAATCCTGCTGAAATGAAACCCCAGCAAGCTGCAGTCTGAGTCATCTGCTGGGCTGGAACCTTTAGGTGCACCACATAGACATCTGCCACAAGAGCTGATGAATTAACTGATAGAGAATGGCAGTCTGCTATTGCTGTGGACTGGTGTGAGGGAGGGAAAGAGACACTTTGCCTGTGGGCTTTGTGGGTATCTGCTGACAACAGAATTAATAATAAGAAAGGATGAGTAAACATAGTACTGCAGGTGGGGTGGTGGGGTGAGGGGTGTGTGTATATTTAAGGCTGAATGACACCTTTTATGTTTTTGAGAAGGTTTTTTGAGATCCTATGTATAGGCTTAGTCTTGAACACAAGTATATGCTTCCAATCTCCCTGTCTCTGAGGAGGCCTTGTTTTCAACCCGGGTAGGCTTGGGTGTGCAAGCAGTGTGACTACGGATGAATTAATATTTGTCTGATAAGTCAATGTAACTCTGAATTCTCTCCCAGATGACTACATTGCTCTTCATAAAGAGAATATATCTACTTTCTTTCAAACATACTGAACATATACTCTTCTGGTTCTGTGTTATCATCTATCGCTAGACCCTTCTTCAGGGGCAGATGGATGTCCTTCACTAGGGTTGGCTCCCCTCACTACATCATGCACCTTCACCACTGCAGGAAGACAGCAAAGGTAGCTTGGCCTGAGCTAATCTCCAAGTTCCTACTTGTTGGTTTCTCTGCTAATAAACCCAGATACCAGAAAGCAGGAGAGGTTGAATGTTGAGTGGAGTGTGAAGCAGGTTAGTGTAGCCAGTTGAAGTGAAACACGTTCTCTTCCTGATAATCTATAACTCATTAGAGTTGACTGTATTACTCAGCTAAGTGGTTTCTCTTAAGTTTTCCCATCATCGTTGCCAAGGAGTAAAGGCTCAGCCCTCCCCTGTGCTCACAGACTTTCTTTTCACCTTCTGTTTCTCCCATTCTGGTACTGAGCTCTGTTCATCCCTGTCAGGAGATTACACATGTTCTTACCACTCCAGACCATGTCCCATCTCTTTCAAAGATGCAGTTCAGGAGATAATGAGTGACATAGGTCCTTAGTCTCTGCCCTTCTGTGTGCTGCTCTGATGGACCGGTGTTGTCTTTAGCCACTGTTTAGACTGGAGACAGTCGATGCTGTTATTTAACCTACTTCTTTTCTAGGTCTTCAGGGGCAGCATCGAGAGCGTACTATCAAGGGCAGTAGTTTTGACTGTGCAGGAGCCATGTTCAAAGTGTGGCTTTGTAAGAGTGCTCCATGTGCTGCATATCCAACCTCCAACTTTCTTCATTATCCTGAACTTTTGTAGTGATGGAAATCAGGATCTCTGTTTTTCTAGTGTCCCTGGTTATACAGACAGTGCCATACTTTGAGGGAAGCATTCTGGTTCCATGGAAAACTAGGTCACAAAATGAAGACTTAGAAATCTGTAACTGTTGTTTTACAGCTTGCAACTATCTGTAGTGGCAGGATTGCTTTAGTGACCTCCCATCTTCTCTGTCTTTGGCAGTGCTATATTCTTCACCAGACAACTCCACATCTAGAAAAATGCAGCTGGTCTTCGAGGCCCAAGTACTTTGCTGGAGCGTGACATAAATTTTATTTTTGTCGGTCCTGCAAATTGTGTCAATCTTAGAGGTTCTACTTTCACTCGTCTTGTGAAATGATGTTATTAGTATTATCATCAGTGTGATACTGGATAGTTGACAAAGTATAATAACAGACTTTGCAAAGGTTTCACATCAAAATTGTACACTTAGGCTTTTTATACTATAAGTGCACAAGTAGTATTATCTAATCTAACATTTGAATGACTGGAAGCAATTGTTTTCTGTTCAAAAATTCTTCTTTTCCCTCATCATCTTCCCTGCTCCTGTTATAAATTGGAGCAGCAAAGTGGTATAAATTTCACTGGAAAATTATAAGCTGATTCTCATTCCAGCTGAAACCAGTTTGGATGTTAATAAATGTTTGGAAAGGCTGTGGGTTGGGGTTTGGTATTGCTCAGAAATCACTCAGAGCCAGACAAATCAGCTGAGGTCTGCATCATCTGGTATATGGAGTCATAACAGATTAACATAGGGTAATGAGATCTGTGGCATAGCACGCTACCTGGCTCCATTTTGCTGTTAGCAGAGCTCTTAGACTTCCTTCGCCAGATAAACAACACAATAGTAATGAATAATCATTGTTAACACAATATTGAATTTTAACAACCTACTAGGAAGTGATGTTCAGACGGTTCCTCAGATATCCCGGGTTGTCATTTCTACCTGATGGTTTTGACTCAGACATCAAAACAGCTATCATCAGGCATCATTTTTTGCCAATAATTCTCAAACTGATGTACTGCATGTTATTCCAAGTTCTTCTCAGGCAAAATGGCCAACATGCTGCCTCTTTATTTCTCTCCTCCTGAAATTAAAAGAGTTATTACCTCTTCTTATGCAGTATGTGTTCAACTATGATAAACCTGTGGCTGCTTTCTGTGGTAATGTTTGTGTTTGTGCCAGTTTGTTGACATTGTAGAAATTCCCTGGACCACTTCTATCTTGCGAGTCCGTATTGACTGAAGTGTAACATTTTAGCATTGCAAATACCATTCTTATTTCAGTTCTCTGTTGAACAAAACAGTAGTAAGGGCAACTTTTGTTTCACTGGTGCTAGGGCGTAATTTAACGATGTGATGTACAGATCAGTGTCTGATTCTGTAGCTTTTGCTAGTAGGTGCTTAGGATTTTGACTATTTCCGACCTTACTGTTGGGCTACTATACTAAGAGCTACCGATGCTATAGCTAACATTTTACTTCATATAGACTGTTTAAAAGTATTCCCCCATTGTTAAATATGAATACATTTGGTATCTGCTGACGTAAATGAATGTGACATTCATGATCAGTTTGTTAGCTGTGGTATTTTCAGATAAGCAATCTCGTGAGAGTGGGAGTAACAACTGGGAAGAATTCCTCAGTTTCTTTCACTCAGTTTTAACAAATCTACTTCCACTTTCTTCTGGAGTAAACACTCCTTCTTGATCTACTAATATGTTCTATATTTCTGCTAGGTAAAGCAGCTTCTGATGTTAGCATCTTCCTTCCCACAGTCCTTTAAACACACACAATATTATGTGAAACTTGCTAGCAGGAGAGCATGTCTGGCACTAGAATAGTTTATTTTCAGGAGATGCTGAATCTTTAGCACTGGAGGTGTTTATGACAGGTATTTATTTGGAAAGGTTTAGATATGGGAAAGGTTTAGATAGAGTTAATTCCCTTTTGAGATAGTCGAATAGACTCAATAACCTCTACGGATTTCCTTCACATCCTAATTAATCTATGATCTTTGCCCCTTCTCTTTGACTTGTTTTCAACATGTAAACTGCCTACATGTATATCTTCATACGTATAAATGTATATATAAAAGTGAATATATAGTTTTTCTGGTACTCAGGATCTTAGGAATCATTGACGTTGTTAGATGAAGTCCCTTCTGGAACTGTGAACTCTTTCTTAAAGTGATAGTCCTGGAAGGAGGGTGCTGTTCAGGCCACACTCTGCTAATAGCCTTATTTTTTGCCAAGCTTCTGGGAATTACAAGCCACATTTCATCTAAACTAGACAGGTTTTTGGTTGGTTTTGTTTTGATCACAGTGACATGTTCATAATCTAGCTCTGAATAATATTCCACTATTTTTGTCAAATACTCTAGACTCTCCAGGGAATGTGTCTATAGCTACCGAATTTCTCTCTGTTCGTACTCAATGTGCTAATCCTATCACCGTAGTGGTAATGTCTGACACAGGTTGTGGTTTTGTTGGTTGGTTGGGTTTTTTTGCTATCTCCTTTTAGTAATGTTGTATCTAGAAAAGGAACAGTTTCAGCTAAAATTCATCTCCCAAAGAAGAATGAAACATTTTAATCTAGAGACTAAAACCAAAATCTCCTTTGTTTCAGCACAATAACGGTCAGGTTTTGTTTGTACCTAAGCTGCTGTTCTCCATTACACTGAAAGACCTGCTTGAAGCACTGTAGACAAATTAGTGTGTGGTTCACTATCATGTATCTAGCTAAGTACCTCATTAGTTAACTCTTTCCGTTTCTCAAATGTATTAATATTTGCATCCTGTGACTTGGGATATCTGTGCAGTAGCATTTGCAGGTTGCTGCTCTAAACATCTAAATCAGGCACATGTTTGTTTCTTTTCTGTAGTTTGCCATTCTGAGAAATCTTTGTACTGCTGTTTTTTGTTTGGGGCAGACACGTTAGTTATGACCTCCACTTTGCAGTGATCTACCGTATACCTTATCTTTTCTTCCAGGTGTTTTATTGCTATTACATGGAACCTGCGTTGTTGCTTTCTTAGTTTTAGCTCAGCAGCTCTGTCTCTTTCCACAGCTCTTTAGGGCCTTTAGTCAAACTCCTCTCTCTTACCTTGGATCAAAATATTATCCATCAAAGCTTTAGTATCCTCTCTGCCATCAAAACATGGTTGTATTTTCCTGGGACATGCCTAAGGGGCTGAACACAACTCAAATATCTCTCTGAGGAAATAGTGTGTCCTAAAATAGTTTTCTGAAGATGTACAGCCATGTTCTCTGTTTTTCTAGGGGCATCTGCCAGCACCCTGCTGATGAATCAGAGCCATCTCTTCAAAGAATTTACCCCATGTCAATGGAGGAAAATATTCCCTTTATATAATGCACACATTTTTTTCCTTGGTCTGAGTGTACAAGAGAGGTTCAGTATGGACTCTTTTCTTGCTCTCTTGCATCTTCTTTATGATTCTACTTTCTGTGATTCTTACAGCTATGACATTATCAAATTCCTCTTTTAGTGTCTGCATTGAGGAGAGAGGTTTTTTGGGTTTTTTGGTTTGTTTTTGTTTTTTTTTTTTAAATTTATTTTAAGTAGCATTAATCAGGGAGTGGCAGACTTGTTCAGTGTTGTGTTGAGAGTTTCCCTGAGTCTGGGAGACATGCTTAAGTTATTCCTTAGTAATTCTGGTTTCATGTTTCTCCTCCCCTTCTCTGTTTTTGCAGTGAGACATAGGGTTTGAGATATTTTTATTTTATATTTACCCACTTATAAAAATTCCCCCTTTGCTTCTGCTCCTTCCCCAAGTGGTTCTATAAACTGGGTCAGAGTCAAGGTCACTGACGAATCTGCTTCAGTCGATGGTTGTATTTGAACTGATGGGCACTGAGGAGAATGAGCTCTGGAGTGACAGAGCAGTCAATTCCAGCTGGCTCTTACCAGAGCTTCTTAGAGATGGGGCTTCTCACAGAACGCAAGTGGAAATGCCTGGAATGAACTGATCCATTTTATTTTTCCTACATCAGACAGCATTGGGAACATGCCCTTTGTTCATGTAGCTCAATTTTCCGCCTGGGATTGCATTTGCCTTTTAAGACACAGGGGCAAAGTCACTGCCAGGGCTTTTTTATTTAATACAAAAGAGCTCTTAGTATTCAAAAATGATTTACAGACAGCTGGCCAAGTGTTTGACCTAACTATGTCTGTTCGTGCTATTCTACTGGTGCAAGATAGCTGTAATAGAGGCTTACCCAGCCAGTGGACAATTAGCCCAATGTATGCAATGAAGATGGGTAAAGTGAAATGCTGATTTTAAATGAGGATATTGACATAATAGCATCTCAATCAGTGAGCACTGGAATAGCAGTGTAAAATTACTTACGAATAGCAGAGGAAATGAAGCCAGTGGAGGAGTGACATTATAGTTAAAAGAAAGCTCAGAAGCAAAAAAAAAAGAAAAGAAAAAAAAAACAACTGCAGGGGATGGAATCGTATCAACAAGTACTGAACAATCTCACAATCTCTATGCATTAAAATTTCATGCCAAAATGGGATGGTAACAGCAAGCATCTTTATAATGGCATGCTCAGACTTACCAAAGAAGCAATGAGGACTCAAAGAACATAATGGCAGGGACTGATTAAGTGTCATGATCAAATGTGATGTAGAAACTGCATTTATACACTTTAAAAATTATGTCTTCTTGAAGCAAGAAATCAGAGAGCCCAAAAGAGAAGACTAGATTTTTTTTATTTATCCCTGAGCAAGGATTAAGTCTTGATTGAAGGAGGAACTGTCAAAGAATCATTCTGTAATAATAAATATAAACACGCTCAAATTTATCATTCCTGGTGGAGTACAAAGCCAGAAAGTCATTAGATCAGCACACAATTCTGAGAGGGGACCAACATAAAATGGAAAGAAAACTAAAAGCAGCAGCTAAAACGGCAAGACAGAACAAAATAACACTTCCAGGTGACATGGCAGCTATATAAAATCACCATTGTAGGAATGCATTTTTGCAGCTTTACCATTAGAGAGTGAGCGTACTACCCCTATTTGAAAAACTCCACAACTTTATAAAAGGTTGCATGAGAAGTTAGCAAAGGGGATTATTAGACTGAAGAAGGCCATTAGCATTAAAAGGACACCCTTTGAAGTCTTGCCCAAATGAACTAAGGAAAAAACCCCAGTACACTCTGGCAAGTTAAATGCAAAACCGTAATAATAGAGGACAAAAACAATTTTGAAGAATAACTTGCTAAAGGCTTAAAAACTAATAATAAAAACTTTTTCAAACACATCAGAGGCAAGAAGCCTGCCTGAAGGTCTATAAGGTTGATAGATGATCAAGATGTAAAGAAGTGCTCAAGGAAAATAAGGTCTTTGCAGAAAAGCTAAATGAATTATTTGCTTTGGTGTTCACTGTGAGAAGCCTAGAGGGAATTCCCAAATTAGAGCCACTCCTTATAAGGGGCAAGTCAGATAACATGGATAACAGTGGTTTAATGGTACGTATCATTTTGGAAGAGGATTTTGTACCTTGTACATCTGTTTGCCTTTTTTGGATGAATTGACAAACATGAAGATAAAGGCAATCCACTACCTGTTGCATATTTTGAATTTCTGAGAACCGTTGGCAAAGTTGTTAAGCAAATTATTTTAAAGAAATTAAGAATTCAAGTTTTCATTGGATATGCCATCCAATCCTGCCTTTGGATTAAAGACAAAAGAAGTTAAAAGTGATTCTTCACATTGGGTGAAAGTTACATGTGCAGATTTCTTGGGATTATTCAAAATATTCATAAATTATTCAGAAAAAGAATGAATGGATTTTTCTGATGGTATATAATTATTTGATGCGATAAAATTGCAACACAGAATTTTTATGATGCTGAGTGATAAAATGGCAGATGAAGTCTAGTGGCAATAAATGCAAAGACACTTATGTGTCTGTGTTGAAGAAGGAGAGAAGTCAAGTCAAAGCAGCAGACAATAAAATTCTGGTGCCAGTTAGTAACTTGGGAAAGAAGCTTGTGAGATGGCTTTCAAAACACCCTATCAATGATCAGCTGTGCTCAAGAAGGAAAAGACTGTCTTAGATTCATCCCTATGGTACTTCATAGTTTACCTGTATTTTGGGAGAAGTGTATGATTCTGACAACCTTATCTCAGAAACAACCGAATAAGGATTTTTTAGAGAAGGGTAAAGAAGAAAGAAGACAAGAAGTTTGAAATTATTTGTGTGTGCCAGAAGTTTATATAGCATAGGCCCTTCAGCTTGGAAGAGATATTTGAGGAGGAATAAATTAGTTTAAAAAAAAAAAGTCAAATATATGAAAGTTATCAAAACCAGAGAAACAAGTAGTAAACTCTCAAAGGCTATTAATGCTGTCCCCGGAGTTGGGAGACCTAGAAGCTGTCAAAAATAGGGATGCTGTTACTTGGGGAAGCATTGTTTATATTTTTGTTTTTGCTTGCATTGTTTTCTTAAACATCCTGTGCTGGCAACATCCAGGGATTGCCTCTCTTACATGAGTTCCTGCATGATAAAGAGCACAGCTTCTGCTACAACCCTCTGACAATCTCTTGAACTCTTCCCAGAATAAAGTAGAAGGGGGTGGCTGTACGACAACTGGATTGGCACTGTTAGTTTTATGGACAAACAATAGTTGTTCTGCCTAAAAGAAAGCTCTCTTCTTCCCTTCTGATTATCCTGTGTACCTCTGCATTCCTGTAATTATGGTGCTTGAGGGCACTTGAACCTTGGTGGATGTAGTATGTAGTGCCATACAGTATCACTAAATTGCCAAAAAAAGATGTGAAAGTGAATTTGGAATGGGAAGAGGAAAACCTGGAAACTATATGATTTCCCTAGATAAAAGAGAATTATCCTCAGAGGAGGCCATTATATTGTCATTGTGACAATACATAAAGGTATAGGCTAAGTCCCTTGATTTCTTGGCGTATCTCATTCCAGAATCATACCTCATTCCACCTGGAATACTGTGTCCAGCTTTGGAGTCCTCAACACAGGAAGGACATGGACCTGTTGGAATGGGTCCAGAGGAGGGCCACAAAGATGATCAGAGGGATGGAGCACCTCCCCTACGAAGACAGACTGAGAGAGCTGGGGTTGTTCAGCCTGAAGAGAAGGCTCCGGAGAGACCTCATAGCAGCCTTCCAATATCTGAAAGGAGCCTGCGGGAGAGCTGGAGAGGGACTCTTTGTCAGGAAGAGTGGTGACAGGACAAGGGGTAACAGTTTTAAATTGGAAGAGGGGAGATTTAGATTAGATACCAGAAAGAAATTCTTTACTGTGAGGGTGGTGAAGCACTGGAACAGGTTGCCCAGAGATGTGGATGCCCCATCCCTGGAAGTGTTTAAGGCCAGGCTGGATGGGGCTTTGAGCAACCTGCTCTAATGGGAGGTGTCCCTGCCCATGGCAGGGGGTTGAAACTTGATGATCTTTAATGTCCCTTCCAACTCGAACCATTCTATGATTCTATAAAATAGTAACCCCCAATAGTCCTGTAGATAGGATTCTCTACTGTTTATTTTCATCATGTGCCTGTTTTACTGTGTCATCTAGAGCCTGGACCTGAGAACAGGAATCCTGTGAGAAAAACACAGCAGCTGCCTAACAGCTTAAAGAAAGGTATAGTAACTAATGGATCCAATGGGGATATTTTAGGCAGATAGGCTTTAGTTACAGAGTGGATGACTAGAGCTGAACAAATAATACTGTTGGTCTTTTGAAAAGTATAATAGATACCCTTTATGATTTCAAGTTGCCAGGATCTTTGCCTTTTTAAAAACTCATCCTTTGAGAATTATAATGAAGCAGAGCTGCTTCCCGAGTTACTATTTTTCTTAGACCTGAAAACCCGTACTTTTAGATTCATAGGCATCAAAAATAGCTGAATGCTGGTAGCATTGGTAGCTGGATTTTGCAAGCAGCAATCCTGCAGTTTTGCATATGTTTTCTTGATCTAGAGCCCAGTTTAAGCTGTTGAATGGGGTCTGTGTCTATAATGTTCCCTAAGTGCTATTATGCAAAGAGATTGCTTATTTGAATCATTAATCAGTCTCTGGATGGCTGCAAGTTCTTATATTTCATGGCTGGTTTTCATGATGTATGTGACCTATTCATAGTTGTTGCTCAAGCTGCACTGGAACAAGACTTAATTCCTGTTCTTGTTAAAGCTTTTCTGCTGACTACCTTCACTAGTATATGCTTAGAAATTATTCTAAACCCAGAGGACCAGTATATGCAAAACTCTGCTGAAAAGATTCCTCAGACAAGAAAACTATATTAGTAGCTTAACTCTTCCCAGTCGGAGTTAACATGATGGATCGTTGTTTCCCATATGGATGTGTTCAATCATCTTTTCAGAATCTGATTACTATATGCTTTGTGAAAAATCCAGTTAAAATTAATGTATTAATTAACAGAAGTTTAATTTTCTTCTTGTGAGGAGATACATCATGATGTTGGAATTTTACAGCATCAAAGTTAGCAATAGTTCCCATCTTAAAGTATTTTGAAAACTTCTACTTGCTGTCTTCTGCAGTGCTGACACCAGTGGATCAATAGGTTTTTAAAACCAGACAGGAATCACCATGATAATCTAGTCTGACTTACAAAGTACTAAATATCATCCATCATGGTTTTCCTAAATGGGCATCAAAGTCTGAGCTTCCCCAACTTCTGGTGGCTTAGCTGTTAGAGAGAATGACTGATCTAAAAGAGCTTAGAGGGTTTATCTCAAAAGAGCATCTGGAATATCAAATCTTTCTCCAAATATCTTCAAAACCCCATCACTGTGCTGGTAAAGTTGTTACGCTCACATTTGGGGGGCTTTTTTTCTCCTTTTTTTTTTTTTTTTAATATTTTTTAAAATTAATTATTTCTTTTTCTCTTCGGTATATCTACCTTCTGGGAACTGACATATAGGAAACTGCAATGTAGAGCAGGATTACTGAGCTGGGTCACTTCGAGGGCCTGAGCTGCAGAATCTGAATGCGCTTCTTACAATAAGTCTGCCTGAGTGTGTAGAGAACTCGGACATGTGAGCTGCCTCCTTCATTTCTATTGGGGTTGCTCATGTTCAGGGGTGACTCCTTTAGAGAAAATGCTGATAATTATTTCACTATTTCTCAAAACATGGTAAGAAGAGGAAGGAAGGATCACATTACCAGGACTGATAACTCTTGGTTCACACAAATGCATGTCTGGGAGAACCAGAGGTTTGCCTGAGCGTAAACAGCAAAATCTAAGTTAAGATGCTCACACACCATGGAGTGTTTGCAGCAGGGAAGAGAAGTGAACAATGCACTTAATATGGCTGAAAAGGGGGCTCTGCAAAATAATTTGCTTGCAAAGTTTGTAAAGCAAGTACGACTTTGTTCTTTCCTTCGTCATGGCATTTTTGTCTAGTTTACCCTTTTATGTGTTGATGTATAGAATTTGGTGGGGGTTTTTGTTGGTTTTGATGCTTTTTCTCAACTGATAACACTGCAGAAAATGTAATGGTACTATTACAATTTTATTGTGTTAAATAGGTTGTTGTTTTAAATGTTTTTATTTATGGACTGTCTTCTACAAGATCATTTTCTAACTGTGAGAATATCTTGCATTTATGTTTGGATTTTCAAAAGCACCTTCTGAATAGGATGCAGTCCTCTCATTATATCTTAAATACAAACTTCCAAAGTTCAAATGAAAGTTAGGGATCAGTTTATGCCATACTGAAATGTAGTCATCTCTGGAAAAGACCCCATCAGCGGAGCGCTATTTGAAGGCTGTTTACTTAGATGTACATCAGGAAAAATCTGTTCTGAGTTCAGTTAATCTGTTGTTTTGTATTTTTTGAAAATAAACTGCCTTCATCTTAGTATTGGTCTTCTGCTAGGAAATTTGTGGTGGTTTACGACTTCCCCCAAAAAGCGTACTTGCTATAGAATTAAATCTCAGCAAGAGTAGATTTAATCCTCCCTGATGACTTGTAGTCTATGGAAACATTATTGCCTGTGCTCGGTTGGTGAGTCTGCCCTTCAGGAGTTGGATGTTCTCCCCTTGCTGCAGTTAACTCATGCAATAGAGACAGCTTTTTATTCTGTTTATGTCCCTTGATAATGGCTGTATTGATCTGGCCTGATGTAAGCAAAGGTTCACAGTTCGCCAAATGTTGCTAAGGGTACCAGACTATTGCTGCCACCAGCAGACACATTCCATCATCCCTCAACCTCGGTGTGTGAAAGCCAGAGCAGCAGGATGCCACATGTTGGTGACTCAGGAAAGTGGCATGTGTTGGACTCTGGCATATGTCAGACTTGGATGCTTCTAAAATTAGAAAGAATATAATTTTTGTCATGCTTGTTTTGTCTGCCAAGCAATGCAGGAACATTTAAAGGTTAGCCTAATTTTCAGTTGTTCGGAAATGAAAGCCACGATGTCAACGCTGTGCAAGAACACCTATGAATTGTGTTTTTAAATAAGCTGAAAGGATTCATTTCCTTTAAAAAAATATAAAAGTTGCTGGAACTGACCTGAACTGCGTGTAAGAACAGTGAGGAAGGTGGGCTGTTGTCCAGCCTGATGTCTCTAGGCAAATGACTTAATTATCTCCTTATTTGCTCTGTTCAACAAAGAATTTTCACTAGAAGGCAAAAGCTAACAGAAAAGGTTTTGAGCCTAAATTCTTACTTTGCAGCAACTCAAAGCAGAGATGTAGAAGTGAGAAATGCTGAATCTCGTAATACTGCTTGGGGGATTTGGCTCTTTGTTTAGAAAACGATTTAAATCTGTTTACCTGATTTTCCTAGCACAAAATCCCAGTTGTCCTTTGAAATAAGTATTCTAGCTCTGCAGTGAAGAATATGTCTCATCATGACGGAACAATTAGATGGGTTTTAGACCATTTTTAAAAGCAAGATGCCTGAGACTGTCGTTGGGAAGGGGTGGTGGTGAGAGAGCAGGAGTAGCTATTAGATTATTAGGTTGTTTTTTTCCCAGAGTCCAAGGTGGAGGAGAGATTAGCTGATTTAAAGGGCAAACTGTTTTCATTTTTTTTATTTCTCCTTGAGAGCCGGAAAATGCTGATTGTTTGATCCCATCTCATCCTGGTTCTAGTCTGTTAATTCCAAAGATCATTCTCCAAGTGGCATGGTTACTTTCTAATGAGATTAGAGGGAGAGAGGCAGTGAACTGTTCAGTTGCTCTCTGGAGACCCTTGGAAAGTGTGATTTGGAGTGGGTTGGCTAGAGAGTGGTGCAAAGATGCCCGTCTGACCTAGTGTATTATTGCAAGGATTTTACATCTGTCACAATAGTGGATTGTTCTCTGCAAAAACAAATATGTAGCAATTATTGGCTGTGTTAGTCAAACTGATATATACCACTGTTGTATAATAACGTGGTATTCTGTGCAGAGTGTTTGCAAACGACTTTGTTGATTTCTTCAGTATTGTAACAGCAAAGGGCAATGAAAATTTATATCATAACAGACATTGTGATTTTATGTTATTAGTGAAAATAACTTCAAATGCAGTTTGCTAGATCTGAAATGCAGAAATTCATCCAAGTGAAATATTATTTTAGCTTTCGGTCTTGTTCTGAGAGTGCCAGCATCTTCTACTGAAGTCAGTGGAAGCTGTAAATGATTACTGTGGCTGCTTTTACCCATTCAGATTGATTTATCAGCTGAACCCACTAATATCTGTGCACTGAGAGCAGTAGGCAAAGCCTATGTGCCTATACATATATTACACCTATAGTATGCTTTATGCATTGTTTTCCTGTTGATTATGTATTTTGCAGAGGTATTTATCTGCATCTCTTCCCTGTGGAGTTCAGAAGTATGATTGGATCTAGTTACGCTGCAGTTCAGGGAGAGACCGGAGCATTTGAAATAAAGCTTGGGAGCCATTTACTAGGCCATTACAAAAACTGTGGTCTGCACCGGGTACCCAGGCCCAAAATGCCAAGGAGAAGCTGCCATCTGGCTTTGCAGGCTGGCCAGCATCAAAAGGGTCCGTGCTAATTGGAGCACAGCCCCTCGGTTAGCTGTAGGGAGCCATCCTGCAGGAACTCGGAGACCAGACGGATGACCTGATAGGAATTTTCCTTCTCTAACTTGTGTGATGGAGAGTTGGCTGGACTGCACTGCCAGCTGCCACCCTCTTTCAGGACCCTGTAGAGAAAATAAAGCTGAACTTTCTTAACTGGCTCTGTACCCTGGCTAACTTTGTTATTAACAAAGTCGATGCCCTCTTGAACCACACTGGGACTCAATGGGGGGGTTTAGGTTTTTTATCCTTTGGACTGGAATTGATAGAACAGACCGCAGACAGAACAGATTGAATTACCCCTCCCTAAGTATAGTTTTCGCTTGGCCATTGCTTTCCTCATCCTTGTAGAATCACTGTAATAACGGATAGGTGAAGCTCAAAAAGTTTGCTTGGGGAATTGTTGCATTTCACAAGGAGTGGGCAGAGTGATACTGATTTACCTTAGGGTATGCAAATGTTTAAAGTCATGCTGAAATCAGTACTGACTCCCTAGGTACTCTGAAAACCTCTCAGATTAGTGCTTGGCAGCTGTCTGGACTGAGCGTGAGAGTTCTCGACATCATGTCTTGAGTTTAACCAAGCCTCTATTCAGCCCTCAGCCCTGCAGCTCACCCGCTTTCCCTCAGTCTTCAAGGCAAGGACTTGTCTGGAGCATCAGTTCCTAACTGTGATCCAGGAGGCTTCAACCCTTTGGTCCCCAGACAGGGGAGGTGTGCACATGGGATATCCCAATGCATGCTGTAGCCTCCCTGTTCCTGGAAATGGCCCTCTTGTGCCTTTGGCACCCAAATTCCTGGCCACGGAATGACCATGGAAGCAGTTAAACTCCCTAGGAAGGCTCCTAGGAGAAGTCTGCTTGAGGAACAAAGTGCTCTGTAGGTGACTTCTGTTGTGGCCTGCAAGATGAGATGTGAATGGGGAGCAACAGATTGGGAGAAAAATGATTTCCAAAGACAACCCTAAATACAGACTTGTTTATTTATGCATATGTATGTTTGAGTCGAATTTCTCTGATGTGGCTGTCTAGAAAGAATCTTTACAATTATACTGAAGCTTTGAAAGACAAACAGCATGATTTCCATCAGTTCTGGGCAGAGGAAGGTACACTTGGTTTCTGAACATCTGAAAATTAGGCTGCTTTGACTGTCACTTTCATAAACAAAATAGCTAGTTCTGGTATGCAAGCATGTGCATGCTGTTGCAGCTTTCTCTGAGCTTTATTATTTCTCTACCAGTAAACTCCATTTATTTCAACTTTCCTCTTCTCATCTGAACTAATTATACATTGTAGTCCACACTTTTATCCAGGAGAGGAAAGACAAAAATTCAGAAGATAAAGTGACTTATGTTTACAAACTAAGAATATGGAAAGGACCAATTTGGTTGTAACAGTTTGACATCAGAAATTATATTTGCAAAAGGAGGATATTTTTAAGATCATCTGCTTTTTTTTCTCCTCTCTCACAGTATCTTTAAAAATGCATCTGGTAATGGCCTTGAAGATCGTAGCTTTCAGAAACAATTCTCAGACAGGATTTGTATGAAAAACCTTGCTGAAATTTCACTGAAGGTGCAAAAGGGCAAATAGTCCGCCAGACAATGGAGACAGAAGGGCAGAGAGAGGATGTTAACTTTCACCTGAACTTCTTGTAGTAGTAGACATTTTAAAGTAATTTTGAATAACCTCATGGAATATGAGGGAAACAGCTTTAGTGTACATTGGGCAATAACTGACCAGGCTTGACATATTTTGCAAGGTGACACCCTTGGATGTAATAAAGTGGATGGATTGAATTTAGTAGCAAAATAAATAGCACAAAGGTTATTAAACTCCCTGTGTTATTCATGACCATATTGCATTCAGCAAAACTTTCCATTCTTAAATCTGCTGCAAGCTGCCATGGAAAATCTAGTCTGTCCCAGGGGAGCAATGCAGGAATCCAGGGAATGCCTTAGCAGGCACATGGCCGGTTTGTTTTAGAGCATACGGAGCCTTGCTGATGCATTAAGGTGATGTGCTAAGGGAATAAAATTTTCTAAGAAACAGTTCATTAGACTTGTCAGGGGAGTTGCTGACTATTCTTATGGTATTATAGAAGGGGGTGGCCAGCTTGTCTCCTTTGAAGACTTGTTCTCCTGTCCGATGTCCAGACAAATAAGGAACCTTGAGACAGAAAACTCCACTTGGATATTTTAAAGGTGTGTCAAAAAGGCGAATTACTGACAAATTTTGCTTGAGGGGCCGCCTGGTGCCAAATGGCCTTCAGGTATTCAGTCGCCTGGCAGCGGCACTTCACTGCTTGAAGGAATCTTGGAGCTATGTGTGAGGGATAGATAAGAGTGCTTGGGAAGAAATGACATTTATTCTGAATAAAGATGCATCTGCAGCCTCCCTTCTGGAATATAATCCTCGCAGTTCTGGGGTTATTTCAATGAACCTTAGAAGACCGCCTCTTAAATCTGGCTGTTATTGAATTGGGTTTGCCCACTGCGGCGGCAACACAGCCACAACCAGCTGTGATCCCCACCACAACACGATGATGCACTGGTTTGTGTGTTAAGCTGCACCTGCAGGGCCAAAGGAAAATAGAACACTAAGGTGAGTCTGATTTGAGTGGGAAAGGGATGCAAGCAGTCAGGAATCAAATGAAGCATGTACCTCTGTTAGAAGTTATTGGGCCATAAGCATGTCATGGTTGGCTGAGTCCTTGCAAGGCAAACTAATCACTGTTGTTACCAAGCCTGCCTATTTTGTTATCTGGTTAAGTTCTCCTTGTGACTGTATTTAAAGGTCAAACCTTATAGTCAACATATTTGGGCAAAGAGACTGTTAACAATTTACCACTTTTTTTCTTTCTAAGCAATTGATGTTTTAAAAGTTGCACTGGATCAGGCACCAGGTTCACCCACATAAGGTCAGTTTGTAAGCCCTGCCAGCGGGAAGAGGAAGGTGGAGGTGCTCTCGTTTTCCTCCCCGTGGGGACCATTATTTGGTGAAGGAAGGAGCTGATCGCTTTTGCTGTAGGTGGTTCACAGACTTAAAAATTACTTTTTACTGGCGCAACAAATGTTTCATTTTGTGCCAGGAACTGGCCTGTCCCTTTGGACATTGAATGAGCAGATGCCTAATTAGCCTATTATTTACCATGGTTGAAGATAGCTGAATTTTGATGAAAGAGACTTTACTTTAATCATTGATTCATGACACAGATGCTCATATCGTGCATTAAGCTGTTTAACCTTCCACAAATGTAGTTGCCCCATGCACCCTTCCATAAATAACCTGGCAACTGCTCTGTCTTCCTTCATTCTCCGTAAGGGGGAAGCTTGGGAGCCCCCAAATTGGTCCTTAGTGCCAGTAATGCGTGTATCAAATGCAAGCAGGAGACACCGAATGGCACCAGGGCACTGTGTGGCTTAGGCATACGGCGAGCTTTTAGGGGAAGGAAGAGATCCCTGTGCTGGGGTGGAGGGGGCTTGTTCTGAGTCCTGCCATGCTCTGCTTGAGTCTGGAAAGCCCACTGGGGCATCCCAGAGAACAGGTCTCTTAGGAGATACCTGTATTTTGGAGGGCAGGAGTGCAGCTGTAAACCCAGGAGGATAGTTAGATGGAGATGGGATAGTTCCAGGCTTCCCTTCCACCACTCCCAGTGTGGTTGTGTTAGATCCTATGACCCCCACTTGTTTGTTTTTTTCTCTGAAACAAGTATTGGTGACTCTCGGAGGAGGGACAGCGTTAGTCTGATCACTGTGGCTTTGAGGAAGCTGAATCTCCACATGGCAATGGTTCCTTCCCATATTCTCTTTCTTCCTCTGGTCTCCACTCCTGGGCTGATCGTGCTTTGCTATCAGAAGGGCTAAGAAGAAAATGAGACATTTCCGTGTCAGAGAAAAGCTCAGCCACGGTGACGAGCGAGGCTGTGTGCTGATGGACTGGGCTGCTTTCTGCAGCTTCCAGCAACCCATTCCACGATGGTTTCCCAACTGAAGGGCTCCTTAAAAACTAGCCAAATCTGTGTTAAGCAGGCGCCAAACTTCTACAGAAAGCACAGCAGAACACTTACCTGATACTTTCTTAAATCCTAAAACTTTCTTTCAAAGAATTCTCTTCCTCAGTAATGACAGACTTCCGTAGATATGATACTCAATTCAGGCGAGGATTGTCACAAATATCATACAAATGGGGTAGGTGTCAGTAGGAAAGCAGACCCTTTTTAAAAGGGCTTTTCAAATACGTTTTTTATCCGCTTCTTAACACCCATGTCCCCAAGACACATTGGTTCTCATATCCTCCCTGCTTTATCAGTTGCCTACTGTACACCCAGTGGTTGGAGAAGTGAGGAGCCCAAAGAGGCAGAGCTGAAAAAAGAGGCTGGATAAACATCGATTGCGTTTTAAAATCTGAATAATTGTTGGGTCTGCACTGTTGGGAAGAGAAAAGGAGGTTAAAGATTTGCTCTCTGTTTGGTGTGATAAATGGCACGTTCTATGTAATACCAATGATGGATGCAGCCTGAAAGGTCAGGGGAATTCCCAGCACAGGGTCTGACCTTTATTTTACTCAGTTCTCTGCACTGAGTTTAGAATAAATTCACCAGTTAGAAGGAATCTACCACTGGAGGTTTTCTCTTTGTGTTTTATTTTTGAATGAGCTCTTTCACTTTAAATTCCTTCTCAGGGATTTTTTTAATTTTTTTTTTATTTTTTGTGATTTTGCTTTGCTTTTTTTTTTTTGGTTGTTTGGGGTTTGTGGGGGTTTTTTAGTAGGAGGAGGTGAAGAGAAGGGAACAGTTTTTAAAAATATTTGGAAGATTTCAGAGGCCAAACAAAAAGAGGACACTTTCTTTTTTGGAGCTTTGAGATTAGTCATGCTGCTGTCTGTTTTGGAAAAGTGATGATATAATAGAGAGCCCAATCTTGTGTTAATATGTGTGGACTGATATAGCCTTCTTTATGCTGCGGAAATCCTTCCAACTGTAATAAATTGGAAACCTTTTATTCTGAGAAGTGCAATTATCAGGATCCAGCATATTTCTCCCCCTCCCTGTCACCTAACTTTGTGCATTCTTCTAAATTTTTTGACTCGCGTAAGCCCCAAAAAGAAAAGGACTTATTTAGTGTTGACCAAAGGTTTAGCAGTGTAAGTTCATAAGAATACGTTAAGGGAAAACTTCCCTTACTGTGGGTTCTATTAGGCTGCTGGAGTAGTCTCCCAATTAAAAAAGAAAATTTTCTATGTGATTGAAAACTGGCACAGAGAAATTGTTCAGATATTTGCTATGTCGGGACCATGACCCACTATTTAGTAGTTCTGTGGGAATCACTACGAGGGTACTTGTAGTACATGATCCGAAATAAGAGCACATGCACTGGTGGAGGAAATGGTATTGGAGCAACTCGGATACTTCTGGAGACCCTGGTGGGCCTGTGCCCCCAAAAGTATCCACCGTGAGCTGGATGAGTAATGTTATGTCAGTATTCCTAATAAGGGAGCTGAATTAGAGAGGTACTTAGAAACTGCACTGGGTTCTCTGAAAATGGATACACAGCAGCCGTTGAAGTCACCAGGAGAGTACAGAAAGGCAGCACCAGGCTAAAAATGTTGCTTGCCCAGGAAAATGAATGTAATGTTGTGGGTAAAATTAAGAGCAGCTCCTTCTCAGGCAAGTAAGTGATACAGTATGGCATAGAAACCAAGTAATTGTCTTCTGCCCTGCGTACTGTTGCGCGGTTCTGTCTGTGTTCATCACCTGCAGTTTCTTTTTTGCGTTTCTGTAAGGCGATTTCACAGACTTGCTGGACTATACAGTGAAGACTTCTGGGAGATGTGGGGTATTCTTGTGGGATGAGGTGTGAGGTTACTGTGGCCACCGTGGTTTCAGAATAGAAAAGAAACAAGGCTTTTAGGAGAAGAGGTAATAATTTCTCTTAGCCCAGCTGGTGGTGTTGGACAAGGAGGACATGTTTGTCATTGTTTTGTGACGCAGACACTCTGCCAGCAAGTTGCGGCTTATGAATCACATCTCATCCCTGGAGAGCTGGGCTGGATTTTCAGCTAGGAAATACAGGTTCCTAAAATTCTATTTAAATTATGTGTATGCTGGCTTTATAACCAGCTGTTTATAACAATTTGTTCAACAGTTTTGGGGCCTACTGAGTATAGCTTGCATCTTTCCCACACAGTGTGGTGTTTGTGAAAATAAGGCTAGAGGGACCATTTTTCTTTTCCGAAAAAGTCCCATAGGTGGCAAAAGTGAGGAGCTGGTAACATCTGCTAGACGTGGTTGGCCGTGGTCCTCAGACTGGTCTTGATTTACCTGAAGGAACTGTGGTTTCTCTACCCCAGTCTCACCCTAAGATTTTCTAATAATTCAAAGCCCCTGAACATACTAAACATATCCAGAAGAGCAACTCAGCCCTAGCGATAAGCCCACCCTTACCGGTTTTGAACCAGTCATAATGAAGATCTTTCTTTTTTTGATTTAAAGTTCAGGATTCTGTAGCTGGATGTTAAATCATTGCATGCTTAGGAGAGCAGATCTTTCAGGAGAAACCCCCATCATAATCCCACTGGAAAACAGGTATCTGAAAACCAGTAAGAATTGCAAAACATCCCCTTCCCTTTTCTTTTGATAAATTTCCCAGGAATGTTGCAAAATGCTTCAAAAATACCTGCATTTCAAAGCTGAATATTCAGGAGAGAACTTGCAATACAGAAGCTTTTGTGTTTTCTAAATTTGAGCCTAAATTTGAGAGTGCTGCATAAATTGGAAGATATTTCTTTAATGTCCATTTGACTTGTTCAACAGTCCAAGTAGATTCCCATCTGAGCACTGCTGAAGATACCTTCTTCAGTTTTTTCCATCTAACAGACATCATTTGCAGAAGACACTTAATAGGCCTATTTAAAAAAAAAAAAAAAAAATTAAAAATATGATTAAAAATATTATTTATTTTAAATCAAATGAATGTGTTTCTACCTTTTGCATACAGCAATTCCTGAAAAGAATTAACTTTGACCAGTTAATCAGTACTAGCATTTATTAGTCAAAATGTTATCCCTTTTGATCTGACAGGCTTGTTTTGGATAATTTGTTAAAGATGACAAAAAGGCTCATATTCCTCTCGTTCATCTTGACCTTTCTTACTATTAGGAAATTAATTTCAGAACTGAAACAAATATATTAGTGTTGTCATTTAAAAAAAAAAAAAGATTAATACCTTGCCTTCAAGCTGTTTCTTCATATTAATCCATCACACTGTAACATGATCGCTTTTTGACACATAACATCTTACCAAGATACTTTCGACATTCACACCAGCTCTTATTAAATACTGCACATAAATTCCAAGTGCTGGAAGTTATTGATAGAATAGGGTGAATAATAAAAAGTATACATACGGGAAACACATGGAGGGGAGAAAAGGTTTCTTTAGTGAACAGGTTTATCAGGTCTGGACATGTGGTTTTATGATTGCCAAGGGTAAAAACAAGCAAATACTCAGTTTTTCCCTTGATAATGTTTTATTTTGTAAGTCATAAAGCAGGAATCATAAATACATCCAATCAGTAGCTTTCTTGCTGAGCATTTTTAGGGTTTTTTTCAGTTTTGCTTAGCAGAAACAGGTTTTGATCCAGTAACATTTTAAAGCCTGGAACTGTGTTTGCTTCTTCTTGTTGTTGTAGCAACGTTTGTTTTCCTTTATTTCATTTTAATATTTACTGCTGTTTACCCATAATTCCCACCGCATCCTCCCCCTAAATTGCCTGTAGCTCTCAGAAACGTGTTGGTAGGTGCCTTACTGAATAACAGTCATGAGCAATTCCTTTCATCCTTTTCCGTTATATATCAAAGCAAGCATTTGAGCTATATGGACAAATTAAATGATGCACTACTCCAGGACATAAAGAACTACAGACTAGCTAAGCACTGGTGGCTGTCGAGCAGAGTCACTGGGTAATGTTGAATTGGAGTCACAGTTGTTAATGAGGGCTTAAGCCTGGCAGGGTTTGAAGTTCAGGTGGAATCCGAATAAACACTTGAACATTTGGATGCTTGTTCAGAAGAAATTTTATTTACTTTTTGTATTGATATGTCTGTGAATTTGGGCTTCAAAGGTTTGGAAAACCTCAGTAAGGGTCATGACGTAGGAAAGAATGAGAATCACACTAAGATATTGTTGAGATGCCTTTTTGTCCAACACACTTAGCATGTTGTTCAGAGAAGGCTCTGGGGAGACCTTATAGCAGCCTTCCAATATCTGAAGGGAGCCTACAGGAGAGACAGAGAGGGACTCTTTGTCAGGAAGTGTAGTGACAGGACAAGGGGTAACAGTTTTAAATTGGAAGAGGGGAGATTTAGATTAGATACCAGAAAGAAATTCTTTACTGTGAGGGTGGTGAGGCACTGGAACAGGTTGCCCAGGGAAGTTGTGGATGCCCCATCCCTGGAGGTGTTTAAGGCCAGGCTGGATGGGGCTTTGAGCAACCTGCTCTAATGGGAGGTGTTCCTGCCCATAGCAGGGGAGTTGGAACTTGATGATATTTAATGTCCCTTCCAACTCGAACCATTCTATGATTCTGTGTGATGGGCTCTGGCTTTACAGAGTTACATCCATCATGTAGCCATATTATTGAATGTTAGCAGCCTCTTTGATTTGGGAATTCCACCTTTCCAAGAAATCCACTTAATGTGTGGATTTTAAATCCATGGTTCATGGGTAGACTAGAGTAGAAGGGTCACATCGGCTGCATTTTAAATACCGTGTGGATAAATCAATCAAGTATTATCACATCAGAACAGCAATATCTATTATTTTGCAAAGATGAGTCCAGCAAGGTGCCAGTTATGGGCCACAGACAGTTAAGTTTTCGCTGCTCCCAGCAGCTGCTGCTTTCTATTTTCATAGCTTAAATGGAAGGCAGACTCCTGAAACTAAAGGACACATTTTGTTACTCTTGGTGCTGCTGTTTTCTTGTACCATGAGATCAGAATAAAGAAAATGTTAAGAATGATTTTTAGTGAGGGGTATATACAGCCTCAATAAAGGGAAGGGAGTTTCCCAGGGGTAGAGCATCTGTTTGTAATGGGACATGATGGCACTAACAGGGAAGGGTGTATGTGCTGGGCCGTATGTTCCAGCTCCCATGGTCACCACTGTCTCCCTGTTCCCACGTCCCTCCATTCCTAATAACTTGGTGTTGGACTTGAATCGTGTTGTCTGTGGCCATGCAGATGACCTTGAATTCCAAATCCAGTGTCCTGGGAGGGCATATTGAGATGTATAAGGTAAGGAAAGGCTTACGTTAATTATGTTACTCGCTATTTGCTGGCTGTTTGAAAACATGTTAAATAAAAGCTATTATGCTAAAGTTAAAGGGGAAAATGAACCTGTCCCACTTTTTCTGTCCCTATTTCAGATAGTGAACAAGAGACAATGATTTTCCTTGAATGTCATGTGAGGAGCAAAGCTAACTTTTCAGAAATGAGAGAGAACTTTGAATAGATGAAATAAAGCCAAAGAGTCCAAATAGATGTTTAGAAGGCTTTGTGCAGGTGAATGACATGATGTCTGCTAGGAAGGAAGGGAAGACCATGTGCCATAAAGAGCTGGCCGGTTATCTGTCCATCTGTCCGTGAGAATCACTCAAAGGCAAGTCTTGGGTATACGTAGATCATTACACCCAGGAAGCCTCTCCTGGCTGAGCATCTCTGCTTGAGGAACAGGTTACCTCATAAATTTGATTTCTGGAATTTGAACTTATTTTGAAGTGTGAAAAATAAGGGAGAGGAAATATCTGAATAAATGTATTGGTGACTGAAAACTACAGTTCTCCCCCCCTTCCCTTTATATTCTTTGTGTTGTGCTCGGAGGAGTTGAGACTGTTTTTCTTTGAAGTTTTGTTTTGCTTTAAAATATCCTTTCTGGCATGTAAGCAAGCATGAGAAAAATGCAATCCAAATAAAGGGGAAATTTACAAACTCTGAGGATGGACTGAAAAGCTGAAAAAATTATGGTGATGGCTGCAAGCACCATCTCAACCAAAACTATAGCATCACGTATGTAATACCAGAATACCTTGATTTTTTTTTTAATTATTATTATCCTGAATATATTTACTAAATTGACAAAGTGAAATAACTTAGATTTTAGAGATTTTCTGTCTCGCATCTCACCTCACTGAAATTATATACGAATACCAGCGCTCTGTCTAATATTTCAACAGAAACAGTGAATGGATATATTGAAAAATTCGCTGGTGGTTTGCTATGTATCGGCAAGACCAAATGCATCGAGCTTCATGTACTTTCTGGAAGATATTGTCAGTGTGAGTTGTGGGTACACATTGCTTTCTGAAACTAGACCCCATCTGATCTTCAATCACAGCATCACAATCAGGGGCACGTTTGTGAAATGCAGATAATTGAGTCACCTGTACTGGCTTTCTGGTAGATTTGTCATTTCTGTAGCAACTTGGAAGACAGAGACAGGAACAATCTGTTTGATTAGCCAGTCCACCCCCACAGCCAGCCAAGTTGTTTCTTACCCTATTGTGTTTTTAAAGAAACACTTTGCTCTGGTCTAGCAGTTATTTTCTTTAGTTTTATGAAGAAACACACTATTACGTCAAAGTTGCATTTACTCAAATCATACAATGATCACAAAGGGACAATTCTGTGCAGCATGTAGGACACTTCATACGACATATGTAAAAATAGCCATGTTAAAGCAGTATTAGGAGAGTTCTAGTCCTAGGTTTTATGTTCTTTGTAAAGCTTGTGGCATACATACTCTAGGTCTTATTGAAATTAATTCTCTGTGTAATATTTAGCTTAAACACAGTTTAAGGATTTATTTTGGTGGGGCGTAAGAACAGAAACACACATTTTTGCGCAATGCACTCCCTTCTAGACAAAAAGATATTTTCTTCCCTGAAAAATGATGTGGTCTGCCATAGTCCTTATTTAGCTGGAAAGGCTCAGGCAGTAACACTTTGGCCAGCTCCACTCTCCTCATTTGGAGGATATGAGCTGCTTGTACTCACTCCCTCTGTCAGAGGCAGAATTCCAGTTGGTTCCAGTAGAAGGGTGATGAATATCTTGTTTTCTGCTAGGCTTTTTGTGTGGGTAGGCAGAGGCACTTACATACTGTTGAGCACACCACTAAAATGTCAGCTGGGCTTGACTTCCCATCCAGCTGGGTGGTGAGACACCAGTTCAGTGAGTCAGAGTAATGAACTGATTGAGTTGAGGTTGGAGTCTAGACCCAAACTCCTTGCTTAGACCCTCGTCTTGCTCTAGAAATAGGAGCTATTATTTCATTATTTCCCCAGCTACGCACATATCCTTCATGCAGGTGGTTTCTGTACTTGCATTAAGCAGGCAGCTGCAATGTTCAGCCCCCCAAGCCACAGAAAATGCTAACTGTTCCTTTAAAACATCTGTACAGTGACTCTCCTTTTCCCTTGATCCTGCTTCTCATTGCCATCTTCCTAACAAGGGAGTTGTTACCCAAAGACTTGTTATCCCTCTCTCTGCTGACGACTCGCCTGACAGCTCTGTCTGTATGTAAATTAACTTTTTTTTTGTTTTATTTTTTATCCAGAGGCATCTCAGTTTTGGCAGTCTCATCAAAAAAGCATATTCTGCTTTAAATTACCCCCAGTTCTCCAAAATGCCTCCCACACCACGCTTAAAAATCATTCTTTCTTCTTCTGATTGGGAATTTCAGCAACACTTAAGTCTTAAAATAAATGGCTTGTTTGTGGTTGGATGCTTCCCCCACGCGCCACCTTTTGCTATCAATATCTGCACATCTGTTTGTTTAATTATTTGATCTCCTGCATGAAACCAAAAGTCGTAATTTTTTTAGAAGTTTGGGTGAGCTGATCAAAGAAAATCTTCTCATTTAGGGTCATAGCAGCTTTCATTCTTTCTCCTTTTGGGCAGCGGTCCAATGTCAGTCACTTATCATAAATAATCAGTTTCATCAGGTTACTGCAGAGCTTCAGCCAGTTGCAGACACGCAGAGGGTAAATCTGGCCTTAACTCCAGGCTGAAAGTGGCCTTTCAAAACTAATTTGGGGATTTGCAAAACGACAGACAGGCTCTCCTTGTGTGCTGAGTTGCCTGCTCGTTGTTGTTGCTGGTTGGGTGTTTTTTTTTAATTGCCTAGTTAATATAATCTGACACACTTCTAATGGCCCGCTGGTGAGTTCAATAGGGTAGTCGTTTTCATCAGGTGCTAGTAATAGGGTAAAGGAGCTTGGTTTAAAACCTGTTAAAGATGCAGCAATCTTTTTTAAAAGCTCACTGTTAGCAGCTCTTCTGGAGCTTGTGCTAAAGGATATTAATGTCAGGAGTTGCTTTGCTACCAGAGGCTCAAGCTGAGTTCTGCGTGCTCTTGTGTACGGTTGGTAAGTAGGAAATTGCCAGCCCGTGTGACAAATCCTGGCGTGGGGCTGTGGGATGCAGAATTTGCAGCTGAATCTGGGGCAGAATAAACTGGGCCCCAGGAGAAAAACCCCGTGGGGTGTTATAGAAACACCAAAGGGCTTAGTCTGTGAAGTCCAGGTCTCAGTCTGAGAGCAGGGGCAGATCCGTTCCTGGCTATATCTCTTTGAGGAGAGGTTGTTCTGGGATGAACATTCCCATTTTTAGAGAGCATGCAGGAGGTGAGAGCACCACTAATAGCCACAGGCTGCATGTCTGGAAGGTCGGGCAGGAACTAACCAAGCTCACTGTGTCCCTCTGAGCCCGAGTTGGTGGTTGTGTCCTGTGCCGTGACCGTTTAAAGTATTGAAATGTTTGCTGTTTCTCCTGATAAAGTATGATCTACTTAAACACTGCTGCAAAGAAATGACCATTTTTAAAATCCTGAAATGCCACACTCAGCTCTATTTCTCATTATGGAGGAGCTTGTACTCTTGGGGTGAAAATTTAAGTGTCTCAGTGAAAAGGAAGGGTTTTTTAGGCTACCTTTTCTTGCTGAAATGTGTTGCTTCTGCCAAAACATTAGATTGACTGCTAGACCCGAGGAGGTTTCAGATTTGTGCACACTTTTAATTTCCTGTTCTGTGTTTTGCCTTAATTCATGTTGTGGTTTTGCTTAAGAAATTCAAGCATTCGTTGAAATTTCTTCTACTTGACAGTCCTGTTTTGGAGTGAGAACCTGCAATGATTCTTCCTTGCCCCTTGCTGTGAACTTCCCTTCTCACGTACCCGAAGGGAGTCAAACCTAGCTAGCTGTCAGCCCTTCTTTGCCTTTGGAAACAGAGATGGATCAAAGCTGTGGGTTAATTTAGTTTCAAAATATATGCAGTTTGGATACAGGCTGGCACCTGAACTTTGAAGTACAAGCTCACTTCTAATTGCAGACCACTCCAGCTTTATTGAGGTGCTCAGTGTTATTTCATCAGAGCCTTTTGATTTTCATGGTTTCTTGGCACACGTATTAGTAACTGAACTACCGGGTGTGCTCTCTGACCCGTGCCGTGCCTTTCTTACACAGTCTCTACTTTTTCTGCCTGGGGGTCTTTGATTGACATCAGGAGCTAAGGGACCTGTAGCATGAAGTATGATGTGGAGTTTAGCCCTCTGTGTTTTCATTGCAGATGGACCACACATACTGCACATGAGGTTTTATCCACATAACAACCTGCCGGGGAGGGGGGTGGAGAAAAAAGCAAAAAATCAGGACTCCGGCCTCCAAATGATAGAAGCTGAGAGGACATTTGAACTGGTTGTTTCATGAGTTTTTCTGTGCCAGTGTGAGTGTCTGCTTGCTGTGGCCAGTCACCTCACTGTCACGGCAACAGGCACGCTGCAGGGAGCACCAAAGCAATGGCAAAGGTAATGTTTTCATTTTGTGAGGGGTCTGGGCAGCGGTCTGAAGATGCTTGTGCACATGGTGAGCTGTAGGACTGCCCCATCTGTTCTAGGATAGTTGAGGTCCAAGGACAAAGATACCAATTTTCCTTGGTATTGAGAGTGTATTGCTTTCCTCCGCCGCTTTGTGTTGTGGCTGAGATGGGAAAGCCTTGCTTGTGCCCTCGTATCACATTGCTATCCCTTTTATTTTCTTTTTTGATCACCGCTGGAAATTTTGTCCGATTAGAAGAAACTTTTACCTCTATTAAGCCCCCGAATCTCCATCAAGCGTCTGATAGACTGGGCCCTAACGGCAGCCGCTTTACTTCTTTTCAGGCGCCATCCATCAGGCTGACAGTGACTGCCGATGGGCCAGTCATATTGTCTATATTTCATACACAAACATCAGGCCTGCTGACAGCACTTTGCACACTCGGAAATTGCTTTTGCTGTGAGCTGAATTTCAACTAGAGCTTTTTTGCTGGCTCCATCTCTCAGTGTTTATGACCCTCAGGAGCAGAGGAACTGCTGTGAATAGATAATGCTGAAAGCACTCTTGTAGCACAGAAGGTTTCATGTCTGAAGTATTTAATGTTTACAGCAAATTTGGTGTTTGTTAATTTGCATTTTTATTCTTTCCTTAAAGAACTGTCACCTTATTCTTCTGCTTGTCCTTTGTACAGATGTGTGGCAATTTGTGCTGGGGGGGACAGTGCTGATGGGGTGGGGGGAAAGAGGAGAGGAGGTGTTAAAGGGGTGGGAAGAAGGCCGGCTAGAGTTAAAAAATGCTCGATGGCTTAGGCAGCAATTCTCAATAATGCTGCTTCGGAGGATGGGGAAGAAAAGGCTTCCAAGCAGCGTAAAGCTTCCCCTTTCTAAGTCAGAATGATTTTGATAGATAACCCATCATCAGCTTAAAAATCAAATACATTAGCATATAGGAAAAAGACTGTAACCTGGAAGGAATCATATCTGCTTGTCCTTTCCTCTTAGAGAGCAGGCAAATTATTTTTGTTACTGGAAAGGGTAGCTCCCTGTTAATAATACACCCCCCCAGCAGCTGAATTGTGTTTCTTGTTAGTATGGAAATACTTCTGCTGGTGTGTAATTATTATGTTTGTACATATATGTGGGTTTGCACTTGGTTGGGTACACAAGGGACGGAGTGTTTGTGGGTAGGCCTGAGTCTTTATCTATACCACTGTGTATGTTTTTATGGGAAGAAATGCATTCGTGCTCATCTCCATTTCCAGCTATCCTTGAGAAAGTGTGTGCCTGGGAATCACTCAGAAACTGAAGAGTGGATGAGGAGGAAATAAAGATGGCTGTTTAGAAAGTTGTGCGGCACTTTCAGATGGACTATGGAGGTCACATAGATTAACCTACCCCTACCAAATGTTCCCCAGGCAATCAGAGTGCTCTGGCCGGCCAGGTGGTTTTATAAGGATTGTAAAGAATGTACGGAGACATATCCCTGTAAAACCATCTCTTACCTGAAAGCTCAATGAACCATTGAATTCAGAAAAAGAACAACCATTTCTTGGGAAAATGTAATGTAAAGTGTCTCAAAATTAAACTCCAAGCCAGTATATTTTGATGTGCAACTAGAGTAACCCATGTTCAAGTAACATTAAAGAGAAATTGTCAGAGTAAAAATCCCATGTTAACGGGAAAAAAAACCAAACCAAACCTCAGACTTTTCCTCTGATATCAGGAACAACTTATTTTATGTGGTTGAAACAGAAATATTTTTGAAGTGTTATTTATTCTTTCAGTTGTCCTAATGTTTTGTTGTTCAGGTTTGTTTTTTTTCTTTCCTTTGGTCATTTTTTCAGCTTGGAGAGAGCAAAAGACTTGACTAGTTGGTTTGTCTGCATATGTGCAATAGATTTTATTGTCATGCTTGAGCTCAGTGATCTTCTGTTTGGGTTGCAAACTGTAAAGGGTAACATTTAATCTCTGTGTTCTTTTTTGCCAGGCCCAACTGACATTTGTGTTAGTGATTTTTTTGTTGGTTTTTTCCCTCTACCCTTTTACACTTTGATTTTTAAATGGAAACTGAACGTTGTGCCTAAAACTTCCTGACAGGGTTAAAGAATGACACCTCTATTTCAAAAATAATTTGACTATATGAAAACTGTGGGGCAAAACTGATTTTTCAAGAGACAGCATTTTATTGATGATATATTGTATGACCTTTTGCATCATTATTTTTGAAATATGGGAATAGAAGGAGTATTTCCTGCAGTGATTTAACCTGAGGTACAAAACATTAAATAAAAAGTAAGGGTGGTTAAGTAAACAGCATCTTTTCAAATAACAGGTTATCTGGTTGTTCCTATTACAATAACTGTTGCACTTCCACCCTGAAGCACGATGAAAGGGAATTGTGTTTAGGTCTGCATAATCGCAGGTTATTTGTAGTACAGCAGTTCCTGGGAGCTCCTCTTCTGATCAGCATCCCACTGAATTTGTGCTACTATACACTATGAGAAAGTGTCTTCCACAAGGAGGTGGTGATTTATGAAGATTAGACAGACTGGCATTCTGCAGTCCCCATTGTAAGAGTGAGAGCTGAGAGGAACGGAATGATTTGTTGAAGGTCAAACGCAAAGCCCATGTCAGGACTGAGAAACCAATGCACATATCATGTCATGATATGGAGGCTTCCTGCCCCTTCCATTTCTGCTGGCTTGGGAATAGTGGAGGCAGGGCCTCCTGAAGTTAGCGTTGTAGCAGGAGTCCTATGATATAACAGTCTTCAATGTTTGATAATAAGCACAGTGACTTGGGAACCAACCACAGAAATCCACAAAATATCAGAGCACTGGGGGTTGTGCTCCCAGGTAGCAGATGCTGCATCCTTATCTCCAGTCGAGTGGAACAGAGGCAAAACGATGCGTTCATATTGGAATACTTCCTTATATGTCTACCCCAAAATGAAGGAAGCAAGGTTCACAGTGTAAAAGTGTAGAAAATAGCAAGGATGTGTAATAGTTTCCCTGAAAACTAGCTTCTTTCTGTCTCCTTTGCCCACATTCATTAGTGGTAGAAGCTGGACTCAAATATGAAGACTTCCTATCTTCCATAAATTAAGTACTTATCCAGAAGACGTAGGAGAGAAAGAGATTAGTAGCCTCCCATCTCCATGTCTTTTTTGTAGTTACTGCCTCCACCTTTGCTCAGCTTGAAAATGGGGTCTGACATAAATTAGATTTTAGTTCAGTACCTGGAGCCTCTACCTACCACTTCAAAACAAATAAGAGCAGCAGCATAATGGACAGAAATTGAAAGTGTTGTTTGACTTTTTCTATCATCTTGTGTGACCTTGGGCTAGTTGTTTTACCTCTGGGCTTTGGTTTGCCAAGCTGCAATGTGACACCGATAACTTTAAGTTAATTGGTGAAGTGTTTTAAGACCTGCTAAAGATTAAAAGTGCCATAGGGAGCACAGGCATATTGAACAGCAGCCACAGTTATCTGTGATGCTTATTGAGACTTGTTCCATTAGGAACACAGTGGTGGTGGCTGTAGCGCGTGAAAGAGTAGATTAATAGCTTGGGAATCTATCATGGGACCATGTCTATGATTTCACAACAGGAAATTTGACAGTGTTCCCGAGCTTTATCTAGCTGCAGTGTGAAGGAAGAGGAAGGATGGACAGCCATTACACAGTGTAAGTTATGATGGGCTTGACTAAGGAAGAGAAAGAATGCAACCACTTAACTCTTCTCTTTGATAAATCTGCACACAGCTGTTAGAATATAAACAGTTGTGAAGAAGTAAAAGAAGTGCTTGATGATGGTTTTTATCAACTTCCAAGCTCCTCAGAGAGCAATAGGTGACTTTTGGGACTCATGGGGGCTTTCAGAAGTGACTACCTACCATACTAGCCAGCATGATAGTCTAAGGCAATAAAAAACCCTCCACATCCCCTTTGATGTAGAGGATGTGTGGCAGGTTCCACCTTGACAGCGAATCTCATTAGGTACTGATGGAAGGAAGGGACACAGTCAAGAAACTGCTCAACCTCTTTCTTTTCTCTCTTATCATGTTAGCCACTGGGAAGCAATTTTCTTCTGTTGTTTTGTGACCGTTAGAGATGAGCTGATGATCACAGCCTTATTCTCTGAATAAGGAGAAAATGTTTTTGAGGTTTTTTTTCCTCTTTCCTGGTATCTGAAAACTATTTTTCTAGGCCCTGTTTTGATAATACCAGTATCTATAATATGTATCTGAAATACCAGGAAGTCCCACACAAGCTGTGTTATGTTTAGGAACGCTGGAACCTCATGTCTCACCTTCCACGCCACACATGTATGTGTGCATATAGTTAATCTTCAGGATTAAAAATAACATTTTAAATCTCCTGAGAAAATTTCAGTGATCCTTGCAGGTCACTCACTACAACACTTCTATTTCAGTTTAATAATCTCTAATCAACTGAGATCACTTAGCAAATACATGTGGGAAATTTTTTTTTCCTGTAGATAAAAAATAAGAATTTATATCCATGTCAAAGGGTAAGTAAATTTTGCCACATCATTACTAATCTTTGCATTTTCTTGATGATTGTACAATAAATGATGATAAGTTTGTTACGGAAGGGAGATCTAAAAGGTATGTAATTCCCATGACTTGTTTCCCTGGAGCATTCCTGATTATTGGTACATTCTGTCAGTTAAGATTTACATCATTGATTAGTGTGATTTAGAGTGTTGTGGCTTCCCATTCTTCCAGCCTTTCTAGCAAAGCAAGCAATTTAAAGTCATTGCATGTGATACAAGATTTCAAAGCAGTAATTCAGCTGCAGTGTTATGTTTGATCCAGCGTTTACTGCCTACCTACTATAACAACCGGCAGTTTATAAACTTAGAGATTAAAATGATGAGAGCTTCAGAATCTCATATAACAATAATGAAGAAGTAGTGTGTGAATACCTGTGATCTTTTTCCTGCAGTTTTCCTCAGCACGATCAGTTATTTGGCAGATATTGGGGATGTTTACAGATGTGTGCCCAAGCCATGAAGAGCAGATCAGCTATCACACTCAATCAAGCCAGAGAGAGTTCAGAGTTGGAGGGTTTGTTCATGTCTCTCTCCCAGATAATGTTATGCAATCTGAATATCTGCCTATCTGCAGTACATCTCTGCTCAAAGTGTGAACTGCATTTTTTATTTCCTCCAAGCCTCGTAGTTATTTAGACTATCAGTGGATGTTGTATTATCTAGGGCTTAACACTGCCACAAATTATCACAGTCAGATACAAGACACTGGGGTGGATAGACTTTAGGTCAGACTATGTCAAGCAATCTTTAAATTCTGAACTATGTCCGTGCTGCTCAGGAACCGGACTAGGCCTCTCTCTCCAATTCTACCACTGGAGTTAGATTTTCATAGACCCGAATTTTCATAGTGGAAGTTGTTTAAAGGTTGTCTCAGCCAGAGCTATGCCTTGGCTTATCAGAGATTACATTACTGCTGTTCCCAGAGAACTAAAATTTCCCCAGGTCCTTTCATGCAGCCTATCTGTAACATACCTGTTGACATGAAAACAGAAGTTTAAAAAAATGTAATTCATAAGAAAAGTCTAATTATTTGTGACATTTCATCCATCATGTCCTAAGCTTCTCCAGAGGAAAGTAGTAACATTTCGTCTCCTTGACAGCAAACAACACACTGACGAACTGAAAAATGTTCTGCTATATTTCAAACTCCAGCATTTATGAGTAAAGAGCAAGTGCAAAATAAATAGCAAGAGTAAAGTGCAGGAACCCACATAAGTAGGGGGCAGAAGCTTGGAGAGCTTTCTAAAAGCTTTCTCTTGGGTTAAAAAACAAAACAATCCTTCAAAAATAACCAGTATGTCTCAGGGTAAGCAATCTGTTGGATGGAAGCAATAGCAATACCACTCAGCCCGATATGCATTGACTTCCCTGACCACTCCTGCGAGGAGATGCCTTGGGTAGATGTGGCAGCATAGTGCAGCTCATGGAGGCCTACAGGAACCAACTGAAAAAGGGTTGGAAACAGGCTTTTAGGATATCCCCCAGCTCCCCACCCCCAGCACTTCAGGAGTACAAAAGGAGTGCTTATATCATCTAAAGGGAGTAGAAGCAGAGCAAGACTAAAGCCTGACCTCCTATTTTTTTTTTCTTTTTGAAGATAGTACTTAAGTACCCGAAGCATTGCTGTTAGTTCATACCAAAATAGACTTTGCTTCTGAATGCTCTCTCTATGACATGCCATACTGGCATTCTCTATCTCTGTTAGGCTTTGATCAAGTTTTGGCGACCAACTGTTCATGGATTACCCATCTCTTTCTTCAGGGCTCTGGTAGTCTTGCTTTTGGGTCTAGATGCCTCTGCTCCAGAACCTGTAGGTCTCTCCCACTTCAGCAAAAGGGAATCTCCATTAGTAATCCAGATTCCTACAGACATTCAGATATTTAACTCCCACTGTTTTCCTGGGTACTCAGAGATGTCATGCCTGTGAAACATGCTGTTTCCATCCATTGATGGAGTGTGAAGGTCAGTCTGTGTTGGCACATACAGCTCTTCAGCTGTTTTTCAGACCCTTATTGGTATCCTGTTGGTAGATCTCATGCTCTTCAAACTTCGTCATTTAAACAAACATTTAAACAAAGAAAAGTACAACATCCCAAAGTAGGATATCAATCAAATCTTCCATCTGGGAAGTCTAATGAAGAATAACAATGAGTTGGAGAATTTGAAGTCGTTTGGATGTTCTTTCTTTTCTGATCTCTGATTTTAGAAGAAACACTTACATGCAGAAGCTATAGCACAGTATTTTTTTCTTTTTAACTCTGAAGGGCTGCGATTGTTCTTTGAGGAAAATACAAGTTTATGCAGCTATTCTTAATCTTTCACAAGGTGGAAGCTCTTTCATTTCCATTCTTTTTCTTCGTTTTTCTTTTCTGTTATACACACACAAAAAACTCAGGAGTACATCATGAGCTGAGTTGTATTTTCTGTTTATTGCCACCAGGTTAATAACAGTAATGGTGCGAGGAGAAAATGAAGTGTTATGTAAAATCCTGCATTGCAGATTTTGGTGCTGATGCAAAGAGCTCAATAAAGTGTAACACTTTAATCATGGAGATAAAAATCACACAGCAGCTTCACAGTCTTCCAAGATGCAGAGCCTTAAGACAAAATAGAAGTGGGAGAGAAAGAGAAACCAACAATATTATCGAGTCCCAGAAAAGTTAGGGAAGAAAGCAACCTACTTTCTTTTCATATGATGTTTTGATTCAGTCTTTGTATTCACAAGATAAACAACTGAAAATGCGTGTATGTGAATTTCCTGATATTAGAGAGAGCAAAATGCCACAGCCTTATACACAACTCTGTGACATTTACAGGAACGTGGAAACCTTTAAAAAACAAACCAAACTACTCCCATCCCACAAAAAAAACCAACACACAAACAAACAAAAAAACAACCAAAGCCCCAAACACCCCCCAAAACCAAAAAACCCACCACCAGAACTACACATGATATGATAATATGTATTCTTTTTTTCAAGTAGGCAAGCAGCCCAGTGCCATTTTAGCTATGGTGGTCTTGAGTCTTCAGCTAGCACAGAAGAGGACTCAGTTTTGGACAGTGCTTATACCCTGCATCTCTTCACTCTTACTGAGCTTTTTGTCTCTCTGCTTCCCATCTGCAGTTTAACATTATAGTCCTGTCAAATGACTATGTAAAGCTGTAGGTTGTTGGCTTGTGGGGTTATTTTGGGGGAGGGGAGGAGGAGGAAGGGTTATGTGAAGGTAATCTCTCCTGTACAGGGAAATTTGTGGGTATAATGGTGTGGAGCACTGTGCTAAAAGTTGGGGACATTGCTAAGGACTGTATATCTTAGAGCTGGACCAGTTGCTGTGAGGCACCTGACTGCAGTTCTGTGCCAAGTTTATTCTTTGAAAAGTGTTTCCAAAAAATGTCACTTTCCCACAACTGGGCTATTGAAAAGAATGTAAGGATATTATTTGTTGGAACAAGTACAAAAAATGTGGAAATACCTAGTTCAGGGCCAAGAGGAATACCTCAGGTAGCTCAGAAAAGCATCATGCAGCTTTGCTCCTGGTGTCTGGATACAGAACAGCTGAATACATAGAGGGAATCTCTGTTGCAGAGTCCAGTGACCACCCAGCTACCCCGGAAGATGTTTCTTCAAACCAGGGTGGTACAGTGCCAGCAGAGAAGCCATTCCAGAGAAGTTACCTATTCAGCATGAAATGTAATTCAGTTTTAGCTGATCCCCTTTGGGGATCAGTTCCCATTACTTGGAGGAGCATAGCAACCTGCTGAGCCGAGTTGTCAACTACTTGGACAAGCAGAAGGAAGGGGGCAGTCCCTTAGCTTTATCGTGGGGGTTCCATTGGCTACGTTCAGTCCCAATGCTTGGATGTTTGCAGCCGGTTATCAGTGCCTGTTTCAATCTATTGCATAGTTATTCCCTTGGGTAAGATTCAAGGTTAATTCAAGGGCATGCTAAACCTTGCTGGAGCTTGAAGGTAACCCAGAAGGTTTAATGTTTCCACCAGCTGTGATAACCATGTGCCTAAGGTTGGGATTGCTGATTGATTCCCTCTCTTCCTACAGAGACAGAATCAGACATACGTATTAGTGGTTTTTGGTATCTGATAAACTCTGTCATCACTGCTTACCCATGATATGCCCATCATAAAGAGTGCCTGATTACATGGCTGGCTTAATTGGTATAGCATGAAAGCTGACATTTTCTATTACTTTATATCCTCTTGTCCAGCTGAGTTCGCTTGCACGGAATGAACAGATGTCAGATTTGGACAATGTGGGCATGGATGCCACAGAAATGTGTGTAAATAAGCCAACCCTTGTGTAGTATTGTTAGAATGGGTCATGATAAGAGATGGCAAAGAATGGGAATGTTTCACAAGACCCTGTAATATTTTTTTGGTGGATTTTTGGGAGAGCTGAGGGATAAATCAAGCTGACATCACTTTGGAAGCTAAAATCTTATCCTCAGGCTCATCTGAAGTAAAAACCTGCTTTTTCACTGAGATATATCTGTGTCCATGAACAACATCTGTTTCCCTGTGGTATGTTAAAACATTCATTACCCCTTGATGCAGCTGTAGTAATGGCATAGTGATCTCAACATTATCTTAGTGCTATACTTCATATTTGGGGTAAAGGACCAGGTAGGCTTTAATTACCTGCATGTCTTGAAAGACAGTATATCTGGTAGCCTTGAGCTCATCCATAAAATTGAAGGGATAGTTGTTCTGGGAAACCTGCCACATCATGTCAACAAGCCTTGTTTGCTTTTGAAGATTGCAGGCAACTGGATAGATTTGAAGAGCTGCCCTTTTAAAGACAGAAAGAAACAAAAACAAGACACTGCGGGTGTTGAGAAACAAAACCTCTGTGCAGGCTGTGCTTTGCAGGGCAAGCCTTTTCCCGGGTGGAGGGTTCATCTGGAGTCTCTGCTCACATGCCTGAGTGTCTTCCCAAGGGAAGCCAGGGAGCATGGGAGGAAACCACTCACCTTGGCTTCACATGCTAGATCTGTGACTGGAGTGGGGCAGAGGCCTATAGGGAGTACCACAGAGCACCGCTCGCCCATAAGAATGGAAACAGTTGTGGAGACCTGAGTTTGGGAAAGGAGGCATTGATCACCTATTTCTTGAGCAGATTCCTTAGACCCATCTTGAATACTACCAGGTGGATAATATTCAAGTGCTCCAGATGCAACCAGACGCTCCTGGTTATTTCAGGAGAAAGCTGAGATGAGTTCTTAATATGTTATGGCTGTCCTGCTTGCTCAGTTAAAACCTTTTTTATCTCAGGATAAGGCTTAAATTCAGAATCAATTGCGTAAGATAGTTCCATTGTCTTGTATTTTTCCTCTCCTTCACTCCCACCCCTGCACACAGTAAATCTGTATGACTTATACGCTTGGTTCTTTGGGTGGTGGGACAATATATGAACAGCTCAAGCAGCTGACTGGGCTATAAAAGAAGACAAACCTCCAAATATTTAGACTTTTTTTACCTAGCTGGTTTTCTAGATCATGACATGAACTCCCAGCAAACTGCCAGTTTATGTTGTTGCATGTTCCTGGCAATGAGTGGGGACAATGGAGTTTTTGAGGCTGTCCTTGTTGCCAGAAACATGTATGTAAAAACAAAGGATCAATCCACAATGGGGCCGTGGGTTGATTCGTTCATTTCTGAATGAAAGGGCTGGCAGTGGGGATGAATGCATTGGAATTAATTAACGCAGGTAATGCTTTTAAGTTGGGAAGTGCTAGTTACACTAGCACCATTTGTTGCAGAAACAACAAACTCCTTTGCTGTTTGTGAGGGTGGCAAAAAGCAGAACTTGCCAAAGACAGAGGGACCACTGTGATGATGGGTGAATATTAGAATATAATTTCTGATAGTCATGCAGTGATTGGGATAGCTTCGAGTCCTGGGAGACTAGAACCACTCTGTCTGTAACTTTAAAAAGAGTAAGTCAGTGATTTCCCAGTGCTGGATACATTGTGCTAGTGCTCTTGACTCCCAGGCGTTTAGATTTTGTGTGTGTGGCTTTTCCAAACATTTATTACTATTTCCTCTACTTTTAAAAGACAGCCAGGCTATTTTTACTAGGGGGCGGTGTCTTTTTGGGTTTTTTTTTTTTGTATGGGTTTCTCTCAATATAACACAAGACAGTTAAAAACAACTGACATAAAACCCTACAAAGTGCTGGCTGGATCTGCGGTTAACTCTTGTTTTAAAAAAGCGTCAAGTTAGTTTTTTGCATGTGTCTTTTTAACATTATGGATCAGCTCTATGTCAGAAAAAGCCAGAGATGGGCAATCCAGTCGAGAATTGAATGGGCTGCTATGGTACACCATTTCTTACTCCTGGTATGCTCCAGTGCGACAAAGTGGGTAAAAATGTTGTTACACCTTTCCATGGACTAGGGTGGCATTTGCTGAGCGTATTGCTTGTAAGTGTACTTGTTTGATAGACTCCCTGGTTAGAAGCAGTACTCATTTTCCTTGCCAGGAAGAAAATATGAAAAAAGAAAAAAAAAAAAAAAACCACCACAGAAAAAGAAGGTAATTGATGGCAAGCTTTAAGGGTCATCACAGTATTTGCTTCCACTTCCATTCTTTTACAATGGCTTTAATACTGTGCAATTATGGACTTGTTTTAAGTCTTCTCGCCTTCTCTTGCAAGCAGACAGCCTCACGTTTTAAACATCTGTGGTAGTTCCAGCAATGAAACCAGGGCTATTGTAGCACTGAAATCTCTAAAATTGCAGTGATTTTCAGTTGGATAGTGATCCACTGTACATCTGGAAATGTAGGTGTTGCCCTCAGGGAGCTGTATTTGGCATAATTTCCTCCTTGGAAACAGGGCACAATGAGATCACAGCTTCTCCTGGTCTCAGCTGTCGAGCAAATCCCTGTCAGGCCTAATAGCCAGTGCTCTTTTCCCCTTGATCAGCTGGGCTTTGGTCATTGCTGAGTTGAACATTGTTTGCTAAATGAATAGCTCCCAGAATGCAAACTTCACCTGTTATCCTTCCATTTAGGAAAATTGAGAGTTTTTAGTCTTTTGTATTCGGCATTCAAGAGATGAGAGGAAAAAAAAGCCTACCTAACTGCCTCCATTTAAATGTAAATTTTGACTTTTCACATCTGACAAAGTAGGGTGTTTGTTTTTATAAACAATATATATATAAATAAAAGCCACGGAATTGAAAGAACAAAACCCCTCTCTTGTTGATATTGATATATTTTCCACATAGTAATCTTTGCTCTCATCATGCTATGTATTTTTCTGTTTCTTTTTACTTTAAAACTAATTTTACTGTGAGAACAAGAACAGGAGATCGTTAGGGGGAAATACTCTGGTGCTGGCTTGTGCAGAGAAAACATGCCATCTGCCTAATGTGTTTCATCTTGTGTCAGTCTAAGATGTGGTGTTTGGGTTTAACATGCCAGTCACTAGCCTAGAAAGAGTGCAGGCAGCAGCTCTGACACACATCCTGGCTAGGGCTCCAAATCCTTCCCGCTTTTCAAAGACTGCACTCACTATGAAATGGGCCACAAGACTTTGGGCAGAAGGGTACGGTTCTTGTCACCTACTGTGTCCTCACATTAGAGTCCAAGAGGCATTTGTGCAATTAACTGAAGTGTTTTGGGACAGATTTTCAGTCTCCACCATATCACAGTTAAGAAGCAAAAGCAAAGCCCCAGCCTGAAAGCAGGTTGTTTCAAAGAGGTCTGGCTGGTGGTTGAGGATGTGGTGGTGTCTCGCCGGTGGCAAGCACACAGTACAAGCTTCACCCTTCTCTGCTGTGTTAGGGAAGAGCTGGAGAAGCCATTTGGTGTAGCATCACACAGAGACATGCACTTGAGTCCCAAAAGCAGAATAGTCATGCAGTGGAGCCCTCGTTGTTCTAGCAGGTCTCTACTGTCTGTCTGTCTGGAGGTGGGTCAGAATGAGCTCAGCATCTGTCCCTGCTCCAGGGGACAGTGCGGACTTGGCTGCCTGCAGGGACGGGGCATGTTCCGGGGGTCAGTGCTGTGGTCGGGACCCATCAGTGGCCAGGTTTCAGAAATGGGGCCACCTTCTTTATCGGGTGTTTCCTATTTCAGTCACAGAGTTCTTGCCTGATAAATGGATGGAGCATGTCTCAGCTGGGTAAATGTAGCTGGTTATATTTTGTTACACTGTGTGTAATAAAGACTGTAGCTTTTTTTTTTTATTAAGAAAAGAAGTTAGCAGACAGCTTTAACTGTCTGCCTAAGGACAAAATGAACTGTTTTGTAGATAGCTGCTTTTTTTTCTTAATAAATAAATAAATTGAAAGATTTTTATGTTGATAATAAAAATAACTAATGCAGAGCTTTTTCCACTAGTGCCTGGAGACACGGACAGATGTGGGGTTTTGAAGGGATAAAGAATTGAAATCCGTTGGCAGGTAGTTGCTATAAAAATGAATATCCTTCCTGCCTCTTTATTACAGACCAACATTCAACAAATGAAGAGTCTCTGAGAAAGCTAATGATAACAGGATCAGGTTCCAGCCATCAGAGATCGCAGAAACCTCCTCCCTTCAGAGAATTCTAAAGTTAAAGGGAAGTGGTTGGGAAAGCTGGGAGCTTTATTAAAGTATACTTCCGGACTTTCTCCGACTCATAGCGTGGTGTGTGGGAGTGTGGAGGGGAGGAAAATGCCAGGGAAACTGTGAAATAGCAGAGTGAGTTCCCGAAAGTTTGGTTTGCCCATGAGTTGTCTGCTGAAGTTTTGTGCCATCGCTTTCTGCCTCCAGAGAACTTTCACTACACTGCTGCTGCATGTAGTTGGTTTCTGTCTTGATATGTGGTCTGTTTTTAGAATAAGAGGATAAAACCTTGTTTTCTCACTTTTACCCTTTGGATTCTTTCCCCCATTTCACCTCGGGGAAAGCGAGTGAGTGGCTGTGTGGGGCTTAGCTGCTACCAGGGTTAAATCGACAATATTGCTTTGCAATGTAATCCTATTGTAGGGCCAACCTCCTGAAGCAGTCAGTTACACGTATCATAGAACTGGCTACTTGCTCTAGAGTCTGGTGGCTCAACCTGAACATCAGTCGTGATGCAGCATTTAGCATAGCAAAGATCAAATGTTGATCTGATATACCTACAGTTCAGAGCAAATTGCTTTGCTGTCCATCATAGACAGCTGTAACAGTTACAGAGGAGAAGGATGAAAAAACATTTCTCTGTATTTTAAGATGCATTTTTACACAGACACACTTATAAAGGTGTATATGTACCCATATAGAAGAAGCAGCAGATAAAAACTGCCTAAATTTCAAAGTCAGCCATTGGCAGTGTGGCAGCTGCTGCTGTCTAGGATGGGAAATATCCTTCTTCAGAGTCCTACTGTACTTTTGTTTAGTTATGCCCTGGTGAATCCTCTGAGATTGTCACTCTGATTATTTCTTATACCACTGTGCTGAATCTTGAATCCCTGATGTTCTGCAAGACCTTAATATTTTTTTCTGTAGGAAATGGTAAAGAAAATAGTGGTCCTCAATATGTGCTTGCAGGGAAACCATTGTCTTTGAGATCTTGTGACTTTACTTACAGGCACGGTTAGCTGCCCTGCTGTTTGGTCTGACAGGCAGAAGACAAGTCACATAAATAATAGGTAAATATACTGCCTGTAGCAATATGTTTGCCTATTGGCCAGTGTGGGTAGGGGAATATTGAAGGGAAAAAGTTTCAGACACAACTGATGCTGATAAGTGCCTTGCAAAAGGCATGATATGTTGTGCTTTCAGTTGTAAAAGCAGATCCTTCCAAAATGACCGCTACATTTTAGCTTTTATAGCACTGTACAGATAATAAATACTGCTAGATTTAAAGGACAGAGAAAACGTTCTGCAGCTTGGTGCAAAATGCTATGCTGAGCTGTCTCTAAGTAGGTCAAACCCAAGAAAACCTATTCTTCCAGTTGTGGATGAATCTTGGGCCAACAAGAGAATATCAGGGACAATTCTTCTTTTTCATTTGTTAGCATGCTGTCCCTCCCCTCAGCAGCTATGTCTGATGTATAGTCCCTAATCTCTTTCAGTGTCCTTGTGTTCCTGTTTATCGGCTTTCACTTTTATCTCTTACTTGGATGTGCTTGTTGCCTGCACTGAGTACAAGGAAGGAAAAGAAAGATGCAACTTGCAAAGGAATAGAATAAGACTGAAGACCATTGATAACTTCTGTTTGTTGCAACATTGCGCCAGGAAGATGAGGAGAAAGAGTTGTCAGTCAAAGTAAAGCATGTGCACAATGTCCATCCACAGTCTTGCCAGCTGAGTGGATTGAATGAGGGGATGAAGGGCACCTTCAGCAAGTTTGCAGATGATACCAAGCTGAGCGGTGTGGTTGATGTGCTTGAGTGATGGGATGCCATCCAAAGGGACCTGGACAATCTTGAGAGGTGGGCCCATCTGAATCTCATGAAGTTCAGCAAGGCCAGGTGCAGGTTCCTGCATCTGGGTCGGGGTAACCCCCAGTATCAATACAAACTGGGGGATGAAGGGATTGAGAGCAGCTGTGCCGAGAAGGACTTGGGAGTACTGGTGGATGAAAAACTGGGCATGAGCCAGCAATGTGCACTTGCAGCCCAGAAGGCCAACCACATCCTGAGCTGCATCAAAAGAAGCATGGCCAGCAGGTTGGGAGAGGTAATTCTTCCCCTCTGCTCCATTCTCATGAGACCCCACTTGGAGTACTGCAGCCAGCTCTGGAGCCCTCTACACAGAAAAGAAATGGACCTGTTGGAGCAGGGCCAGAGGAGGACCACAAAAATTATCAGAGGGATGGAACACCTCTCCTATGAAGATAGGCTGAGAGACAGGCTGGGGTTGTTCAGCCTGGAGAATTGAGGGCCCTGGGGAGACCTTATTGTGGCCTTTTAGTACCTAAAATGGGCTTCTAAGAAAGATTGGGACAAACTTTTTAGTCTGTTGCAATAGGACAAAGGGTAATGGCTTTAAAGAGGGTAGAATTAGGCTAGATGTAAGGAAGAAATTTTTTACAATGAGGGTGGTGAAACAAGGGCACAGGTTGCCCAGAGGGGTGGTTGATGCCCCATCCCTGGAAACATTGAAGGCCAGGTTGGACAGGGCTCTGAGCAACCTGATCTAATTGAAGATGTCCCTGCTTATTGTCGGGGAGTTGAACTAGACCCTTTCAACCCAAACCATTCTATGACTCTATGTGCATGTTTGCTCCTATATGAGGGAGGGAGAAAGGATGAGACAGAACAATGACTGTTCCTGTTCAGACTCACCCTTCTAGTTTTGGTGTGGGGTCAGGCCTAAAATGCAGAGGAGCATATTTCCTGGTTCCTATTAATTTAGGGTAAAAATTATACAAAAATTTTCCATGCAGCTGACCCAAAAGTCTTGTCTTAACTTGATCTAGGTCTTTACACTGTCTCTTTGGCCCCTCTCTAATTTAATATGCATTTGAACAGAAGTAGGTTCTTGATAGAGCCTTTCACCTCCAGGTCACCCTTTCAAATCCAATTCAGGCCTGTCGTGACCAAATGTTACTAACATCTGACGGCTCTTCGGTGTCCTCTGTGAATTGTTGGCTTCAGTCCAGTAGCTGGTGGACAGGTGCCTGAATTGCAAAAACTGCCAGAGCTGACACTAACTGGACATCTCTGCAGAGGGGTCAAAGAGTGAATCAGCCTGGCAGATGAATTAATACTTAACTTGTAAGCACTGTGATGCTTTATATCTTCAAAATGCTTTACAAACGTCAGCTAAGCCTCAGGAGGTGTTGTTATCTGCACTGGAAGGTGAGAGAAGCAGCAAATAAAGAACGAGGATCAGAATATGCATGTTGCTGACCTCCCACTCTGAGGCCAAAACTATGAGTTTAGCTCCTTTCGGGGCTACTGATGGGCACAGCAGAGCAGGGTTCAAGCTCATTGAAGGCGATCCCATGTTCCTCTATGGATAAAAGCATCCCTTACTTTTTAAGACAGACAGGAAAGCAGTGTTGACAGACATGCCATCCTTTTGCTGTATGAATCCATGGAACCAACAGAAGTGTCTTCTCCAGCCACTTTGAGGTACTAATGAGTCATGTCAGATTATGCCTTTCTTTAAGAGGTATCATGTTTTAGATTGTGAACTTTGTGTAACCAGATCAGTAAATAATTACTTTTGAATGGCAACTGGGTTGGAGTGCTTCATTCCAAAAGACAGCAGCTCTTGGAATGTCATTGAAATAATCTGAAAAAAAAAAATGCATGAAGTGTTAAGAAGAATTGCTAGATGGCCATGCAGAGTTAGTGGTATATCAGTGTTTGCAAGCTGTTTCTGCCAGGACACTTAAAAGGCATTGTCAGATTGTGTAAAGGTGTCTACAGGAATAAGGCGAAATTGGCTTTTGTATTTCATATCAGTGAGAATAAGAGTGGTTCTAAACTGGCATTTTCCCTTCTCTGGAAGAAAGATGAGGAAAGAGGAAACTTTTTTTTTTGAAGTTTTTTAACGTTTAGAAAGTTTTTAAAATTATTAAACAACTTTTCTACTATCTCAAACCAGGACATACTATTAATTTCTTATGTAAATAATTGCTGTTGTTGCCATGGTGTTTACAGAGGTGAGTGGAGCAAATGGTCCATGAGATGATGAATGGACGGAGAAAGATGTTGTCCCTATGGTTACAAAAGGGTAGTGGCACACCTCTGAAATAGTTCCTCTAATAAGGTGTGGCTTACATCATCTGGAAAACTGGAGATGACGCTGTAGGACTGACTTGTCAGAGGTTATAAAGAATGGCAGAGAAAATGTTCTTGGAACTATTTGACTTTTTTTTTTTGGGGGGTGGGGAGGGGATGTTATGCTGGCCCTTTAAAATTTTGGGGGAAAAATATGGAGAGAAGGTAGATGTAAGAAAAGTGATTTGGGTAAAATTGAGCTTACCAGGCATACAAATCCAGGTATTTCAAGAGAAGCTTGAAAATGTGAAACCATATCCAGACAGTTTGAATTCCACCTCATGTTCCCTTGTATAGTAAGGAGGAGACAAGAGTTGTGCATCCCTAAAGAGTGATTCAAGGCACTGGGCAGAGTTCCCCGGAGCTGAAAGTGGTGCTTTCTGGCTGAATATAGACTGCTGAACATGTGATGCTGAATGGTCAGTTTTCCTTTAATTTGCTTATTAGCACATTGTGTTTGTGTTTTCTGGTGTCACCACTCTCAATGCCACCACATTTAGGCGTTGCCAAAATAACTAAGTGTGGGGTACAATGTGTACGACATAATGGATATGGATATATGATACTGGATATATTTGAGACCTATGCAGAATTTTCTTTTGAGAGATTCTGGACCTGAGGAAGCATCAAAGAGACGGTGTTCTGGGAATTTCCAAATCTTTTCCGAACTAAAAGGGGCAAACTCCTTATGCTGTGCCAACTGTGGTATGTCCGTTTGCTTCAAAGAGTGGTTTAGCAATAAGAGCGTAAAGTCTGCCTGGAGGCTAATATGTTCTCTACCACTAATGACAAGCCATGGTTTTAGCCGCTTGTATAAAACATTGCAAGGAGTTTATCCCATCCCCTGAATGAAATATTGGAGTGAAGAAAGCTTTTGGATGCTCTCTCTCTAAACCAATTGCTATGCCCAAGAATTAATAAAATCCATATTGAAGTGACAGCTGGTGGACAGAGCTGGCTTCTTCCTGCATCACTTGTCTCTCTGGTGGCTCATGTTCTGGGCTCAATGTACATTTATCCTTTTATTATGGCATTTATTTATTTATTTATTAAATCTCTGTTTCCTTAAGAATCATAATGGCAGTGTTCAAAATCTAACTTTGGTCATATCGTTCTTTCCTTTTGCTCTTTAATTGCTGACCTTCTAAAGGCATTCAGCTAATGAAATAAAAACACAGACAAGTGAGAGCATATTTTCTCAAAACTTTACATGGCATCATGAACCAGTTTCCAGTTTCTGTGCTACTTTGAGTATTTCATATCTTGACAATGTATGTGAGCTCTTTATCCATGATTTCCTTCATTTTTTTCCCCCTTCCTAATTTATATGTATATTTCTCAAGCTGCCAGAAACTCTAGACTGACTCAGGAGAACAGTGGAAAGTGTGTGTCACAAAGGCAGGGATTCAAATGAACTTTAGAGCAGAAATTCATTTGCTTATTTATTTATTCTGGTTTTATGTGGTAAGTGGCAAGAAGAGGCAAAGACCTTTCTTTTCAAGGGAGAGAATGTTAACTGTTGTTTTCTAGGAAGTGGGGTTCAATCATTGTCTCTGTCAGTCTAGTGAGTGATTTCCGTTTTGACACACGGAGAAAAGAAAGACCAAGTCTGCCTTTGTTTTCTCCAACTCTGTAAGCTGGGTCATCCAGGTAATTACAGCTTTACTTAAGAAAGAGTGTGAGAGAGAAAATCTCTGTTGCTGCTTATAAGCACAAAGAAAAGACACTTGAGGGAATTAAATTGCATGATGATTTTTATAAGGCATCTGACTCATTTTGCATTCCACCTCTAAAGCAGAAAATGATGACTTTAATATCATATTGTAGGATGTAACTTGTAAGTCTCTCAGAAGGCAGCTATGGCACCCAGAGATGTTTGAGTCTGGTTATTCATTATTTTCTGCTTAAAGGCTGAAGCAAATGTGACTATGAGACTTTGAGCCATCTTTAAATTTATTCCCATTCTTACTTGTAAATGCTACTGTGTTAGAAGCCCTAACTGGAGTGGGTTCTGCTGTGTAGATACTGACAAATACCCGTGTGGTTTAACAGCCAGTAGGAGTGGTTTATGTTTTAAGTGTGTTTGTACGTGCTCATGTAAATGCACACATACATTTATTAATCTCATTCTCCCATTAAAATTCTCCCTAACTCAAAGAGGAACAATTTCAGAAGGTCAACTCTCTGCTGATTTTTCTGAAATTCCCATCAGTAGGTGACATTATATATTTAATAAAATGTTAATTCTGTGATCCTGCCTAAATTGCAGAAGATCAGTAATTATGTCAAAATCTTCCAGAGAACCTCCACTGAAATATGAAGCTTTATTCCCTAGCTTAAATTTGTAGTGGGGCAGTGGGTGAAACAGTTCCTACGTATAAGGTTCTATATGTATATGAATACGTATGGTTCTAAAGAGAGAAGAAATACCATTATTGTTCAGGAACATACCTTCTTTTGTGAAACTTGTCTGCAAACGAATTGTCTACTACTTGATCTATTACCTGGTGCATGAGGTGGCAAACTTTGAGTTTAATGTCCCAGTGACTGGGCTGTTATTGTCCATTTTAAGGCCACAATATCTTTGTGCCTGTGAATAAAGAGAATTTTTACTTTAGGAACTCATGTGTTATATCAACAGTGCTCTGAATTATTTTGTTCTGTAATGGAGAATGTTCAAGATGTTTCCCTTTGATAAAATAATGAATGTGATGAGATGAGAAGAAAAGAAATATGAAACACTGAAATACTGTTCTGCTCACATCCAGCAGGGTCTGGGACTAATACATCTAACCAGCAATTACCCTAGTACTGTTTAACAACCAAGTGGATAGTATGGACAATTGCAAATTTGGACTATATTTAGTGGGCAGGAATATGTGAAATAGAATTTTTTATAAGTTCAGCAGGAGAGCAAGGAACAAAGACCTGAAAAACCGGCGTAATAGTTATTGTGGGCTGACTTAGGAAATTACTTTTGAAGTACATTGTAATGAATGACTGGATAAATGTTTTTAAACACTTCTCTGGGTGATGAGATATCTGTTCAATGTCATGGTTTCCAAATAAGTGATCTGGAAGCTTAATCTTTAGGTGAAGGTGATATCTGTGAAGGGCACTGTTCCCTCACAAATAACCATTGTAAGCAGACTATTTGAAAATCAAGAAAGATCTTCAATAAAATTTCAGCATCCCAAGAGATTATCTAAAATTCTCTGGAACGTCTTTACCAGCTTGCTTTTTTTTTTTTTTTTTTTTTTTTTTTTTTTGTGAGAATCCTAGGAGCATTTAGAAAATATTCTCTAGTGACACTGTGTTAGCCTGGATGAGTTGATCAATTGAACACTAAGCTGAGGCTCAGGTCACCCATGTTCTGCAGATGAATTTCTTGCTTGATAGCCTATGGAAAGTTATCTTAGCAATCTGTGCTTCTGTGTCCTTTTTTGTAGACACCTTCTTTTGGAAACAATTTGATACTATAGATGACTAAGTATAGTATGACATAGCACAGATCATACGATTTGTGCCAGCACCTTTGTGCTGTTTAAGACACAAATGATACCAGCCTATTGTTATATATCTCACAGTGCTTCTCAATTACTTTATATTAGCAAATCACAGAATCACAGAATATTTTTGGTTGGATGGGACCTTTGAGATCATTGAGTCCAACCAACAATAAAAAAAAAACAACAAAAACAAACCAAACAAAACCCCCCCACCAAAACCAAAAAAACCCCCCAAAACACCAAACACCAAAACCAAACCAAAACAAACACCCACAACCACACACCACACCCACCCCCAAACAGACACAAACCAACAATCTCGGCCACCAGAGCATGCCCTGAAGTGCCATGTCTACACGTTTCTTAAATACCTCCAGGGATGGCGACTCCACCACCTCCCTGGGCAGGCTGTTCCGGTGCCTGACCACTCTCTCAGTAAAGTAATATGTCCCTATAAAGACTTCTGTCTAGGTACTATAAAATAAGTATGACTTAGGTCACTGACTTCTATGTGAAGGACATTCATGCTTTACAAATATCCAGTTTAACTAGATTATCTCCTCACTTCATCATCAAATCACTGTTCTGAGACACTACAACATGTTCTGACTTATAATGATATGCCAGTGTGCATCTGATCTCATCAAATTCTGTTTCAGATGGGGAAATTATCTTATGAAAAATAATATTACTCAATCTCAGTTTTAATTTCTGCATGCTTGGAGAGGAAGAAAATCCTATGTGGTATTTCATCCTGTCAATGCTAATCTTTCTCCTCAGTGCTATATCTCCGAATAGCAGATGTGTGCTTTATTGCAGTGTTGGTCCTCTATAGCACAGCATAATGTTTTGGCAGGAGCAAACAGTTTTTTGTATTAGAGTCATATACAATCAAATATTCCTTTTCCTATGAAGCATGGTCAGATATTGATATTGCACTAGCTAACATTTTAACATAGGAGAGGCTTAATAAGATACAGTATTACTCTCTCTAGGCTGTTTAATTAAACTAAACAGTCACTGTGTATTGTACATTGGTTTTCTGCCAAGGGAAAGTAAATCTGTATCATATTAGTTTCACATACCAAATGATGTTCTCCCCCCATCAGAGACTCTCTAGAAGAGCTGACACTGCTGTCACATGAACTGCATAATACAAACTGTGTTTGTATTACATTGGACTGTCTTGTAGCTCAGTATTCTCCAGTAGTCTGAGCAAGCTTTGTGTGCAGACAAGACACGTGGCTGGAGAGCTACATGTTGTATTTTACTGGCCAAGGACCCTGTTAGCCATTGAGGGGTAAAGGGCTAAGCATTCTAATTCCTGTCCTGCTAACAGAGCTCTTCTCCATCTCCTTGTTCAGGCAGGGAGATCTGAACTGTAACACTCTGGTCACCAGGAAGGTTCTTACTGACCCCAGGTGGCCAGGTGACAGGGGTGAGTTTGACACTGTCTATCACAGAGCACCATTTGCTCAGGACCAGAAGTTACAAGAGTTTGGGGAACCTCTCAGTAACCCGGTGGCATCTGCTGTGGCAGCACTTTTTAGTACTGGATGTTGCCTTCTCATTGCTGTCAATGGCACTGTAGATGGTGATCAAGGTGAACATTCACTCTTTGCCACTGATTGCAGGGGAAGTAGTATCACTTATATATTATGTGAGGAAAAAGATGTGTCCCTGGACTGAGACTTGAGCAGCGTTTTCTTACATGGGGAGAGCAGGCCCTTCTGAGTTAGGGGGTTCTGTTGGGTTTTTTTTGAAGCAAGAGTTGATGCAGAATCATGTGAGAAGACACAAGTGGAGAGGCATTAAAGGCACTTGCTTTTGGGAGTTGTTCTGTTGAATTGCTCCTACAAAGCAGAGTAAGACAAAACAATTTGCAGTATTTCTCCTTATAAAGTGAAAAAAACTGCACAGGAAATACTGAAGTCTTTTTTAAGGAATTTTGAGCCTGTCTTTCCTGGCAGAAGTGTACATCTGCATATTGCGATATAGAACTGTGCAGAGATAGCAAAGCTATGCCCAAACAATCATGCTCTAGAACTGGAAAGTGCATATTTTTATCAGTGGCACTAAGCCCTGTGTCAAAACAAAGGATAATGTTTTCCCTCTATTTTGCACAGTGTCCTGTGCTGCATAAATGTTCTGGCCTTCTCAGAACAGGTAAAGAAATGTCTATGATGGTCTAGTGTTGCATCTCACATGCACCCACAAAGAGGCATGAATGGCTGGACGCATCCTTAGCATAGCTCTCAGATGCTGGCACCATGATGAGCTCTCAGAGAGCTGGCGGGAGAGCTCACCAAGCCTCTCTCCATTATCTATCAACAATCCTGGTCAACAGGAGAAGTACCAGATGACTGGAGGGTGGCCAATGTGATGCCCATCTACAAGAAGGGCTGGAAGGAGGATCCGGGAAACTATAGGCCTGTCAGTCTGACCTCGGTACCAGGAAAGATCATGGAGAGGATCATCTTGAGTGAGCTCTCACGGCAAGTGCAGGGCAGCTGAGGGATCAGGGCCAGTAAGCATGGCTTTATGAGAGGGAGGTCCTGCTTAACCAACTTGATCTCTTTCTATGACCATGTGACCTGCCTTCTCGATGCGGGGAAGGCTGTGGACGTTGTCTACCTGGACTTTGGTAAGGCCTTTGATACCGTCCCCCACAACGTTCTCCTGGAGAAGCTGGCAAATCATGGCATAGAAAAGTGGACTCTTCACTGGGTAAAAAACTGGCTGGATGGCCGTGCCCAGAGAGTTGTAATTAATGGGGTGAAATCCAGTTGGCGGCCGGTCACCAGTGGTGTCCCTCAGGGCTCAGTTTTGTGGCCAGTCTTGTTTAATATCTTTATTGATGATCTGGATAAGGGGATTGAGTGCACCCTCAGTAAGTTTGCAGATGACACCAAACTAGGTGGGAGTGTTCATCTGCTTGAGGGTCGGCAGGCTCTACAGAGGGACCTGGACAGGTTGGATCAATGGGCCAAGGCCAATGAGATGAGGTTTAATAAGGCCAAGTGCCAGGTCCTGCATTTCGGTCTCAACAACCCCAGGCAACGCTACAGGCTTGGGGAAGAGTGGCTGGAAAGCTGCCCAGCAGAAAAGGACCTGGGGGTGTTGGTGGACAGCCGGCTTAACATGAGCCAGCAGTGTGCCCAGGCAGCCAAGAAGGCCAACGGCATCCTGGCCTGTGTCAGGAATAGCGTGGCCAGCAGGAGTAGGGAAGTGATGGTGCCTCTGTACTCGGCTCTGGTGAGGCCTCACCTTGAGTACTGTGTTCGGTTCTGGGCCCCTCACTACAGGAAGGACATTGAGCTGCTGGAGCGTGTCCAGAGGAGAGCCACCAAGCTGGTGAGGGGTCTAGAGAACAAGTCATATGAGGAGAGGCTGAGGGAACTGAGCATGTTTAGTTTGGAGAAGAGGAGGCTGAGGGGGGACCTCATTTCCCTCTACAACTACCTGAAAGGAGGTTGTAGAGAGGTGGGTGTTGGCCTCTTCTCCCAAGGGAATAATGACAGGACCAGAGGAAATGGTCTGAAGTTGCGGCAGGGGAGGTTTAGATTAGATATTAGGAAGACTTACTTTACTGAGAGGGTGGTCAGGCACCGGAACAGCCTGCCCAGGGAGGTGGTGGAGTCGCCATCCCTGGAGGTATTTAAGAAACGTGTAGACATGGCACTTCAGGGCATGCTCTGGTGGCCGAGATTGTTGGTTTGTGTCTGTTTGGGGGTGGGTGTGGTGTGTGGTTGTGGGTGTTTGTTTTGGTTTGGTTTTGGTGTTTGGTGTTCTGGGTTTTTGGGTGGTTTTTTTGGTTTTGTTTTTGGTGTGTTTTTTTTTTGTTGTTGTTGTTGGTTGGACTCGATGATCTCAAAGGTCCCATCCAACCAAAAATATTCTGTGATTCTGTGATTCTATGATTCAAGGATGGCAGTATTGGATTTATGGGAGGCTTCACCTACATAGCACAGTTATGATTTATCTCATGCTGAATTTTTTGTTGTTGTTTTCCCTCAACAGAAGATTAACCTGGAGTTCTATATTGACATCCATGCCCACTCCACCATGATGAATGGCTTCATGTATGGGAATATCTTTGAAGATGAGGAAAGATTTCAGCGACAGGCTGTTTTTCCCAAGCTACTCTGTCAGAATGCTGAAGATTTCTCTTATGTAAGCAATGCTTCTCTTAATTAATTTTTTTCTAATTTATTTTAAATGTTAAACCTCTGGCTTAATTGGATTGTGTGAAGTTTATTTTAATATGAATAGAAGGCTACTTAAAATTTTTGTCATTATTAGCTACCATCTTCCCGCTTATACTTACCTTATCCAGAAGTGGTAAGTTGTGATCTTATGTATCGTCATTAAACACACAAATAGAGGAAAGTTCTTCATCTTCCATATTATAACCTTTGGTTCTGAATTATTGGAACACTTAGTTTTTACCAGAAAATCTTCTGTGTTTTGATCAACTGGATCAGCTTTATTGTTTCATTGTTTATATTATATTATACTAGCAAATTTTTATGTACTTGTACAATTTAAATAATAATATAATAGCAAATAGAAGTAAAAATAATAAACTTGAAAGAAAAGGTTAGATAATTTGCTGTTTACAGTTGTTACAAAGGCAATTTATGCTTTTGAAATTCTTTGATATTGCCATGGAAAACTGTTCTGCAAGAAAATCTGCATTTGCTCAATACATGCCTTGTAACTTGGAAGAAAGTATGTATGTAGGTATGTCTGGATTTTGGAAATAAATGGTAAAATCCTATAAATGAGTTGGAAAGGGGCATATGTTTTTAGAGCAAGTTTCAAATAGAGTAGAACAGATCCTAGCACACATTGGTTGCTGTAGCTCTGCAGAAGTCAGTAGATTTAAGACTCTGGTCCAGTGTGTAGCAGCTCTGTGTCCAAGTATGACATCCTGACCCTTTCCATAGCCTCTTTTATGCATCAGTTTTTCTTGAAAGCTGTGCAAGTAGAACCTACAACACTCAAGCCTGCCTGCAACTGCTTGTTTGCTTCTCCTGGCCCACCTTATACACCCATGGAGCTGCCAGCTAAGCTACTTCTACTTCTTGCCCTGTTTCAGTCTATGCACCGCTGGTTTGCTTAAGTGGACAGTTTTCCAAGTAACATGTGTTTGGTGTCCCTTTTTACTTTGACTGGTATAAGGAATATTCAGAAATGCATCTCAACCAAGACAGTAACTTCCAGCCATGCGCAGTGAGGAGGGAAGGGAGTTGATGACATTTGGCAGCGATATAATAGGAACAGGCTCAATTGAAAATTATTTTGGAATCCTGCACCAAGCAGAGAAGAGCAGAAGAACCTACTGTTTGGGCCCTGATGTTATGTGTGTTATATTCTTAACCCTCTCTGTTATCCACTATATGCTTTCCCAGTCTCTGCTGTCCCCTATTTGCTTATACATCATTCTCCTGCTACTGAGAGATAAACCTAGGTCTCGTCTCAAAGATGGGGATATCTGGGGCATGGTGCCTGCCTCTGCAGAGTTATCACAACCAGCTTGTAGCAGAGGTGGTGGGTGGAGGAGGATAGGGACCCTGCAGCATTCCATATGTTTAGCTCTAGAGGAACAAAATCAAAACCAGATACAAAAGCAGACAAGTCTGCACAGCAAAAGAAACTGTAATTGGAAAAAGGGCCATTTTCATCATGGCAAGAATGCTAGCCTAAAGTTTTCTCATCAAGATGCAGTAGAGAATTTTTTTTGGTCTTGTGTTTGTGCATATTGCACTGTGGAGTTTGAGTGGGAAGTGAGCATAGATATGGAGTCGTGCCATTGTTTTCTTGACAGATCTGTTCCAGCAAAAGGAAGGAGGAATTGAAACCTCCTGATTACTGTCCATTTCTCTATTCTGTGGTAGTTTGTTTTATGCAAGTGAGGAAAATGTTTGTGTCAGTCTCTGATTTTTCTAAGGCTAGGTAGAAGATATCCTTTTCTCTGTCTTTTCTATTCCTAGGAGGTGGGTCTCTAGTAGATGAAACATTCCCCTTTTCTTCTTGGGATCAGCAGTGGCAGCTGGCCGGGTAACGCTTGGGATGGTGTGTGGCTGCTGTTGGCTTCCTCTGTTGCCTCGTAGTATTGTTTAATCATTGTCTGTATGTTTTGGGGGTGTGGGGAACTGCTGCAGTGTGAAGCTTTCTGCAGTCAACCACCGCAAGGGCTTCTCAGAAAACTGCCCGGAGTAGAGAAGACCAAACTCCTACTAAATGAGGAGGGACATCTGTTCCCAGCTGTTTGGAACCTGGGGAAGAGGGAGTCGGGTTCAAGGAACAGCCTGTTCTTGCCCAAGAACTCCTCAGTGATTTTCTTATCTGTACCTGAAAACACATTATAGATAAGGGGGCATTCACAGATCATAGCAATGAAAACCTACAATTGATAGGAGTTTAGAAATTTCGTGCTCAAGTGTGGGATTTCTTTCTGTTACTGTGGGAGATTAAGTGTTCCTCTTAGTGCAAGCCTCAGTTGACAAAGGGAAAATCTTTGAGAAAATGATGTAGGAAATAGAAGCCAATAGCTAAATAAACAGTGCAGTCTCTCCCCTTTGACTCTCAATCTCCTTTCTATAGAAGCCGGCAACCAGATAGATAAGTTGGCATCCAGTCCATCACAGTTTGACCTAGGTGCTGCTGGCACTCAGTACATTGGGCTTTCAACTCGCATCCTACTGGTCTCTTGAGACCAGAAGCTTTTCCCCTGCCATCCATCTAAGCCATTCTTCTCAGGGCAGCTGAGGGGATAGAAGTGGTGGAAAAGGATACAGCCACAAAGTGTCCGACGCGTGTGAAGCAAGAGGATTGAATATTACTGCTGTCTCCAGGAGGGAAAGTCTCTGTTCTCTTGTTTTCAGCTCCAGCCATGTGGGTTATGTGTCTGGTTGGAAATATTAGGGGCACAGTTTGCTGCTCGAAAGAGAGGAAAAGAATCCAGAGCTTCCTGCATTTAAAAGCGGGGGGAAAAAAGTGTTGAAGATTAAAAATAGTGTATGTAAATATGCCCTATTGACTGCTCAAAAGGAAGGGGGGAAGTGCATCGTTAACATTACCAGGCTGGTGTTTGAAAGTGTGGGAATGGACCACTGTTGTTACTAATTAATTTTCCAAAGCTTCAGGAGGTCTCATTTACATTGTATGCTGCTGCGGCCATTTGTTGGGATTATAATACTTCAACAGCAGCACTTCAAGTGAAAACTGGCGGCTGCATGAAGTGTTGTCCATAATTGACTAGCTCCATGTCTTCACACAGCACAGAGACAATGTTCCATTATGTTATCCATTGACAGTATCATTGAAAAGATTACTCTCCTTAAAGCATCTGTCAACCTTGATTGATTTACAAGGGACAAAGAACTGAAAAGGTTTGAAGTGCGGGTACAATTTTTGCCACCGTTTAGCATACATAATGGTTCTCCTTTGATGTCAAAAGCTCATCTTCTATTAATAATGCAGAGGGCTTTTGAATGCAGGCTACTTGTATGGAGTTCCACACTAATAACCTACTTGCTGTGAAATGGGATTCACTTTGGAGAAGCAGTCATTTGTCTGGGTTTTACATGTTCGGAATGAATCCCGACTCAAAGGGATTTCTTTCAGTGCTCTGCATGATTGCAGCTGAGCCCGGCACGGGTTAGGGAAAGCAGGCAAATCCTAGCCTGCTCCTCCAGCCGAGAATCTGGCAGAAATCACGCAGCCAGATGCAAAGGAGCATGAACAACAAGCCTAAGATGATGCGATCAAATGCCTTGTGCCGTTCTGTCTGGCAACCTTCTATTAATATACTTTAGAGTGCATTTCATGCCTGGACTGCTTTCTTCACCTGTCATTTCCAATAGGCCTTTTTATTTAAATGACAGCATCTGAGGGAGATTGGTGATTAGAGTAGGGGATGGATAGGGGATTTGCGCCTGCATGCCTGTTATATGACCAAAGGCAAGTCACCCAATGTCTCTGTACCTTGTCTGTTGAGCAGAACACTTAACCTCACAGTACTCTGGAAGTCTGACTGCAGTTTGCAGGCAAAAGTTGTGAAAGGGACCAGAAATTCTTCATTTGTACATGACTTCAGAAAGAGAGGCTTGCCTTTGGTTTAGCTGTCAGCATGTGAAGAGGAAAGGGAAAGAAGAGCTGGGAAGTTTTGCTCCCAGTTAAATACAGGAGAGATTCTTGGGCAGCTGTCTTGGGAAAAAGGACAAATTCTGTAAGGAAAATATTTTATGTTTTCAAGGTTTAAAAAGGATATATTTAAACATTGAGAAGTAAATATAAGTACGAAAGCTTTAACGGTGAGAGCTGACAAGCTCTTTTGAAAGGCTGACTCATTGGGTTTTTGGAGCAGCTGTTGACACCATGTCTGAGTACATTACACATCAGCCATGGCTAGGACTTGTTGCAGTATTTGGAGGGGTGTTCTTCATTTGCCCTTTCTTGTTCTGGAGAGTGGATTAGTCATAATGACCAGACACAAGCACTTGAGCATTTCAAGAACCTGCTAGTCTTAGGGGTGGCTAATTTTGACCTTTGTGACGGTATGAGAGGAGACCATCTGTTCTCTCTGGTTCATTTGAAAGAAACAACCGCAGCCATTCTTGGATGGCTTTATCACTTTGTAAAGATTGCTTTTCTTTGCAGTTAAAGGAAGAAGACTGGCCAGAGGTACTTGGCTGAATCCTGTTGGTTTTTTTCTTGGTACTCAGAACTGGTGGTACTTGGGATACTTCTGAGTTCTCATTTCCTTTTCTTGTATTCAGCCTCCCAGCAGAGCATCTTCCTTAGAAATACTGTTCGTTGTCCTTTGTGTGCAGCAGTTAGCCTGATAAAAACTTGGGGTCTTGTTATGTTGGGCACTGGGTAACTACTGAGAAAGTCCACAACCCCAAGAGCTTCCAGTCATTTTGGGAAAGAGAGAGCGAGTGAGTGAGAAGTGACTTGCTTGTGGAAATCAGAGAATAAAACGGGTCTCCAAAGTGCCAGTCTGGTTTCTCTGTCAGCAGTTCCCTATGTTTTAAACTATACTGCACACTCAAGAGTGAAGTCTCTGAACAACAACCCACCCAGTTTCCTTTAGGGAAACATGTTGTTAACCCCATTGCCATAATGCTGTGACCTAAAATACATTTTTGAGACTATCATTGTCTCAGTAATATAGAATGATTTGCCCTATTACTTTACTTTTTGTTGTGGTTTTTTTTTTGTTTGTTTCTTTGTTCTAAAATTGAGCAACCAAAGAAAAGATTTTAATCTGTCTATATTTTCTATTGTTTTTTTTTTATCCATATACTCCAGATCTGTTCTTCTCGATCCACAGCACCCCCCTCATCCATCCAATCTTCCTTAGGGAAGATATGTTTTTTCCAGCAAACCTTCTCCAGTCTACCAATGGCAGGCTTGGTGGGCTGTTATCGTTTCCCCTGGCTGGGCATCTCCCTCTTAGTCTTGTGATCCCTATTACTAATCCCAGTGCGGTTTGGGCCATGTCTGAAGGAAGTGCTGGCACAAGTCCCTGAGGGAGTAATAACAGCCCATGAACATTGAATGAGCAAATCCCAATAATCTGTTCTGAAATACAGAGGAATCAGTTTGTGTTGCATGTGGCCTGGCAGGGAAAGGGCAGTAGGGTCCCTTCCAACCTAGACAATTCTATGATTCTTAATTGCTTAGACCTAGAATCCATCATGGAGTAAAACCCATACTCACTTTCACCACTCTCTCCTAAGATCCTCTCTGCTGTTTTGGCAAAAAAGACCCTTGTCCCAGAAAGGGAAAAGCTGTTGCGTTCAGGTAGGTTTTGTTAACAACATGCAAGCTCAACAGATCTACTCAGAAATCTCTGAAAACCTGAACAGAACAAATGATCCTACCTTCTTTTTTTTGTTGTCTTGTACCAGGGCATTTCCAGAAAGACAAATACAGCTATTATATGCTTTAGCACCCCTCTGGGATGCATTTCTGCTCACTGCTTCTTGGACATGTCGCTCCACAAGTTTGTTTGTTTATTTATCTACACTTTTCCGGATGGGTGAGGGGAGAGAGGAAACGTGTTTCTGGTGGCACAGGGAACAGATTGGTAAATCCTGTGCTTCTAAGTATTGTAGGTTTTGGTCTCACAAGAACTCTGCCCTCTGGAGAGTTGCGGCTAAATGAAACTGCTCCTTTACATCGCACTGAACCAGTCACCCCTCTTTTTATACAGAGGGTTCAATTAATTTGTATTGCAAAGAAAAGGAAAAGGAGGGAGGGCAAAGTGTTTGTGTAAATGGATTTTCTTTCAGTACTTTCTTGCTGTGCTGTTTGTGCACGTAGGAGTTGACGGTACCTTCTCCATCTCCACACAGGTAGAAATTTTGAATATCCACAGAAGAAACAAGTTTTCATAGCAATTATATGGTGTATTTTCGAAGACCATCATTGCTCTTACCTAATGTCAACAAGCTGGGAGCAGGTGACAGCCTCTCAGAGTAGCACAAATGAAAGGAGCTCCTTTACATTGAAATGCAAGCTACCTCTCTTGGAGAGCACTGCAAATTTCACTCAGCTGGGACAAACTGTTCTGTGAAGGAGGGGTAGGAAGTTGGTTAAGAACTGGATAGCCGTCCCCCCTTCCAGGATCTCTTTATGGGTATCACCTCTTTAACTATGTGATATTTTAACGTATGTAGAATATAAGTCTGGTTCGGAGAGCTGTTCTGGAGCACTGAGAGAGCCCAGAAGGAGTTTGAGCAATGACCTGTACTGGATTGCTCTGGCAGCAGCGTTACAGCATGCTGCCCCTCCTTAAGAGGGGTTCTAATCTCCTGATTTAGACCTACAGATGAGCCAAACATCTCTTTGCCACAGAGCAAACCACTTTTTCTGCAGACTGTTCAATGCAGCTGCATGCGTGACGGTTGTATTTCCCTTTCTGCTTTTCATTGTCCTAAGTTTCTGTCATTTGTATAAATGATTATGAAAGCACTCCCAGGAGACCGCACACACGCTCATAAAACTATTGTAAAGAGAAGCATTGCAGGCTATTGCTAGAGGCTATTTTATTGTATATTTTGAGGAAATGTCTCGTTTTCTACTGACAAATAGGGAAACTGAGAATTCCAGAGACACGAGTTATTTTCTAAACGGTGTGATTATTCTGTAGAGCTTAGACTAGGAAATGCCAGCTTTGGCGTCTTTGGGGAAGGATGTGCTCTGAGAAGCAGAGGTTGCTATCAGTAAAAAAAACAGGGAGGAAAGGCATATATTTTCTTCATTATTACCCTGAAGTATTTGCAGATCCCTTATTTGTGTATTTCACTGGTCACAGCTTGGGCTGGCTCTTAAAAGGATGATATGGTCCAGACTAATTCTCTGGCTGATGGGTTTGTGTATGGGTTAATGTTGAGTAGGTGACATTGTCATGTGTGGCTAAGTGCACTTCTGGTGATGGGGAGAAGCAGATTCACTGAAGAAGGAGCTGAGAGAACCTGGGGAAGTATGTCTGGGGAGACAATACACTCGTGTGTGCGTGTGTGTGTGTGTGTGTGTGTGTGTGGGGTGGCAGAATCTAGTGGCAAGAGAAGATCCAGCTGAGGTTTGCTTAGAAGATGGGGTGAAATCTCCATCCTTCTTTTGCCTTTTCTGAGTAGGTTGTGATGGGCTGCTCCACTTTGTGGGGGAGCCCTCAACTGACTTTGTGAAGGCCATCGCCGCCCTGCTTTGTTTGGCTGCAGGGTGTTGTTTAAGAAGCTCTGTTAGAAGAGCTGCTGTTTCGATTTGGATTCCAGTTGCATTAGCTGCTATGGTGAAGCCAGTGAACTCAATAAGCATCTTCAGTGCTGTAGCACTCGGGGAGGTGGGAGCTGTGAGTACAGCCAATTTCAGTGCGGGTGAGGATGAATCATGGGGAATGTCAAACGCAGGCCAAATCCCTGCACTGGTGCTGCCAGTGTAACTGGTACAAGGTGCAGGGACAGGCAGCAGGCTGCGGAGACCTCCATAAGTCCTGGAGCACTGTACAGAGCAGAACATGGGTATTAATGAGCAGTGAAAAGAAAAAGTGCAGCTATTGTAATTCTCATAGGTGAACAGCTGAAACCCTGTTACTTTTCTAACTACAGTTTCCAAAAAGGGAGTTCCTTTGGTGGTTTGGGTTTTGAGGCATAAACTGAGAGCTTATAAAGCTCTCTCCTTCCAGCCCCTCTGTTAATGACCATGCAAATATGTGTTTTTATCAGCAAACTTAAGCAGGCATGACTGAAAGACACTAAGGAAGGCTGGGGAGGGGAAAAGATCTGGTATTCCTTTACTCCACATTAAAGGGATAATGAAGCCCCTCAGGGAGCAGATGTGTGTGTGGCGGCAAAGTACCTTTAAGCTGTTATTTCTCTGAGGACAACCTCACTTTAAAGCGTGACAATGTGGTGCTAGGCAGGTTGTGTTCCTGGTACTCCTACAATGTGATGCTGCCTTTAAGAAAAGGTGATTTCTGTCTGCTTTCCACTGAGCAGTAGGAAGAAGGCAAAAAGAGACAAGTAGTAGAATGGTGAAAATTTCTTAGGATTTGAGGCTATTAGGTCTTCAGGTTTTGGTTTCAGGGTTGTCTCTCACATTCTTAGGACAGGTCAAGCTGTTTTTGATCTCCTCTGCACTCCTTTTCTCAAATTTCTGCAAATCAAATTCTAGTTCAGAGAATATTCCCTTGTTAAACCCAAAGTTTGATGCCCACCTCAGTGTTTCCTACCAGGCACAAAAGTTATGAAACAAAATTCTGTCGACTTGCAGAGCCATCAGTGAGAGTGAGTGAGCAAGCCCTTTTCACAGGAGTATCAGTCCAATCTGGTGGTCCCTAAGGAATCTGGAAAAACTCCAAGGTAATGGGATCCCTCTTTGAAATGATCCTGGACTTTTCAAAATCTCCTCTTCCCAAATTTCAGAAGTCACGAATAATTTTGAGATGAAATACATTTTCCTCCTGTGCATCAGAAACACAGCAAAGCTGCAAGATAAGATGAATCAGGGAGTAATTTTGAGCTCTGTTCTCATTTCATCATGTCTCTGCTCCCAGAATCCTTCCTCTTTGCCTACTACCTCCTCCAGATCAGCTTTCTGCCTTTGGGATTTTCTTATTCTTTCTTTTTTTTTTTTTTTTTTTTCTTAATAATCTCATCTACATTTCAGGTGCTGGTTGCAGCTTGTTTGTAAAATAAATTGGAAGAAGGCTGCCTGATAGCAGCCTCCCAAATGCCATGATTTCCAAGTCTCCAGACCCACTTGGCATGGAGTTGATAGTCTATCACAAAAAACACTAACGCATATGCTTTCCAGTCTATTAAGAGAGTTAATGGAGCTGGTGAGATGTGGGTGTGAGGAGAGAGTTAAGTTGGCTTTTGAAGTGAGAAGTTTCCTCAGTGCTTCCACAGAAGTAAGGAGACAAGTTTTGCTTGCAAGGTAGCTTGATGGGCTACCAGCTGCAAGAATGGCAGGGTCAAAGCAGTGACTGCTGGGCACACCATGGCAGTAATTAGCAGTGTCCATATGAGGAAAGTGAGCTGCCAGTTGCATCACTCTTATAGCAGCCTGAGGAGGGGCAAACAGAGAAGTCACAATTTGTACTAATGCTATTTACAATCTTCTGTGGCAAAGATTTCAAAGCCAGTGTATTTCTGCGCTCTAACTTTTGGAGACTTCAATAAAGCATTCTAGAAAATAAGAGAGAGTTATAGCTGATACTGTAAAACTCTTCACCGAGATGGATTTGACATTGTCTGGGCTCCAGTCCATTTCCCAATGGCCTGTCTATTCTTCCTTGATGACAAGTGTGTCATTTCTCTTTTCTAGAGCACTAACTTTTTTATCATCATTTTTTTGCTACACTGGGGCAGTGAGTTGAGGGCTCATAGAGGTCAGACCTGCTTTAGAAAAAAAGCTTGCTCTTCAGCTATAAGAGCAGCATCAGCAGATAATGCTGGTAAGGTTGTAATTGAGTCCTGATTACACTTGGCCATTGCTGGTGCTGATAGGTGAAGAACATGAAGCAATTTGTATGCATAATCCCAGTTTACCCCAGTAGGTAAAGTGTTTATTGCTCAACTACAGAATGAGAAAAATGTGGGCAGTTTTTCTGGGGTTGAGGTTGGTTTTTGTTTTGTTTTGTTTTTTGTCTTGGTGTGGGGTTTTTTTTTTTTTTTTTTATGGAATAGTTAGGCTCAGTTGTGAAATACAACTTATTTCCCAAATGGAAATGGCATAGGGTGACACAGCATACTCTTAATTATATGTTGTAGCATGAAACCGTTCTCTAATTATGAATCCTCTTAGTGTTTATGTCTCTTCTCTTTTCCAGGAATGATTTCTAATATGATTCTCTGATTCTTGTGAGTGTACAGTTGAACATGCTACATCCTTTAGTAAAACACTTCCTAGACCTACATCTTCATAAACAGATGATTCCCATCTGCAAATGGGAAGATCCCTTTATTCTGAGTTTCAGGCGGATACCCTGTTTGTGAGGACAAATGAAACATGTTCTGGGAAACATTCATGTGCACGCTAGAGCTCAAGTTTTTGAAGATATATGCAGTTTGCTACTTCCTTCCATGGGCACATAAACAATCGATTATGTTGCAGTAGGTGTGAACAGCTGGTAAAATCTAACGGTTGGATTTCAGGAACTCCCTAGACCTTGCTACATCAGAAATTCATCTTTCTCAATCTGTCAAAGCCTGTGACCAGGTTTCTGTCTGGTCGACGATTTCTCTCCTAATTACTTTCTGAGTCATTTGTACCTTGTCATTTCCTTTCTTGGTGGGTTGAGAAACATCTTAGGATTGATCATCAGTGATGTGCTTCCCATGCTAGGAGCCTGGCAAGGTCTGACTTGCATTGTGATTATACCTTGATCCTTTTCCTACCTAATATGTTGAACAGTTTCAGAAGATGACAAAGATTCATTCACCAACAAGTCCTGTATGAGAAAGTACCCTTTTGTACCCTGTCCCTTTGCCTTACCATCAGTGGAAGGTAGAACTGAAGCTCCCATCCACCACTGGCTGGACACTGAGCCTGCTTGATATTTCAGCCCCTTTTGGCATCTCCTCTTCTACTGAAGAGTGGACCCAGGTTTACTTGGGTTTGCCTTTTCCTTTTGTGCAAGCTGAGGTTTTTTGATGCTGTAGCAAGACAAGTTCCCTGTGAAGTCACACGTACACTGAGGAGGAGGTCCCACCAATGGAAGCTCCTACCAAGCAGAATCACTCAGATTCCAAGTCCATCAGGACACCAAAGGGTGGCAAATTCAGTCTCAGATGTGTGACAAATATGCTGTTCTCCCTCTTTGTCTTTTGGAGCCACTCTTGTGAGAAATTGAGACAGGCATCGGTAAACTGCCTGCCTTTACTTTGTGAATATAGACTGCTCGGGGCATTCATTCCAGTAGTTGTTAGCAGGATGATGGAGCAGTGCTGAGAAACCAAGAGTATCCCTCAGCCACATGGGAGCTGCCTAAGCTGTTGAGCTTGTCAGCGAGCTACCAGGGGGTTGAATTCACTGAGGAGAGACACCGTGTGGTAGAGTGTCCTTACCAGCCAAGAGACAAGATTGCCCTGGAGACAGGGGTTCTGGCACATTGAGAGGTCTGACCAAGAGCCAAGATTTTTTTTTTTTCTTCTTTGAGACCACTCCAGAAAGAATTTGCATGCTTTTTTTTTGTTATTTCTTTCCACACATCTCTGTCTGCTGCAATGTCTGATTAAGGTCAAACTGGTTTACAAATTTCTTTGTGCTGCTTGGCTGTTCACTGTCATGCCCAATGGGGAAACTGGTCATACAGAAGGTATTCAGTGAAGCATGGGGAGGAGGAATGAAATTTGGTAGGAAGGACTGGGGAAGCTGCCACTAATGCCTGAGATGTAGAGAGCAGGGCAGCACACCTTGAGGCTCCCAAGTGTGTGTGAAATTCAGGTCTAGTTTTCTGGTGGGTTTCTTCCCACCGAAAGTGGGAGAATCCTTCACCCTTCCTGCTCTGCTCTTTTAACACTGGATTCTTGTTGCTTGGCATCTCCTAATCCTGTAGATAGCTATTTGTTCACTGAATTTTCTCATACAAGCTGGGAAGCAGAGTCCTCCTGTGGGCTTCAATGCATCTGTGTATTTTAATAAAGAATTACTGTTGATTTTATATAAATATCCCTATTTAAGAACTTCAAAGTCTTTGGTGTTTCCCCCCACTCTCCAGACTTTGTACTTTTTGCTGTTGCTGTTGTTGACACTCCCATGCAATTCAGTCTTGGAGAAGTAAATATTTGTTTAGCTGTTTTCCTGCTGTGCCTGCTCAGTGCATTTGCTTAATGATGACTTCAGTTCAGCTTTGCAAGGGTTTTAGGGCAATAGATTCTCCCAGAAAAACAAGAGACTCCTTTGTGGGCAACTTTCCCTGTGTTCTTCCCTGCTCTTGCCCCTGGCCCCACGCTGATGCTGTCCCCTTCCCCTGCTTCTTTTCCCCAGATTAGAGTTTGATTAAATAAATATGCATGCAAAAGGCTCTTTCTTTGCCATGATAATATATGGCTTTTCATAGGCTTTGTTTCAGCATTATCCATTGCCAAGATCAGCTCTGGTGAGGAGTCAAAGTTTTGCCTGTTAATTTCTCCACTCCATTTATCTTGACTTGAAACAGTGAGTAGAAGGTTGGACTCAAGCAAGTACCTGCGGCCCTTTCTTGTCATTAGTTGAATTTTCTTGAATCTGTAATTTTCTCCTTTTTGTCTAAAACATCAAATCACATTCTGGCTTATAACATTTGCTCTAGAGCCAAGCCCATGCTGCTGTTTCAAAACATGCATGTGTTCATATTAGAAAGGTTTATGTTATATTTTCTCTACCCCAGCCTTCTTGAGTCAAATCGGAGATCTTGCTTTTTATTCAAGGCATCAAGTTGGTCTATGTCATTAGATTTTTTTTCAAAATGAGGACAAAGTTAACCCCCAAAGTCTACATTTATGCACCTAAATGAAAGTTCAGCTTCTTTTTATTCCTGGAAGTGCAGCACTACCTGGCAAAGAAATGAACAGGTGATTTTACTAATGCCATTGCCATTTCAAATAATTTTGCACAGCTGAAACTGGAACTCTTATATTTAAAAAAAAAAAAAAAAAAAAAAAAAAGAGGGGAAAAAAAACCCCACAAAACAAATCGAAAACCCCCAAACCTCACAAAATAGCATTATAAAAATTCAGACTCTGGAAAGATCCAAATTTTTTTTTTCTTTTTTTTTGGCCATTTACAAACCTTTCTTCAAATTATTTAAACTACTTATGCTTCACTTTTGAAATATGGTAAGTATAATTTTGCCAATAACCAGATCCAACTTCTGAGCTATTTTCTGCCAGAAAGCGAAAATCACTTCAGTGAAGTAATACATCAGACTCTGTCTTCATCTATTTCCAGCTGATGAGGTTTCAGCTTACAGCAGAGATTGTTTTTTATTAGGCCCTGAGTACATGACCTGGCACTTGTGCAGCTGAGTTTCATCTGACTACTATCACTCTGGTCCTCGAAGTCATCCCACTGCTTTTTTTTGGTATGATATTCAGAGCCTCCTCCATAATGATGATTCATTCCACAGTGTGTCATCAGCAAATTTTGTTGGCATGGTCCTCCTTTACCGTGCCAAGAACTGTGATGCAAATATTATGTAAGATTTTTCTCAAGAATCATCTATGAGGAATTCAACTCATAACCTCCCTCTAGCCTGACTGAAATCATGGGAAATAGAGCTGAAAAGGACCTCATGTCCAAACTGTATCCCAAAGACATGAACTATACTCAGCAGATACTTGTCCAATTTGTTCTTAAACGTAGTTGATGAGATTCCATAGTCTTCATAGATACTTCATATAAATAACTGAATCTCCTAATCACTGGAGTACTTCTGTGCCTAATGTCTGCCCTGAATCACTTCTCTGACACATTCCTTATTTTCACTGTGCCAAATACAGCCATAGAATTAGCTCATTCCCCTTGTGAATAGTACTTCTGCTCAAAAACCACCATACCATGGTCTGACACGTTTGTTGTCTTCTTCCTTTGAGCTGGCTCCATACACCCATTCATCAGCTGATGCTTTCATGCATAAAAAGTTCCACCACAGGAACTTTTCATTTGAACATAAAGCACTATCCATCGAAATCAATGTTTATTTGATTTATGAAGCAATCACCAGAGCATGATCATCTTCCTTTATGTTTCTGAATTTTAACTGAAGACAAAGTATCCCTCAGTTTCAAGGTCTCAGTAGTCTTTTGAAGGCTTCTTTTGCAGGAAGTCAGAGAACATTGCCTCTTGTGGACCTCCTTAAGTATTTTATTCCATGTATCAAGTTAAGAATTAATTTCCCCATCAGTCTTTGAGAGCTTTGCCTCCCTGTCCCATGGGTATTCAGAATACCCTCAAGATTTCTGCCATGTAATTTGGAGCAAATTATATGATACGTATATAACAGAATACACTCTGTGTACAATTTACCACAAAGCTAAATATTATGTTACCACAAGGACAACAAGTTGCATTTGGAAAGTCCTTTATATAATGCTAATAAGAAACCCAATTTAATCTTATTTTAATTAACCTGGAAATTCTTCCCTTTTATAACATGAAAGAGACTTCAAAACATTCAGAATGTTAATGAACACACAAGTATTTTCATTCTTTATAACTTCTGGTATGCACTATTCATCAAGAATTGTTGCTCATTTCAGTATTAGTCTAATTTTCTTGGTCTAGAGAAGTTTCGTATTTTGAACCATTGTATCTACTTTTCTAAATAAGAAATAAAACATATTTTCTGTTTTTGATAAGAGATGGACTTGAAAAATACTAACATTGTGTTAGCAAGAAAAGTTACTAGCCTTAAGGCTCAATAGGAGGACCCTGCATAGCTCAAAGAATTCACCATAGGCACAATGACTGAACTGTAATCTGTGTTAAGGATCCTTTATGTTTCACTGGCAACTTAGTCTTAAAACAGGAGATATTAAGGCCTTTTACGCAACAGCTCCAAGTTGGATCTACTAAGTACTCTTTTTTTAATTTTTTTTTCTTTTTGTTTTTGAGTGCTGGTCACTAGCTTGTGCTGAGCCCAGACTGACTCAGTCTAATGGTTATGAGGTTTGTGAATACAGTCTGATAACCAAAATGAAATCAGAATCTATTTTTCTGTGTAGTTGGAAGGAACAAGCTCTGAGACCTCTCTCAACCTTAAGATGAGCTCCCTTTCAGTCCCCAGATGTCATGCCTTCAAAGGAGAGCTAAAACTCATTTATGGAAATACTTGGAGTCTTCCCTTCCACCCCTCAAATGAATAGTCATAAAGCTGTAGGGTTCTTAAAGCCAGATCTTCAGTAATAGCACAAAATACTGCCTTTTATACTGTACTGCTAATGCTGTAAAATAGTGCAGTATATTTTTCCACCCAGAGAGCAACATCCAGTTAACATTTAAGTTAGTGAAGTGGAAATTTGTGTGACCTAATTTAAGAACCAGTCAAATGTCTTAGGTGAGAAAGTTTCACTAAAACGTAAATGCCACTGTATTTCTACTTTGCTTAAAAGAGTCTAGGGTAAGAGGTGGGGGAGAATGGTTATGATACAGGGGAATGCAGCAGAGAGAAGGAACCCAATAGCCAAATAATAGTTCAGCTTAACTTTTGAGAATGGAGCATCTGCAAGGTTCAAAGAAAAGCTGATGTTACTTGCGAAGTGAGATTAATTTTGTGAAAGTCTGCAAGGCATTATTTATAGTCTGTGTGCCAGAACTGCATTTCCATTAACGGTCTTTCCAGGCCATGCTAAAAAAATAGTGCAGTCTCATATAGTATAAATGAAATTTGGCAATATGAATGTAACTGTTTTCTATTTTAACAGACTGCTTCCCAACCTTTCACTTTGTCCTGCTCATGAACTCTCTGTGTTCTTCCTCCTGCAGTCCAGTACATCGTTCAACAGAGATGCTGTGAAAGCAGGGACAGGCCGGCGTTTCCTTGGTGGGCTGTTAAACGATACATCCTACTGCTACACTCTGGAAGTCTCATTCTACAGCTACGTATTGGATGGACCTACGACTGCTGTCCCCTACACAGAAGAAGCATGTATCCTTTCGAAATCCTCGCTCCTCTTGCAGCACACGTGAACTGGGCACTTAAGGTAAATACTTCGATCTCAATAAGAGTTTGCTGAGATAGGAACGCACAAGTGGAAATGTGAGTCTGCTCCTGATGCTTTAATTTCCCTCATATTGATTCTCCATACTGTGGAAATTCAAGAAGAGAAAGACTTATTAGATCAAATAAGCCATTTCCCTCTTGTAGGAGATTGTCTCACACACTTATTATAGAAACTAGTCCTGGAGAGCCTGTGATCCATTCCCTTCCACAGTCTTCCATTTCTTTCTTCATTTCTCTCCTTATTCTCTCATTATCCCTGTGTTTGTATTATTGTTTTAATAGCAAGTTGAAAGTGCATCTTTGGTACCGAGTTAAAATATATTCTCTGCCTTTGAACTGCAGCCAAAAGGCTCTAAAGGATCCATCAGGTTCTGCAGCTGCCTCAGGGCCAGGTCTTCAATACCAGTTGACAAAGAAATGGAAAGTGAGTTCTGTAAACAAAACTGACAAAGTTGTTTGCATTTTTGAGTGCTCAAATAGAAACAATGTCTCATTCCTCAAAAAACACATAGCCATCTGGCTATCTCAATGTATCAACAACTTGTAGAATTGTTCTGACTGGTCTTACGATCTGTTTTTATGCTTTTCTTTTTCTCTTTGTCACCATGCTCAGTCAAATAACCAGGGCCCATGCTTCAAGCTTGGGAGCTTTATTTAATTTTGTCATTCTGTCTTGGTAGCTTTTGAAATTTCCACAGGTTTAGAAACATTACAGAGGGAGAAAGATTAGCTGTGATTGCCCATTTACCTCTCCGCTGCATTTTGGAAGTTGGGGAAGGTTTACAGCTTTAGGGCAGTGAGGGGGAAGTTTTCATGAGACACGTAATTCTTCACCATCCATGCATAAGTGCACACTGTGTGGGAACAAGAGCAAGAAACAGGGAGCAGGAAGGGTAATTCTAAATTATTTGGGGATTTCTGGTTTGGCTTCTCCACTGAAAGTGAAATTTAGGGGAAGGAGGAGGATGAATATATTAAGGTGACTTATCAGACTTGAGAATTTTGAATACAAGCTCTTTTTTGCCCAGTAAGGAGGCCTATTTCCCCTTTTTTTCCCTATTTCCAAGGAATAGCTTCTTGCAATATAGACATATGTAGTATATCTGGCTACTGAGGAAAAAAAAAATGTCATTACTGTAAGGTTTAGGTATTTAATTTCTTATGTTGGTATTTTGGCATTTTAAGAATATGTGCCTTAGTTTCGCCTCTCATTTTCCTCCTCACTTAGCACTCATTGTACTGACAACTGCTTATTTATCTTCCTTATTTATCAAGAACAGTTTTTGCAGTGAGGAGTGGGAAGAGTTCCTGTACAAATGAGATCATGTTTCCCTTGAATATGCTTATCTTAATGACTTGTAGGTCATGCTGGCTTAGTTTACATTTCCATAAAGATTTTTGTTTCGCGCCTCACATTACCGAGGTTTCAGGTGTGGGGTCAAACATCTCTATTTGCTTGGCTTGCCTTCTGCAGACAGAGCTGCAGCCTTCTCCATCTATTCATTGTGACCATCAGCAGCTGGAGCACAGAAAACAGGCCCCAGATCACAGGCATCCTTCTTGTTGGTGATGTACGGAAAGCTCAAGCAGCAGCTTGATTTCTACAGTTACGGTTTCACCTAGCTGAGTGAAAAAAGGAGGAGAAGCTGGTTTTGACTGGCCTGGCAGACAGCAAGCAGGGAAGGCTCTTTGCCCACATAGTATGCTCCGCTGGCATTTTGCCCTGGTAGGTTATATTATTTCCTTTCCAATGGAGGGATTGTATCAAGAGTGCTGCTTATGACAGCTCTTCCTCGTGTGTGCAGTTTCCTTGCTAGAGAAAGAAACGGAGCTGCTTGAAGCAGTCTCTGGGCTGGTCTGCTCTAACACAGGAGTGGCTGGATTTATGCACATCCTATCCTGGCAGGGGAGAAGTTTCCTATCACCGAAGTGCCTGTGACCAAAAGTAAAACAATTGCAGAATGTTCCAATTTAGGCTGAACAGCTCTTCCAAGCTATTTGCAAGTCAGTGATTAATTAATGCTCAGTTTTTTAATGGACCTGAACCAAAACACAGCCAGTCAGTTCATATTGGCCTCCTAGGACAGGCGTGCTTCTATTAACTATCTAGTTACATGCAGGCAGCAAGTCAAGCAAATAAAAGAAGAAAATACAGTGAGCCCCAAACCTGTGAACTGATAGGGCAAGTATTCAGCACATCTGCCTTCAAAGATGTATTTCTTAGGACTTTTTTTCATCCCACTGTTATATTATTGAGTTGTGGGGGGTTTTGTTTTGTTTTGTTCTTAACAGAAACAGGATCAGGGAGGCTGGAGTTGTTCAAAGCTTCTAGTGTTGGATTAAGAAATGCAGATTGAGACTCAGCTTCAAATTCAGGGAACCCACGGCCTTCATGGGACTACAAACTACAAAGCAAATAACACCCCACATTCAGAAACCAGCCATACTGCCTCCCTGTAGAGACCAAAAGAAAGTAGGATATCTAGGTTCTACAAAAATATTAATTTAGCCTAGTGTTGTTCCTGTTGACAGATGAGAAAACTGAACAAACTCTGACTACTCTTCTGTTTGCACTGGTGGTATGTAATTCTATCTGTCAGCTTCTTTCTTTTACAGCATTCGTGGCAAATAAGATCATAGTACTACCCCCTTTCATGCCACTATATAAGTGGATTAGGTTGTGGGTTTTTTTTTTTTAAACCTCTTCGTGTTCCTCAGGATTTACATCCTAACTCTACGATCTATACAAACATCTATGTAAGCCTGTAATAGATATATTTCTACATTGGTTAAGATTATGCATTTTGTTCAGACTTGTGTGACTGAAACATACTTTGCAATTATTGAGACAAATGGATACCTTACATGCATGAAAATGGGAGACAGCCTTTCAGTCTGATAAGTGTTATTTGAATTCTGACGTTGTTGGTGTAGGCAGTAACTTTTTTCAATAAGAAAAGTAAGAAAATTAAAATAGAGGAAGGGAGAGTATCGTTAAGGCGGAAACCTGTTCCAAATGACTCCAGTTTGTATGAAAATGTGTTCTTCTAAATGAAATACCTCAAAGATTCAGAATTTAGAGGATTACACCTGATATGTTCTATTAAAAAAAAATTGCCCCCAGGCTGCACTATTTAAATGAAATCCAGGAGTGAAGAATCTTCCATCAGTCTGTGCACAGGGTATATGTTTGGGACATATATGGTGGGATAAAGTGTTGAATTTCTGGCTTCTTCTAACAAAGAGAGTGAACATGGTTGCATGAGTGTCTCAGGCCTCAATTAGCATCATATCAGTAATGGTTACTGCTGGAGTATCTCTTGTGTTTTCATCCTGCAAACAAAGTGCTGCATCAGGTGTAACTTCCTGAACGTCCTCTTATACATTCCTTCAGAGCCATGTGTGTGCCCGGTAGTTCTGTGTCTAACCGATATGTACCTGGTGTACGAGAAACATTAGGGATATGTTCTGTAAGCCTGGCTCTGCAGAATACCCTGTGATAACGTGTGCTGTAGATAACAGTGAATGGACTCTGTTTCGAAGGCGTAATAAGAGGGTTGTAGGCTTGTCGGTTGTTGCCTGGAAGTGGACAGAGAAATGTTTAAAACCCTTCTCACACACGCACACATTTGGTGGTAACTGATTAAAAAGGCAGCGCAGCAACAGTTTGCTCAGCACCAGGTAAAGAAGCTTTAGAATGAGCTGATATGCTTCCATTAAATACCATGTTGTACTAGGCATTTACAGGGCTTATGACACAAGGCATGTAAACTGCTCTGTAACATTCACCACCAGCAGCTCGACTGCTGAGCTGTCTAGATACACACCAGGCAGGGAATGAAGGATAAAAGAGGGGGAGGAAGGATGAATCCCCAGCTGTAGGACTCTGAGCGCTGCTCTGATAGCACACCCAGAATTGCTTTCCACTACAGCAGCTGTCACAGCCTGACCTGAGAGTGGCCAGTAAAGGAGTCTCACATCAACAGTTTTAAAATCTATTGGGTTCAATTTTTAGAGTGTTTGAACTGGATCCCTGCTGCACAGCAGGCAGCCCATAAGAGAGCATAAAAGGTTTTACTTTTCCAAAGACTAGCCATGAGATAGGAAGATAGAAGCGATGGAGACTAGGCAAGAACTGGTGTGATTGTAGCCTGGTATCTGTAGGGGAGAAAAATCATCAAGATGGGTGAGCTCTACAATTGTCAGTATGCCCATGGATTCTTTGTGTATTTTAATCTTAATTCTAAGCTTCCTCCAGGTGGGGAAAAGGCCCTCATCCAATACACATCTGTGTGTATGGCTTTACCCGTTGAAACCTCTTCTGAGCAGAACAGGAGTGGACTGAGGGTGTGGTGGAACAGTTCTCCTTTGTACAGCTTTTCTTAGCACATCACCTCTTTGATTTAATGTCCTCAATATAAAGAATGAATTTAATGAAACTTCTTTTGTAAAACAAACAAACCAAAAAAACCCAGAAGAACACGGGAAGATATATTACTAATATTATCCCAAGGTAGGATTTTTCACATTAAAAACAGCTAAGAAATTATCTCAGTACTTTAAAACAGTATAGCTGAGCCAACTTGCAAGGTATCACTTGGTATTTTCCATTTCACGGAGTGTGTTGAATTGGAAGTCTTGCATCCTTTAAACAGGATGTAGTTGCACTGCTGAACTCTCTCTCCTGTTTATGGACATAAAAAAATGTGTTATGTGGCTACAGCCAGAGAATGAAAGCTTGGCTTGATAATAGTCTCTTCAGGTGCATTGGGCTTGGGCTTTCAACACAGTTAGGACCACTGGGTTCACTCTTATTCTTAACTTCAAGCAGAATATCAGCCTGCTGCTTGACTGGGACTTGAGAATTTAAATCCCCTGGAGGAAACTGTCATTTGCTTATATCCATATTCCTTTTAAGGAGTACTTGGATCTCGGTAAATGCCTGTCCTGGGGAAAAGGAAGCTGTCTGCAAATTACAATTCCAGTCAACGCATCCATAACTTTTAGAGCTTCATGGACCTGCCAGTCCTCTAGGGCAAACGTATTTGGTTATTTTGGACTTTTTTACATTTATTTTTTTGGCAACTGCCTGTCCTGATCCTCCTAGCTCTGTTAGTGATATCCTTAAGAGAAGATCCTCATGAGCCAGGTTATGGCCCTTGCAGGTTCATTCCCATCCAGTAAAGACAACATTACTAGCCAAAACCAATGAGGTATGAAAAGCTGTGCTGATAAAGTTGAGGCAGCTCTGCAGAGGTTATCTACTGTGGATTATGTTTGAATTTGAGTTAGAGTTTTTTGCCAAGATGATTTTAAAGTAAATCGGGCACATACTCAGGAAAAGACCTCCAGAGGTCTATATCTTCATCCTTCTTCTGCTAAGCTCCTAGAAACAGGCTCCTTTCTGTGTGTGGCAAAAAGTGGCATTAATTCTAATCCAGCAGATTTTCCTAAGAGTGACCTCCTTGTACATCATCTCTCCAGTATTTGGTTATTTCTCAGTACCGTGTTTTGGACTATCTTTGAGGAAAGAAAACAAAATCCTCTTTCAGCTCCCCAGTCTGTGTGAAAGTGTCAAGGTTTACAGCGACAATTTCAAATGCTCTTAATATTTCTGGAAGCATAGAGTTAAATTATAGAGTTGTAAAGTTACTTTATAGTGATAATGCTGTCAAGCATCAATATCTCTGCCCCAGGGCACCATGGAAACTCAGTTAATGATATAAGAAGCTGATATTTTTCAGGGTTGCAGCTGTTGGCTCATACCCAGAAGGAATCTGTGTGTTTGTTCATATCGGATATATACAGGGGGACCTGCTCAAAGAAAATTAAAAAACAGTGAAAGTCTGGTTAATGAAGTGCAGTGGAATGAAAGTGCAAAACAGTATATGGTGTTGCAGTATGCATGTCTCTTGCCCTCAACAGAGTTCAATATAGTGGACAGTGTGTACAAAAATTCTTATTTTATTGTAAGAGAGGGCATTTGCCAGGGAGAGTGTATATTTGAAGGTAGATTTGTTTATCTAGTTGCCTGTAGCACTGACTGCATCAATCTATGCAGACACCGTCTGGGAGTATCAGTAAAGAAATGGAAATTAAAGCAAGTGACTACAGTCAACTTAGGAATATCTATAATTTTTGTAATGGATTTCTTAGCAACTGTATCCCAAAGTACTTTGATAGCCTCAGATGAAAGATGCTATAAAAGTGCAAAATGTTATTATAAAGGTGTGTTTTTTCTTTAAAGAAAGAATTTTTTTTTTTTCTTTCTCTAAAATGTAGACTATCAGTCTTGGAAGGCATCTTCAAAGTATTTCCTGGGGATTTAACCATATGATTCCAGTTACCTTTTGGCTAGGAGCCAGGTATCAAATACTATGCATGTGAGTGGGGAAGGTGGTCTGGCAGTTAACTGCTGCAGTAAGAGTGGTCCTGAGTAACTGGTTCATTTCTCTGTGTGCCCAGGTGTTTTGCCTGCTGCCTATTTGGTAAGCATTCAACATGGCTTTCCGTGGGGAAGGAGGGAGAGCAGGTCAGACTAATGGGCCTTTTTTAAGTAGAAGTGAAAGGGAGTTTGTAAGCTGAGGATCTAGCCTTGAGGGGAATTCAGCATCAGAGGTACTGAGAGCCTACCTGTCCTATCACGTTTTAAGGCACAAGTTAGACTAAGCACCACGGTTTGCTCCAGAATTGTGTTGTCCTGAGCATTGTAAAGGAGGACACCATGAAGGTGTAGATTAATTTCCTTTCTCTTGCGTACACAGGTCCCTTTCCCAGGCAAACTAATGTACAGGGAAGAGAAGAGATGGTTGTTGTGGGACCAGAGTGTAAGCAGGGTGCAAATCCAGACCCATAGATATGCTCTCAAGTCAGTTTTAGACGTAAATGCAGGAGCTTGTCTTCATTGAAGAACTGAAAGACTTCAGTAGCTGTGAGCCTGAACTAGGGAATTTGCACAGGGTGACTTGAGAGCCGTCAATATTTACAACCTTATTCGGGAACAGGGACCTTGTGGACAGTAGGAGCATAAGCAACTTAGAGACACATGTAAATATCGTCTCTGCTTCCCGCCAGCTGTCCTAAACTCAGAGCAGTGGAGAATGTGCTGTTTGGCCTAGGCAGGGCTGTATCCAGTGACACGGGAAGACTGATCCTTATGTGCCAGCCAAGATGAGGAAGCCCAACTCCAAAAATGATCTTATATCCAATGCTGTCTTTGGGGTTTCTGTTGAGACACTGCGTGCTAACTGGCACCAAACTGTCACTGAGGTTTTACCGATTGAAATCCTCATCTCTGCTTTCCATTCAAGCTATCAATGACTTATGGTTGCTACCAGGCCAGCTAAATCAGTGGCCTGCAAGCACAGAACTCTCTAATTCAAAATGGCTTAGATGGGGGTACAAAAAACCCATAATTTTCAATTAGTAATAAAAATTGTTACATTTTTCTACTAGTATTTTCTTTCACACACAGGAGACAATAACTTAGACCAAGCAGAAGTGATGCTTTCACTGAATGATTGGAAGGTGAAGTTGATTACATGAGTGATTGCAGAGTTGTAGCTAATATAAACAAGGGGGAAAGCTCCCTCCAGGCACTGCTGTCCCTCTTGGAACTGGCTTTCAAGGTCTTGCATGCCTCTCTTATGAACTGACTTTTCTATAAACTTGTATTTTTCCTTTGACTTATAAGCAACTTAGACAAAACTAAGCATATGGAACTGATAGTGAGGCTCTTGGGTGCTCAGAACACCATACAAATGCTATTAGACCCGTAGTTAAAATAATTCTTTGGTAAATGTTAAATTCCTATTAGTAACACTTGCTAAACTTAAGTGCAAGGGAAAGGGCAAGGCTAATCTGAAAGGCAACGGAGAGCAAGGCTTAAAAGATATTAACAATTTCTTGGAAATGTCTGAGGGGAGTGGTTAATATGACTAAAGAGTAACATCTGTGGGTTGAAGATTTAGGTTGGGAGAGGCTTTAGCCAGTGATGTGCTTTGGAGCTTTCCCAAATGTCAATGGGAATGAAGAGAAAAAAGCCATTCAGAATGAGGCATTTTTCAAAAAGCAATAAACAGAAAAATTGCGGTTTGTCTGTGATAGGTCTCTGCTTTTCTGCCACCCTGTAGTGGTGTCTGTCTCCATGTTTGCCATCTTTTTCCTCTTCTCCGTGTCTCTCCACTTCTGGCTTCGTCTTCTCCCCTGTGCCTGCCTGTCTTGTGTCTGTAACCTCACCATCCTGTTTGCAGTTTTAGGTTGTTACTCCTACCCCATGCCTTTCTGTCATCTCACCTGATTTTTTGCAGGTAGTGTTTCATTAATCAGACACACCCAGTCTCTGCTTTTTGTTCACTTTGTACTGTCTTTCACCTAAACTAATCCTTTTTTCTTTTATATTTTACAGTTTAAAGGTTCAGCAGGTGTTTTTTGATGATTAAACAGGGTTCTAGGGTGGGACCCGAAGTTATTTTTTATTACTGCTTTTTTAGTCCCAAATATCAACATCCTGAAAGAGAATCAGAGATGCTTTTTAGGAAACTCTGCAAAGAAATGAGTCTGTCTCAGACAAAGTCTGTCTGTGTGTCTTTCTCAGCTACTTGACCAATTGCAACTGAATTTGACAGTGATGAAGGTCTCAGAGATACTACATTCCTACAAGTTTCATGAAAAACAGCTGCCTGAGTGAGTAGAGAGACCAAAATTAATCTCTCCAGTAGGGACAGCTGTATCTCTATTGTTAGAAACCAGAGGACAGCAGGCATGAAAGTCACAGGAAACAGATCCCACATCTCCTTGCCTTCCTGGGCCTGTCACTAGTGAGTAGACACCCTACTCCACTTTCCTTTTCTCTACAAACTTTTACCCCTAACATCTCTGCAAATCTTAACAAAGGATATCTCACGGCATCCTGAAAAGTAGATTGCATCTTCTCCATCAAGCCAGAAACCTGGCAGGTTCAGTTCACTGGTGAAGACAATATCCATTCAAGCCAAGGCCAGTACGTGCCCACCCCAAGCCAGCAGCATTTATTGTCATCTAGAGGTGAAGCTTTGTCCAGGGTTCAGATCAACAAAGTCTGAACATGTTTCTGGCAGAAACAAAAGATAATCTGCAGCTTTGATCTAGTGTTCAGAAACCTTTGTGTTTCGGTAAGAGCAGGGTGGGTCCAATTCTCCCATGTCTCATCTCTTAACAGAAAAACAACCGAATCAGCTCAGATCAAAACCAGTCCTCTGCAGTGCCTTGTCTCTGACAAAGGACAAAAGCAGATGCCAGAGAAGAATATAATAATAGAATAAGCATATAACAATTGCTCCCTTGAATATTCTTCCAGCAATAAGTGGTCTGGGGAACCCGGAGCCAGAGACGTTGATTGTGTCTGTAGTAACACTCGATGGATTTGTCCCCCATGAACCTGTATACATTTTTAGCATCCACAGCATTCCTTGCCAGGGATTTCCACAGCTTAATAATATCTTGTTTGCTTTAAGCCTACCACCTGCAAGCTTTATTTTGTGATTCCTAATTGTTACACTGGAAGCAGCATTGATCCCCATCTGCTTTCCCCACTCATATTAGCCACTCATATTCCCCACTCATATGGCACTCATATTAGCCGCCTTTTTTTCATGTTTGAAGTCTCCTAGCCTACCTAGTTCTTCACTGCCTAGGTATTTATCCTGTACACCAAAAGCAGAAAAATACTATCAGATCAGAGCCGTTCCTTCATTTCTAGAGTTGATTTATCATCTCACACTTTATTTCTAAGTATACACAACTGTTTGAGTTGCCAAGCAATGGAGAATCAACTCCAGTGACACTAATGGCAGAGTCTGTATTTGCTGTGCATTATGATTTCTACTTGCGCTCAGAATAAATCCTGCTCCGGTCACACAAGCAGCAGGTATAAGCACCAAAATGAGAGATATGGCTTTCAGTTTCAGAGTACACACTGTAATCATCATGTGTTCAGTTCTTCGTGCACTTAACAGTCTGTGTGTGTTCTGCTGTGCTCTTCTTTTTTCCCAAAACTTAGAAGGGATTCAAAGCTTGTTAAATTAACTGAATTTCTGCTCAGCATAGGCTGGAGTTTTGATCATCTGGCTAAAAGAGTCTAGGAACCAACCCCCGCTGAAGGGATACATGGTTTTCGAAAATTGCAACATCCCAAATACCTTGCTTTCTGTCGTTAGATTGGTGTGCATCGCTCTTCCTCAGCAAACCAACTTCTGGATAACATGCTCCTACAGTCAGGTTGCATTCATGATTCTATCAGGCCACTTACTACTTTTTCTAAAACTAAGCAATCCTTAATAAACTAGCAACTGTCATCTGGTGCCACGAAAGACCAAATGATAGGTGACAATCCATTCATCTTTTCATCAGTCAGTGCCTCAATAAATCTAGTATGCAGGTTAAGTGCTAAAGACATCTCACGTAGCAAAGAAGGATCTGCAGGGAGTGGAGTGTCACGTGTAGCAGCAGCTTACATTGGACTGGTTTCTGGAGACATTGGGCTGGAGCAGTGTTGGAGGACATGTGCAAAGTGAGATCTCTTTCCACCATATCAATATATGACAAACCTCTAGCTTCCTTTCAATAAATCCTTAAACAGGCTGTTCAAGTGGAATGTATCTGGTTTAGTCAAGGTAGGGGATGGAAATGGCTCAGAGGATCCAGTTGTCTACCTGGTAACTTTCTAGAGGAGAGGTAGCTGGATTGCTAACACTCCTACGTGGTAGAGCCAGGACTGAATGGTTCTTCCAGCCCAAGTAGAGACAGTCTACACTTTTTCAGTCCCATTATTTCTGTTTTCAAGCTTTTTCATCTTGGAGTTTCTGTGGATTTTTTCAAGGTCTGGTAAGTGGCTGGTTCAGGCTTCAGGCTGCTTGTCTCTTATTGCGTAGCAGTAATACCTCCCCTTGAGAAGATGCCCATGACTGTGCCTGTTAGCAGTCTCATAATCTCATATTCTTCCTCTGATACCGTGAAGATTTGAGACTGGGCTATTTCTGGGCCAACAGGGTTATCATTCTAGTGTCCCTTCTTCCTTACTTAATGATTCCACTTTGCACTGCATCCCTCACATGTCTGCTGAGTAGAATTTGTTTCATTGACTTTCTTTCCAAAGCCTGCCCAGAAGGACAGCTTTCCTTCAGCCAGGACACAGAAAGGGCCTGTGTCTCCAGAAGCATCAATATTTTTCTTGAGATGATAAATGAACTGCCAATAAACTGAGGCAGCTGCCAGATCCATCTAAGAAACAGACCTTCAGACCCGATTTATCCGTGCTTAGTTTATTTATGTGTCTGAAAACTTTCGAGATGCAAACAGAGGACTAACCACTCTGAGGCAACCACTGAGAATTAGATGGTATAGATAGATGAAGTGGGAGTTTATGGACTGGTTCGGATACATTTAGCTATTACTCTGTGCTAGCCTATCTCAAACAAGAAAATGGCTTGAGATTCATCACAGGGAACACCACAGAACAGAAACAAAACTCTCAAACCAAGACCTAAATTCTCACACTTGCTATATCATTCAGTTTGGTTTTCTCCACCTCTTCCAGTCTTTCTTGCCTACGATTCAGGTTTTTGCATAGTCTCTGAAATCTGTGTTGTCAAGATTTTTCTAAGGAGATGAGGCATGGCTGATCGTGTTGTGCCTGGAGGGATGTGACCAGTACATGTGCTTCAACAAGTAAGGTCTATAGAGACACCAACACACTTTTGAACCAGCTGATACAGTTGGGAAAAGCAGACAGTTTTTGTGTTCAGGGTCCTTTTGCTGGGCAGCAGGTGTATGTAAGTTTCCTATGTGTTCACCCAAAACTTCTGAGCCTATTCTTTTGATTCCAACCAGAAAGAGTTCTCAGAGGTATTAAGTTTGGATAAGTTTTATGAAAATGGGCAGCTGCAAAGGAAAGAGGCTCAACTAATGCCTCTACTGGAGGAAAGGCAGGAGCGAGTTTAAATGTTATTACACACCAGAGGGTCTGTGTGTGGGAGCTGCTGTAAAACGTACAGGGAGAATTTCAGCTGGCACACAATCAGTGTTGCTGGAGAAATCAGGTAGGGACTGGGTCTCAGGAGATGCTGATGGGAGGGGAATTGAGCAAGTCCAAGGCAGCAAAACCGGTGCGGATGAGCTCTTAGGAGGAGAGCGGAGGCCCAGCAGCCTGGTGCCTCTTTGCACCTCCTTGTAGTTATTTCCCAGTGTAAGGCTGGGCTTAGTGAAGCGGTTTCCCCCTCCCCACCTCCTCTGCCTGCCCGGGTCTGCACCAGGCAGCACAGCTCTCGCTTGCCTGTAATTCAAGTGCCCTCTTCTGGCACGAAGCGTTTCTTTCCTCAATGGCAGTCGATTGAAGAGAAGGGGATGTTTTTCTGATGGTTGCTGAAATCAAGAACAAAGCAGGTTTTTCTCTTCCTTTGCTTCCCCTCGTGTCCCAGCCTGTCTTGGCAGGCAATAGCGGTTGGAGAAGAAGGAACCTCCCTGTTGTATCAGCCTGGCTAGGTCAAAGCTTTTCAGTGGGACAGTACTACGATGAGATGTTGGTTTTATCTGAGGTCATTAAATAAAGATGCTTTTTTTTCCTCTTTTGCCTTTTTTTTTTTTTTTCCCTCTGCCTTATCTTTAGCTGGTGTAAATCTGTAGCTATCTTGATTTGCACTAGCAGAGAAATTGGTGGCCTTTTCCTGCTTATGTTTTCTGCTCTCTGTTGTATAAATTGTCTCTTGGCTATTCTTAACCTGTTGATGTCAATAGTTTTCACTGTGAATCCCAATGGGATCCAGATTTGACCTCTATTGATTAGCAGGGAATGCTTGGTGATGAAATGTGGGGAGAGGAGAACGTGCAGCTGCTGTCAGAGAAGTTCCCATACTAAGCACCCAGTCAGAAAAGGAAAGTTTTGATACACTTGCTAACCTTGAATTCACATTAACAGTACACAGCACAGCAACTGCATCTGTCTGCAGAGGGATTTAAAAATCAGCCTTTAATAAGAAAAAGGAGTTTCCTGCACTGCTTTATCGCATCAGTTTCCATCAGAGGCCTTTGCATGTGCTTTGGATTTTTCTCTATATTTAAGGAGCATTTCAAGCCATAATTGATTATAGCCGAATTTGTGTTACAAAGAGGGAACAGCAGGTCAGGACATTTAAGCTACGAGACGAGACTGAGCCTGATTCCCAGTTAGATCCTTTATAGCAGAAGGGTAGTGTTTTTTCCCCTGGTAACAAGCAGTGTCTCAGCTATTGAGCATCACGCTGTATTAATAATTCTGTACTTATTGTAGGCTCTCTGAATGCAAATCCCTCACGTGCAAACTGGATTGGCATAAACGGGTTTAGGAAGCACACATACAATTTGCACTGCCCTCCACTGCGTTTCTGAGGAGTAAAAGGAGCCGGAGTCAGAATTGCCAGGTTTTGCGAAGTGCCGAGCTAGAAGTGAAAATCCAGCTTCTCCCTTCAAGGTGAAAAGGACATAGGAGATTCTAGTGGTTTTGGTCTGCCTGAGAATATTCCTGCAGTGGTCCCTGCTTTGTTATATGCATTTTAAAACTGATGCATGCTGACATTTGTTTTTTCCTGGTCACTTCACTATTAGTTAAATAAGTTCTCAGGATTGAAGTTCAGGAAATGTGGCTTCTAATCATGCGATTTTATTTAAACTCCATACCTGTGCTTCATCTTGCATTCCTTCTCAGCCCTGGGTGCTTAGAAGGTATTAGGCAGAGACGGTCTGTGGCAGAGGATAAGTACAGGACCCTCTCGGTGTTACCACACCAAACCCAGGAGTGCAGGGACAGATAAGATCACATGCCAAGAACTGAGATAAGACAAGCTGAGAGTTTCCAAGCCAATACAAGTTGAGATATTAAAGTAGTTAATGTGAAAAGACATCATTGAAGATAATAGACAAGACTCAAAATTTACCTTATGACTTTCAAAGTGATTATCCCAAATATGATATAAGGAGAAAGTGAACATAGTCATCTTCTAACATTTCACTTTAAGGCTGCTGCTCTGCATAGGAAAAAATATATATGTGTGAGTGCATGCATACATTAGATATGCATATATACCAGAACTTTTTTCTTTTTTGCTTAAGTACATTCTCAAGATTCATGAGGGAAATTAATTATGGCAGAGAGAGAAACTCGCGGGCCTCTCTTTGAGTGGGGGAGCTCCAAGCCACCACTGCAGTGAAGAAAGATGCCCCTCTATCAGTCCTCCGCAGACAGCCCTGAAACTGGAGCAGCCCAGAGTAATGGTGCTGAGAAGTTGGTACGATAACAAGGCAAAGCAAAGTATAGCCTAACAGGATGACAGCGAAAGGCAGCAAAAATAGGTGGCTTTTGTATGACTATAATAGCACCACCTGCTTTCAGAACGTTAGTCATCCCGTAAATGTGTCCATTCCAGCGAATATCCTTGAGGGAGCTGACACAGAAATCCATAGAAACGAGGCGCTGAATCTGAGCAGAGAAAAGGGAGCGGAGCAAGGACTCGGCAGACTGAAAGGAGCCTGCTGGCGGGGGGACGAGGAGCAGGCTGGACATGCGTGTGTGCATGTGTGGGTTGTGTATGGGGTAGCAGAGAAGTACGTACGCTTCTTGAAGGGAGGAATTTGTTTCCTTCTCATCAAACCTCAGCCCCTGCTGCTTTCTTTGATTTTTCTCTAGCAGGGCCAATCTAGGCACTCAGAGATGATAAATAACCCAGTATTACAAGGTGACATGCACAGTGACACGATAATATGGAGAGAAAGAGAAGAACCCAAAGGGACAGAGTATCTGTGCAATTTATTTATTTCCCAAGTGTGCTCTGCAGTGCAGGCAGTTTGGGAACCCTGTCCCACTCGCTCCTGCTGCAGCTGGGAGGGGGGGCGGGTCTTAGGGAAGCCTGACAAACCTCAAACCCTGCTAGCTTAAACAGTCACCCCAAAAAGCCATATTTTCCCTGGTGAGCTTTGTTTGCAGTGACCTTGGTAGGATGTCTCAGTCCTGTTTTGGTTTAGGGTATTTGGGGACCTTGCGTTTGAGCTGTAGTTAAGGGGTAGCTCTGCGTGTCGGGATACCTGTGGTCAGCTGCGAGCTCCCTCGGCCATTCCTTGGCTGGCCTGGGGCAAGTCGCACACTCTTTCTCCCTGCGTTTCCCCACTAGCAGGCTTTCAGCTTTGTGATCGTAACGGGTTGTTTTTGTGGGTTTTTTTTAACATTGCATTTGTGTGCTATTTCCTGGATTTTGTCAAAGCAAACTGAGAGCAGAAGTGTTGTTGTGCTGACACGCACAGTACATCAGCAGGGCTGAGCCTTCAGCTTCACCGAGCAGGATGCTGCTGCTTGGGCTAACAGAATAGCAAGTTGTCATTCTCTGTTGGACCAACATAAGGAAAGAAAAAAAGGTACATTTTGCCAGAGGGTTTCCCGGCCATTTACTAATGACTAAGGATGTTAAGACTTGGTGATCTGAATTCTGTTTGTGGCTCTGTAAAGAGCTTGCAGACTCAGTACCTGTCCTTTCCTCTCCCAGCCCTTTCTTGGATTCTTGGATGAAAATGCAGGGCAGGAGAAATGGCGTTGTCTAGACGATGACACAGGGCTAGGACACAGTCTAGTGAGATAAAAGGAGAATGGAACAGGCATACAGAGCAAAGCGATTTGCCTAAATCTGCACAACCAGATCTGACTCCTTCACTCTCCCTCCTGTGGTTTCTCCTTAGGAGATGAAGTTGATTGATTGAAATTGCCCTTTTTTACTGATTGCCATTTTAATAATCTAACCAGTAATGTCAGAAATCCAGCATGAGGGGTGTTTTTTTTGGTGCCATCTGTTTGTTACTTGCATTTCTCCCAGGTGGGCACCAAAATCGCACTAGTTGGATTCTCTTTTTATTTACATTTGGGTTTGTGTTCTTGTCATCCAGGTATAGCATAGTGTTACTGCTGCATTCTCACATGGCAGGGGAATATGCTTATTACAAGTGAAAATTAAAAACAAAACCATACACACCCCCCTCCCAAATAAATCAATCTGCAAAAATCAATCTTGACCTCATAGGTTTTGGGAAAATCTCTGTGTATCCATGCATGCTTCATCTCCTTGGTGATTGTCATTTTATGTAAAATTCCCGTTTTCTGAGTGTGGGATGGAAACTACTACCGTCTTCTGCTTTGACATTTCTGTCTCCTCACAGCCCCCTTTGCCTGTTCTCAGTTGCCTCTCATGCCACATCTGACTGGTGTTCAGCGCTGATAGGGAGTCTTTGCCTTGGAGTCTTACACGCACTAAACTGACCACCCAGTTCCTTCCAGGTTTTAAATAGGTGAATAATAACCCAGCTTCATGCCCCGGGGTTTTGATTCTTGATGGGTTTTCCCACATGCTGTCAGCCTGCAAATAAATAATACCTGCAAGAAAAAGGGACTAAAATCATCTCGGATCTTTTTGCTGAAAGCCAAAAAGGCCAGTGGCTGGAATGCAAGAGGAAAGGATATTCCTATTCCGCCCTCATTTGTCTGACAGCGTAATCACTCAGAGCAATAAATCTTCATTGGAAACTTAGATGAAAATGGAAGAGGAACGAGAATGCTTTCAGAGAAGAAGCTGGGAGGGGGCTTGTGTCTCTGTGGAAGCCCAGCCCCGGAGGGAGAGCAAAAGGGGGCAAGAGACCCCCTTGCTGCTGGGTCCAAACTGTCCCTTAGTGGCTGTGACTGTGCCTGACAGCTCGCCCCTGGCTGTCCCCCTGGCCCTGGCCTGTGCCCTGTGTTCCCTGCAGCCCCTGGCTGGGAGGAGCAGGGGTTGTGTGTCAGCCCTGTAGTGGTCTTAACCCGCACCTGAGCAGCGTGCAGGGGCCTGAATAAGGGCTGGGAATAAATTGTAGAGATCTAGAGCAGCTGGCTACCTGCTGTGCTAGCTCTTTAACCCTTCAGGAGCTAGCGCTTTCCCACAGCCTCAAGAGCAAACAAGGACAAAAAAAGCAACCACAGAGCTGAAACATTTTATTTCCCCTACTGGGCCTGCCAATTAACCCTGTCAGGAGCTAGAAAACCACACTGGGTGCATCAACAGAAAATGAGCTGAGGAGGGAGAGTGTTTGAGGAAGGCAGTGCAGAGATCTAATCAGCTCCCCATCTCCCTGGAAGAGCTGAGCTGTGGCACAGGGACAGCGGGAGCGAGTTTGCAAACACCTCCACGCTTCAGAAACCGCTCCAGGGCAAACAGAGATGCTGAAGACCAGCTCCTGGTGGGAGTCTGTCTCCCAGCTGTCTGGCTGCTGTGTGTCCGTCCCTTTGCAAATGCCACTGTTCCTGCCCACCCCTTGGTTGCTGTACTATCTGTGTTGGATTTACGGTGTGTTTGGGGGTTTTGAAGAAGGCTGGAGGGAAGAAGGCGGCAGCAAAGGCTTCCCCTCTCCAAGGGCTGAGACTGTCCCCAGCTGGGACCCATCCCATTCTCTGTCTGCTTGGGTCTGCATGTTTTCCCTGCAGTGTGAGGTGAGCTGATTGCCTCTTCCTTTGCTCCAGGTAGTGGAAAGTTTGAGCTGGACTGAAAATATAGGTAACTGGATTAATTGGATGAAGCACTGGTCACCCAGGGTGTATTTCGTTTGTTCCCCTTTGACAAGCAAACCAGACGATGTGTAGAGAGCAGGGTCAATTTGAGAGACAGTGGGCAGAGCAGGGCATTGGGCTTGGTGTCACCCAAAAGGAGGTTTGGTTCATTCACTGTGGGAATGATGAAGAACTGACTGTACATTTGGGCTGTTTGGCATCTTGGGCGCAAGTTTGTTGAAGTAAGTTGCCTAATTTCGTGCAGCATCAACCTGCTTTGCTTCTATCGAAATCATCCAAGTGACACCAAAGATGACACCTGTCCCACAGTCACCTCTGCAGCCTTTGGATCGACGAAGCACATGGACCCAAAGCAGAGGGGCAGGCACAGCGTTTAATTAACATTGCTTTTATTCCTGTCTGTGGAAAGCAATCCTTCTTTCCACTTGTTATTTCCTTTGGGAATAAAAATCAGGTGTAGCCCCATCCACCATGGGACCTTCTGAGTAGCAGAATGGTCCTACATGCGGTCACGGGTGAGCCCAGCCCAACCCTACCAGCCTACTTGCCTCCCCAGCCTCTCGCCACACCAGCGTACTTCACTGCTCCCTAATCCTCTCACTGCTAATTGCTTTTCTAGTGCCTCTTGGATGCCGGTGAGCAGCGAGGGGATGAGACGCAGCGCTCTCCCAGCCTCGACAGAAAAAGGTGGGATGGCTTTGGCTGTGAAGAATAGCACAAATGGAAAAAGAGGGGCCGTTTTGGAGTTGAGTGATACAGAGTTAATATTCTGACTCTCAGGCCATGAAATCAATCTTCCAGGTGAATTTGTGGTCTCTCAAATTCATTTTGGGCACGACACGCACCTCAAATGGAACTGGCTGAAGCTCTTGACGTCAGTAAATGCTTTCTTCCCTTCAAAAGAACACAGCTTGGATTTCATCTTGTTTTTACACCTTCACTTCTCCTTGTAAGGCTCATTGTCACCACCAGGTCTGGTGTCATCCAACTGCGGCAGTGAGACCAACACTCTGTGCTGCAGAAATTCCCAGAGCACAACACTCGGCAGCTGCCAAAGCTTTCTGCTGGCACCTGCTCAAGGCAAGAGAGAGAGAGAGAGAAATATCACTTTGTCTGCCTCCCTTCATTGCTGCCCACCAGGAAACCAGCACAGACAGCACTTTGCTCCTCTGCTTGAGAGACGTGCAGGTTAGATGAGCGAGGCGGACACCTTGAGCCTTTTTTGGCCTTTTCAACAACCCATTTCCCCTTTGTCCCATCCCATTTTTTTTCCAGTTGGGGATTACTGCCGCCCCATACCACCGCTCTCTAGAATGCTGGCAGGGAATGGCATTTTGCTGTGCTTTTCTTCTGCTGTTTCCCACCTGCCAAAGTCCTTCCTTTAAATGGCATGAGTCTAATTATTTTGGGCATGAGAGCTGGTGATGGCTGCATTTGAGCAAACAACAAAAGGATACTTTCAGCAAGGCAGCTCTGAGGAAGTTCAAACATTTCTGATGATTGTGGGGGACAACTTCCCTCTCACCAACTTTCTCCACGCAGCTTCATTCCCTTCTGACTCATGGGTGGCTGCTGTCTCCCTGTCTTTCCATTTAAATTGAGGTGGTGATAAACGTAGTAAATCCTTTCTCAACTTGCAGAATTTCTTCCACAAAGAATGTCAGGTCGTGCCTCTCACTTTTCCAGCTAGCTCAGCTCGGAGCGGCAGAGCAGCCAGTTTGAATGACAAGAGGAGGCATACTCAGTCCAGATATTACAAAGTGTGCATGTGGGAGAAAGAGTAAATTTAGTGTTTGTAACAGCTCTGCAATGAACAGTGCAAAACCAGCTGCAGATACAGAAAAGGTGCAGTGAAAGTGTTGTGCTGACCCTCACCAATCTGGAGGTGTCTGCAGCCTTTCTCTGAAACTGCCAACAAGAGGGTGGGCAGGTTTGTATGTGACTAGGGCTGATTTGGTGGGGTTTGTGCTGGCTTGGGGACCTGACATGGGCACACAGTGTGTGCATAGGTCCCTGTCAGCAAGGTCACCCTTTCCCCATTCCTCTCCCAAGCAGCAGGAGCAGCATTGTACCCAGCCTGCAAAGCTGGGCATGATGCTTTCCCCTTCCCCCTTGCAGCAGCAAACTCCCAGCGTGACCTGAGAAAGTCATCAAGGCCCATATGCTTATCGGTGAGGTGTGCAGCTTCTTGTCCACTGTCTTCTCTTAAACCTGCGGGTTCTCTCTTCTCTTCATCCCCCAGCTGCTCACCCCACATTCTCCCATGGCCCTCAGGCTAAAGCATGTTTCCAAGATCTGTCTCTGCCCTCTCCTCTCTTTTGAATCTTGTCAAGCTCTTAACATCCTTGATCCTTTGGCAGCAAGGAGTTACACAGGTCACCAGTGTATATGGTGAATCCAGTGTCCCGAGCAAGCCCCCCATACAAGTTCAAAACCCGCCCGGTCTGGCCTCTCTACAGGAATGCTATGCACTTTAGCAGAGCTTCTGCTTGACTGAACAGATATAAAACTGAATTAAACTGGGAGATGTGTAACTACATCAACCCAAAATGGCTTTAAAATGCCTAGATATAGTTTAAAGAAATATTTTGTTATATTTATTTTGAATTGTATTAAGGAAAAGATCTTTCCCTCCTTGGGAAAGTGGTAGAGACAGTATAGAAATGGGAAATAAATGTTCTTTTCCAGTGCAGAGAATGTAGCCACACCAGGCAGCTGGTGTGCAGCAGAAAAGTCAGGCAACAAAACGACCCAAGCTTGTTTCCATGTCCCACTAGGATGAAATGCACAAAAACGCAATAAAAGGAATCATGATTTAACAGTTAAAAGTGAATCAGGTAAAAAAATCTTTCTTCCTGGTGCTATTTGCAGCACAAGGCAGAATACATAGAGGTTAATTATATTTCAAAATCAGTGTTCTTTAGAGATGGGCCAGTCTATTAGGAGAGGCTGGAATTGTTAAAGACAGATTTTCCATGCATCAGAACAGTTCATAGGAGGCTCAAGACTTGGCTGGTCTGACCTCAGGCAACACTATGCACTTTGATAAAGCTTTTAGTGGCAATAAAGTTTTACTGAATAGTACTAAAGATGAAGCAAATTGGGACACATAAGGCAGAGGAAACTCTGAAGTATTCACCCAGTTTTTGCAATCAGGGCATCAAAAACTTCTTGATCCAGAGGATGCATCAGGCCATCATCTTTAATAGCCACTGATCTATTTTGTGATTCTCAATTTAGTACCTAAATATTCGTTACAGCAGTGACTCAAAGATTAGGAATCTGTAAAGAACAAAAACATGTAAGAAGATAAAAGGAAATAAAAGACAACATTTTTTTCCACTGAGCTCATTCTGTAAGAGAGGGGCAAGAAATTAATTTCCAAACAGTAAAAGGAACACAGTTTCTTGGCCAGTCACGTCTTGACCTCATATGGAAGACGTACTCGGTAAGATGAACACCCAAGATTTGGAGGGTAGATCTCCTGTGATTCCTCCAGTCCTGCACTGGTCATTCAGCATTGCTACCCCTCTCCTGATTCAGAATGCCACTGGATGGGTGGAGCTGATACTGGTGCCGTGGTCCTTGCCCAGCCATGCTTTCCTGGCACAGGGCAAATGCTCCCCAGTGTTGAACTACAGCTTTGTGGGGGGATTTTCCAGGTTCTGAGTGCCCTGCAGTAGGGGAATGGGTGTCCCCTTGTGAATAAATGTGTGACACTGGGTCAAGAAGAAGTTGAATGATTTGCAAAATGCAAAGCATCAAGTTTTTGAGTTTACATTTGGAAATGATTGGGATCCACTTTAGACAGCATAGTGTGTAGAAGTGAGGACTCTATGTAAACTTGTATATGTTACTCTAAGAATGGTAAAGTAAATTAGGATGTTAAAGTATGTTGGTTAACTAATGGTAATCTACATTGCCTGTCATTCATGCTTTTTCTTTTTTTTTTTTTTTTTTTTTCTGGTGTGGGCTTGCTTGCTGCTTTGTGATTGAATTGTATTAGTGAAAAGATATTTCCATGCTTCTTTGGATGTCTAACAAGCTTGCGTGCAAATTCTCTTAATTGCTTTGCAAACTTTGGGGAGTAGAAACCTCTGACAGTGGAAGGGGGAGATTTGTACCGTTCTGCAGGTTCTGTGGTCCAGAGGTATTTAGCTTAGGGTAAGAAATGTAATGCCTTCTTGGTTGTTACGCTAAAGGAGATGACGTTCATAGAAAGGTTTGAAATAGAGTTCAGCTATGCAATCATAACACCTTGACAACATTGCAAGCATTTAACTTAAGAGTATCTAATATGATGTTCTGACACATAGTCGGTGATTGAAAGACTATCCAAAAAAAGGGCAGTTAAGGTGTTCTTACTACGTAAATTGTGTTCTGTGTATTTTTGGCCTCATGCAATGTGCGTTTAAGTCAAGAGCAAAATTACTATGAACTGAACATTGAAAGATCAAACCTTTGTGAAGATTAGATCCCAAATCTATACTGACTGAACTTGCTTTTTATTGTCCCTGAAAGTTGTATCAAGCTCAGGGAAGAAGACAGGAGTGGCTCTGAATTCCTCTTTTTGTCCATTTTATGATTGCTTGCTCTGAACTGAGGGGAAAAAAAGACACATGTTTCCTTGACTACAGCACTTGTGATGTCATCTGTGTTGTATTTTTTATTCCCTCCCTTTTAGGTTCCTTTCTGAACTCGTCCTTATCTGCTCTCCCTTTATAGGCTACAGTAGTCCTATAGGTTTTCCCGCTGCTCATTTCACTATTACAGCATGTATCACTTTGTTGTATCTAGGTCAGTCACTTCTCGCACCCTGTGTAGTATATTTGTCAAAGCATTGTGCGGTCTGGTTTTAATGTTTGAATTGAACAATAGTATTACAAAGGGTTACCTTATATTGCTTTTTATGAAGATGGAGGACAGTCCAGGAAGTTTTGTTTTTAAAATAAGTTGATTCTGCTTCCTTTTCAATTTTTGGCTTGATATCTCTAGCCTGCCCTATGCTGCAGTGTGATCAGTTGCCTATGCTGGAGCGGACAGTGCCAGAACCTGTGTGATAGCTCTTTTACAAAATTGTCCTCTCACCGCCTCATCTGCTAACAGCTTTCAAGTCCTGGTTGTTTGGAAGAAGCCATCCTTGCACACATTTGGGTGTGAGGCGTTGGAATCAATCTTGAGGTAATGGCCATGTTTCCCTAAAACCACCTTGTCTCAAAGGCTTGGTTTCATTTTAGAGGTCATCATTTCTGTACTCTAGGACTGCTAGTGTAATATAGGACTGAAATTTCTAAGCAACCTAGAAAGCAGCGCTCACCAGAATTAACCCAGAAGTAACCCTGTCCCCTTTCCATCTGGCTCTCACAAAGGTTACTGCAGTCCCCTGTATCAAGGTCCTGCCTGTGCTCAGGCTTTGCAGAGTATTAGCTACACAGGTTTTTTGCCAGCTAAAGACTTTGTTGTAAAGATGTAATAATGGATGCAGATCCATTTTGTTGCTTTTGGGAGGTTATCTTTAAGCAACCTGAATATTGTTGCTTTTTGTTGTTGTTCACCTTGATACCTTCCTTAGCTTAAAAATGAATTACAAGGCTGTGCCACCTGGCCTTTGCGAGAGAAGGCAACTGTGTTCCTGCTGTAGCCATTTTAGCCTCCCCTTGCTGAAGTCCAAAGCAATTCCCATTTTGTCCTGAGATCTCACAAATAAATTGTATTCCTTTTGCATTTGTCAACATTAAGAGTTATTTGCTGCACCTTGTCCAAATTACCTAGAAAAGCTAAGGACTCTGTAGAATTTCTTTTCTTGCTTTTTTTCTTTCCTCTCCATGTCCACTTCCCCAATTTTGTGTTGTCAGCAGGCTTAACCAGTTTGTAGTCAGCTTCTCTAAGCCATTTATATAAATTAGGCTTAGCAGGGGTTCCAAGGATCGTGTGGCGATGAACATTACTTTGCATTTGTTGACTTTAATTTTCTTTTGCCGTATGTTGACCCAGTTCTAGAGTAGATCTAAATTGTTGGATATTTCTTGGCTGCTTTTCTCACGTCCGTTATATGGCCCCACTGGCAACTGCAGGAACTCTGAAAACGACCTCACTTGAAGTCATTTACACAACCTAAAACTAGAGCAGGAAGGGGCATATTCACTGACCTAATTCAGTGGGTCTCATCATTTAGGTCTCTTAATTAACGATGACTCTGTTTTGCTGTTCTGTAGCCTGATCACTATCTGTTCTCATTTGCTACGCTAACTCCTTGCAAAATTTCTGCTGAATTTGCAGCTTTCTGTGGAGTATTTAGCCAAGCTGCCTAAATAAGCCACAGTAAATTGTATGATGTATACCTTACCCTTTGATTTACTCCCCTCTCCTTCCAAGCCAAGGAATCTTTTAAAACTTTGTCATCACTTCTCAACCTTAAAAAATTAAAAGCACTTGGATGGAGATCAGAAGACTGCACTTGTCTTCAAGCTACTTGCAGTGACTTGGTAGTAGCAAGAAATACTTTACACCATGCTCTCTAGGATCCCATGTGCGGATCCATCTCTCAAAGGACAAGCCCTCTGTGGTGGCAGCAGCCCATGCCACCCATAGTCATTGGGCCCTCTGGAAGCCTCTCTAGACTGGGAAGAACTCACAACCCCTCTTTTCACCTCATCTGGTCTCTGAATGGGTTCAAGAAGGCTACAGGGAGCTTGTCACAAACCAACCTCTGCCATTCACATCTCTGCCCAAAAGGAGAAAGATGATCATTAAAACGATTTCTTTTAGGGCTCATTTACTGTGTTGTTAGCAACACGTGCTGTGGTGCTTATGACTGTTCCAAGGCTGTATCTAGCAGAGCTCCCAGGAGAGAGAACATCATGGATGTGCCCCCAGGTCTGCTGTAAATTTGACTGAGTTGATCATGTCTCTTTTTTTTTTACAGCTTGTCCACAACTTTTAATGCTTTAACTTAATAAGAATGGACTGGTCCCATGCCCTCAGCTTCAGGGCCTTTACTCACGATCAGTTTGGAGCAGCTGCATTTATTTGCTTCTGGGCTTAGGGGAGAGAAAACCCCTCTTGGAGCTCTCCATGGGATTGAATATTTCCGTGTAAATTGTATCTGAGGGCAGTGTTTGGCCCAGTGTTTTTAAGGATAGTATGCTGAAATTAGACCTGCGTGATGTTTTTAGAAAAGCACGTAGATACTACAGCACACTTCCATCCTGCCCCCCTGTCCCAGCTGTTGAGCAGGCAGGAGACTGGAGGAAGTGAAATTCCTGCTTTTTTCTAGCCTGTGGATGCCACGGCGTTCAGCTATTGTTTGCCAGCCTGCCATATCCCCAGTAAGGATTTGTAATCTGCATACAGCTCAAGCAAGGCAATGTGAGAGAGCTGCAGCACTTGTTTTGCTGCAGTGTCAGAATAAACACTGTGGGATTATGACTTTGTCCATCCAGCACCTGAAAACAAGAATCCTATCCTTATTCTTCCAGGCAAAATAGTTCACATAGGTTCATTGCCTTCTCCAAGGCACCCCCAGATAGGAAAGGCAGACTGTCTGCCCTCCTCCTATGCCCCCTGAAACTGGGTTTCCAGTGAGACTATCAGCTTGTTTCATTTCTCCAGGGGAAGGACAGCCAGGGCTGTATTTCAATACATCAGGAGCCTCTTGAAAAGGTGAGGCCCTTTCTGTTAGTGCTGTAATGGAAGCGAAGCCTAAGGAGAAGAAATGTGACCATTTCAGGGGCACAAAGTCATTGCATTTCTGCTGTTACATTCTGGGAACAAAAATAGCAGGGACAGGTCCCAGCTGCCGGCCACAGTGTGTTTGAAAAGGTTATCAAGACATTATAGCATGTAAACAGCAGAGCTATTAGCTCTGAGCTGTGAAAAGTTTCTAACCTTCACCGCGAAAACCTTAAATTATTTTTGAAGTGTTAATGAAAGTCAGCTCTCCGAAGATGGATGTGGAGCATGGAATTGCATTAGACAAATGGCAGTAACATTTTAATAGTTATTGCTTTGAAAGCCCCCCTCTGAGAGGATTCAAGGGGGTTGGAGACCAGGCACTTTCATGAGCCTCTTTTTCAGGGGGGTAAACAATGTATGGTTTATATTGAGCTATTTACAAAAGCACACAGCCGTTGTAGGTCTGTTTAGCATGTCTGTGGGACCCTGTTCTTACCTCCTTCAGACTCTTAGAATTGTTTAGTGGCTCAAGGATTTTTAAGGTGGCTTTAAAGCTAGCATTACCCTCTCAGCTCAGGCATGGACCACAGGAGTCCGAGTCTGGCCCTGCAGGTGTGTTGAAATGTAGGTGTAGGCAGCCCTGTCATGGAACTGCCTCTGGGGTGAAGGCCTCTCTGGGCAACAGCCACAGGCAGAACCTGGGTGCCACCTAAGCTGGTCAGCAAACTCCCACACAGTTCAGCAAGGTCAAAGTTTCCCCCTCATCCCGTCTTCATTTTCTGTGTACGTGCCGCTGTGCCGATATGGAAGACATAGACTAGTGCACGGTACTTATCTATGTATATGCATATCTTTTGTGCAATTGTATATAATTCAAGTACTTAATTGCTAATTAACTCTAATAGGCAGTCAGAGAGAAAGGCTGCACAGGGTGTGCCCTTCATCCTCAAGTGCCTGTCTTAGATGCCCCCTTTCCACTGCGCATGTAGCCAGATTTTAACACTACTGCATCATCCCCGGTCTGCCTCAAACAGCACAAAATGCTGTCTAAAACACGGGTATCCAGCACGCAATGCTTAGGGTGGGAGAGATGAGCCTCTAAAGACCAAGGTGTCTTGACATGCTACAGTGGTTCTCTCCCACCCTCAGTCATATCTTGACTGCATGCATATATTTTTACGATTTAGTTTGTATTAGGAAAGATGAGTCTTGCTGAGACCTTTTGGTCCCATGAGGAACTTTTACAAATGCTCGTTTGGGACACAGGGGTATAGTGAGTACATAATTCTCTGCAGGATTTGAGCCAGGGGGAGCACAGTTTTGCTGTGCTATGCCCTGGAGTACACACCAATGTTTCATGTAGAAGATCAAGAAAAGAGCTAAACGTGCAGACTGTGGCTGTATTTAAACATTGGGTTATCTATGAGCTGAGATGGATTTTAGCCAAGTCCCCTGCACTGACCAGCACCGAGTCTTGGTGAGGCTCTAATCTCATTCTTTGGGCTCCTTCTCTGAGATCCATTTGGTGCTTTTGCTTCCCTTACACATTTCTGTAGGTAGAGCCAATTTTATATAAAAGACTTATCCTTCTTTCAGTCACTTTTTATTGTCAGGTCAGATATTTCCCCTCTCCTCCCCTTTTTGCAACAAGGGGAAAAAAACAACCCTTTCACCAGCTCCATAACTATTTCATGCATAATAACATTTTAGGCTTTTATTACTCTGTTGAGACAAAGCAGGCTCTGATGAATTTCAATTCAGCACAGAATCGACCATGCTACAGTATCTAGTCATACAGAGAAGAAAACCTCTCTCCAATTCTGGAACAGGTTGAAAGCCCAGCAAGTGTGATTAGAATACCAGAGTCAATAAAGCTTAAAGCTCTGTCTGGCTTCCCCACTAAGGAAGGTGAAACAAAATCTTCCTACCCCCCACAAATCAATTTTAAAGCCATTGCACAGTGGTGATGTTCATCAGCATTTTCATTGCATACAATGTGGACTCGTTTTTGTGCTGAGGGTGTTCAGTTAAAGGGACCCTGGCAGCCCAGGCAGGTTTTGTAAATGAGTTAATTTCTGGCACTGCATCTTCTCCTCATTCTTGTCTCAATGTTTTTGAACTTCTACGATTATGTTTTCCTCTTCAATTTTTTCTTTTTCTAAATTCTCTCTTCTGTTTCCCTGTGTGTGCAAGAAAAGCTCAAAGTATAAGTGAATGTGCCAGTGAATCTGGAATCTAGCAATGCCAGGTGTATTTGGGAGTCTTTTTAATTTTTTTTTGAGTCTATTTTTAGGTCTGCACACAGTTGCATTATTAAGCTTTTCTCTCCAACTGTGAAGCCTTCAATTGCATTTTTTAATGAATGCCGGGAAAACCTCAAATAATCCTATGGCTCCCAGAGCCTAGGCTTTTACAGAAAATACTGTAGACCTGAAAAACCCCTGCAATTCTTTGTAAGCTTAGCTGTGTAGCCTGGGAGAAAGAGGAGCTGGATGAGGGTAGCAGCTCTCTTTTTGGTTATATGCTCTGCTTGAGAGTGGCCCAGCTTCTGAGCCAAACGGGTGAGGTCCCAGCCACACCAGTTCCCTTGTGGACACTGTTCAGCTCCAACATTGCTGGTTGTCAGGTCACATGGATGAGAGGTGGGGGCACATGGTCCTCTTGCAAGGCCACAGTAGTTCAGGTTCAGGCGGTGAGGCAGAGTGATGGGAAGGGACACTGATGACTTCAGGTACCTTGTTAATGTTTTCCATTTACCACTTAAACAAAAAAAGAAAAAAGGGAAACGGTGCTCAAGGTACCTCCTCTAAGTGCTGTCCTGTTTGTGAGTGCAGGAAGAGATACTTTGCTGATTCACTGTATGGTCCAGTTCCTTATTGAGTATGAGGATAAGGCAACCAGTTGGGTAAAGCTGTCTTGGACTTCGGGCTTCTCTTTTTGCAGAGGAGTTTATCCAGCTCTTCCCTGGATTTTTCCAACCTTTGCAGTATTTGGTTTAGTGATGGATGTTTTTGCATCCTTGCTAATTCCTCGTGTACTCACGTTGTTCCAGTACATTTTCCTTCTCTGTGGAAAGCAATGGATTAGTTTGCTGATGTAGCTCTGTGTGGTCAGATATTGCGCAGGACAGAGAGAGCCTGCTTTGATCAGCCAGGCATTAAACTTACACCCAGGCTAAGCAAAACCCTTTCTGTATTATTCTTCTTGGAATTTGAAGTTAAGGTAACATCCTTCAAAATAAAGTGGCATGGAAAACCTTTGTAAAAGTGACTCAGGCAGCCAGCAGCAGGAGCTTTGAATTTGAATTGCCTAGAAAGACTCCTACAGCTGCTTGGAGTATCACATAAGCTTCCAAGGAGAAAGATTTTGGGGAAATTCAATGGGGACTTCACATTTTTTGGACAGCAGCTGAATAGAAACCGTATGCTTAAGACACTTCATATACTCACTTTGAGCCTTTTTCTTGTGAAATGTAACCATGGTTAGCATAGGATGAGTTCTCCTCCTCACCAATAGTTATGTAAAGAATTTTATGCCCCTTGGCCCTCATGGGAGTTCACTAATGTATTTCAGGAAATGTCATAGCACTCTACTGAGATGGGGGATGATGCTTATTACTGTACTTAAAGTAGGTGAACTGAGGCAAAAGACGGGTGAAGGTTTTTAGAGGTATTTAAAAAGCAGAAAAGTTCCTCCCAAGACTTTGTAAAACATCTAGGGTTTGAACCCCCTTTAATTCCAGTGATGTCCTAGGAATTTTGATTGCATCTTAACTACTTGTAGAGGTATTAGCTCTGCTTGCATATATTGCCCGAAGGGATCCGTGGCACAACATTTTAGGTTTAAAAAACCCATGTGAGCAACCCAGACATCTGGGTAACGTATCTATTGCTTTCGAGTACTGTGTAGACACTAGCAGTCTTTTCTTTATTTATTTTGTGCTGTGCAAAGGGAAGGCAGCAGGACGGGAGGTTGGCAGTCCCTCCCCATCTTCCTTTCAGGTAAGGCCTTTGGCTCTCTGGCAGCAGGAAGATTTGAGACCCTGAGACCCTGAATGCCCTCTGTTGCAAGGAAAAGTTGCTTTACATGGGGCAAGTACTTTATTCAGAGCCTTGTGCAGGCACCTTGTCAGTTCAAATTGAGCTTAGAGTGCTTCAGCTGATGAGAATTTGGCCCCACCAAGTCGTCTTCGAGTGTATTATTTCATGGTCATTGTTTGGAGTGGGGAGAGAAAGAGATTTTTAAGAAATTAAATTAAAAGAATAATAAAATTACATAGGAGTTGCCTGAGGGGTTTAAATATCCTGCTTTTGGCAATATAGCTTCATTTTCTTATAATCCTTGCTTTAGAGGTTTTGGAAGGGGTAAAATCTATCCCTCAGGGTAAATTTTCCAACCCACTTGTATCCAAACCTCTTGACTCTATTGACATTCATGTCTTCAATTCAAGCCCAAATTACAGTGGCATAAGCTTTCATTTAGTGATGGTGAAGCTAAAAAGGCTTTGGGATTTGGTTTAGAAACATATCAAATCTTCTCCCAACCTATTAGTTCTGGAGCTCATCAGAAGAACATGGCTTCTTAAGGAATGTTTGTGTCACTGTGTTTTTATTAATTTCAGAAGTGTCTTAAATCCTCCCCCCCGTTTATGGTTTCCTATTTTTCTTGGGTTTCTTTTAATTTTGTCCTTGGCCAATGCCTTACTTTTCTTCCTTTGTTTTCTGACATCAGTATGGATGCGCAAAGTCACTGCTAAATATGAAACACAACTGAATGTTTTCAGGCTTGGTAATTCTTGAGAAAAAAAAAAAAGAATTAAGGGAGAATGGAAATGAAGGAGCTTCTTCTGATGATTAAGCCAAAGCAACCTTAGCAAAGGGTGCTCCACTCCTGAATGTGAAGTGTGTGCTTTTGGCAGAGCCTGGTTCCCGCACCCAGGCAATCCAACACTACAACAAGTTGTAAGATGGTTTGTGGATTTGAACTGGTTTAGTGGACTCTCACAATAGTTAGTTCACTCCTCCCCATTGTTTTGTTGGAGTCGGACATGTCTGTGGTGACTTGTATCAGCCTGAGGAATTGATTGCTGTTCAAAGGCGTAGTTGGTCTTTCAGCCCAAAGTGTTGCCACAAATCTGTTTACCAGTGTAATTTGTTCTGAAACACTGGAGAACCCAATGAAACAGTGCTGCTGAAACACTCAGAGGGCTGGAAAGTGGCCTGAGGACAAATGTGGCTTAGTAGAGCCATGCTGTGATTGTCTCCTAATGACATCACTAGCAATATCATTTGGTCTCAGTCTTGACCTGGCAGCTTGTGATTCCGTGCAGTGTTATGCCTGTTACCTGCCTACTTTCCCTACCTGCTTCTGCCTTCACACTGCAGTCTTCAGATCTTTGGAGGAATAGCTTGTGCTTGGCGGCGTTCCACCACACTCCCTGATCCCCACCTCCTTCCTTTAGATCACCGGACTAAACCAGCATGTATTAGAATCATTAAGGTATTCATATTTAACAGTATTAGACCAGGAATTAAAAACACCACTGGGCTGTAAGTTTTTTTTCATCTGTGTGCAATAAATCAGCATCAACCTCTTTATTTTGTTTGTGTTTCCATAGTGAGATGGGAGCATCATGAAAACAAATTCAAGAGCTTTGGTTTGTTTTTCTTTCATATGCTAGGGACTTGCTTGCGAACAGCAGAGTGTCAATGCAGTGGGGGATCCCCAATGCAATCAGAAAGCCTCACTGAGTCCAGGAGGGGGTGTGCTTACAAGCCACCATAATCCAGAGGAAGCCTGGAGTGTTCCAGATATTAGAGTCACTTGAAGTGTCTGCGTCTGCTGCTCTCCATGGATAGAAAGTACGGCAGAGCAGAAATTGCCCTGGAAAGTAATTATTAAATGGTTTCCGCTGATCCATCTGAACGGCACCATTTACTCTTAAGCCAGTCATGGTGGCAGGACTAACCTGGGGACTTCCTCTGCCAGTGGTTAACTCTCCTGTCAAGCAGATAAGCGAGTCACTGGAAGTATGGTGTCCTGCCTGCCTTTTGCATGGCTGCCTTTGGATCGTCTGTCTGGACTTGTCTGTCAGTGCACAAAGTTGTCTGCTTTACTCTCCAGCAGTAAAGACCAAGCAGAAATGCTCCTTGAATCCAACCCTCTGTTGTTTCAGACAACCTGGATATTTTTGGGGCCCTTTCTCTAACTTAGGTCACCTCACCCCGCTCAGAAGTGTGTATTTTCATGCCGTCCATCCAGCATGGCTCTGTGTGCCAGTCCAGGGTGTTTCACCTCTTATTCCCAGGAGAAGTGCTTTTCATAATACAGTGCATATGGGAAGAATTTCATTGCCCAACGAATAACCACATCTCCTGTATGAAATCTGGAAAGTGTCCTGGAGATTAAAAAGACTGGGTACCTTCCCCCCTCTTTGACAATGGCAACTGTTTTAATTGGGACAGTGTTTCTAGCTGGCGGTGAGAAAGCACTGAGCTGTCTGTCTAGCCATCACTCCAAGCCTGGTTAAATTAATATTAGCTCTGAGAAATAGGTAATTATTTTCCCTGTTTATTTGGTTGCACCTATAATTATTGCTTTACCTGGTGGGAGCCATAAGCTGTTGTAATTATGCTTCGTTAAAATGCTGATTAATAACGGCTTGCTTCTGAAAGGTGTGCTGTGGGACTTACTTTTCCCTGGCTAGGCTTATTAATTGTAATGTAGATCTATGTACCTATCCATTAACTCTGAGCTAATATACATAGAAACGATGCTCAGATCATATTTCAGCACCTAACTTAGACTCGCTAACACTAGGAAGTCCAGACCTCAAGATATTTTTTCTGGTCAAAGAAAGGTTCTTTCTTGCTATGAATCTATTCCACATTACCAAACGCATCTAGAAAGGACAAGGTGAAAAAATGATAGTATCATAAAGAGTACATCTGAGCTCCTATATAATAGCTTTTATGTTCATGAATTTTAGACTGCTTTAGGAAAGAAGGCCAATGTTCTTTCCATTTTATATATCAGGAACAAGAGGTTTGGAAAATTATGTGGGCAGGTTTCACAGGAAAAGCAATGCTACAATTTTGATCATTGATTTGCTGGACTATGAGATGTGTAGAGTACATGTGTTTATTTTATGAGCACAGGCTTGGTCATGGTTTAGTTAGCCAAACAGTAAAAGTGTGCCTTCCTGCTTGATCTTCAATAAGGCTGCAAAGCAGGATTTCAGTTAAAACCTAACTTCACCACCTACCTGATAACTTTTGCAGTGTTATTTTGAGATAACTTCTTCTACCTTTCCATTCTCTTTTATCCATGAGCTCTGTTATCAAGCTGGAGCAGGAGGTGAAAAATGTTGAACCATCTTGATCACAATGCGACTTTCTCCTTTGAGGCAGAACCAGAAGGTGCCTCGAATTGTTTGACAGCAATTGTTCTTAATACAATAGTGGAACAACAGTTGAAGTGCCACATAATTTGAATACTTAATGCTCAGAAGTTGAGTTGTTTTCCCAAAGCTTTTTCAGTGTTTGAGTTCCATCTGTCACCTGTATGCACATGTGCTGTAGAGAGTGCCCTACCTTAGTGTCAGCTTAGTTGAATGGTACTGAGATTTAGGATATGTTGGGGAGGTTAAGGATCAGTGTTCCTAGTGTTATTGAGTTGATTTGGTGGATCTGGAATTCAGTACTTTTAAAGAAATAGCATCAGTGTTCCTATGATATCACCCTCTTTACCAAGGATACCCACATTCGAGATTTGAATCCTGCAAGACTGGTAAGCTTTTTGACTTGTGCGAACCAGAAATGAATATGGATTCCTTCTTTCTCTTTTTTTTAAACCCTATTCTTTTGTGAAAATAATTCAGGCAGACTTTGATTTGAGAATTCCTTAGTCCTGAAACAGTGAAGGAATTCACAGATAAGGTTCCCATTTGGGCCATTTCTAATAAAATGCATTAATCAAGGATACTCTTCAGAGAATTTTTTTGCTTTGTCTGGGCTTCCTAAAGGTCTTCTTTCTCCTAATTTTTCTTGAGTAAATGGCAACAGCTCAACCGAGCCAGTACAGAGTCCAGTTACAACAAAGCACCGTTTAATAATTATCCATTCTTTAGACCTTGTATCAAAATTTGCAGCATCTGAGGATCTCTGTCTGTATAGGACAAAAGAAGTGGTTGATGCCAATGAGCGTGTTAAGGATGATTGAGAGGGCAAGAGCAGCCAGAGCTTAATGTAAGTGAAGCAAAGATTCAGTCTATAAGTCCATGAGATTGAGTCTATACATCTTCATTAGTGCTTTATGCCTTAAAACATGGTAATGCTTTCAAGAGTGAACACTGTATTTGTACATTAACTTTTTCACCTCTGAATACCTTTTTTATACCTACTTTGCCTGGACCAGAACTGATACTGGGATCATTTACTGGGCTCATGTAGAGAGTGGGCCTAGCTTTTGTATGTTCCCAGTTCTTGACTTCAGTTAGATTTGGCTGTGCACTTAAGTCATTACAGAGCCTGTTCTGCTCGTGGGTTGTCTTGTTCAATGCGATCCTATTAAGTGCAGTTGTATGGCAGGTCCAATACAGGAGCTAGAAATCAGGACTGGGGCGAGCAAAGGTTCCCCCCTGTCATGAAGAATCTGTTTTCTGACTGCTTGATCTTGTTTTGATTCAAGTCCATTTGCTTTCAGAACTTCTCACTCATTTTCCAGACACGAAGAAACGATACTATGGGTGGGACCAACTACTTTTTCATGCGCATTTCACCCTCAGCTTCTTCTAAGGACAGGCTCCATTTTGTGACTAGACTAAAAGCACCCAGAGCTGTGAAGCACTCTGCTACCTCTGCGGTAGAAATGCTGATGGTTTGGAAGACGGCAATGTACCCAATGGGAACAGAAAGGGGAGCAGAAAGTCCCTGTTGTGAGGAGGTTTGGGTCAGTGTGTGCATACGCTGGAAGCAAAAAGCATTGTTGTTACACAGCTGGATCACTCTATTTCTTCCAGGTGCGGGCTATACTGAACAGCTCAGATCTGTGTAGAGATTCCTTAAAGTAAATCTGATTTACCACTGGTATTCCAAAACATCTTCATTGACATAATCCCCTCAATTTGTCATGCTCGTAGAATATAATGGTATGATTCTAGAACTCAGGTACTACTTTGTTGAGGGTTTTTATAATGAGCCACCTCTATTTTATATCTGTGCATCATTTTAGAGAGCAGTCTGGAGCTACTTAGCACTGTTTCAAAGTCAGGGAAACTGAGGGCCAAGTGACTTGGAAGGTCACGTTATAGGCCGGAGCAAGGATTAGGTGCAAAGCATCCCAGTGTGTTGGTGCTGGGGAAGACATAGTGTGAAATGCAAGCCTTTTAATTTGAAATAAAGATAAATTTAGCAGAAAGCCAAAAGACTGCAATGTTTTTGGAAAGGATCAGGCAGCGAACTATGGAAGAAGGTAAAAATGTAAAAGTTTTCATCAGAAACTGGGGTTGAGCTGGACTAAATTTTATAGAGAAATATGGCAAATTAAGAGAAAGTTTGTATCTGAACTTGGACCTTGCTCATTTTCCAATGAACTTTACCTTCAAAGTGGAGCTGATGCAAGATCTGAACAAGCAGAGATGTTTGGATGTTGCAGGTACACCTTCAAATCTTAATTTGGTAACTTGAGTTCTGTAGCTAAGACTAAAACAGTGATCCCAGCAGTGGTGCTGATTGCTCTTTCTTTCCCATCCCACTGGAAAAACTGGGCTTTTGGAAATGTGAGTGATGTTGTAAGATATTGGATAAACTTTGGGGTTGCCTGGAGCTTTGGGGGTCAAATCCCTGGATAATGTGCAGCTGACTGTGATGAGGACAAAGCAGTGTCTGTCTGCTGAGAATCTTGACATTTTGGTGTGTTTCCTGCATAAAGGGAAGGTTGGTAAGAAAGGGATCATTTCATTCAAATATATTTCCTCCCTCCCTTTCTAAGAAAATGTTCGTATCAGCCAACACATACAATTGAAGGCCTGCTGATATCATTTGTGTGGCTGGCTTTACTGTCCTATTAATCTCTTAAAAACTAGCAAAACCCCTTCAGCCTGCTGGCTTGATTTTGGGAAGGACATAGTGTTATTCACAATCATTTCCAGCTATGGTATAAATTATTTGGAAAAATTGATACTGCATATTTTAAGGAGCTAGATTTCTCTGTTCCTTTTTGGCCCCCTCCTCCTCCTTTTTTTTTTCTTTTTTTTTTTTCTTCTGATTAGACAAATAAATCATGCAAGCGAGTGTTCCCTGCAATGCCACTAATTGATGGGATGCTATACAATTGCATTGCAATAACAAAACACTTTCAGCCTCTGAGAGATTAGTTGCATTGGCCTGGGATTAAGAAACCTTTGAAATCCTGAATCTAAATTACCATTCTTTTGACTGCTGTTTGTGACGCTAATTAGCTGTGTTAATTGGATGTTTTGATACTTGAAGAGCAGAGCAATCCAAATCTTTTTTTTTTTGGAAAGCCAAAATTATTAATGAGTTTGGCAAGGCAGCCAGAGTTTATTTTAATGCTGTACACTTCCATATTCCCATTTTTTGTTTTAGGTTGGTATTTTTGTTGGTTTTTAATGTTGCTATTATTATTTTTTTAAGCACTGAGTGAGTAATCAGCGTAGGAGTGAATAGTAAATGTTTGAATGTGCTTTCCAACAGAGAGCTCTGATGCATCGCTGTCTCCAAATTATTGAACTGCTGGAGAGAAAGTATGTCCAAGCCAACATCGTTTGTATTGTTGGAGAAGTGGGGAGATAAAGGGGAGGAAGTGTGAAACAGATGAAGAAAATTAACGTGAAGCCATTTAGATGGAGGGGCTTCCTTTATAATCACACAGTGGGCAATCTGAAAGGAGCTCAAGTTTAGTTTCTTCTGGATTGTCATGTACTAGCTTGCTATTCTTGCATCAGGTATCATGCTGGCTCCCCAGGCTCTGGACACATGGAAATGAATTGGTGCAAATAGTTGCATGGGTGTTCAGGAAGGGGTAGAAATCCTTTACCTTGTAGGAACCAAAATCAGTATTTGCTTCCACCAACTGTTCTTATCGACCCAACCTTATGGTCTCAATTTGGTTCTGACAGACAGAGCTTCTTGGCAATGGCTATTTCTTGTTTCTGAGTTTAAATGGAAAAAAACAAAAACAAAAAACCAGAACCAAACAACAACAACCGATGTCAGCTTCTGGAGGGACTGCATCACATTTTACTTTGAACCCAGCCAATGCTGGCTTGATGTTTTGGAAGCAAAGACATATATTGGCCATTCCTTACAGTTCAGGTATAGTTGATGACTCCATGCCTGTACCTAAATGCTTTCATCCGATGTGGTCTCTGGAGCCTGCAGGTAGAGTGACACATCATGGAGGACTTTGCTAGTGTTTGCTGTTCTCCAGAGGTCACCCTATGGGAGGACTGTGAGACAAGTGGTACCGAGGTTGGTGCAGCCTGTGGTGGAAAGGCAGTGGAGGAGATTTGCAGCATTGATGCCTACATGTGCTCTGTAAAATACAGGATCTGAAGTTAGGATATAGGAAAGCACTTGGGTACCCAGAAGAAGATCCATAGGGCTTTCTGGCATATCCTTCAAAAATTATGTTCCAAAATGACCTACCTTTTAAATGCCACCTTTTAGAGCCCACCTATTAAAGCACTTCTTCACACTTCCCTTTTTAACGCCAGCGTTGTCTAAGTGCCCAGACTAAGACCTGTGCTCTGTGCAGTGTGCCTTGGAGCCTCACCATCACCAAAAACACAGCGTGGTGCTGCAAAGCGTCCCCTCTGACCCTCACCTTCTGAACAGAGAGCACCCCATTGCACAGCAAGGCTCTCCCCAAAATCAGACGTAACTGCTTTGTTCTGAAAATAGAGGTAGGTGGCACCTTTTGTGGGATCATCTTTTAGATAAACCCCTACCCCTATAACAGGGCATCCCAGTTAATATCGTTCCCAACCTGAGAAGCACATTCTTGGCCTCTCTCCTCTGGTGATGGTTTGGGTAGGAGCATCTTACTCTCAGGTCTGTGCTCCCTTGTAGAAAGGAGTGGAAGAACTTCAGGGTCAGGAGGAGGGTGAGAGAGGCCTTGAAGCTGTGGAGCTCAGCAGCAGGACCTCCCTCTGGCAGGAGAGAGGTTGGAGGCAGCATCTCTCTGTCCAGGGATTGTGCATGGGATTTCTGTTAAAGCATCCTGCCATACAAGTGGAAAAGAGGCCAAGGACTGCGTGGATGGAGGAGCCTTCTGTCCAGCCCTGCTCCAGGCACCACAGAGCAGGAGGATTTATGGTGGTCACTTGTTGTGCCTGTTGTTTCCTTCTGGCTCCCTCTGCAGAGTTCCTGCTCAGCATGCAGATCACTTCTGTCACCTCCTGGGGCACCAGCCTCTCTCCATATGTCCTGCAAGGAGTGGAGGGGACAGATCCTGATCCTTGGGTGCCACCTGGGACCCAGCCACCAAAAGTCAGGTCTGTGTGTCTCTTATGAATACCTGACTTTTTCTCCCCACCTTTCGCAGCTGTGTTTCTTTCACAGACACAGAATTCACTCAGTTATGGTTTTTGTTTTTATTGTTGGGTTTTTAGTTCAAGTTTGAAAAGTGTCATCTGAAGATTCGCATCCAGTTGGAGCACCATCTGGATGGGACAGGCCGGAGAGATCAGCTGCCTCTAAAAAAAACCACCAGAAAAACATTCCAAATCTTAATGTGTAATTACAGTGTGAAACAACAAAACCCTGGCTCAGCCAGTTTCTTGGCAGCTTTGTGCTTTGGCCCGAGGGAGATTCGCCTTCCAGGGGAACTTAGGGAGTCAGTTCCTAGGCGAGCAAGAGGAGTGAGACATGGTGGGAAGCTGATGGATTTGATCTCTAGGGCAGGACTGGATTTTTTTCATGACTTTCAGACTCCATCTGTCAGTGGATTCATGTGCTGACATTGACGACTACTTTAGAGGAAGGAGCACCTCCTGGCTTGGTGGCAGCCTGCTAGTGGGAGGGCAGAGGACAGGGCTGTGTGCGTGTGAGTATGTCTCCCGGGGAGGCTGGAAGCCATACAGAAGTGAAATGGAGCCAGGTTCAGATGTCTGCAGCCGAAACACTTCCAAAGCAGAATAAACACAACATTTCAGCTTTTCACCATGAACAATAATCAGCTTTCTGTTTTCAAACAGTTTTCTAAAAACAACACAAATGCAGGAAGGGCATCAAAACTGTTCTACAAATGTTGAGCTTATATGGGAAATCCTTTCGCAAAATGCTTTTTAGCAACAACTTCCATCTCTTTTATGTCAGCTCTGGCAGCCAAGGCAGTGGTGGACTCCATGAGGGACTAATGCTTCTGAGGGTCAGCTGCAGATGTGTCAAGAGTGAAGGGCCATATTTGCTTGGGGACCTCTTGATTGATCTGGCCTTCCTAACCCCTTGTGATTCTAAAGGAAGTTCCCTTAATAACATCATTGTGAATTAAGGAGATGTAATTGCTCACACCTTACATAGACAGTCGAACTTGCTCATTTCCAAAATCAGTGCAGATCAAGCTCGGCCACACTTGGCAAGGCTGCACAGGAACCCAGCAACAGATTCCTGAACAATTTTCCAGCTCAGCTTGAGTTGTTCAAATGCCAGCTCAGGGGTCTGTGATGTTTCAGAGGGCTCAGCCCTTGCAGACATTGTGGCCCTTGTTTCTGACACTTGGTATTTTGGATGAATGCATCACCTACAATTCATAGAGTAAGAAGAGACAGCATCAAAAACCTGTCCTCCTTTGCTTGTCTGGAGGAATATCCTGTGCAGGATTTTGAAAATGATGCCCTACAGCCCACTCATTTTCAATCAGACCTCACTTTGTAAATGGTGCTACATCTAAAATCCATGGAATGTGCTCAATGCAAACATTTGCAAGGCTGACTTTCTCCTGAGAAGAATATGCCTTCTTCCTAATTAAGGCTGGTTGTCGATCCAGCTATTCCCACTGCTGGCTGCCAGCAATAATGCCCATTGTAGTGTGGGTGGAAAATACGCAGTTTTCAAATCTCATTTATTCCATATAGTATTACATTCTCTCATGAACAGGCTGCTCATTCTCTATGAAAAAAAAACAAGCCAAAATGCTCTTGGAGTGGTGTGGTCTCTGCCCACACTTACAGATAAGATGAGGGGACGTTTACCTCAGCATCCCTTTTCCTCTACAAGCTCTACTGCTTCTGAGTCCCACAGCCTGCGCCTTTTTTCCTAATAGTTTCCCTATCCCCGGTCATCCCTCCACATCTGATTTGGTGGATTATTTGACTGTGCGGGTTATCTGAGGATTTATTTTCCCTGGCTTGTACTCTTAAATGGGTGTGAATTATCTGATATGGGGATTAAACACATGAACATAAAGTAAAGGCTGACATGGGGCATCCCAGCCCACTCCAAAATGCTGTCTGTACACGTGAAGATTATTAGAAACTCATTTCACAGTGGCCCCTTCAAACTATCATCATTGATTCAAACTAATGATCTAAGGAGGAGTGTCACTGGCAGTTCCTGGGGCCAGTCAGTCCCAGCAATGGCTGAGGTTTTCATATAAAACCTTGGAACATCAGTTAGCAGATCCATGTCTTTTACTGTCCCTTGGTGAGAGAATGTGGTTATTTGGTGAGCAAGAATGATCAGAACACCCAGATTTGAAATTTCAAGCAATTGATCATTACTCTAAATGCCTGGCTAAGCCTTATGCCTAACTGGTAGTTTGAAACACTGCTTAATTTTTCCTCTAAGCCTTAATGTGCTAGAAAGATTTGGCAGAGATTCCTGCTCAGACAGGCTCTGAGGATGGACTGCACTTGCAGCTGATTTGACTGATATGCAGGGCATCAACCTTGCTAAAATATGGGATTCTAATAAAAGAAGATCCTTCACTAAGAACCCATTCTTTTTGGTGCGTAAAGCACCACTGCATTGGTTGTGGATATTGTTGGGATATTGCTGTTTTCCGGGAAAGGAGATGACAAAAGCTGTGTCATAACCTTAGCTCTGATTAGAAATGGACACACACTTTCAGGAACAGAAGCTGTAGACTGGGAATAATCAATAATTGCTCTTTTGGCAAATAGATGACCCTGTGGACTCACAGAAAAGATTTATGGAAGGCAATGTGTTTTTCTTATGAAAAAGAACAATAAGGGATAAAATGTCTGTTCCAGAACTGTCGTCAGTATATAACAGTGGCTGATTTAAACTGAAATTCTGTTCCTTCCTTGTGGTATATTCGCATTGAATGTGATGAAAAGGCAGGCTAAAAGTGCTGTGAAAAGAGTACGCATGCACCACATCAAACAATAGGTTCAGTGATGCTGTGACAGCTGCCAGTGTGTCTCATTGTACAGGATCCGTAGGCACATCAACTGGTTAGTGAGTGAAAATTAGCACAGGGAGCGTACAGGGAGGAACAGGTATTTAGGGATAAAGTAGCAAAGGGCCATCATGATGGGAGACTTGAGTTTTAGACCTCTCTTCAGCCCTGACTGAGATGAGCATAGAAGGCAAAAAAAAAAAAAAGAAACACCACTCTGAAAACACTAAGCAGGTACCACTAGTGTGGTCTGAGGAGAAAGGAAGTTTCCAATTTTCATTTGGTATTGAATTCAGAAGTTGGACTGTCTTAACAGATACAGCTGAGCAGGGGGAATCATCTGGTATTATTCCCCAACTGAAAATGTTAGACAACCCATTTGCAGTGAACACTGAAATGCTGTGACTTTTGAACCATGAAATGTAGATCACTTGAACACACACTAAAGTACTGAAGGTGGGTGAAAATGTCCAAAGCAAAGGCTTGTAAAATGTGAACAAATATTCATGGGCATTTGTTTGCATTACCCTCCGATCTCTGTGAAGAAGCCCTTTAAATTTCATTTTGAGATGCTCTGGCAGTGTGAATACCTGTGCTTTAATTTAGTTTGCTTTAGCTCCCAGGAAGCTCTATTTTCAATAGTGATTTGAACTCCAAATCCTGCCCTGATTGATCTTGTCTCACCTGACAAGTCACAGTTGCTATTGTTTTAGTGCTTGGCTTGGTGCCCAAAAATGTGCATATTTGTACAGGTGTATGACTTGCCATTCTACTAAATGAAGCAATACAAATAATAGTAGTTTTCACTCTGAAAGCGCTTTACAGCCATCTCTGATTTCAGCCTCATGCTGGCTCTGTACAGTGTACTGCTAGGATTTATTATTGTTTGGTTCACGTTGAAAGACCCAGATTTTCCTGTGTAAATTGGAGCCCCCTTGTGCTAGGGACATTACTGGTGCTCAGGGATGAAGTCTGAGATGCAGCACAAACAAAGGGAGGAAAAAAAGGGTTTAATGTTTTGGTTTAGAAGGTTATGGAATAGAATGCATAGACAAAAAAGTATTTGTCAATGGGATCATATGCCCTCTCGCAAGATGGGTCCTATACGTCAAGCTGCAGTGGGAGCTCCTTTCGGACTAATGGCAAAGCCTGATGTGGCAGACAATAGGACAAGCTCTCCTGCTCCATGGCCCTACATGCTTCCCAGAGAGAGAGACCACAGTGAGACTTTGCACATATATCACCTGTGAGCCTAATTGACCCTGATTTAGACTAGCTTTACAGAAAAGCAGTTGATTATATCTTTATTTCTTTCATCACTGCCAAACACACATAGAAAAAATTAATAGATTGCAGAGGTGACTGTCTGGCTAGCTGAGTGTGCTGTGAGGTGGTGGATGAGCTGAGATGGGGCGACCAGCTGATACCAAGCACCTGGGATTTAGTGCAGCTCCATGAAGTGTGCAGCCCCCTTTGGAAGTCAGGCCCTGCATGACAAGCCCAAGGTCACCTGGGACGTGTGTGACAATGAGAGCAACCAAACCCGATTTACCTGAGTGTCCCAGGTTATTGTCCTCAGGACTAGATTCTTCTTTAAGGATGACCTCATGCCCAGAGATGGAAAAGAAATGTGTTCTCATCTATTTATTTATACCAGTGTAATCCCAAACATGTTTAGCATGTGTATAACTTGAAATGGTAACGCTGTTCCATGCAGGAGTGTATTGATTTGCAGAGAAGGAATGGCACTGTCAGAATATGGAGCTTTTATCCCATGGACTTATTTCCTGCAAGATGTCAGGCTGTGTAATCCTGCAAAGCTACGCGCCTGGCTGCAATTGGAGGAGGCTGACAGTTTTTCAGCAGTTTTTTAAGCTCTACCATCCCCCATGAGCGTTTGTTCCCTCTGCGTGTGTGTAGGTGGATTGATTGCTAGGTAGCTCAGTAAATAGGTTGGGAAAATAATACTTAATTGACTTGATATTACAGGTGACTTGAAGGAGTTGGGAAAACAATGTCAATTAAACAGTGCAAACATATATATGTATGTCTGTGGATAATGTTTTTAAGTGCTTTTGGAAGTGGAAACCCCTATAATTTGAAATGCTATTCAGCTCTGTAATGTATTTAATTGTTTGTGTGTGTAAGTGGTAAACGGAGCTAAAGCTGTAGTTTAATCAATAGCTTTTCCATAAATCTCATCTAAAACAGAGCCCAGCTCAGCAGATGTTGATGACTGAATTTCTAAGATATAAAGACCTCTGTCAGATATTACTTGTGATTCTGGATCTTTTGTGTGCTCAGATTTCTGTGTGCAACAGCTCGCAAATGAATACAGCAAAGTGTGCTCTCTAATACCAGCAGTGCTTCAAATCACTTCAGTTGATTGAATATTGCATGAGACAGCTCCTGAAAATATCCTGGGCATCTTTATAGTATTTTCTTAGAACTGCCTGGGCTATAGTAGAACGCTGTAATCCAAATAATATGGCAGTCTGAGTGTCCACAAAACATGTATCATTTTCTCCTTACTAAATATGTATTTGTGTTAATTTAGCATTCATGACACCTCATAATGGACCAGGATCCCACTGTGCTAACTGTTGTATGAACGTAGAGCAAAATCTGTGCCCTGCAGAGCCCGCAGTCCAAGTCTCCATTATCACTAGTGAAGATTCCTCTGCTGGTGACAGCAAACTAAGTATGCCCATTTGTTTTTAGGATAGTTTGTGCTACAACATCAGCTCCTCGTTTTGGTTAATAAATCACTCATAAATGCATACTCATTTGTTATTTATCAGTATTTGCTGAGTAGCCTGGACAAAAAATTGCCAACATCCAGCTTGTTAGAGAGCTGCTCACAGTTGACTCTTTGTTGTGTAATGGAGCAAAATAGGCATATGATGTATCTGTTCTCCCATCTGTACAGTGTTAGTTCCATTACAGACTTTTTTTAGGCAGAATAATCAGGCTTTTTGCTCTTCTTAATTGCTTGACTTACAATACCGCTCAAGACTCAAGAGGAAACAGGAGCCCTATTGAGTGATGCCAGATACAAACACTAAGAGAAAGACCATCCTTGCTGAAAAGGCTGTACAATTTAGACAGACAAATGTATTATGGAAGAAGAAAAAGGCATGTGCATAGTGAGAGAGGAAATAAATTGCAAACCTGAGAACAGAACTTATGTTTTGTGCCTGCCAAGTTAGTGCCACTTGCTCCCTGGAATTTGAAATCTCAGCTGCAGCATTCAGGAATGCATTGACCCTATATGTTATAAAGAAAAAAAAAAAAACAAAAAAAACCCCACATCAACAAAAATCCTAATAAGCTAGCAAAAAAACCCTGAAACTTGCAATTGAGAGCATAATGACCACTCAGATTTGTTAGTATGCATTACAGCTAACTGGTAATTCAATTAGTGACAGAAGAACTGAAAAATAAAAACTCCTTTGGTAGTTCTCCTCATACCAACTACTGCCCCATAACTCATGGAGAACCAGAACTCTAGTGTGATTTTATAAGATTTGTTGACCTCTGACCCTCTTGTTGCCTATTCTTTCACCTCCTCCTAAAAGCCTAAACAAGGTTTTTTAGGAGGAGGTGAAAGGCCTGACATGGGAACAATTGCATCTCTAGGTCCATCAGATAGTATTCATGTATAACTGTATGCATGTTTAGATTAAATAGATATTTTTTTGGGATGCTTACCTGCTTAATCAATGTTTTTCGTATCATCTTAGTTTCATCTGCAGGAACACAATGCACTCTTTACAAAAACATTGGCACTTTTGTGGAAATCAAAACAAGTAGTATTTTCACAGCATACTGTACAGCAATGAGTTGCATTGCTTATTAAATGGTAAAGCTTCAAGTTGGCCTCAAGTTATCCCACCTGCTCCTTGGTATAAATCAAGACTGAAATAAGTAACTCTCATACTGATAAAAGAAGTCCCTTCTTCTCAGGCTTTTTTGAAAAAAAAGAAAGTATTGGCCCTGAATATGGCTGGTTACAATCAGATTGAGTGAAAATTGGAGTATAGTAAAATACCTGAAATTACATCTTCCTTGCCTCGTTTCATGCATGCCACTAGCTAGTCAACACACTGTATTTGCTGGGTTCTTTTCCTGTCTTTGTCGTTCCAGTGATATGCTAGAGAGATGAGGACACGGAGATTTTTAGCTTCTATGCAGTATGATGTTAGAGCTACTGAAGTAGCAGAACTATCTCCCCAAGTGCCTACACTAAGCAATGGAAATAAATACCAGTCAAAATTGCTCCAAGGACCATTGACTTTTTATATCCCAAGGGTAAACGAAATGTTTTGTTGGGTTCAAAATATCTGCATAACATCCTTTTGTTGCTCTTTTTATTCTGTGTTCTGGTAGAAACCAGAACTAAGAGTGACCATAAATAGCTAAGAAGAATCCACTTGTACCCACCTGGAAGGGAGACATTGAAAGGGCTGCTTTTTTAGGAATTTCTCTGAATCCAAAATGTTGAGTGAAAACCATCCTTTCACTTCTCCAGACCCCTCCATTAAGCAACTCTGAACACACAAAGTTAAGTCTATGCTTGCTGGAGTAACTGCCTGTCTGTCTTCCATGGGCTCAGAGGATACAGAAATAATTCAGTACTTCTTGTTTTAAAATCCATATACCCCTGGATTATATGCTATATAATACTAAATCCTAACATTAGTGTTTGATGTTCTAGCTCTCTCTCTTAGACAAATTGTGATGCAGATGTAATGATCTTTTATCTCTCTGAACTTCTCATGCAGACACATTGCTCTCCATTCTTGTGTTACTGTATGCTCTTAAGCAGTTACTCATATTTTAATGCAGAAGTAGCTGCTTGTTAGTGGTGAGTTAAAATCTAGAACATTTTGGATCCTTTGGGGAAGGAAATAATAGTGCTGTTTTGTAAGATTATTCCAGCTCATATGTTTTTATTGGAGGAAAAAGGGGTATAAAATGTAAGGTAGGTATGGAATTTCAAAGCATGCTGTGAAATTTAGAGGCATCACTAATTAAAAGGAAAACATGTCTAAATCCCCGTACCAAATCCCATAAAACTCTGTTGTAAAGCTATTGAGAGACTTGCTTTAGGCCCAAAGTTAGTGGCATCTAAATGAAGAAACTTAGATATTCTATGCTTAGAGAAATTTATCAGTTCAATTATATCAGACAAATTTTTTGACTTTTTTTCCTGTTTTATTTCTAAAATCAGTAATTAGGTACTGTTCTACCTTTGGTATTTCTTAAAAGAATTTGGTGTCTCTTTTTCTCCAAGAGTAAACCGTGCTTGTTTAGTGGCACATCTGTCCCTATTCTGGAAATGTGATAATATTTTGCCCTAACACCAGCTAAGGGGTTAAGCACTGGGACCTTGACATCAAGATGAGCAGTCCATGTCTGACCACCTGACACCTCCTACTTCTTAGCATCTTTTTCATTTACCCATAAAATTCAGTGCTCCTGCTTTACCTGAATTCCTCCTCTTGTGTCTGTGCAGATATCACCCTTGAGTGAAGTCAAGCACTTTGTCATGAAGTCTTTCTGTCCAAGCATGTCTGCTATTTCCTTCTTGTTCTCCCTTTTATTGGGAGATTGCTAGTGCTTCTTCATTGTAAAAGCAGCCTGGCTGGGGACCCCTTCTTCTTTGAAATGTGTGGCTTGCACAATGCGGTGTCAGTGCTTAGGATACTGCAAGGTAAGGAAAGAATTGGCTTTGTTTTGCCACCTGGACTGAGAGGAGACAAAGTTATGCTGCCATTTCTGTTATGCAGAGTGCTTCTCCAACAGAGTCCAAATTGAAGTTTGCAAGAATCAAATGCGCTATAGAAGCTTCTTGCTGAGCACACTTTCATCAGAGGTGTTTTGAAAGTGGTAGCAACGGCTTCCTCTTGCCCTTAGCTCACAAAAATAAAAGATTTCACTTAATTGCTGGCAGAAGTGGGGCCAGCAGATCCAGGTCCCCATACTTTCCCATAAGATGTGTAGAACAGGTGAAAATTGGTGAATAAAGAGGATTTAGTATCCATGACACTTTTTGCCACATATACTGAGCTGTGAACTTCAGTGAAGAGGGATATTATTCAGAAAAATATTTCAATGGATATTTTAAAAGAATAAAGGTCTGGATATGTCATTACTTTCATAAGGTGGTGTTGAGGAAGGTGTTTAGCACACAAAGCTTGCAGTCAAATACAGCTTGAAGGGCAGGCAAGACTTCATCTGATGGATCTTGTGGGATGATTCATGTGAGCCATCTGGCAAGGAAAAACTGGCGTTTTTCTAGGAGGTGTCAAACTGCATTGGGGTGTTTTGTGTATGAGGCAATTGCTTTGGGCACTGATGCCTAAAACTTTCCTGATTTGTCTTCACGTGTGGCGATTTGTGTGTGGCAGATGGTGGATTCGGTGGCTGACAGGAGAGTTTTAATCTTACAAGGCTTAAACTTCCTTGTAGAAGGAAGGCTGGAAGAAAAAGCTGAAGAAAAGATGGTACCTCTTGAATGAGTATCGCTTTGCTAATATTTATATTATAAATAGCCCTGAAGTGGTTATCTTTAATCCACACTAAAGTGTAGTATCACTGTGTCTCTGCCTATAAATACTGTCAAACCATGGACGTATCGTGCAGTATCACAGAGAACTGAGCAGTACCAGAAAGTGAGTATTGTCACTTTCAGTCTGTCCCAGTCTGGCAACAGATGTGTTCCCAGGGTTCTGCTGGCCATTTAAGATGTACATTCACTCTGAGGTGTTTATTCATTCATCACGTGTAACCATTAACAGAGCTTTAATTTTTCTCTATTTCACTGCTGGTCTACTACAAGCACAAAATATTGAGCGAGAGGTGCATTTCCACTCTCTTTTGGATACACAGTTCTTTGTGCATTATAGATGCAGACAGACAGGAGTGCGAGTGGGGAGTTTCTGACCATGTTTTTCCATTGGACATGCTCTACAGTTGTGCTTTTCTTCCCCGTGATTAGAATTAATTACCGATGCTTTCCCTATGCAGCATGAAAGAGAAGGAAGCTGAAGGTATCTGTCAATGGTAGTTGAAAACAAAATGAGAACACAGGGAAAAGAGTACAGAATTGCTTTTTGAGGCCAATGGATGTTGAGTGAATAGTTGTGCTACTTGCTGAAGAAGTATGTGTCAGTTCTGTATGTCCCCCTCCCCCCGAAATCAATAACATATCAACTAGTCAGTCCCCTGAGATATACAGTGTGCATATAGAATGGAGATAAAAGCAGATAAGAAACTACTTTTGCATGGAAAGTAAATGTCTCTGCGTAGGAAGTTTTTGATATGTTTGTAAATTCAATCCCATTGGCTTTATTTATTTATTTACTTTGTATTTTTATTTTTGGTATGTAATAGTTTTTCTTTTCCCCAGATTGCTTCAGCATGCCATGCAATGCAATGCCACTTTTGTCCCAGTGAGCTGCTATTTCCATATAAAAAGTAGAGTGTTTTACAGTCAAGCATATATTTTTAACACTGGGGAATTTAAGCTACACTGTGTATTTGTAGAGGCTGCTCAGTGCAAGAGCTTCTACTTGAGATCAAACAAATTGGAGAAATGTTCTGAAAAAAAAATGAAAGGGAGGGAGGATGCAATTCAGTGAAAGCCAAGGCAGGAATTTATATGTAGGCAGGAAGAATTGGCTGTACAGAATGAGGCAGGCAACAAACTGGTTATGAAATGGGTTTGGGAACTGTGGATCACCAGCATGACATAAATTCTGTTGTGGGGGTAAACCAGCAGTCTCCCTTGGAAATAGGTACTGGAATGACCCCTGTTCTTTTCTCAGGGTTAGTTAGGTGACAGCCAGAGCACTGTGGCTAATTCTGGGTGTATTTTTTTTCACAAAGAAAAAACGTGGGTCAGGAGGAGAAGAGCTACAGAAACAATTGGAGATCTGGAAAACAGGATTTGAGAGGAAAGGTCAAAGAACTCAGAGTTATTTAGCACAGGAAAGAAGCGGATAGAGGGACAACATGTTACAGTCTTTAAATACCTGCATGACTACAAAGAGGAGGGGAATAATCTGTTCTCCATGGCCATGGTAGTTAAGACTAGGAGTGATGGGCTTGACCTGCAGCAAGGGGTGGATTTGTCTGAGACATGAAGAAAGTACTAAAGATGTGACAGCAAGGTCTGCATTTAAGCACTGGGGTGGGAGGCTCAGGGATTCCCATTGCTGCTTTCAGAACAAAAGGGGCACCCATCTGTCAGGAGCTGGCAGAGCAACCTGAGGCAGATAGAGAAGCTAGATAACCTCAGACAGTCCTTTCCTAGAAGTCTCCGTGTTTGAATTTCATTTTAACAGGTCCATTTGATCTTCAGTCCCTCTGCTAGACTGCAGATGTAGGCCCAGCGGCCATACGATCACTAGTGTGACTCAGAGAAGCTCTGTGACAGGCAATTTACTTCCTTGGATCTCCCACCCACGTCCAGCTGGGGGGTTAGCTATCTGATAAAAGAGCTGTGCATCTCAGAGTGTCCATTCCAATCTTGTCACAGATAACACTGCTCAGTCTGTTCCTATAACCTTTCCTCAAAAGCAAATGGGTAGAATTCATCGAAGATCCTCCATGCTGAATTATGTCAGCCTAAAGCAACATCTTACTGTCCAAGAAGAACTAATGTGGGGCACTTAACTGGCTTTATATTGGCTAGCAAGTGGAAAAGATAAGTACAGCCAGATTCTGTCTAGCAACAGATAGGTAAAACTGACTCCCTCTCATTCTCTGTTTCTCTTGTATAGCCAATTCTTTGCACTTTCTTCTTTCACCATTGCCAGCTTTTGAGGTTAGGCCATAGGCAGTTAACCTGGGAGATATAGGAGTGGCAAATCCAAAAAGAAGTGTAAAGAATGGAGAACTACTTTGTTCTGCTGATTTGCAGAAAGATTTTGTTATCTAATGACTGGAGGGAGAAAAAAAAAAAAGTAATCTTGCTAGTTACTTCCAGCTGAAATAAATCCAAAGGAGGAAATATTCATAAAGCAACAGTCTCTAGATCCCAAAGTCTGTTTGTAATTATTCAATATCTTCAATTCACTTTCCTTTCAGAAAAGGGAAGCATCCTTAGCACTAGGCTGCAGAAGAAAAAAATCTTATTAGTATTTGCCTCTTCTGCAAGTCACCTGTTAGCCTCATGAAGAGAACTGCTCAGGGTGGAAAATTCACCCATGGAATTTCAAAGTCTGTAATCTCCGAAATGTGATCTCTAACCTCTTCCCATTTTCTGGAGTGTTAGATACTGCATTATGGTTCGTGAAGACTAATGTGACTGGTATGCCGCCAAAAGCTTCAAACGATGATCACATATAACAGAGTTTGCTTAGATTCCATACTGGTGTAGTAACCATCAAGCACATTTGGGTCTCTATTGTTTTATCTGCTTTCTGCATATACACTGACATAATTTTATCCCTCTCTTCCTGTTTTATATCTGAGGGAATCTTGCCTGGATTAGAATATCACATCTTCCAGTGCTCAGGATGCAACAGTTCAGCATCATGATTCTTGCAGAAAGTCCCAGAGGATCATTTATAACAGGAAAAGAAGGCCTGGAAAATATTGTTGTGAAAAATATAGTCAGAAGCATATTTAACTGCCATGTACCCTATGTAATGGGATCAGTTCAGGACCGGCAGAGAGGGCAGAGAGCTGTTTTTCAGAACTCCAGCACCACCTTGTACAACAGTTGACTGGTCCTGGGAGGTTTCCCATGCAGCTCCGACCCAGGCAAGGTTCTGCGTCATGCGCACGAGTTGATGGATTCACAGCCCAAATTGCTGGCTCTGTTTATCTCTCTGAGTGTGGTACAAATCCTAGTCATTAAAAAATCAAGAACAGAAAATCCAATTCTAGATGTAATATCAGTCCAGGTCCAATTTTGAGTAGGTGAAATAAACTAACTTCAGACACCAATGGACAGTTGACTGCTGCACAGTAACACAACACAATTTAGTACAATTTTCCACAGTTGACATATGTTGATCAATATAGGACTCAGAATTTAACAGGCATAGAATTTCAATTAAACTGAATTACAGAAGAGTATAGTCATCACCATGCTAGGAAAGAGGTGTTTTAGCAAATGAGACAGACAACCCCACTTTCTGCACGCTGTGCTGCAGCTGGTCTGTGAATTAAAAAATGGGCTTTAGCTTTCAAATTTTCATCAACATTTAATTCTTAATCAAACCGTATCATTAAGGTGAATTGTTGGGGTTTTTTTTTTATTTTGTTTCTTTTTCTTTCTCACCTTTTCCATTACTATTGGGGCTTTGAAAAGGGTAAGCACTGGTTGTCTCTAAACTGACAGGCACTTTGTTCCATGAGCGGGCATGAAGCAAGACAAGAAAACACAAGCCCAGGTGGGTCAATTCCATTTTGATGGCACTGGCCAGCAGCTGTGGTATGCTCAGCCAAGCCAATGCGGGGCACGGTCACATGCAGGTGCTGCGTTGTGCATATTGTATGAAAAAGCTTGTGGATGTGCATTACAGTCTCGATGCTCACTGAAATGCACTTGTGTGAATGTGCACACTTCAAATGCCCTGCTGTATGTTGCTCTTCACACAACTACTGATGGTTTAATATCAGAAGACCTCACTTCATGGTTTTCTCTGTCCCAGTGTCCACTGACTGTGTCATGGAATGGTTGCAAACATCGATAGAGCTGTCAACAGAGCAAACCCAACTGTTGTCACTTAGTGGTGTTTATATTCTTTATGGAAAATAGCAAGAAGGAATCGACTTGATGAGTGGATTTTGACTGAGGTTAAGAGGTAGGAGTCGAGCAGCACAGTCACAAGTGACTAAATTCCTAGCTCAGGAAATTTGCGTCATCAACACTGTATTCCAGCCGTAGCAGAAGTGTTTGCCCAAGTTGAATGAGAATGTAGCATAGCAAGACAGACTATTTACCGTGCTGCAGCTGGGTGTTTCAAAAGGATCTCTCCCAGATACCAGGAGGCAGGTCTAGGTTTCCCTGAAGAAGCAGGTGCTTTCAGCTGCCTCCAGCTTGTTTTGCTCTGGAGAGCTGTTGAGTGCAGGCTGTCTTTTTCAGAGCACAATGCTCTAAAATGCAATCGGTGTGAGACGGTTTCTGTGGTTCTGGGCTTTTCCCTGAAACATCCATTACCAGCCAGGCCACCAGGGTGTAGGGAAAGGCTAGTAACTGTGGATTCAAAGGTGACCTAGTGTCTCTAAATCTTGGTAGGTCTGACTGTGCTGTATTTGAATGCTCCAGAGAGTGGTTGTGAGATGCTGTGAATGGTGTGACATATACAAGGAATTGCTTTTATATCTTCTGATGAGAATGTTGTGCATGTGTGTGAATTTAGTGCTGAATTAACAGCCCAAAAGAATGCATCCTCGGGAGAGCTTACCCATGCCACTGTGTCTTAGCCCTCATCTGGAGGGACAAGATTTAGAGGTGAAAAGTAAAGGCCTCTCAATAGCCCACTGAGTGCCTTGTCTCTCTGTGAAAATATGCAACAAGGGTGCCAACCCTAGCAGCAGGTTTTGTCTTGTGGACACATTTCCACTGACAAATGGACCTAAGACCACCACACTCCCTTCAGCTGCATGATGCGCACAGTGGATATGGTCATCTGCTCCAAGCTGACCTTCTCCAGCATTTTGCAGGTGCCTACCTGACCTTCTTCCTCCCTCTAAAGCCTGGGCACAGTCCATATGAAAGCCTGTGGCACAACAGGTGAGATGTGTTTATCAGCTTTTGACCAGCGCAGGCGCAGACTTAAAATGCCTCTTCATCTCCGTTCATAGACAGATCATCTTCACCTGCCAGCCTCTAGTGTTTTATAGAAACTTAGATCTGAGTTGGTCTCCCTGGATGCAGCTGAGCTGGATGCTGGAGCTCTGGCACCTCTTCTCCCTTCGTTTCTTGGTGTTAGTCATCTGGAAGGCAATACTGTGCAGGTCTGTAGGATGGCCTTTGGGATCTCTCTGCTTCCTTTTCATTTAAAGCCTCCTGCAGCATCAGATACTGATGGTATCTGTACTTTAAATAACTGCTGTCTTTTCTCTCTCACATGCTTTCTCAATGGGCTCCTCCTCTTTGAATATTCAGGGTCTGATTCTTTTCATTTAGAGGGTAATTGACATTTCCATCACGCTGTACTTGTAGCTCTTCCTACTAAATGTCATTAAATTCACTTCTCTGTGGATAAGGATACCTTTTATTTACACAAGAGCCCCAACATCCCTGCATTTGCAAACACAGTAATTACATACCGTTTTTCTGTTAGCTCTGGCAGGTTTGGAGCTTAACTAATGGCATGGTGACTGCAGCGCTCCATGCAGAGTTGCTCACTCGGGTCTCACCTGCTCCAGAAGACAAAGCCTACGGAAGCAGCATGAATTTTAAGCTACAGTGGGTACTTCCATGTTCACTTCCCAGGCAGGCTTTGTATCTTCTGTGGCTTTGTGAGGTACTCGGATCTATTTGAATCCTTCTCTGGATTGAAAATCTGGTTCTTTTTTAAAGGATCTGCGACCACCATGAGAGCGGTAAACCTTTTTGGGCAGAGAACCAGTGAAATCTTTCTGGATTTCATAGTGTTGTCCTGGCATCAAACCATATTCAGGTCACATACAACTCGGGCAAGCTGTGGTTTCTGTCTGTGCAGAGCAGCACTGGGTGGGCCACGGGTTTAATGCTGGTCACCCTCAGGTGATGACCCTACATCTGGTAGGTCTGTACTGCAGCGGAGTCATGGCCGTGACTCCATCATGGCTCTAACCAAGGTCAGATCACTTAGGGGTACTGAAGCTTTGGAATACCTGTAGAGATTAAAAGGTTTGTTCATTTGGACTCTAGTTAGGGAAGGAGAAATATAAAAAAATAATCTGTGTACATAATGTATATACTGATTCTCCAAAAGTCTGTTTTTTCCTGCTGCCATATGGGGACATTCATTAGTGAGACTGGGCATGATCAGTGTAAATCTCCTGTGTTTCGGTGGAAGGATCAATTGCATTCATATGATATCCCAAAGAGGACGGTTCTAGTACAGATGAAATACTGTCTGGGCCAAGCAGGGCCTTGTGCATTTTACAGGCTGCCTATAAACAGATGCTGTTAAGGTTTTTTGTTTGTTTGTTTTTAAATTATTCTTTCAGGAATTACTATTACTTCTTTTGCTGTCACTAACACTTCTGTCGGTGTGAAATAATGGAGATAAAATACAGTCACTCTCTACAGCATTGCTCTTTTCTTGCTTTCCGCAATACCTGCTAATTAAATGGTTTGCTTGTTACATTTCCCTTCTTGTATGAAACGTATTTGCAAAAGAACCCCACAAAACAGCCTGACTGCAGAGACACAAACCTTTGCTGAGAGAGTCAGAGGCATGTGGCCCATTGGAGACTGCATCTTTTAGGTTTCAAATTTAAGATTTTCCTTTCCCACAGGAGTGCAGCATATCCAGCGCTTGAGTTGGAGCTGGCTGGCCCCAGAAAAAGTGCTGTAAGGCAGGAAGGGAGCTGAGCTGCTGGCAGACCGTCACCAGGGTTAACAATTGTGAATGATTCTCTGCCCTGTGCTAGCTTTAAAGACTAGAACTTTTCAATTAATTACTGTCTGGTTAGAAGCCTGATCCAGCTTCTGCTGGATACAGAGGAAGGCTTCTCACTGTGCTGGGATTTGGATCTCTTGGTCCTTTTGCTCAGGAGTGCCTCTTAATGGAGCACTGAGAAAAAGGAAGGTTGATTTCCAGTTAGCAAATAGAGAAATTGCCAGTTGGTGGCCATCAGGCACCTCTGTGTAGGGCCAGTAAAAGTTAACTCTTGTTGACAGTCACCAGCTCTGGAAATGTTTTTTTGTAATGTTGGGGATAGCCAAGAAAGCTGGGCAGGTCGCGGCAGGTCAACACACCAGAAATTATTATTGTTGCTTTTGCCTGAAGACTGACAATAAATAAGAAGAAGGTTTGACTTTTAAAAGGAATGTTAAAACTGAATTGAACTGCAGCCCTGTACAAATTTTGTGTTTGCACACATTTTGCAAAGCCAGAGGTTGTGACCTGAGGTCACTGCAAGCTGATGAGAGGGGAGCTTGCCTTGGGGAGCACTTCTCCATTCTTGCAGTTACAGAAATCCATGGATGAGGTGAAAGGAAAGGATCAAACATGTTTATGCTTAAATCTGTGATCCTTGAGTGAAGGTTATATAAACATCTAGGAGTATAAAACTGGAGAGGAACTATGTACTTACTGAAATAGAAGAGGAAACAGTTTTGTATAGAAAGGATGAATAGTTCAAACAAACGTAGATTGTCCCTAAAAATATCATCCACCCTCCTCTAAATGCTATTACTGGGTAAATCTTGCCTTGAAATCCTTCAGAGATGCATCCCCAGGAAGCGCTCCTTAGGAACCTGTTCTGCCTTTCTGGAAGCACCAGCCTGTCCTTTCTGTTTTCTGCAATGGGCTAAGAAAAAAGAAGGGTCCAGTTTTTCCCTGACACCTTCATCCAACTTGAGGATATCTTTGGACATAACTGGGTTTTGAAACATTTTGATCATAAAAATTAAATGAAGGTGGGGGCTAAATCTTATTTCCCACTGTTCCTGCTCTCGCTCATCTCTGACACCAGTATTTGATGTATGTAATCAGCTGATCTGTGCTGGAAAGGTTAAAAGTGAAGGATGCTCCTGTCTGTTACAGATTAGCAAAACGTTAAAAGTAGCTTTGGCCTTATGAGACTTGAGGTAAATTGGCTTAGCCCACATAAGTGCAAACATACAGTTTGCTAGACAGGTTATAGCCATGGACTGAGAAGGAGAAGTTTCTTTTGGATCAAGTTTTGCTGTATAGACTTCAGAGGAAACTAAAGCACAGGGTAGGTTTTAAGCTGCATAGTGCCAAAATGTCTTTAGGTTCTGGCAAGTAATCTGGCAAAATCAGGTTACTTCACGGGATTTCTGTCATCTACACTGCAGAAATCTTGTACAACTGCAAATTCTGTCAAGTTTTTCCTCAGTCTTGAGCTCCCAGGTACAGGATTAAGCTGAAGGCTGATTTCAGTACCAGGATCTTTCTGGCCATGGATAGCATGGAAATCAGAGGCATGTTCAAACTGCAGATTTGAATCCAGTCCTTTTCCTCCCTCCCTCAGCAGCCCCATTCCTATTCTCTGCATAGCTAGACATAGACTCTCAAAGAGAAATGCTTCATAAGATGCTCGTGATCTCCCCTAAACCATGGACTGTGGTTGGTTTATTACTGGTTTTCTAAGGTAAAAATGTGAGTTCGCTCAGGGGTGTGTTTGGTTGCTCCAGCCAATGTGGATACGCAGAACCCATCTGTCAGGATTTGAGGGTCAAATGACTCTGTCACTTGAAAGGTGGCTTCTCCTTAGTTGCTGTCTGTCTCCAGACTGATCTTGCTGGGCCTTCAGCTGCAGGTGGATTGCCCCAACCACCCCAGAAACTTGTGCTTTTTCCTCAGCACATTCCTGCATTAAGAGTCACCACTCAGCAAGAGCAACTTTTACCTACTAAGAAGCAAAACCTCAAGGAGTCAGATACAAGTAGGAAGTATTCACCTAACCAGTAGATGCCTTCTAGGTTCAACTGATGACTTTGCTTCACCAATTCCGTTTTGCTCCTCCTATGGAACCCATCCTTTATACCTGCATCCTAATTTCAGTCTCCATAGTCTCTGCTACCTCCTCTGCAGTTAGATTTCCACAGGAGTTAGAGCAGCTTCAGATAGCACAGGTTTCCTCCCATTAAGTGACTTGTGGGTTTTGGTTTGTACCTCTCTCCTGCATTTGTCCTTTGCTCCCAGCCTCTTATGCCCTGGCTAGTGGGCTGTTCAGAAGGGCTGCCTTTGTTTTCTTGAGTCATTCATCAAATTAACCAATATTGATTCATCTTTTACTCTTCTACATGAAGAGGATGGGAGGAGAAGCAGGCATTTGCTGGAAACAAATGTGCTAGTGATATTCTTTCAGCCTGAAAAACAAAAGAGAGCTGCCACCAATTCCTGATGATGAGAGGCAGATTCACAGTTAAATTGGTCTATTACTATTATCATGGGGAAACTGAGTCAGGGACATTACAACCAGTATTTCACCTGAGAAATCTGGCTGTCTTTTTAAGAGCCTTTATTCAGATTTAAGAACCAAGGACGATGTCCATATCTGAATATTTTCATTTCTCTGTCCTAGCTTGATACCAAGCTGGATGATCTGGATGTAAAAGCAGGGTGTCTCAACTCCCAGTCCTGCGCTTTGTCAGCTGTGGTGCCTCCCATCTCATGAGATTTCATGGAAATCACCCTTCTCCACCGTGCCTCAGTTTCTCTGCTTGTAAAACGGGGAGCCTGTTCAGTTTGGAGAGAGGGTGCCGAAGCAGTGAGTAACCTAAGGCTTGACGGTGAGAGAGGAAAATGTGGAGGTGACTCTAGTTCCTGGCTGTGCAGCCTGTGTGACCTTTGCTTTTAACAGTGCCACAGGACATATCCCTTTGCAAAGCCCCAGACAGTCGGCCTGCAAAGCTTTCTATCACCTGGACCCTGTGAGATCTGATCCATCTCCAGGTAAGATCCTCATCACTCACTGAGCTTTTAATTCCTTAGAGAGGCAGAAGAGACAATATTCAGCAGCTGGTTATTTCTTCTTTTCCCTCAGTCCCTCACACAGAGTGTCAGTTTAAAAAAAAAAATGGCAGAGAACTGGCCATTAGCAAGGAAAACAGTTTAGGGAAGAGACGAAATAAAAATGCAATCAATTATCTCTCGCCGTGCCCAGGTGTGTGGGTGCAGTCAATTTTCAAAGTCATCGAGAATTTTAGATGAGAAAAGGGAAGCTGTTCATGGCAAATTGCAAGTGTTGGGGGAAGGGGGAGGGAGAAGGAGAGAGAAAGCAGAGAGGGGAGAGAAGGAGAGATTAATTTCCCTCTTGAGTGAGAAGTGTGTTTGAGACAGACAGATGGGCTGTAAATACTCCAAACCAAGGACAGGAGCTGAGACAAGGGAGAGGCTGGTGATTGAAGTGTGACTGTGATGGAGGTAGTACATTTCCTGGCCAAGGTGACTGGTTTTGTTCTGAAAGGGGGAGATTTCTGAGATGTGGCTGCTGCACTTCACATCAACCTGGACCAGGACAGCATATTTAGACTTGATAAGTGATATCCAGGTCCCAGTGGGGTTTTCCTTAAGGGTCAGTTTCAACTGCCTGCCTTGTAAGGAAAGTCTGAAGGGGGAGAGGGGAGGGAAGGAAAGAAAGGAAGAAAGGAAGGAAGAAAGGAAGAAAGAAGGGAAGGGGGAGGGGAAGGAAGGAAGGATGGAAGAAAGAAAAGGACGCTCTTCTTTCCTCGTTAAAATTATTGAGCTGTCTACAAGTGGTGAGCGAGGGGACCATGTGACCGGCAGTTAATCACATTGCTGTGAAATGTGACTGCTGCTGATAATAGGATCTTTCCTTCAGTAGAATTTCTGTTTCAGAAGTAGTGATTTTCACAAAGAAAAGAGGTTGAGGGAGATATCATTTCAGATCTAACGGAGCCTGGGTACATTTTCTTTAGGGAGAAAAACCTCCTTCTTCCTTTTCCGTTCGGCGTCCCTGTTTGTATTATTATTATCATCATCAATTTTTCATTTTCATAGCCCAAACTCACTGAGTACAAATGCAACCCAGCTCCAGTCTGTCTGCTAGCAGATTAGTTCCCATTTAGTCATAAAGTTAACCAACCTTGTTCCAATCAATTAATCCCTAGAAGCCTTAATTTATTGATGCTCCAGTCTATGCTAGCCGTCGAAAAGATGAACATCCTGCTTCAAAATGAACTGGTCTGTCCTTCCTCCAAGATACAGGAATTATAAGAGGGTGGTGGTAAATAAGCATTTAGAAATCCCTTCTGTGCAATCAAAGGCAGCAGCAGCACAGAGGAGAATAAAGGGGATTTTAGCATGCATGAAAAACAGTGCAATAAATGAATGAGGCTCTCAGGACAGGAACAGCAGGGCTGTGGAGCCACAGCGGGCTCAGCTGAGTTGGTTTCTTCCATCATAAATTGATCTAACATACAATAGGTTACTGCAAGAATCACAGGCAGGAGAAAGGGTGTTGATCTAGACACCTTCCCACCTTCAGGTTTTGCTTGCCAGAATCTCTTCACTCCTTTTTGGGGAGCCTGAATTACTTTCATCCTTGTTCTCTAGGTTTTTGGCTGCATTTACTGGTTAACTCAACATGAAACTTCTCCAAAGCACACTGAAATAAGTAAGAGTCTCTCCGTTGGTTTCCTTGGCTTGTAGATCAGGTGTTACTAAAGCAAATGCTTTAGTCAGAAATAATTAGAGTTGATCTGGTTGCATAACAGAAAATTTTAGCAACGAAAGCATTGAAATATTGAGGTTGTTTCCATGCTTCAAGATTGGAAAGGACCTATTTTTAATTTTCTCTCCATATTTTAAACAGTAGCTGTTATTAACACATGCTCTTTCCTGAAAAGACCTGATTTGGAAAACAAAAAGCATCTATAATTGTGTTGATATTAAAAATAAAATATTTTTTTTTAAAAATTGCAATCAGCTCAAGTGGTTCTGAAAAAGCAAAAAAGTACAGGTTGAGGTGCTCAGAAGGGCCTAAATAAAGGTCAAGTGTCAGCTCTGGTGCCCTTTCATCAACAGGACACACTGTGGCTCCTCTGACAGCTTCTGCCTTCTCTGATCAGCCTGGCATACTCTTCTGTCTGACAAATGATCTGCAAACAGACCCACATTTTCTCAGCTACATCAGCTCAAAATTACTTTGCCAAACAATTTTTGGGTGGTTGTTCAATTGCAAGCCATTCTTCATGGGAGCTATGTTTTGACAGGCGATCTGCTTGAAGCGGGCTGTCCTCTTCTATGAGTTTGTTTCCTTGGCTGAACGTGGGTGAGGCATCACTTTGTGGTTGTGAGAAGTGAGCCAGCAGAACGCTTATTTCTTGCAAACTGTGAGAAAAGCAAACACAAATGTAGATGGAGCAAAGGGACTTCCTCCTAGAAAAAATTCTTGGAAATGTTTTTGATGCTATGCTCTACTTGGTCTCCTCACCAGACAATGTGTCTAGGCTGTCTCTTCTCATGCAAGAATCAGCTTGACCGAAGACAGGCACGTTCTTAGACCAAGTGAGGAAATGGTTCCTTTTCTCGTTTCTGCTGCTACATTTCCTTGGTGGGCTTGGAAACATCACATCACCTTTTGCACCTTGGTTTTCACCTACAAATGAAGGAGCTGGGCAGTTGTTCAAAGGTTTTTACTATTGGCAGATACTGTTTTATTGGTAGTTGTTAGCAGCTCTTTGTGCCTCATAAGTTCTGCATTCATTTTTGCATTTGGAAATGCCACTTAAAAGAATTTGCTGCAGCAGATGTTGATTCTTGGCTTTTTACTTGAAGTTGTGCCTCTGCGGTATTCCCTTTCGTTCTCAGTAGGCTTTCTGGGCAACAGAGAAGGGAAATTGGTCCTGAAAATGGCTGAGCCATGTTTGTCTAGTCCTGTGTCCAAGCTATGTGGGGCACTTAACTGATCTGCTCAGCTCAGGGACAGCACCTTGCTGAGGTAGCAATCATGGTGCTCCTCATCCTAGGAGAAGGGTCTCTTCACTAGGAGTATATCGTATATTTTCCTTTGAACGCTGTCTGGTGTCAAAGACAGGCTGTTGGAGTAGGTTAGGTTTGGTCTGACCTGGTTTGCTATTTCTTGTGAAAGAATCCTTTATTCCCGCTCTCTGTAGGGTTTTTCTAGACAGGCCAGAAATTCCCTGTCTTTTCTTTTTCCCTGTCTCTTCTCTTCCCCTGTCGCTTTGTCTATTAGAATAGCTTAGATATATTTCTGTTAGCTGCTTGAGTCCCTGCGAAGCCATACGCAGAGCAAGGATCAATTTCCCCTACCTTCTTACTAAACTGAATGGTTATTCTACCAGAACACAGTCCCAAACACATCAACTCTCCCGACCGCTGCCAGGCCCTTACAGCGTGGTCCAGCTGCCTTTCCTTCAGGTTTCCAGCACACTGGAGGTAGGCCTAAGGGCCCTATTTGAATGCAGTTCAAGACACATAGTTCTGCCTCATTTCCAGCCTCACAGCTTCATTCTCTAACCTGTCGGCCCTCATCTCCTGTTCCTGTACCCTACAGCACTGCAGCCCTGCTTGCATATGCTTCTTGCTTCCCCCTGATTGCTTTTTGCACTTCCTCCCTTTGCCTACAGTGACTTGCTTTTGCAGGCAGTGTATTTATTGCTAGCTGGCAAACACTAGCACTTGGACATACATTCAATTATCTTCGAACAATTTCCTTTTACTCTGGTTTTGCTTTTTTCCCTTTCAGTTTCACTGAACACTGCCTGTATTTTCTCAGAGTTTGTTCGACTGCAATACAGTCTGCTTCTTTTCTCCCTACTTTTCTTTTTTTTTTCTTTCTTTCTTTCTTTTTTTTTTCTTTCCACATTTTCCATGTTTTCATTAAGCTGCCGTACTAAGCTCTGGTGACCATTTCTCCACTGCTGCCCTTTCTGTACATTTGCACTGAGAAGGGTCCAAGTTTAACCTCAGTGTGTTAAATGCTCCCTTCACCTGGAAGGAAATCAATGGTACAGGCAGATTGGGGTTTTATCTACTCCCCCACACCAAAACGTCTTTCTTTTTGATGTACAGTAATCTCTCCATCCCTTGTGGTTTGACTCTTATCTGTTTTTCCATTAAAAGTTGACTTATGCTTTACTTTTACGCCAATGGAGTGCACTGTGGAGATGATAGGGGTCACTTCTGCTTACTGTTCAGGTGAAGGTGTGTTTTTGATCCTCAGATCAGTTCTCAAGTATGTAATCTTCCCTGAGAGCTTGCCTATGCTTAGAGTTGCTGCTTTCCACTGCTTGTTCTCCCTTCCTTCTAGTTGGCAAAACATGACTGTATTTGAACCAACTCTTTCATAACATCTCTTACATTTTTGTAAGAGAGACATTTTGGTTCAATATCCACAAAGAGATGGGATATTGCATAGAAGGAAAGTGCTTGTCCATCTCTGAAATCATCCAGACTGGATGACCTTGTGGAAGAGTTGCTTTGGTCAAAATCTTCAGGAGCAGGGAAATACCTGTAGCACAAAAGTACTTAAGCTATTTTTAAACAAGCTGGCTTAGGCACGGAGAAACAGCGTGAGGTGAGCTGTGCAGAGACATGATGCTGTAGTTTGAGTGCTTCTAATGATAGTTCAGGTAGCTCTGTAATACACCATGGTTCCTTTTGAGACTGCAGCACAGAGATACCGGCCTGTCACACAGCAAAGGACCCCTCACCTCTGGTGGGGCTCTCTGTACTAGTACCCCTTGACTTAAGTAAATTCTGATCATCTGGGTGAGAACCTGCAGGGATATCCAAAAGATGGGTTTCATGAAATTTATGAAAGAAAGTGGCAGAGGGGGATCTACCACTATACAAACATGAGCCACTTGTCTAAGCTGGCCTTCTCCACAATTCCATTAGCAACGTTAGCTAGTGATGGGAGCTATCATGATGGCATCTTCTTTAAATGCTCTTCTTCTACCCACCCACACCAACAGTTTGTAGGTCCTGGTGAGTACAGCCATGATACAGAGGCTTGTAGCCTTTCTCCTGCAAGTACTTGGGTATCGCTTACTTACTGGGCGTGGAGCTAATTGAAGGGTAGTTAATGCCATCAAGCATTGGGATGTATTTATATTTTTAACTACATGTAAGTGATTATCAACATTATAAATAATTACAGTCTGCCTCCCAGCCCCTCTGCTCCATTCCACCCTGCTAATTGCAATGCTTAGATCTCAATGAGCTCATTATGTTTTGTCGATATTCAGCTCTTTGGCTTGCTCACTTAGTAGGGACCGGGGGGACGCAAATGGGAGCTAAAGATTGAAAATGCCAAGCTCCTAGGGATTTGAGTTAGCGATCATCACTGCTTCATCTCTATGCACAATTTATTCGGCACTCCACCTTCCCTAATAAATTATAGATCCCTCAAAGGGAAGCTTTGCCAAGGGATGGGCAATTGCCTTACTCGTCGGGGAGCCCATTCTTTGCGGTATTGAGCATCTTTGACATCTGGTCCTCGCAGGATTGGAACCCTCCTGCCCTTCCCCTCCACCCGTCTCTTCCACCCCTTTTGGGAAGCATTAACCTTTTCAATGTGATGTATGCGAAAGGGCGACAGTCAGCAGTGGCAGTTCCTAATGGATTCTGTTTGTTTGGTTGTTTGTTTGTCTGAACTGCCTGCAATGCTGTCCAGACCTCTTGGAAAAGCAAGCCAGAGTGCAACTAATATTTTAATTAGCAGCAAAAGGCAGAGAGACTTTTAAAGAAGAAAAGTGTTTGAATTCACAGGTAAGGAGCAGATGAACGTGGGGCAGGGAACTTTGGATTCAATCCCCTTGAAGACAGTAGCACATAATGCCATTGGGGGGGATTGAATATTCAATAGCAGATGGGTTGTGAGATCATTATGGTGGTCATTTGGGGCCTGCGGACTACAAAAGCATGAATTTCTGCCCCTTACTTTTCTTCCTGGCAGTGCAAAAGAAGAGATTTGTCATATCTGCCTTGTCAAGGACTAAGAAAAACCCCAGTGGAGACTGCTCCTACGTGACAAGATCTGAACCTAACGAACTGAGCTATAGGAGCAACCCTCTGCCCACCCCTCAGTCCTCAAACAAGATCAACTCTACTTTACCCTCTCCTGATATGTTTCCCTAATTCTGTCTTAAGATAGGGATGCCGCAGCCTTCCCAGGAGATATTTTTCTAGTGTTTCGCTAGTCTTATCGCTGGAAAGTTTCCTCCAAAAATTAATCTTAATCTGCTTTATTGTAAATTAAGGCCATTGTTTCTTGTCCCATAACCAGCAGATGCAGCAAAGTTCGTCCTGTTCTACAGCAGCCTTTACCTATTTGTAGACTCTCTCTCTTTGCTATTCTGTAGTCCAAAGACCACAAAACTTTTCAGTTCTTCCTCCTCAGGCTTTCTGGACTTCTGATCATCCTTCCAAAGCTCTTAAAGTCCTCAAGACAATTAAGCTGAAATCAAACCAACTTCAGAGAAGCAGTCTAACTCAGCTTGGTGATTCCACAGCCAAATGTTGCTTCTTGCAAGAGCCTGGGACACAACTCGGCCATCCAGCTTTGTAGCAACCAGAGAGGGCTTCTCAGTGAAGAGTCAGTCAGTCTGTCTCAGCCTTCTGCATCAGGGTCCACAGCCGCAGCAAAAGTCATTTGGCATCCATGGGTGGATATTCCCCAGGGATTCAAAGCAAACGGCAGTGTCAGAAGTGGATGTGGGAAGGGGGAGCTCTCTCCAGGATGTGCAGAGGCTGGTGCTGCTGTGTCACCTGAGCAGTGGATCAGCGCAAATTCTCCAGGCCAATACTGGATCTTGTAAATGGAGGCAAGTAGGGCTGTTGGAATTATTTCTTGTTAATCATACGGAGAGAGAGATGAGCAACACAAGCAGATAGTGAGACTGTGGCAATAGCAAAATAGGATATATCCTCAAAATTATGAAGGTTTACCAGGAAAAAAAGTCATATAAAAGAATTGCGTTTACGAAAACCAACCAACCAACTATCCGAACAGCCTCCTATACTTGTTATCTTTATCCCCTAGGAGTGTTTCTCAGTCCAGCCTCTCATTTTGTTGCATAGGCGCTGTGCCAGAGTAAGGAGCAGTGCAGCAGACTGGCCTCAATGCTATAAGGAGCGTTTGAAGGGGAAGTGATTTTTATAGCCATAAGCGACACTCTGGAAAACTGAGAAATGCGAAGTTGTTGCTTAGGTTTCTCATAAAATCCAGAGGTTGCTGGTTAAATTAGGGTCTCAAGCATGTTTTTATGAAAGCCCTTTTCTCCAAGAAAAGCAGTGACTCTAAAGCTGGCCCACCATTTAACGCTGAATCCCCTCTCAAGCACTTGCTTTGAGATGCCCCTTTTCTAAATCAAGGGCCACTCCTACATTGACTGTATAGCCGTGTACTTCCAGCTTCTTCAGCAAAGTTGGCTTTTGTTTCAATGAAAGGAGTTGGTGGATCTGAAGTTTGGCAATGGTTTATTCCCACCACATCAGAGAAGCAAGGGGAAGAGACAGGCAGTGGAGAAAGGGAGAGCTGCAGACCTTTCAAGCATCTTTATCCGGACGCAGACCCCACTGCTGCCAGCAATCCTTCTCTGGGGGCATGATGTGGGAAAACAAGCCAGCTTGGGTGAGTAGCTTTTTTAGCAAGGGCTTTGTGATGGCAGTCAGAGGAGTGTTATTTGTGGCAGGGACTATATATAACTATATTTGTGTGTGTGTAGATTAAATACATATATATGTGTAGTGTCTTATCACTGCATTCCAGCTTGACTTTAAAACACAAAGGAAAAATCAACTGTTTTAGAAAAAGCTAAATTTATCTGGGAGTGGGAATTATAATAGCAAAGAGGCAATTAATTGGGGGTGTGTGTGGAGATTACAGTAATATTTTACTCCTTCCCTACAAAGACAAAAATAGCATTAGTTTCTCTACCTACTAGTAATAGCTCTAATTCTCTTCTTTCCGTTCACCAACACCACTCTGGAGTGAGCATCTACAGATGAGGTTTGTCCAGCTGATGTAAAGAGAGCTTTGGCCCAGCTCATGTGTGTTCCTGCTTTGGGGAAGAAACCCCACTACAGCAGCTAGCCTGTGCTTAAGCGTGGCATCGACCCTTGAGTCTGAGTCAGCAATGTGGGCAGAAATGAGGTCTTGGCATTCATGAGCTGATGTCCTTTCTCATTTTACTTCATTTAACTCTGGTTGTCCTCTCATCCTTTGGTGCCACTCAATCCCAAGCAAAGCACCCAAAGACACCTTCATCGTTGATTCATCCCTTAAGCTGGACCTGCTCTGCCACCCCAGCCCAGCCTGGTCCTTGCAGAGAGGGCAGGTGCTCAGTCTCTAGTTCGGCCAGGCATAGTTCCCATTTCAAAACCAATCCCCAGGCCTTTTTTGTGCTCTGACAGCCCTGGAAATGTGCCGCTCCCAGCAGAGCTTTCTGTTGCCTGCAGCCTACACCACAGTGCCTTATTCTGAATCAATACTTGCAGATACTGGAGATAACTCAGGGAGAGAAATACATTAACGCAGCTGAAGAAACAAAGATAATGATATCTTTTCTTCCTTGTTATTTCTTACCTCCATTCTCCCATAGAATAAAATTTGCTTTTCTCCCCTTCCCGCCCCTCACCCCCACCCTCATCTGTATGATCTGCACTTAGCAGGGCTCCAGACTCTTGAATTATTTCCCACTTTTCAATAAAGCCTTAAATCTTTTTTAAAAACTGCTTGTTTTAATTGAAAAATTTCAATCAATCAATTTGCCCCTTCTCTACCCTCTCGCCTTCCTCCCCTCCCCCAAACAGACCCATTTGCAGTAAATAATCTGTAGCCAGACTTTCTGCTCTAAAGGAATAAATAATTCTGAATTTGCTGAATCCCGCCTGATCTCCCAGCTTTAAATCACTGCACTTTGCACTGAGCTCAGCTGAAATGTTGAACACACTGAAGCATGACTATTACTTGGAGACTTCAAGTGTTTTTAAAAGTACAGCCTCTGAGGCCATGGTCCTTTTTCTTAACAAGACGGTCTGAGGGAGGAGCTAAGCCAGTTCCTGAGGATAAGTTGTCTCTTTCCTGCATTTTTCCCACTACAAATGCAGATGTTGCCTTGTCTTGAAGGGACTTACCAAAGCCTGACTGAAGGCAGGAGAAATACAGTGGGTCTTTGAGCAAATCCTGAAGAGGAGGCATCCTGATTGAACTCATCTAATAGCCCCTGGACTGAGTCCTTTTTTCAGATGGGTGATCTAAGGTGGGTTCCACGAGGTCCTCTGCATCTGTTCACACACTGGAGAGCAAGTTTCCATGCTCCCAAGTACAAATAGTTGCACTTGAACCCAGAAGAGCCTGGGGTATCCCAGCCAGGGGAGGAAGGTCCCCAAAATCATCGCGAGTCTTGCAACCACTCTCAGCATTCTGCAATTCCCTTTATCTTTCCTCTACACAAAAACTTTAAAAACCAGCTATATGCAGGTTTATATCACAGAGGAACACAATCCTCATATTTCTTAATTCCTCATACTTCTTATTTAATCATATTTCTTAATTTCTTCTTTTTAGGATTGCTCTTGTCAAAGCTATTGAATATTCCCTGTCCCGAAAAGCAAGCTGCAGCTGAAGAGGGAAAATGCAGCATGCAGCAGACTACTGATGCCTAGTTATGATTTATACAACTCGTGAGTTTCCAACAATTTAGAGATGAAAAATGGTTTATCCACACTTTGGTGTGTTGAAACACTCTTTCTACCATTTATCTTGAAACCGATTTTGTTTGGGTGGTGGTGAATGTTATGCACAAAGCCGTGAGTGGAATGTCTAATGGGAACTGTCAGACACGCAACAACGGGTGTCATCATGCTTCTGGGCTGAGATGTGAGGGACCAAGAGGATCCCCAAAAAGTTCAGCTCATGATTTTCCAGTCTATTTGGGGGGTTTTAATTAGAATGGGAAATTTTTTACTGTTCTTGCATTTCCAACCAAACTGAAAACAAAAACAGTTAAGACTTAAATTTTCATGCTGTATTTCCCTTGTGAGTTTGAGAACATTCATCAGTGATAGGAGAAGATTGTGAATGCTGGATTTTCACTTGGAAATTGCTTCCCTTCTCCTCATCCCTTTTCTGTGTATCAGAGGGAATCAGCTCTGTAATTTTCATTGACTGTGTAAAGAGCTGAGGTCAGCTAATCCACAAGAGCTCCTTCCGAGATTTGAAAAGTGGCCAGAATTAAACAATACAAAAAGATCAGAAACGTTAAAGTCACAAGAAGAGACCCATCCTAGTGTTTTCCTGATACTCTAGCTAAAGATCCCTCGGACACTAATGTGAGACCAGTAAATGCAGGCCCAAATTCATTTTGGGACAATCTGATACAAGCTGTTATAATCAGATTTTAAGTATATAATTTTAAAAGTGTACCAACACACAGAGTGGTGTTTGATGCAATAGAAGCATGAGTTAAAATATACTGGTGTTGAAATTCACCCTTTCTGGGTTTTTCTTTTTCAGCTGTAAGCTTGATTCTGATCTCCGTCCCTTAGATAACCTCATCAGGAGTCAGCGCTGCCAAGATATTAAATAAACCATTTTCTTTTGTCATTTTATAGTTTAGGCCAGATTACCATTTACAGGAGGGCCTATTTCCATCTCTCCAGTGGTGTAGAGGGACCGTAAGATGGATAAAAAGTAACTTACAGGGAGCAATGTGAAGATGGCATTAGGATAATGGAGCAGCAGCCAGAGGCGCCCCTGCAAAATGATGCTCATAGTGCTTGTAAGTGGCTTGTGGATTCAGAGGTAAAAATGGGCAGTGGCCCTGTTGTGTTTCCAGCGTTACTTCAGCGGTGTCTGAGACATCTCGCTCCTCTCTGTTTCTGTGCTCGCTCTGGACTGCCTGATTTTCCTTTCCCCATCTGTGTGTCTCGAATCCCATGTTGAATTAAGTGCTCCCTTTTCATGGCCACGTGTGGTAGCAGTTCAGTATTATATGGAGGTTTTCATCAGCAGCAAAATGTGTTCAGTTGGGTGGCTCCTTCGCTGGTGCTGCTACATTGCAGAGGGAGAGCTGGGGTTCCCAGGCACTCCATCACCTCCCCTCTGCTCCCCTTGAGTCTCTGCTGCCCTTCGATGGCAGCACCCCAGGAGGATCGGGGGTGCTTGACCCTATCCTGGCACTGGTTCCTGTGCAGGACCTCCACTTCTTGCCTTTTCCTTTCTGTCCCTCGAGATCCCTCCATTCCCCATGTCCAGGTGTTAGCTGGGATCTGCCTGTTTCAGCTTAGTTCATGAGAAGGGCAGAAGCAATCGCTGATATTGAAATGAGTTCAAGGGAAATACAGCGTGGTCCTTGCGGCACAGTCCCTCCGGCAGAGATAAAACAGCGCTCTCCAAGATACCTATTCTCCAACCTCCTCTTTCGGAGGAGGAGGGAAAATTATAGACCTCTGATTACTCAGGGAGAATAGCGCACAACTTCCATCTTCGTAATTTCTTCCACCACGATCAAGCATTTCAGGAAAAGGGCCTGAAAGCCTGAAACAGTCAGTCAGGGATCTTTCCACCCAGTTCCTTCCCTCATAAAACACAAGAGGAATAAAAATGAAGACTCATCATTGCTGTTACGTTGCATTTCCAAAAGCATCTGTCCCACCGGGGCTCTGGAACTGAGGCTGTTGGGAACGGAAATACTCTTCTTGGGGAAAGTCCCTTTGCTATTTCCAGGCTGGCTGTGTTCACGCCGAACACCATGAGAGGGTGTCACCAGTAATTCCCACATTGAGCCTGGTACTTACCCTGAAGCTGTGAAAAGCCCCGTTCCCATTGGAAATGGCCAACTCTCCCCAGAAATCATGCCTACGTGCACCCTGCAGCCCAGCAAAATCAACAACCTTCAACCTTCAGTGCTCGCCTGGTCAGGTCCTGCTCCCTCAAAAGTCAGTAGGGAGGACAGGGTAAGTCCTATCCCCTCCCAACACTCCCATTTAGAAGCTTTCTCCTTTGCTAATGATTTTGAAATATGTAACCAGATATACTAGCCATCCTGTATCTCGTTTCCCTGGAGTGACAGTCTCACGGGAAGAAACGCCCAGACTCGCACCCTGTTAAATGCTGGTAAAAAGCCACAGAATAGCCCCTCTCCCTCTCACCTTCACCACCAAGTCTCTATATTGCCCCAACTGCACATTGCTTTAAGTGGCCCCCCCAGTTAGATGTGATATGGGCAGCATCTATTATATATTAGAGAATAGTGTCAGCCCTGCGAAACAAAACAAGTAAGTAACTGGTGAAAACAGCTCTGCTAAAATAGAGGACTAGTTCTGATCAGGCCAAGCATGATACGACACCGTGGTTTAAAGCTGTGTAATGCTATTTTCCATTATAGCTCTTGTTCGAGTCAGGAAGGGGTTTGATCCATTGATGGAAGCTGTTATAAACAGACAAGAAAACCTCATCCATATTTCTCCTGAGATTGTGCAAAGGTGACAGTATGCTAGCTGACCACAGTCATCTGGGACTCTCCCACACAAAATAACGCTCTTTTCATAAATAATGGGATTGTTTTTGTGGTAGACTGAGATTTGATGTAGAATTCAGTTTTGTCGAACAAAGAGCTGCTTCTGGTTTTTAATTTGAGCTATTAAAAAGATTCATCTTTCTCTTTGTATCTCATTTTCCTTCCCCTCCTTCTGCCTTCTATTTTTTTTCTTCCCCTCTGTCTGTCTTTAGGATAACTGAAAGCTGTTCGTCTGAAACAAAAGACTTGCGTGGGTCTGGTCAGTGGTGCCTCTGGATTGAATGCTCACGATTTCAAATCCTGCTTAGGACTAAACTTGGATGTATTCCACAAGCTAATAACCCAGTGCAGTGTTTCAAATTGATGGAGGTGCTGTCTTCTAGATGAGACATAAAAACAGAGATCCAATCTGCTTGGCAGAGACCCCACAGGACTTAGCAAAGATAAGTGGGGGCTGCTAACTGTTTTGCCCTTGTCAAATCCTTACCACCACCACGGCTTCTCTTCCCAGTTCCAAAGCAATGACACTGGACCTTATGAAAATGAGATGGTGAACTTGAAGGAGCCATCCTTTTTCTAATTATTTAAAGCAGTTTGCAGCGCCTGGCAAAAGGGGGAAAGAGAGATAATCCACTCACTTGAAAGTGGAATGACCCTGAATTTCAAAAAGCAAAACAAAAGCGAGCGAATGGTGCCACCATGCTCTGCAGCAGTGACATTATTAAATGATCAGTGAGCTATTAAAGCAGCAACATTTAGTACCTCCCCTAATGACTTGTACTGCTAACAGGTTTCCAAATTGAGATTTTTATTGCCTTCATGCACAGACAGAACAAGGCTGTGTCTGTGGTTCTAGAGGCTCCGGCTTAAGCAGTCTGCTCACAATAACGTCGATGAATCTTCTCAGTTGAAAACTAGTAACAGCTTATGAGATTCCCCATTCCTCTGTCCTCTTCTCTTACCAGGGCTGGAAGCTTTGGGGTGTGAGGCATGGCAGGGATCATAAATATGGGGGATTTTGCAGAGAACCCCGCACAGTTCTTGAACTTCCCAACACCTGTGAAATTTGGCATAGTTGTGCATAAACAACTGTTATGAAATCTCCCTGAAACTGCTGATGCCATTCAAAGAGTTAATGCTGTGAGAACAGCGTTTCCCGGAGGGGCCTTGGGCATGCTGGTTTCCACTTCCAGACAGAAATATGGAGCATAGAGGAGGAACAAGTCTATGGAGGAGGAAGGGAGAGGAAAAGGAATTGTAGACACTAGTGAAGTTGAAGATTCACCCAGAAGTTTCCATTGTGACTCTCCCAAGTTGATTTCTACTGTCTTATATGGGCTGAGCTCCTGGTATGGGAATAGTTGGGACATGGCCTTCTGTCATGTGCAGTTCAAGCTAGGTACGGTGTTCCTGTGGGCAAAAGCACAGCATGTGTGATTGCAGAAGGAAGCTGCTTAGAAAACAAACAAACAAGCAAACAAACCACTCAGCAAAAGTGAGCTCTGGTTCTAGTTGCAGCTATTTATGTGCTCATGATATATCGCAGGCCAAGGTGGAGTCTGGGTCTTCTGTGCACCTGAAATAAATGCAAATGTTATTGCTTTGATTTGTTTTTCTCCATTGGCTCTGCACATGTGTGCTGCGGGCACTTGCTGAGTGAGTCAGGCCATTTCTCACCCAAGCTAGGTAGTCACAGGGAGAGACAGATACTGCTGTTTCTGTTTTTATGTATCAGGTGCCTGATTTCCATGACAGAAACCGCTCATCCTTTGCGGAGGCGGTAGGCAGAGCAGTGGGGGTAGGACGGCCTGAGCGACTACATTAGAACATGCACATTTTTTATCCCATGCTGGTTCGAGTCTCTCTCCATCAGTGCTGACTGCAAGTTGTTCCCATTTTGTGACTTTTCAGTGGCTGCATGTGGCACAGGTTTGTATTTCCAGTTTCTTCACGGTGTCCATCTACCCGTGGGTCCATGCTCCGCAAAATGTCTTTGCCTTTCCTGGTGATCTTAGCAAACAGGAGGTCTGTGCGGGCTGCGTATTATAATTTTCTATATGTTTAAAACTGTAGAAAATTGGGGTGAAAGGCTCTCAGAGGCCCTTCCATCCTTCCTTTTCCAAACTTCATGCAGGACAACAGCAGATTATTCTTGTCTGCTGTGGGTTTGACCATTTCTTGAAGACCTCTAGTCTGGAGGTTTCCAGATGTGCTAAGGCAGGTTATTGCAGTGGTTAACTGTCCTTAGATTTAGAAAGCTATTCCTAAGACCTAAGTTCAAGAATAGAACTGGATTCTTCCAGGTCAGGCAGAGTTCTAAGGCACCGCATAGGTGCTTCCTTGGCTGCACCCTCTCTCATCCAAGGACTTCCTCCCCCAGGACAGCAGGTCAGGTGTTTCCCACCGTGCAAACACAAGCAATGTAGAGAGACAAAGAAAAGGGCAGCAGGGCCATTTCTGGCAGAAGAGCCTTCTGAGATTGGCACTGACAAAATGTCCTAGAGACTTTACTGAGTCCAATTACCACTTTATGTCTTTAAAGTGCCGAGTAAATGAAAGAAACTACAAGATCAAGCCATGTTAGTCTTCTTAATCCCTTAAATGTTTGACAGCCCTCTCCCCTTCTTTCTCGCTTTCTCAGACTACTTTGAACTCTTAACCTTTGCCGCTGCTTTGAGCTCACATCTGCAGAAACCAAACTAGCCCCAGCCACCCCCAAATTCCAGTAACAATCACAAAACACTTTCAAAGCAGGGCTGCCCTCTCTGGAATTGACAAACTTCAGGCTGCCTCCAACTTTCTGAACTTTCACGCACGTACGGTTAGTCTGGTCTGTCGGTGCTGGCAGGCTGCAGGGAAGCTTGCTGGGATCCTGCGGCAGCCGTGAAACAGCCGGTGCTGCTTCACACAACCAATTCTCCCCGTCCACGCAGACGACAGCCATGAGCACCAGCTGTTTGGGCTGCGCTGTACTGTTGGGCAGAAGAATATAGATGCCCACAGCACATATGGTATTAGGATGGCAATGAGCGTATTAGGATAGACCCTGAAACAGAAGGGGTAGCTCCATGGAAGCATCCCCAGGCACAGCAGCGGTAACGGGAAAAGTGAGACCAGATCACTGGAGAGAAAAGCAGTGTCAGGAGTCACTCTCAGCCACTACAGCAGGGCTTGACTGCAGTGCTAGCAGAGCTGGTGGCTGGTGTTTTGTAGAACTGGAGCTAAAGACTGAGTCACATCAGTTTGATGTTCCCTTTAAATAAATAAATAAATGATAAACAGAGATCTCACAGTGATGCCTGAGCCTGATGTCTCATGCTCACTTGTTTTGATGTGTCTAATGTAAGTGGGCGGGTAATAAAAGCTTCATTTAGATGCTAGCATCTTCACAGGCACTGCTGGAAGCCCCTGGGACACTGCACTTCTGGAATTTTCCTCTAATGGAAACATCAACAGATAACTATTGATAAAGCAGAACATGCACGCATGCACACAAAACAACCCAGCAGTGGTTTATTTTCCTGGACTGCTGGGTGTTGGATGCAGAGGTGTATTTAGATTCCCCAGGTTATGCACCTACCTCAGCTACTGCATCAGCACTCCTGAAATGGCCATTACGATGACCATTTGGGGCAGTGTCCTGGAGAAGTATGTGGTTATTGTAGCATGGGTAGGCATCAGTTCAAAATAGGCAAACAAAGGAGTCAACAGTCCACATCATACAGCTGTGGATAATGGCATTGACTGCATTTCTCCCAGTTGGACATCACCCTGTAGATGACAAGCAGGCGTTGTTGCTCTGTAACAGGCAGACCTAGTGCTGACATTTCACACGAGCAGGAGAAACACCCCATGGATATGTTGTCAATGTATTCACAGGTTATTCAGCTTCTTTTTAGGCAACTCAGTCTTCGGGAAGGTCTGGCTCCTGTGCTTGCGAGATCTCTGTGGCAGCTCTGATGTGTAGCACTTGCCTGGTGTTGGGCTCACAGTTAGCTGAAGGAGGAATTGTGGCTAGTGAGAAGAGCCCCCAGACTTACTGCTGACCTCCTTAAGGTAATCTACTGTCCTTCCAGTTCAGTGCTAAAATCACCATTTCAGGTCCTTACTATAACACAAAGAATAGTATATTCTCCCAGGACAGTGTGGGGGTCAGTGCTAAAGGTTTGGATGGCTACAGCTTTAATCCCAACCTTGAGTTTGTACACTGGTCCATGGCTGGTTCATACTAGACATTGTTGACCTTGTTTCCTGGATACAAGCACAGAAATAGTGCCTGTATCCAAGCATTTTTATGTAATTATTTCCCTGAACGTGGAAATTGCAAGGCTCCTTTGGTCTAGTGTATTACTTTATGACCACCACAGAGATCTGCAACCAGGCATGGCGAGAAAGGGAGATTGTTTCCTCTTGTCTGTGGTTTTATACAGCATCTGCTTGGGAAAACAAGAAGCAAACAAGATGACCCCCACTTTATCTGCTTGCGTAAGTCACTTTGCCTGAAGCCTCAGCACTGTGGGATGGTTAATATAAAACTTGCTCATGCATCAAATAGCAGTAATTTACCTTTAAACTCTGCTTTTTTATTATTATTATTTTTAATTATTTTGAAAAAAATGTTCCTTAATTAAAAACTCACAGACATGAAGCTTGGAAGAAATGTGGCCAGGACGTTCTTGGATTACTACAGGCTCAACTCCTTGGTGGAGAGACCACTAGCACCTACTCCTAAAACTCGGTAGGTCAGAAAGCAATTTCTCTTGCTTTAGCAGGGCTGCTTTTTTAATACTTTTCATGACTAAACTTCAGTGCTACTGCATTATGGCTTTATAATAAGCGTGCTAGTCTAACTGTGCTTATTTTATTGAAATCCCATTCGGAAATAAAGCATTTATGATCAGGAAAGATACTTGGTTTATGCCTGTAAAAATATTCAGGGGATTTTGGAGATATCGATATCTTTCCTGAATTCTGCTTGCCTGTACACCAATCTCACACCAGTATCTTTAACGGACTTACCTTTCATTTATCTCCTGAGAGTGAGAGGATAATCAGACCCACTTTATTTTAAAAAGTTTTAATTCTGGAATTGAAACTTTTTTAGTGCTTCAGGAAATTACTGGCAAACTTGTGCTAAAGGCAGCGTTCTCCATCTTGCCTTGGACCTGCCACAATTCTGGCAGCCAGATGGCAGGTTCCTTCTGCCAGTCTGACTGGGGCCCCTTACCTGGGGATCCATTCTTACTGTAGCCCCTTCCTCCAGCTTTACAACCAGTAGTAGGTGTTTGTCCAAAAGGAAGTCTTTTTTGGATGTGAAGTAAGGCACTGGTGAGCAATGCACATAAGTGTGAACAGAGGGTTTGAAATGCCCAAGCTCTAATCCCTGCAGTGCTGCTGGCCCTCTGTCTGGTGTTGGCCAACTGGTGTCCTTTCAGTGTCTCTCAGCTTGTGTGAGGAGCAAGGGAGATGCCACTGAACTGTTTGTTAAAAACCATCACTCCTTGAACAGGCAAAGCTGAGTAACAATGTGAGGAGGGAAGCAGGGCAGGAACCAGAGCTCTTGCTTCATGGGAAACACCATATTCAGAACTCGCCTCTGTTCTGAGAAAACAGCTATAATGCCTCTAAACTCAAAATTTCCAACTAAATGCATTTGGGCCAATTGGAATTTTTCATTTGGGGTTCAATTCTTAATAGCACAACCAAATATAATTTATATTTTGCAGTGGAAAAACCAATTCCAAATTGGCAAGGGAGGCAGCTGAGCCTTGAAATTTGCTCCCTCCTCCTCCCCACTTTTTTCCCCCTTAAAAAAGTACCTGGGGGAACAGTTGCTTGTTTGCAAAAGAACACTTTCCTACTGAAGATTTTCTAGTGATGCATAAGATGGATGTTACAAATATCAGCCCAGACCATAGAGCAATTGCTGGTGTTCCTTCTGCAGCCTTTAAAAATCCTCTCAGTGCAGCCATTCTGGCAGTTTTATATATATGTGGTCAGAGCCAGCCTGACTGTGTTAGGTGTTTAAATGCCCTGCTTTGAGTCCATCTCCCCTTCTCTGTTCGCGATCTTGACACAACAGTTTAGGCTGGCTCAAGGAGGATTGTCGGCACTGCAGTTCTGAATGCTCTTATCTGCAGAGACCTGCAGGGTTAGCAGAGAAAAGCATCCAGCATCTTCCTCTCCTCCGGAAATTGAATGTATCATTTCTCTCAGACTCCCAGGGGCCACAGCCTCCAAGGCTAAAAATCCACGACTATTACTGAACCTAATTACCACCTGACAGCAAAGTGCTTTTCCGTAGCATCATTCAGTTACCTCATCAAAAGGAATGTTTGTTTGCTTTCTTCATTTTAAATTAAAGAACCACTGACAGTGGTAACTGAAGCATTTTAATCTCATCAAATATCCATGTCCATCTCTATAGAGACAGCCACACCAGCAAGGAAAGATACACATCTATAATCAGGTTGCACAGAGCAAATTTCTCTCATTCCCCCACCTGAGTCCAATGGGGTGAAGGATCTTTTGTTTTGGGAGTGCTACCTCACAGTAAAATCCTAAATACAGTAAACGTTCAGCCCAAAGCCAACAGATGTTTAAGGAATAGATTTTTAAAGATTCATGTTGTTAATTTCCTGATAGCTTTCTACTACCAGCTTTTCTCTGTAAGTAGACAAATGCCTTCTATTTGTATCCTGAGCTTTGTCACCTGGCATTTGATCAGAGCCTGTATATGTATAAAATGTACATCAATGAAATGAAATTGTTCTTTGAAGCTGTCATGTTAACTGCAAACCCGTCCAAGAGAAAACCCTGCAAACTGCTGGGAAACAGAAGGGAGATGGCTGTGGCTTTAAATATGCCTTGGCTACACAGTGGCACTAGGAAAGGATTGGAGTTTGTAAAATGATACTAAATATCTGTGTAATCAGGACTAATTATATGGCATGGTTATTAGCTTGAAACAGGACATGTTGTGCCCACAGTTTATGAAAATGTATTAAAACATTACCAGATCCCATTGAAAGAAAGCTGCAGAGTTAATAAACGTGTAAGGGACAACTAATTGGCTGCTTTGTCCCAGCCTACTACAGGCAGAACGATTTCTGTTCGAGGGAATTAATGCAGTCAAAATGTGTTATAATGACAGCCCTGGAAATAGCAACAACCTGCAACACTTCCAGAGCACATCTGACTGAAGGACCTTAAAGAAAGAAATGTTTATGTTGATATCACCATGTTGCAGAGGAGGAAATTGAGGCACAGAAAGGGAGAGACAGCGCTGAGAGTTGGGAATATGGCTGGCAGCCAAATTCCGGCACCTTTCCAGAGTTTAGTCCATGTAGTCAGGCTGTCTGATGACATCAGTCCTAGAGTATACGTGGTGTGGGCAGTTCAGTGGGAGCTGAATTGGGATCACCTGGAGCAAGAGGCAAGAACTGAGGCAACAGCTCTGGTTACAGAACCAAGATTGCAGCTGGGGCTGGGTTACCCTCTGCTATCCCATATGCTTATGTGGCTTATTCCAAGAGGGAAAGAAGACCTGTGTAAGGTGCTTAGGTGCCTGTAAGCGAATCCAACTGGTTGGTTGGACCTGTGGTTAAATTCCATCTGCCCTTGTCAAGAGAAGCCCCTGGGGGAAAGTGTCACCTGTAGCTGGGGCCTTCAGTTCTTTGCTGTGGCACTGTGCCCACCACCCTCACAGGAGTCGGGCTCCACCAACTTCCTAAGAGGCTACCATGATAGTCAGATTAGGGCTGGAGGCCTCAAGTATTTGCTGAACCTGCCAGTGGGGGGACAGAAGGGATGCTGCATTTGGCCCCTGAGTGGTTGGTTGATAGAAGTTTGAATCTTGAACACATTGTTGTGGTGGTGGTCTCTGAAGCATTGGGGTGAGCTTGGTTGCGCCCAACTCTGCCCTGGGCAATCCTGTTCCCTCTCAATGTGTCCTCACCAGCGAGAGGAGGTATTCACAGTTGCAGGTCATAGAAATCAAGCTTAGAGGCTTCTGCTCCCTCTTTAACTGAAGGAACCTCTGGGTAAACCTCACGGGTTATTCTCCTGTGCACCCTCCCTCCCACCACAGCTCATCCAGTCCCCCACAGGACCCTTCATCCCCTTCCCTCTTGCTGAACTTCCTCCAACCTTCCCCCCAGATCCCCTGGGAGCCCAGCCCAGTGGCCCTGCAGCGTTTCCCACAGCCTGCAAGGGAAGGTCAGGGCTTGTTTAAAACAGTAACCCCAACGTGTCCTGCAGTCCTCCTTGTGGGAAGACCCCGTGATCCCAAACAAACGCCTAGTTCAGAAAGAAAATGTCCATTGTTATCAGCATGCTAAGCAATTATTTTCCTGAAGGTGATGTGCCTGCGGCAAGATAGGAAAGCATCAATGACTCAGCTGGGTAGGGCAGGAAGGTTAGAATAGTTTCCTGTGTGAGCTAATGAATTAAAAGCCTTGCTGAAAATGCTGGACATTTTCTGGAGTGAACAAGCTGGTAGGCCTATGAATTTCTGACAGAGTAAAAGAGACCTCTGTGCTGTCTCCAGAAGCTGCTGAGAAGAGAGCAATGCCACTTAGACATGCTTCAGAGAGGCTCAGGAAAGTCCACCCTGGACACAAAGATGTCTCTCTGAGGTTGGGTTAAGTGGGCACAGAGCAGGAGAGCGCAGTGCAGGCAGGGGCTGTCGGGTGGCAGTGGAGGTTCATGCCCTTCCTCTCGTTACTGGCCTTTTTTAAGCTGCTCGGTGACCAGCAAATTCTGCTCTTGCTGCACTCACTGGAAAGCATTTGAGTGGGGCTCCTGGTGGCACAGGGAGCTCTTCCTCTTACTGAGTCTCTGTCCTGCACTCACCTCTCTCTACTTGTTCCTAAGTAAAGGTTAAGATCGCTTGGGTCAAAAGTGAGAGATGTCCTCCACTGAAATCTTTGGTAAAAGGTGAAAAATTTGTAAGAGATTAGAGAAAGCAGAACACAGCTGCTACAGAGAACGGTTAAGGCAGGAAAACAGGATTTTTGCTGAAAAATTTGGAAATGCCAGTCACCTTGCACTGCCTTAAGTCCACGCCTTTGCCCACATTGGTGTTGCTCTTTTCTTTCTCTCCTGGCTCATTGGCTGTGCAGCAGAACCCTGCTCCAGCGCAGCATCAGCAGATGAGCTGTTGCCTCTTTAACCACTGACATTTTTTCTCCAAGAGCCACCAGTTCCATGTTTCTTATTTTCTGGACACACTGGAGTTCAAATTATAAAAGTGCTGAGTTCTTACGGCTCGGGCTGAGGTTAGGGGTGCAGGGCTTTCAACAGATACAGTGTGGGTACCCTGAAAAAACCCACCTGGGCCTCGCTAGAGGAGCATTCTGCAACTCATGTCTGCACCACCTTTTCCTGGAGGTAAAACCCAGGCTCCCTGCTCACAGGGGTGTTGGAAGATAAATTCCTTCCTGTGTGGGTTGCTCTCACTTGCCGCATGGATATACATGAGAGAAAAGTCCAGGAGAAGATAAATAATTCCGTCTAAGAGCAAGAACGTGATGGCATGCAGCAAATAATGCCTGGGGCCACACACTGAACAGGAAAGGACAGAACAAAATATTGACTGGCCCTGCATTAATTGCCGTCTGTCCATCACGCCCTGAATGAAGCAGCAGTCTTGTTGAAGAAAAAGTAGGCTGTGATGAGGTAATTAAGGACCACATCAGAAGGCATATCCGCCAGCAGGTTGAATTAAAATTGCTCTGACAGCCTTTACTCTGGCAATTCCTCCTTTTGCTGCTTGACTTTGCAGCCTTAATGATGATGTATGAGTTCACAGCTGTGTATCCAACAGGCTGGGTAGGCCCACGGGACTGTCCTGTCATCCTCAGAGGCAACGGGCACCATTATCTGCATCACACTGGGTAGAGCTGGGGAATGTCTTCCTGTGTATGGGCAGGCACTGGAATGGTCTGATGGGAGGCACTTCTTCCAGGACAGCTCAGCCTTTCAAGTTTTGAGCCCCATCTTGACGCTAAAGAGCTGTGTCCAGAGGCTGTGTGGTCTTACGGGCTCAGACAGATGCCATCCCAGGGATTTGCTGCTTTGTGGCATGTGCTGTGTGGGGGTCCTTCTGTCCCACTGGGTCTGGGATGCTCTTCCCAGTCACCTCTTGCTGTCTTTCAGAAAAAATGCCACTTTCAAGATTTGCCTTCGGGATTTTTGAGGTTTCACCTCCATCTGGTAGTGCCTTTTTTGACCTGGTCATGACTGAGATGACAGCTGAGAGTGAAGCAAGCTGGGAGTGAAGCAACCTGTCTGCTTTATGTAGATGGCTGCTTCTTGTCATTCTCTAGGGGCTCTGTTTGCTGCCATCCCTGGGGATGCAGTGGTATACGATCCTACCAGGTAGCACAAAAACGCCACCTCACAGCCAGAGCCTGGCTCCCTGCATGTTCAAACAGTGCAAAATTCACATGAGTGTCTAAAAAAATCCTTGCTTTATCCTCCCACATTGGCCGGTGATCCTTTAAAAGGAAAATTTAAAAAAAAAAACCCAACCTGCTGAGGAGTCAAACAACTTCAATGTGATTTCCGGGGCTGTAAATTGCATTAGTAATGGGAGAACTACTATGGTTTAAAGGCAAATTATATGTTTTGCCTCAAAAATTAATTTTTGTTTTTTCCTCCTTCTCGATTGGTAATTATAATCTGTCAGCTCACTCCCACACACGTCTGCACGTTTTATGCAACTCTTGATACTTGTAGCTGTCGCTACAGAAAAGCTTTCAGGTTTTCAATGGTGACACATTTGCGTGGGTTCAATGAAAAGGATCCATTTGCAGAGCTTGGGGAGATTTGCAGTGCTTGGCCAGCTCCCAGCAGAGGGCTCACCAAAACACCACATTACAACAATTACCTTGTCAAGCACTTGGGAACCCGAGTGCCGGCTGGAAGGATTTTACCCTGGATTTAAGCACGCACACACTAAAGCACATGCAAACAGCCAAATACACCTCTGGCTTGGTCCTGCTTTCAGACAGGCTCTGAACAGAGGGTGTGTAAAAACACTTCAGGACTAGCCTGGGGAGTCAATGTGGCTGATGGGTGGCCCAGCAGGAGAAAATAATCTGCATTACTGTATGAAGTAGATTGGGTCCATGTTAACAATCCCTTTCAAAATGAAGGTGCTGTCAGCTGATTTAATTTAATTTACTCTACCTTAATTTACTTTTGGAAATGAGCTAAATGAATAAATTGAATTATGGCTGCTCTAAGTCTGAAGGAACATATCCACATAGGAGCTTACTGTGGTTTTGCTAAACAGCTTTACATTTACACCCTAAATGTATTTGGATTAGCTCTCACAGGCATCCTCATATAGATACGCCTGGAGATACCCACCTGCTTTCCTTTAACTTCTTTGGGCTTGCTGTTCTGAGGAAGCCAGGGCTTAGTAAGCAGATTTACAGCATCTGTGTTATTTCATGCCTCTCCCCTGTCTGGATTCTCCCTGCACTTCTGAAGAGCAGGACAGAGCGCTCTGCTCTGAAAGCAGAGATGGCTGCTGTACCCATCAACATGGGTGATGGCTGATGGCTGATGTACATGGCACGTTAATCCCAATATCATATTGCTAACTTGAACAAGCTCAAGAGATGGTCATTTTCTGTTAGCATCTCATCAGGTAAGTGCAACCCGCTATTCTCCTGATGCTCCTTAGGAAACAGGAGGGTGGGAGACAAGACAAAACCTATTCCCATCCTCTTTGCAGCTTCCTCCAAGGTTAGTAAAGATATACAACGATGGCTGGGACTGAGCCATGTGCACTTCTTGTAATTGTGGCAGTTTCTCCTTCAGTTGTACGATAATGTGGTTCCAGTTACAAGCTAATTATTTCTGCCTCTGTGCACTGTCTCCTCAGTGAAGCAGGTGTGCCTTGCTGCAGTGAGCTGGGGAAGGAGGGCAGGAACACAGGGGTAGATGACAAGTGGCAGGATCCCTCCTGTGGCAGAGAGAGAGACATCTGCAAACTCTCCCGGGGAGCAGGCTCTAATATGATGCCTTTGCTATAAGCAACATGGACCAGCCCCCGCATCTAGAAAGGTAGGGCCACAAGGGTAGAGACCCGATGAGATTTCCAGATAGTGCTGGGATTCTCCATGCACCACATCAGTGGGGTTTGTATGGCCCAGAAATCATTATCTGATGTAATAGGTGGGTGGTCATCTGGCAAGCATGAATTTGTGCTCACTTTCTGGAAATAGGCACTGATGACCGCTTGGGGGAAAAAAAAAAATATCAAGCCTGTGGTAATGGCTGAGGATATCTGACCTTTGCTCTAACATTTCAAATTTGTTTTTATTGCTTCTAATTGGCCTTGCTTTGGAGCATGCACATTATCTAACTGCCAGGGCACTGGGTGTCATTATCTGCTGGGCCATTTGATTTGTGGTTTTTTACGTTTGAAACTTGTCAGACATTCCCAGAAAATACTGCGCTCCCCTTGCAGTGTCAAATATGGGGCTGGTTAATTGTGCATCCCTGAGAGTGAAGCATTTGAAGTAATCGGGCATTGATTGTTTAGCTGCGATGGATGCAATGGAAACGTGTCCCCTCTGCATGGAGGGGAAAGTGTAAAAATTAGATCAGCAGCTACATGACAGCAGCCAGATTTCTTGGTTTCAGGGATCAGAGGTTAGCCATTTTCCAGCCTTGATGATTCATTTTTGATCCAACTCATGTGGCTTGTATAACTTCATTTTCTCCTCCCTTTGCAACTTAAACACAAATTCTCTTCTGTTTTGGCCCTCTTTAATACACCAGCCACAAAGTCACTAATTCAAATCTATTACTCCCCACCTCAACTTGCTTCACCTGATAGAAGCAAAAGCCAAGAAATGTGTGCGTGAAAGAGCTCAAAATGCCACAGTGGTACAAGGGTGCCTATGGCAGTGGCTTTGTAAAGCTCAGCTCAGCTAAAACATTAACCCAGTTTTTAAGTCCGCCGATTCATTTGAAGACCTTTAAAGTTTCCTAACAATTAGAAATCCAGATACAGTTGTTCTAGATGTGAACATGTACACTACATTTGGAGTAGCTATATATAAGGCTTGTCTTCCTGCAGATGGACTGAGAGCATGACAAGAAGCAATAGGAATATCCCCATTTTGCTGAATGTAAAGAAGGGCATCACTGGAAACACCAAGATATTAGAGCTCAATGTGAATTATGCATCTGCTGTATTTAGATAGAAGCAATTTTGCTGTTGAAATCGGAGGTTGGCATTTTTTTCCCATGGGGTTCTGTAACTCAAAATTGTGTTGAGATCAAGCATGTAGTGGGGATTTTTTTTAGCTGTAAAGGTGAATGTATTCAGATTATTCAAGTGGTGATTTTTTGGATGTACAATTAGTTGACTGAGAGATGTGGTATAAATTTGGTATTGTAATTGCTATGCCTCTGAGATTTTAATTTGCAAAACAGTTTGTGCGGCTGCAAGATTAACTGTTGTGTGTGTGATGAGCATGCAGCAGGGTTGTGATTTGATCATGGCTGTCTGTCAATCGGCTGTACGTCCAGAAAAATCACTGTGTCACAAGTACGTGATGTGAACAGAGCGGTTGACACTCATGATGCTTCAGTTCAGTAGGTGCCTGGAGGGCTGCTAAAATAGGCCGGTGTCAAAAAATCCCATCTGCAAGTGCTGTTGGTTAGACAGGACTTCCTTTTTCTGTGTTACTTAAATCATGAAAAAGGAAGGAGATTTAAGACCCATTTTTATCCTCTTTGCCTGTTTCCTATTATATTGTTTCCTCCACCTGCAGAGAGGAGAATGGGAGTGATGTTCAGCAGCGCTGGTCTAGTGGAGTGGGCACAGAGAAATCTGTGTCTGCAGGGGAGAGCCAGCCCTGCCTGCCTGCCCCGTCGCCCTGCCTGCCCCGTCGCCCTGCCTGCCCCGTCGCCCTGCCTGCCCCGTCGCCCTGCCTGCCCCGTCCTGGGAGCGGGCAGGCAGGTTGTCAGCAGCAACATGGGCAGTGCTGATGCAGCCCCAGGGCAGGGGATGGACAGACTGGCTGGCTTTCCTATGTTTGGCTTGCTTCTCCATTTGGTCCACAGCTGCTGCTGTGTTTGGGTCTCCAACGTTGTCTAGGAACATGTCAATGTAATTATACACAGAACCAGAGAAACCGCTTGTTCTCACTTCAGTGTGCCTCTCATGTGTCCCTCCCAGCATCCTAATTTATTTATTTTTGTCTCAGTGTTTATCTCTTCAAAATACCACTGTGCCTTAGGTTGGTTCTTGAACTGTGGAGATGCACTAGATGCTGAACTGGTGGTGGCTGTGATGGCAGTGGGGAAGGGAGGCCTGGTGGAGGTAAAGCCCTCTTAGCCCTGTGCCCCATTGGCCCCTACATTATTTCAATTTTTTTTAAAATGTATTTTCAAACCTCCTTCTGCAATTAAAAGCAGAAGCACTGACAAACACACACCTGCATGGTGGGCAAGGCAGGTTTAGAGGAGCCCAATTCCTCAGGGGTGACTCGGGATGGAGGGATCAGGAAACCTGGGTTTCCATCTCAGCTCTTTTCCTTTCAGTTCTCCCCAAGGCTGCTGCATGGCCTTCGGTAGGTCACTTCGCTTTTGGTGACATGGCTATGTGAATGGATAGGTCCTCCCCTTCCTAGCATTTGTGTCTCGGTAGGAATTGGTGCAGCACGAACAGCAGCTTGGCCTGGGTCTGCAGCTGCCATAGCAAATACAGATAACTGATATTAGAGGGAGCAGACAGTGCTTAAAGAGTAGATCAGGCACAAGTAGAGGACCCTCTCCATTTGTGTCCTGTGAATGAACAACAACATCAGCAGGGCATGGCGGGTGGGGTGTGGGGGGGTAGGAGCTGTTTGAGTGGGCACCCCAAAGGCTTATACCTTGGATGATGTGATCATGGCTGAGAGCATGGTTTGATTTCCTTCCATGGGATAGCAACCGATAGTCAGGTTTTGCTGCTTTTACAAAAGAGAGGCCATCAAAAGGTATATCTGCTTCCACAGCACAGCCAGCTTGGTGAGGGGAGGTAATTCCCACTCTGCCAAGGTAAGTGGGAGATGCAGCACCACAGGGCAGGAGCTTGGTACCTGCAGGGGATGATGAGGGGCTGCTTGGGGCGAGTGTGAAGGGACCCCACTCTCTGCCAGCAGCCTGCAGACAGGGTTGTAGGGCTGCCTTGGCTGCCAGCGCGCAGCCAAGAGCTGTTCCTCTGGTTCCTGGTCCCAGTGTTTGGCTCAGAGGCACCTTTGCGGTTCCAGCGCGACCTGCTGGTGCTGGTAGAGAGATGTGAGGCAAAGCTCCCAGCTTTCTGATGACCTGGTGCTGGCTGAGTCTCCCTTGGCAGGGGACCCACGCTCCGTGTCATTCAGCCTCCCATCAAAGCCATGTCTCTGAGTACAGCGGTGTGAGTTGTGTCACTATTTTCCCAGGTCTGGCTCTGCCCAGCAGCTACACAGACCAGGGCTGAGGTTGCCCCCTCCCTTGTGCCCATCTCGCTGTGAAACACAAGTGTCAGGACCCGGAGGGCAGAGAGGCAGCGAGAGCGCTGGGCTGTGAGATGGAGGATTTTAATTAAGGACTCTAAGCAAAGAGGCTCTATAAGTAAATAGAATAGAGATGTTACAGAATTAACTGATAGTAACAGACAGAGATTTACTTTTCCTTAAAGTAGCAAGCATTCATCATGCACACCGTAAACACACAGCCAGCAGCACCTTGTCTGGAAACAAGTAGTGAGGCTTATCAGGAAGCAAAGCGTTACGAAGAAGGTCTGTTCCCCCAGACAAGCTGTGGGAAGCTGAGGAGCCGTTTCTGTGGTGCTGAGTTGTGAGGAGCTCAGTTCTTAGTCTGTGAGCTCCCGGGGCATCACTGCAGAAGCACTTTGTGTTTAGCATAACTCTGCTCCAGTCAGGTCAGTAGTTAAGGTCAGTAGTTAAACTCCCACTGCTCTGCTGGGATTGTAGCCCGAAAGGTGCACTTGAAACACCACACTCCACACCATAGTGACAACTGAAGTTTTGCATGACTGTTGGATAATTGGAGTTAATGGGTGCAGTGAAATAGCAGTATCGCATCGGGCTCTTTGAAGGCACTGGTCCAGATGCTGGAAGCACCGGCACCATGTGTCAGGCGATAGGTGCTCCCGGCCACACAGTGGGACTCTGTCGCTGTAGAGTTTGGCCCCCACTGGGAACACCCCTGGCAGTGGGGGCGATCCAGTGGTGAGCAGACCCCTGAACCCAGCTGTCCCGTGGATGGTATATGCCCCAGAAGGAAATAATCACAGTGATGTGAGGGCTGTTAATGAGCAGAAATGAAGTGAAACATTTCAGGTGTGTGGGAGCCACAGTGAGGAGAAAACAGTGGTAAGTGCATTACCCAAAGGGAAGCAGTGGGGCCATTCTCCTGGAGAGCTCAGAGACAGCACAAAGACCTTGAAGTCTTCTGGAAGGACTAACGCTGCTCTGGCCAGAGGAGGATGGGACCAGCTGCTTTTTAACCACCTCTAATTTGTCTCGAGCTGCCAAAGCCTTCCTTACAGATGCACTTCACTGTGAGACTTTACACATGGCTTCTCCTCAGAGCACACCCCACGCACGGCTTACCTGCTGCTGAAATACCGCAGTGTTTTACAATACCTGTCCCCTCTCTCTCTCTTCCTTTGGCAGGAAGGAAAAACTGCCGCTTTTTAAATGCGCTCCCCAGCGGGGCCAAGGGAACAGCCATGCTGGTGGCAAGCCAGAGAAGAGGAGCCAGGTGCATCTGAAGGACCAGTCTCTCTCCACGCGATGAGAGGAGAGAAGAGAAGAGGAGGGGAGGGCTGGTCTGTGGGGCGAGGCGGAGGAGCACGTCAGGGTCTGGAACTGATGCTGTTTCTTTTTTTTTTTTTTTTTTCCCAGACAAGTATTTCTAAGATAACAAATAGCCCATGGGGGAAAGAGGGAGAGGGAAATTAGCTAGAAATTTTACTATTGATTCTTTTTCATTTATAGATGGTAAATCAATTTCAGGGCCTTTTTTTTTTTTTCTTCCCTTCATCTCTGGGAAAAAAAAAGCGACCCAATAGGTTTACAAAAATCATTTGCGGGTGCTGAAAAGCTATTTGTTAAAATGAGAAAGCCTCCCCTTCCTCCACCAGCCTTGCTCTCTTTAAAGGGGTAATCCATACGACGAGCTAATGAGGGAGTCCTGGCTCCCCTGCTGCACCATGTGATGTCTTCCCTTTTAGTGTCAGGCTCAGAAGCTCTTATGGCAATTGCATGTGCTAGTCCTGTTAGCTTGCATTAAGAGAGCCTGATAAATAGCTTCTGGGAGTCAGGCAGGCGCTCCTCAGTGTGCTGTTTATCATCTGCTGCATGGTTAGGTTTTTTGTTCTTCTATCAGATCATTTGAGGAAAGGGGTCTTGTTACTGTCGGGCTGCAGGCATGAAACTCACCACAAGACCTGTCTAACAGGCAGGAACCATGGTCCTCCTGCAAAACCTGGTTGGGGTCTAGGAAGACTGGACTTCCCAACAGATGTACAACTGAGGCAGCGTGAGCTTGGGGTAGTGCTGAAGGGGATGAACAAACAGCGTTGTGCTACTACTGTAAGACACCCCAAGAAAAACCTCACCACCTTCCCATTATGTGGACAGCACGTGAGGTCGCTGCTTGAAGCCACCATCACTAGACAGTATTGTCTCCTGTGTTGTGCGATTAATTGTAACATCTGCCAGTGATGTGGATTTGAAGCACGAGGCCAGTGGTTCCCAAACTGGAGAGTAAAAGAAGGTGACCCTGAGGGGAGTCCAAGTGAATGGGGAATGGGAAAGGAGAGTGCACCTAGAAGTGCCTCTTGCCAACCCATCAGAAGCCTTGGGAAGCAGCTTCTTTTCACTCTCTTCTGCTAGGAGATGGGCTGCAATGGTGGCTTGGAGGAGAGAAGTTGCCAAGACCCAGTGGATAGAGAGAAAGGATGAACCAGACCAAGGGTGAAGAAAGACGTGTGAAACGACTGAATGAGCTCCTCTAGCTGTGGGGTAGCCCTGAAGAAGTAGTAGTCCCAGACACTCCATTCTCAAGTAAAAGAGCTAGGTTGCTTGCTCCTCTCCTCCATCCCGGGACTCAAGCACCATGTGATCTAGGAACAATCAGACTCAGCTGGGTCCTCACGCCAGCCTGTGTGTGAGAAGAACATGTCCTGGGGATAAATGAAAAGGTACGAGGAAAAACTAAGAATTACAGGCTAAACCAGACCTTCTGGGTAATTGAAATGTGCTGTCCCTTGTGAAAGTATTCCCTGATTCTTCAGCAATGGAAACCTGGCTGCAAGGCCTAAGCGTGGCCAACACTGAACAAAGGTATGATCCTAGGAAGAACTGAAAGCAGTTTGGGTTGCATTCACGTAGCCAGGAAGCTAGTAGGCCCTCATGTGTGCTCATCTGTCTTTGAATATGGTTCCCATGTCTGTATCTCGATGGATAGAAGGGAATTCACTGTAAGGTCCTTGAGCTCCTTTCCACACAAGTAAACCCAAAGCAAGCAGGGTCAATGCTGGGCTCTGCATTTTGTGTCTTGGGAACTTGCACACACTTCCAGAGCCCCATCACAACAGACCTCCTGGGAGCCACTGGCACATGGTTTCCATCCAGTTAACATTTCTGCAGCCACAAAGAGTAAGCAGGTACAAGTCAGCATAAAAATTTGGCTTTGCATGCCTCTGAAAAAGGACAAGCTGCTCAGGGTCTCACAAAGCTTGAGCTGACTGTGCCTGTGCATTAGCCACCCGTTAGCTGGGCTTTCGTTAGTTAGTTAGTTTCTCTCTGATAAAGGGAACTTGGTTGAAAACAAGAAAGAGAGATCCCACTGGAAGGAAAATGATTTAAAACACCAAGAAAACCTGATATTGTCAGTATTTCAAGGTGAGGGGGTTAAACTGTGCATGATTTTTAGGGAGAATAAAATGCCTTCATATGATGAATTCCAAGGCATCCAAAAGGCAGAGTGCTGGCTCGCTCTCTCCAAAAGCAGAGTAATGAATAGCAGTGACAGTGTGATAATTAAAATGACCTCTTGGAGATATGGATTAGAAGGTACGCAGAGGGGGGATAAGTTCTCCTTTGAATTAATCTAGTGATAATTTATGACTATCGTTGGGTTTTATAGGGTTTTAGTAGGAGACTTTCAAAGTTGGTTTACTGGGGTGATAATGTTCCTTCTGCATATTCATTGGAATAACACTTGCAGAATTCCTCATTATTTCTTTTTGAATGATTCTATATATACATACATATATATAATGACAGAGTTTTAGGTATTTGCTTAGCTGCTAAAGAGTCTATTCTAGAAATATGAATAAAGTGATAAAAGCAGCTGTGGAATGACTGTGTTGTTTCATTTTCATTCTTTCCTCCTCACAGGCCCCCAAAGTCATGTCAAAACCAAGACATGGACAAGCGGGTTCTGGGAGGCCCTTGTGCTGTCCTGCTCTCAGTTGTCAGGAGGCTCCTGCTACCTGACTTGTAAAAGTCAGTCTTTTAAATTTAGATTTAATAACTGGATCTTCCTGGAAATCACTGTCTCTGCTTCTTGCTTATCTCCTGCCTCTTGTATTTGCCCTACAGCCTGCAGACTTTATTTCCAGGTTTTAGTATAGACCTTCTGTAGACTGCTCATCTCTGCTGGAGATGCTTTCTTTCTGCTGAGATATCCCAAGCTTTTAGTTGGATAGAAAGGACAGATTGGAGACAGTTACCCATATGGGAAATGATGACATCCCATTTGTCAACTCCCTTGCTGGTAATCTTCTTCCCATCCTCTCCACCTGCCTAGCAGTACCATAACATCCAAATATAAGGTTATCTGCCAAGAGCATCTGCCTTGTTCCTCAGTTGGGCAGCGTGCCCATTCTGGAGCCCACCCTCCCTATCCTTGTTCCAGCACATCATGTTCAAACTCTTTGTTCTTGCCTTCCGTTGCACTCCTGTATCAGTTTGCCTCTGGCATCTTCTGGTCCATCTACAGCTACAGCTGCCCCTACCCATTTTTTCCACCCTGAGATCCCAATCACGTCTCCTCTGAACCCTATGGGCAGAGTTGACTCCATAATGCTTTCTTCAGAGATCCACCTCTGCTTTTGGGGTTCACCAATAAACCACGTTTCTTGAAAGCTCTCCCTGCCCAGCTGGGGATGGCAGCCTGAGCCTTTTGCTGTGGGGACTTTGTGAGCTGCATGATAAGGACTTACACTTTGGTGTGGCAGAGCGTGCATGATGTACGCACACCCTTTCACAAGTTTTATGGAAGACTATCATGGGAGCTGAAAATATGAGACATTTTGCTCCCAGTCTCTAGTTCACTTTCCTCCCACATGTGTGCTGAAGTTTTTTTTCCTCCACCTGAGCAGGCAGGTCCTGCTCCAGAGCCTACTTCAACCGCCATGAGCCTCTTCTTCCTGGAGATGAGCTGTGTCTCAGACGTGAGTAATGCATGTTGTACACTCAACAGTAATTCTTTACTAGTCACTTGTGTCAGGTCCAAGGTAAGGTAACACCAGGGATTTTGAAAAGCTCAGAAGCCAACAGGGGTCTAAAACTGGGTGTCTTATTTGACAGAATGGTATTTACTCTCAAGATCAAAGGTATGTGTGTATCTGAGCACATGTGGAGGGCTCTTCTTGTGGGGACACCAGAGCCCCGCTGCATTGCCCTGCCTGTTTCCACACTCTGCTTGGGGAGCTGGAGGGCCCTCCCTTGGTGCAGTAGCAATGTATTTACCTCCCTTTGTACAGGACTGGGTGATGAATATTAAAATACTAAAATTAACTTGTTTTTTGTGTATTCTGCTCTCCTGACAAGAAAATCCCACTACAGACCCCTGCACAGGCATTCTAACTCCACTGAATTGGACCCTTGCTGTGAGGGGATTATATATTCTGATTGGGGCTGCGTTTGCAATTATTTTCTCTGCCACACCAAAGACCTTTACTGCAGAGCTGCAAACCAGTTATAGGAACATGAAATGCTTTGACTTCTTCACTAGGGAAACATTAATCCAATCACAGGTTATGTCCATTACAGACTATGGCAATATTGTATACAGGAATTCCCGGGAGAAGGTTCTACAAAAATTGGAATCTCTCTATAACCATGTTATGAGATTTACTGGTGTGGATAAAATGGGCAGAGTTAAAATTACCAGGCTGGCTATCTCTAAAAGACAGGTGAAGTCTGCTGGCTATCATTGCTTCATAATATTACAAATGGAAAAGCCCTGAAGTAATTGAATAACGCATCAGCTGAAAAAAAAACCTTGTGAACTGCTATAACCTAAAGATAGACTGCAAGGAAACAATGTATGTACAGCACCCGGTTAAAAGGAAAAAGGTGCTTTCCTTACCTGGTGCAGGAAGATATCGCAAATGCAGGTACAGATTCTCTCTTCGCCTCCTAGGTTGTGTGTGTGCTTTATATATATATATGTGTGCGTGTGTTTTTGTCTATCTACCTCTGTTCATACAAAAATGAGTTTCCTCAGCTGCCGGAGGCATGGTGCCGGATGGTAACGACTCATAAGCAGAGCTCCCTGCGTTGCCTTTTGTACTGGAGGTTGCTAAAAACATTTGACATGGCTTGCAAAGGAGCTGATTTCTGTCCCCCTTAGAGTCTCTCTGTGCTCTTTCAAAGATTTCAAAGCACTTTGCAAGAGTTGATTAAGGTTTTCTCTTTGCTTAGTACCACTATTCAGTGGTCCATAGCCCTGGTTTAGTAGAGAGCAACATCACTGGGTCTCTGCGAGCCCGGGGCTACAAGGAAGACGTGCCCTGGGGCCGGTGCTGCAGCCACGGCCAGGTGCAGTCTGTCCGTGTAAGCAAACGCACCCTGCACACACCGTTCAGAGGGGCAGGATGGCCCACAGCCTGCCACTGCCTCAGCACCTCCATGTGATGCAACCAGGTCACCTCCAGAAGAGCCAGGCTTCCTGGAGCCACCCGTTCCAGACCCAGAAGAGCTGACCAACCATCGTCTCGTCCCTTCTCTGGAGGTAAGAGCGCTACAGACTGGACTTCTTGTAGTGCGTTGAGAGGAGATTTCAGCTCAGATCAGACACAACACATCCTTCTGTGGTTCTGTCTGGGCATGGAGGAACACCTCTCATTACTCATGCTCTTCCCCACCTGGTAGACCTGAGTAGAGATCCGAGGGCACCTGACATGAACTGCATTGCAGCAGCATGGCAGTCAGCGGTTGTCACAGCTGGTCAATACAGGGTGCTGTGATTTATTTCACATTTATTTCACATGCACCTCTCCGTGGCAGACCAGCACACATGGAAGGACGATACACTTTTAAGAGAGCAAGTCTGGAGGGGTTTGAACCTCCTGTGGAAGGAACAGAGGAGACGCTGAGAGCATGAGTACTGATGGGCACAGTATGTAAAAGCACTTTGAAATCAGAGGCTGTTTTTTTTTTTATGAAGTTATTCATTAAAGAAGTTCTTTATCATTGAAAATGTTAAAAAGATCCCAATTTACAAAACGTAAAAATGTTGCTTTTCTGGTAAGGCTTGAAATTTACAGTCTGGAAGCAGTGGGAGCAGAAACCATCCAACTATAACTTAAGCTGCAGTGTCAATAGCCTGGGTATATGAAGGAAGACTTTCTTACCAGCTAGTGTTTGGAGGAAGAATAAAGTACTAGAGCAAGTTTGGCCATTGGGGATGAAGTCTTTCTCACAGTCATAAGGGAGCCAATAACCCCCTGTGATCCCCCGTCACAGACACAATATTATACTGAGTATAAAGAGTCCCCTGTTCGTTTTGCACATTTAGGGCTGTTACCCCTGGTACTTTCAGCCGAAGCAGCCTGAACAAATGCTGAGGATTTGTACACATTTCCCTTCGGTGCTAGGTGAAAGCAGGGGATTTTTTTTTTTTTTTTTTTTTTTGGTTTTGCTCCCTGTGTGTACCACTAAGATTGCTCTGTACCGTTTATGCCTGATTTTAAGGCTGGATGAAGAAATTTCCAAAGGTGTAATTTTTTTTAGGCCCTAAGTGTTACCCATGTTGCGTGATGCAGTGGCGAGATGCCCCGTTAGAGAGCTGTGCTGCCCTAAGTGATGAGGCCGCTTGCTGGTGTTTGCAGCGCTGAATGCAGAGCACAGCCCTGCGAGGAGACTCGGTGGGGAAGTTGTTTTCTGGCAAGTCCTTGTTGTACTTCGCACTTTGATTTCCTTCTCCCCCAAGGCAGATTCCTTTTCCCTCTCGGTCTGTCACAGCCCTGTCACACTCCCAAAGAGTTTGAGCAGCTGATCCTGAGTCACCAAGTGGGAAATACGTAGCATGTCCGGGGAGGCTTGACTAAGAAGTAGGAGGAAGAGGGGAGAAAAAAAGACAGATTTAACTTTAGCTCAGGAAGCTGATTATAGCACAGAGGTCTAGTGGGAAGCATCCCTGCCATTGGCAGGGGAGTTGAAACTAGATGATCTTTAAGGTTCCTTCCAATCTCAACCATCCTATGATTCTAAGATTTAGCATGGTGATGGCTCTTGCAGAGCTTGTGGTTCAGTAATGAGGGTTGGGTGAAACCTTTGGTCCTTTAGGTGAAGAAGAGTTTTGCTATCCTTCTAAATAAAGCCAGGACTTCACCCTGGAAATATTGAATGCAACTCTCAGCTCTTCTATGGATCTGATGTTGCAAGATTTAGAATAAGGTGAGGAATATTTCTTTCTGTGATTCATCTCTACCCCCATGAGAATTCTGTCTCTTAGTAATATATACTTTTTTTCCATATGAGGAAACACCCATTTTTCACTTGGTGGCCCAAGACTCAGCCAGACGAAGTGAGCTGAAGAAGGACAGAAGTGGGTCACAGATCCAATGAGGGAAGTGAATGAGATGCCACGGCTGAGCCACGGCAGCCAGCTGAGTGATGGAGGTGGGTGCTTGGCTAAATCATCACAGATGCTCCCAAGGCAGTGTTGGCAGAAAGTAAACAGTAATTAATAATGGCTGTTAAATGCAGATACTTCATACCTCTCAACCTTGAAAAAACGGGGAAAAGGATTTTTGCAAAATACTTCCTTTTCTGTCACTCTCACACTACATGTTTAGTACACCCTCTTCCTGAACCAAAGACTCACTCAGCCAATTGGGACTTCCCAAACCATTCATCTGAGGATATCTGAGTGAAACGGCTGTAAACATCACAGTCCCCAGGTTATTAACTAGTCCCATGCCCACAATATGATCGGAGAATCTGTACATAAACATAAAGCTAAGAAGAACGTACTTCATTAGATGTTGCCATAGGTACAGAGATGCGTAGCTGGAGTAGTTCTGCCATGAATGCCAACTGTCCTGCCTCCTGATACAGCAGCGGTGCAAGATGTAGTAGGGGCAGTATGATGGTGCAAAAACAAATGGTTACAGCCAAGCTCTCCCTTCAACCTCGAGGCATGTGGTATTTGAATGAAAATGTTCCCTGGTGCCATTCCATTTTTAAACAACTTAAACCATAAATTTCAAAATTTTAACTGGATCAAAGTAGTCCATGTATGGGTTGCAAAAAAATAATCTCTCATTTTCAGTGATTTAGAAAAATGGTGGCTATCTGCCAGAGGTGGAAAGCCAAGCCCTGTTTTGAGTGAGGGTGCCATGAAGTATGAGATATGCCAGGTTAAAAGGAGGGCATACTCTGAGAAGGGGAACTTGTATTTGGAAATCACCAGGGGCCAACAGAGCAATCAGTGATGGCCAAGGTAAATTTCCCTGAATTTTTTCCAGCTTCCTCACTCTTTCCATATCCAGACACCTGCAGTTTGTATAAAAACATGTTCGTACTCCAGGCAGCCACTGTAGGTTCAAAATATTAGACTTGACCAAAGGCACAACTGAGAGGGACAAAAAGATGCATATTGCCTTGACATGAGTTTATCAGCATGTTTGTGGTCAGTGTCCTGTCTGCCATGTGGCCATGATACGGAGGGGGTGCCTGGGGATAGCAACAACCTTCAGACATTTTTGTAGTCCTTTACCCTTAGATGCATGTAGGCCAAAATCCTCTGTTATTGTGAGTCTTCTGGGTGAACAGCAATAGGTGAGTTAATACAAACAATAATAATGATCAGAGGCATATGTATCAGCAGTGGTACAGACTAGCCCTGTGTTTCTGCACTTGAGAACAAGAAGCACACCCAACACACTCAGCCCTTGGCTGCCCCAAAGCATTTTCTTGTGCTGTTGGGAAGACGGGAGTGCTGTGTGTTTCTGGAGAGGGGATCAATCAGTGGAGCTAAACACCACTAACCCCTTGTTACTGCCTGCCACAAACTTAACCAAACCTAACAGAAAGTAGCAAGCAGTCCCTGGTGTAACCATGGATGGCAGCCTGCTGTAACCCACACAGACCAGGGACAGGGCTGCTCACCATGAATCGGGTACATCCCAATCCTGCCTGGGCCAGTTCTGGCATCAGAAAAGCCGTTCAGTCCCAAACCAAGCCATGAGGATAATCATTCATCAGCACAACCGCACTGACACCACTGCAGAATAGCAGGAAAGACTCTATCCTCATGTACTTTTAAATCATCAAACTAATAAGTACCCTGGATGATAAGATGTAATCTTTTAAATGCAGTATGGATTTCTTCCCTGAATTATGCATGATAACATCTTTAGGCATGAGCTTTATTTTTTTTACTGAAAGAGCTGTCTTCAGGTGGTGGTGGCAGTAATCACTGTGTTTTACAATTCGGTGGGCTGGCCCAGGGAAGGCTCCCTATTGCTAGACAATCTCTGCTAAGTTCCTAGGAGTGTTGGGCCCTAGGACGGTGCCAGAGCATCTCCAGGAGATATGAGGTTGTTAACCTACTAGTTCAACAAGCTGATACTGGTCTCCAAGCAAAAGTAGCCAAATCTCACGTTGAGAGAGATCAACAGGGGAAAAGGGAATGAATACTAGGATTTCAAAGGTGACTGGACAAACTCAGATCAAACCTGGTCACATGCAGTCCCCATCTGGGGCTCACTGGTTGCTCAGGGGTGTATGAACACAAAAAACCACTATTTAACTGGGAGGGTTGTCAAACACTGGAACAGGCTGCCCAGAGAGGCTGTGGAGTCTCCATCCCTGCAGATATTCAAAAGCCAGCTGGACATAGCCCTGGGCGACCTGCTGTAGCTGACCCAGCCTGAGCAGAAGGGATGGACGAGATGATACCAAGATCCTTTCCAACATCATCCATTCCGCGATTCTTTTTCCTGTTTCTTATACCCATTTCTGACAATGTTACTGATCATTTTGCAGCAAGCAGTGTAATAATATCAATATTTAGCTCTTTTGCAGCATTGTTCACTCCTTGATCGACAATGTCTTTAATGAGGTGTGTAGTTCAGCCTTTTTAACAGCTAGGGGACCAGGGGCACTCAGAAAAAAAGTCATTTGCTTGAAGACATTCAGGAAGACAGGGGCAGAGGGACCAAATTTCCCGAGTGTCACCTCCCCTTCCTGGACCAGCACTGCAACTGCAATGCCTGTGCAAGTGGTATTTTGAGAGAGACGCCCGGTGACGCAGTGATAGCAGAGGCCAAAGATGCTGGATGCAGCCCTCTACCCACGGATGCAGCCCTTGGACTGTAAATCACAGCAAAAGAGAAATGCTTCTGTGCTCTGCCAGGGAGACAATGGCGCCGGCAGCTCTGCTCCGGTGAGCTCAGCTGAACCACAAACAAGCAAGCTGGTGCTTTAATGAAGGCGTATTCACAACTGGTAAAAACAGTCTTTACCCACCACTGCTTCAAACTACAGGTCTCGTTTCTGTATATCACATGAGGTATTTTGTTTTTTTTTTCCCAGTGTTTCTATTGCAGTTTTCTGATTTGGCCAAGTCACCATGCATAACACCAGAAACATTATTTCTTAATAGTACTATTATTACCAGTCCTTAGAGATTGATGTTTCTAATATCATAAAAATTCCTTAACTAAAGCTCACATTGCGTGATTTTGCATCTTAATATATTTTGATCTATTGACAAGTACACCTTTATAAAAAAATTAACGTTCTGATTTTTCTCATGAATATTGAAAATCCGACAGAAGAGCAGATGTGTGTGCATGTCTACAGACACACAAGCACAGAGCCCCTGCTTTAAATACTTGCTTAAATCCCAGATCCTGACAAATAGGAATGATCTGCTTGTTACTGTTTTGGTGAGCTGAATAAATATGTGGGCTGTGTTTGTATGGAATATAGAAAGCAGGCAATGGCCATTTATGGACTATTAATCACAGCCATGTATTCTTTATTTCCTATTTATGGGTGATACAGTGGGCTGAATTTTAATCAGCTCTCACTATGGTGGGGTTTTGTGTTTCTGCTTTCAGCAGTTAACACTTTAGAGATATCAGAAAAGGAAATGAGTGGAATGGCTATGGACTGGGATCACACTGGTTTTAGCGATGACTTTGCTTACTGCCTTCAGAGAAGGAATCAAATATCTCGTGAGAGCGGGCTTCTGAGAAGGTAACTTGGAAAAGGGTGCAGTTAATGATAACAACACATCACAGTCAGTAGAACAGTAGAACCAGCACCATCTCTAGACAGCGTAACTTGCGCTGTCTCTACCTTATACAGTTATTAAAACTAATGCAAAACAGGGAACAAAATGCTACCACTGGCATGCAGGGAACATTTCTATTTGGAGGTGCTTTACAGCTGTTCAAGTGGGATAGTTGTAAGCAAGTGGAAAAGGGAGGCTCCAGTCTCCTGCCCCAGAGAGTCAGTGATTCCTCCAACAGCAGGAATGTCTACAAATGAACATGGGCGTTTAATGTTTTCTGAACTTGTTATCTGGTAGACAAAGCTGGCTTTTCTTAATGGTCAGAACTGGGAGCTAGCACTGCCTGTAGGGAGAACGCTGCCCTCCCTGGCCTCTGACTCCGGTAGTTGTAGCTCAAAAGATTGGCAGAGCAAGTGCTGTAAGATTTCAGGTAGAGCTCAGCAAGGCTCATTTAAGGATTATTGCAGGAAGGGCTCCTTCATTCTTCCTTGTTTTTTAACTTAAATATGCAGTACAGCAGAACACTTTTCAGCAGAGACACAATCTTCATTCCTTTGTTCAAGGAGTGGAGAGAAGAATAATTAACAGAGCCCTTACCTCTTCTCCTTGGATGATGCTCAGTTTGACCTTTACAGTACCAAAGTGGTATTAAGATAAGAGTCATGTACTGTATCCTGACCTCAGTTACACCATGGCACATCTGAATTTGGAGTCAGACCACTGAAGTAATTAGAATAGACTGGGACAAAGACTGGTGTACATAGTAGTTGATATTTCTGGCATTTATATTCAAGGTAGTCAGCGGGATCCATTCCATCACCCCACACCTGCCCTATGCATGCCGCACACAATGTGTTTATTACATGTGGTACTAATCACACAGCAGGCAATTAAAAGGGAGAGCATTTTAAAAGTCAAATTGGCCTTTTACATCACGTAATTTGGGATGGGGGCCGGATTGCTCTGGATGATTTAAATACCTAACTCAATCAATGAGTATGAGACATCGAAATGCCTTTGGAAAAAACCTTCAGTCCCTAATCTTTAAATTTCATCTTTAATTTTGGAGTGAAATTGGTGCTTAGAAAATATAGCTCAGGGAGGGCAGGGAAAGAAGAGTCCAGTGAGCAAAACTGAAATCTCGCTGAGCCAGGGACTGTCATCAGCCGAAGAGGACATGGAAAATTAGCAGGCAGCTCAGGCTGGCTCACTCGCAGGAATACATTGGCAAAATTGGTGCAGGGAGATGACGCCATTCAGCCCCTAAAAACCTACAGTCCTTTAAAATGAGGGCTCCTGGGTGACAGATACTTTTCCAGGCATTTATGACTCTGGCAGCCCAACCAAAGTACAAGATCAAGAAAGTAAATTTGAAGAAGTTACTTTATTACAGATAACGCTGCCTTTTCCAGATAGCCACGCTTCAGTTAAACCCACCGAACCAAATGCCACGTTGCAATTCAGTCGGGAAAAGCAGCTTGCCCTCAGATATGATACAGGACAAGCAAAATTAATAATTTTGAGATGTATCATCATAGGAAGAATGTCAGGATATTTTTTTCTTCTTTTTATTGGGACTCTTGAGATTCTCTTCCTGGGCTACTACTTAAAGCTCAACTTTGTTCGTGCTACTTGGATCCAGTTTTCATGCCCTAGTATAAATACAGACCTTGGAAAAGAAAGCAGCATTATATTCTGGCATATATTTGCCCATATGCAGTGGGCCAAGTGGAGAAGAGCCACTTCACCAAAGAGTGTTACTCAACAATGGGAAGAATTTAAGTGATTTTTGTAAAATGAGGATTTAGCCCACAAAGGGACTTGGGGACATGGAGACTTCAGAGATTTGTAGGCAAATTGATAGATCTTTGCTTTGAAGTCAGCCTGAGAATGCAGAAAGCCACTCTGATATTATCTGCTAGCTTCAGGTTATCCTTGGTATTGGGATGGGGATGCTTTGGCTTTTCTGGGGCTAGTGAAAGATCTGTCTCCAGAGTTGCCAATATTCTAGCACTGGAGGTGTGTACAAGTTGTGGCAAATAAGACAGGATTTGCAGAGGAAAAAGTGCTGTGTGAGTACAGTGATGGAGATAATAAAGAGTTTCCTCCTGGATGCACAAATGCTTTTGAGGTTTCTCAGGGTCCTACTTGTAAGGCCAGTTTGAGAAGAGAAGAACATTGCTTGTTTGGGCATGCATGCAAAAGCACACACACATGTGCATGTGCTGTCTGGTGTCAGATTTCTGTCGATCCCCAAGCATGGCCAGTTTGTCCTCTGCTACACCTAGAGGATGTGAACAGCATGGAAATGAAGTTCTGCTTCTCATGAGAAATAATAAAGCTCTTTTATGTAACATGCTGTAATGAAGATTATCAAAGCTGCCTTCACAATTTCCAAGTCCAATTCTTTTATATTTTATTAGGAATTAAACATTCAGATCCCACATCTGGCTTTGAAAATCTCAGGTTTTAGGTCAGAAACACCACAGAGATTTGTAACAACTTACTCCTTGCCATAGGCTTTGTCCACAAACAGACACAGATTGATGGAGTGGGACTCAAACGATGGATGCAGGCCAATGACCAATGCTTTGTACCTTCCAAGCCCTGGGACCACAACACAATGTATGTGGGAACCGCAGCAGAGGATCCAGCTGGCAGAAGACGCACAGTCCAGCCTTACTGCAAGAAAGCTTCATCCAGTTGCTCTTGTTACCTTGTGGCTTCCAGGGAATACCATAGTAGAGCAGTGGTTTGATCTTCAAGGGTTGGACCATGCAAGATGCAAAGCAAGCCAGCACAATTCCTCTCCAACTTTCAAGCAAATGAACATTAAGTTCAGGTGTGTATCTGATTGCCCAGAGTGGGGGGCAGAGGGCTCAACAATGGGGCATGTTGGAGACATTACATTACAGCATCAGCCTGGGTTGTGAGGGTCCTTATACTAATTTCCTTCTCTGACCTGTAAAGTAAATCCTTTTTTTTTTTTTTCCAGTTTCTATCTAATCTAGATCAGTGTTCAAATACACCAAAACCAGACTAAAATTTGTGCTAGAGTCCAAGCCAACAGGTCAATGAAGACATAGTTCAAGCTGGCAGCATGATTCAATCAACTGTGCCCACGTGTCAGCTGAAAAGGAGTCAGAGAAGGATTGTGCCTTCAGTCTGATGGTTTTTGTCCTCCATCAGGCCTTTCCAAGTCACGGCAGTAAGCGTGGTCCCCAAATCCCAACAGTTTAGAAGAGAAAGCTACTCCCAGGGCGTCTTTTTGGAAGCAGCGAAGTTGCAGCTTTAGATTGATGCTCATTTTTATTTTGTGATCATAGCTAATTAAAAGAAATTAATAGAAACATAGCCAGATCCAAAAGTTTATTAGAAAAGAAGCATTGTAGTTTAATTATGCCACTATGTTGTGTATGACACAAAGCCCACTGAAATCTGAATACTTGATGATCTCTGGAATTTGACTAAGAGCTCTTCGGCCTTAGGGAGAAACTTGACAATTACTAATCTACATATGCTGACAATCTCTACATATCAGGGGCCCCATGAGGGTCTTTAATTGCTCTGTAAACTTCAAACTGGAGTGTTCTTCAGCAGGAAAAAACAAGATGCTGCGTTCAAGCTAAAAAAGAGTGGTAGTTGACATGTTTATTAAATACCCCCAGGCCCCGAAGGATTGCAGGGTGGAAGGTTCTCTGGGTAGAAGTTATAAATGCAGCATCAGATTTATTCAAGACAGAACAATTATGTGTGAATGCCCAGGTGCAACTATGGCACGACGGATCCAGGAAAACTTTCTGCAATTCCAAACTGTGTTTCTATTCTCTCACTTGCGCAGCCCTTTTTGCCACGTTTGCTTGAGTTTTACGACTGCGCACACAAAATGTCTGCATGATTTGAATGGAAGTGGGCAGTGGGTTTTATAAGGTGCAGACCTGAGCTTTTTCAAAAGTAAAATCTGTGATGTTTTGTCCCTGTATCTGGCAGGGGAGGGACTTCTATCCCCCAAGATACCTTCAACACAGGACCTGAATTTATACCAGAAATGTTAGCAGGTCTGGCTCAAAATGTGGCTGCAGGAAAACTGATAATTTCATAGGAGAACTGATAGCTTCATAATCCTTCCCCTTGATTTACTGTTTGACACAAGCCTACACTTTGATGATTAAGGTTATTTGTGTGTTATGGACAGGAGAGAAGGTTATTCTGGCTCATTCTCCTGTTGCTGCATTAACTTGATGATGTCGGCTTTGATGTTTACCTTGTACGTTGCCAACATAATCGCCAAGCAAATTCTGATTGCTTCATTTCTCATTTTATTTCTTTGCATTTCAGGAACGTCTAGAGCTATCCCCCCAACTGCCGTGATTGTTCGCTACCCTGACTAAACTGACCACAGTGCACGGAGAAAGAACGCTAACCCCTCCAGAAGCCACCTGACACAGCAGCATCGGCGTCATCGAGGGGTTTTAGGAAGTGCTTTATCATTTCTGGGGAGAAGAAGGAACAGACCGAGCTTGGACTACACCCCGATGGGATGTGCAGCACTCGCCACGAGTGGAACACCTCGCCTTGCAAGGAAGTTGATCAGGAAATAATTGGAGGGAATAAATCTGGAAACTCCCAGTGCCAGCTTCATTCTGGGCTCTAACGACACAACCCAAACCTTTGAATTTGGGGAGGGAGAGCGTTATCGACGCAACACGTTAAACAACCTTAACTCCAGTGAGCAATGGCACCACTATAACACTTGTTTATTAGCAAAATGCATCTGATCTCAAAGGCCTGCATGACAAGTTCATTACATATCAATTTAATTAGCTGATTTACATTTAATTTACATTTCAATTAATGTCTTTAGCAACAAAACGTTGCCTTAATAGGGTAATTGCCTGTTAGGCAATATGTAAAAGAATAAATAGTCACATTCTGAGGAAGAATTCCTATTTTCAATTTTTTATTACCATAAATAACCTAAATAATTATTGCTCTTAAGGGGCCACGTCCCAGTTCCCTTCTGGGCCTAATTATAAAGACTTAGTACCTCATTAAGCAAAATGGTTTCAGAGTCACAGAAAAGCATTACTCTAATCGTGACTCATTAGTTTCAACAAAAGAGGGGAAAACTGCAAAAGTCGGCACATTTCGACATATTATTCTTGTGGTTCATAAGCAGCAGCGCATTTGAGAAGTGGCTGTTACAGCTGTGTAGGCGTTTCTGTCACGAAGCCCTATTTTCAGAGGGGTTTTTTTGTATGTAACTTCGGTCATTAAAAGAGAGTCACGTCCGACTGGAAAAGCTGGCACGTGTACCCCTGGCACGGAGCAAGAAGCTTGAGCAAACTTTGGTTTTCTGTTCCCTGAGAGCTCATCTTTTTCCCCATACAGCCACACGCATGGTGGCTGGGTTTGAGGCTGTGATGTAGGACCCATCTTCTTCTACCATGTCAGAAGGGTTGCTACCATCACCATAATATACCCCAGTGCATAGAAAATGGACGTCTTTTAGGATTTGCTTGAATTCAGTGATGCTTTACCACAGTGCTCCCTCCTTGTAACTAGCGAGCAAAAATTGACTGCAGGCTTGGGTGCGACCAGACTGCGACTCTAAGGCTCTTAGTGCTGGACCCAAACCACTGTGGCAACGTGATGTGAAATGCTGATCTCATATACACTCACTCTGCTGGTTTAAATTTGTTCAAAGAGCCGTGCAAGGTTTGGCATGGTGCTGGCGGGTTTTGTACTCCATTAGGCATGGACTCTCTGTGCTAGTCTAACATTACACGGGATCAAGTAGTCAAGGCAAAGCCAACGTTAAAGCATGAAGCTGGCACAAGCTCCATGTCAGGAGCTCTGGCTGATACAACATACCTGTCTACGCTTTGTTCAGATGAAGTTTCTTCTGCTGGAGATCCAGTGGTGCAGAGATCCAGAACCGATGGCTGAAACTAAGGCATTGGTTGTATTTCCTTAAAATGTTGTCATGTAAGGGAATAAAAGAGGGACCGAGTAAGATATTGTTTAGTAAAAAATAAATTCATAATGTTCTAGGAATATATAGAGCTTTTAAACAGAATGTGTTTAACTGATGAGAAAACAACCTTTTCATATAGTGTTAGTTTCCTCATTAACCTTTAATGATGATTCATATGTAAAAGAAACGTAAACTAAACACCATGCTATTCTTTCTAATGTTGTAGATAAATATAAAGCTAGAAATATGATTTCTTAATGCTAGTATTGTGCAGCTGGTAAGAATACATAATCAGTGGTGGGGTGGTGGTGGGTGTTGCTTTTTTTTCTTTTCCTTCTCTTTTTTTTGTGATTAAGTGTTGTCCTCTTTTTACAGGTAGTACAGAAATGTTAAATGGCATGTATCTCAGAGCTGTAAGCAGAACCCCTACCCTCACAGTCCGGCCATCCTGCTCTAATGTCTGCTGAGGTCAGGGGGGTTTTAGTGGATTCCAGAATTCATCTTCAACCCCAAGGTCTTCAGAGAATTCCAGACTGCTGTGCAAACACTGCACAATACTGTGCCAGATCACCTGGTGTAACTCGTCCAACTCCAGAGGCTATTTCTCTGGACTGTGTGCCTGGGCAAATTTAATGCCAGAGATCGGAGAAGTTCTAGTTCTTTAGTGCTTCATTTTCCTTTAACATGGTGCTGTATGTATATATCATTAGGACAGTGAAAAACAAATCAGGTGGGAGTCACTTTCTTCTAATACTAAATGCACCCTTTCGCTAGGATAAGGATATCTGCTGGCTTTGGGAGAGGAAAAGAGAGAAGCTTATGCTTCCAAAAAATGTCTTATTACCTTCAGAAGTTAATTGCTTAGGACTCAGACGTATCTCCTCATAGTCTGCATTTTATTTTTGCTCCTACACTTGATGGATCTGGAATTCTCTTCCAAGCTGCTAACTCAATTTTTGCTTTTTAAAGCTCATTTAAAACCTTTCCTACTTTCCTGAGTCTGTGATTAACGCTAATCCACTCTACCCTTTCTTTTCCTACAGCTTCTTATATTCGCCCCTTGCTGCAGCCTGCAAGAATTCTAATTGGCACCTGCTCTTCCTTTTGGGTTCCCATTTTTTTCTTTCTTCCTGCTCCATTTTCTCTCTGTTGCTATCTGGGCTGCTCTATGCCATCATGTTATACTTTCTAGCCCAGATCTACCTAGTGCTGTAAAGGATTTGATGATTTTCTGTAGGAAGGACTCTAATAATAGCCACAATCCTCCCCCTTTACAAATCTTCCTTATAATGAAAAAAGAAAAAAAAAAAAAAAAAAAGTGTTCTGCCTTCCAGAGTGAATTCCATTGAAAACCAAAAGTTCTTTTTTTAAAAAAATAAAATAATCCCTCTCTGTTTCTGATGGAATGGAGAAATTTTAAAGGAGCAATGTTATAATTCATTGGGAATTTGAGCATAGATCTCAGAGCTCCCTATTAGACAGGGCAACTTCAGCTATTATTATTTCAAGAAAGTGTTTCAGTTTTCTTTTCTAATACAAAAAAAAAGATAAAATTTTTTAAGAGGAAAACAAGCCAGCCAGAAAGTCCTTGAGGTTCTCTGGTGACTTCACTGTTGTCAATCAAATTAACATGGAAGAGTTTCAAACATGGCTACTTTAATGGGCAGAGGGACAAAACTCCTGACACACTGCAGAGAGGCTTTGGAAAAACAAGCGACTAGATGCCATCTGAGCTGGATGAGGCTAACAGATGCCAGAGCCTAGGACTATCATGGGATGTGATGGATTTTGAGCTTAAACTGCTATTTCAGGTGGCCAATGCCAAAACTGTGATTCCTTAGCCCCCTGTTCAGCTGCTGCCTCAGCCCGGCTGCCCAGAAGTGAAGCTCTTCTCCCTGAAGACCGGTGTCTGACGCTCCTGACACTCCTCAGAAGCAGCTCAGATAAGAAACTCTGACAAACCTGGAGCCACATTGTGCCTTTGCCCTCAGGACTTCAGAAGCCAATGCTCCTGGCTGCCCTCCCAGCATCTCCCTTGGCAATGCCAGGTGCTGCAATTCCCGAGCTCCAAAGCCACTTGTTCAGAGCCCTCTCTTCTGGTCTCTGCTCAGCAAGCACTGCTTTACCATTCGCTTTTTTTAACGTGCTTTAAAGAGTTGCAATGTTTACAGACACAACATACTGTTAGACCGTTAGGGCAGCCTCCTGTACATCATGGGCCATTAAATACTGCTGTCGTTCTTCTTTTTGTTTGACTAAAATCTGTTTTGTTTTGACAAAAGCATTTCTTCAGTCAGCTTGTCATTTTCCTTTGGTATTGTCAGAAAATGGAGAATTCACTTTCTCTTTGATAGCTTGTTCCAGTGGTTACTCACTTTCTCTGTTACGGTGTAATGCTCAATATCTAATTCAAATTTTTCTAGCTTCAGCTTCTAGGAACTGCCTCTTGCTATGCCTTTCCCAGTTATAGTAAAGATCCATATAGTATCTTGCATTTTTCAACGCAAAGGTACTATCCACTATAATTAAGCCACAGCTTTTGGCTTTCTGCTCAGGCCCCTGTGCTATCACTAGCCCAGCTAGAGCCACCAGAGCTAACTTACTTTCCATTAGCTGTGGGTCTTCAATGCAGAATCCAGGTGGCGTTTTGTACACTTCCAAGCCAGCTGCTCTGAATCACTACGGGACCGAAGTCCTTGTCTCTGGGACAGCAGAAGAATGGACAAGAATAGCTGGTAATTTCTGCTTCCTCCATGACCATCATCTTGAGTTGCTTTGCCAACCCGACAATGTTCTTTTCTTTGCTTTTTAAATACAGAGCTGTACATACATAAGGAATAAAGAGCTCTAATTTATTCTGCAAAAGTGTTCATCAAGTGAGAGACAGGACTCTGGGAAAAGATTAAGAGCTTACATTTTTCATTTGACTTATTTCACATAAAATTTCATAGAGGATAAAATGATGGGAGGCAAAGAAGCAATGATATTTCTGTTTTATCTCTGTCTAAGGACCATAAATCTTTCTGAAGTATCATTAATTATAGCAACGCCATTCACAACGCTATTGTTAAGGGTCTATCAGCACTCCCATTATAAACCCCCTTTTTCAGGGGTTTATAACTTGGTTAGGAGAATTTTGTTTCAGGCAAAAAACTTCGCTGTGGCAATGTCTCCATCTAAGACAACTTTTCAAAAATGTAAACACAGAGGAAAGTGTTACCTCTTTTGAACTGAGGAAGGGAGAGCCCAGGAACTTTCTAGGGGTACAAAGCTAGTGCAGCCTTGGCTGGTTGTATCTTTACCGTTTCTGAATTCCTAAGACTGTATTCACAGAAGTTATCTCAGAGGAATTTAGATCATTCCTTTAAAATGCAACTTTCCAATTACTACAGCTGAATTCAAGATCTGGAATACTCCTCTAGTGGCTGTAATCAAATCAGAATTGCTTTCTTCTTTAGCTGCAGCCAGCCAAGAAAGAATTTAGCAGGCCTGGAAAACAGCTTACACGTTAAGAAAACCTCAGTGTCTTTAGGTAGCTTGCCTTTTTTTTTTTTTTTTTTGTTGTTGTTGTTGTTGCAGGCATGACTTGCATCAAGAATCAGTGAAGTTAATGGTTACACCCACCAAAGGGAGTATTGGCTTAGCAGCGGTACAGAGGAATTTCTCTGTCATGGCTGAGCCATGGTGAAATGTTAGAGAGGCATTGAGTTTCTCCAGATGTGTAGTGTAAAATGCTCTTCAATAGGCGTCTCTTGCCTGGGAGAGCACAGGGAAGAAAGGTGGCTGTTTTGCCTACATAACACCACAACCAGGTGGCCTTTTGCCTGTAGCAACTTGTAGGTTCATCAAGGAAGCCTGAGAGCTCTGCTCAGTTGCGTCCTTGCATGTTAGGAAAGAGCAAGACGGTCAATAAGATGGGATCAACAAAATCATTGTGGCCTTTTTCTAAAGCAATGGATATTAATGAATACTAACTTCTGGACAACTTTTTTTCCTGCTTTAAAGTAGAAAGATTAGATGAAAATGTATTTTGCGAAGAGTGTGCTGACACCCTCAGGTAATCTCCATCCTCTGTCCTCATCAATAATCTAACACTCTACCTTCCCTGCTACATTACTGTCTGCAGTAATGCAATTCACTTTGGTCCCCTTAGATCCTATTAGAATCTCTCACGTTACAAAATTCTTCCAGCTCTGCTCTAGAGCGTACTGGGATTGTTTAGCCTTAACTTCTGCTGGCTGTTTTCCTCGACTACCATTCTTTGCACAGGAATTGACTTTTGTGAATTGCACATTTAACCTAGCAGTGAGTGAGAAGATCAAAATAAGTAATGCATGTGGGTATTGTCCTATGAGGTCCCTAAAGCGCTCTGATTCTGCTTTGAACGCTGCTGAATGTATCTTCTGATAATGAGTCCCACTATCTAAAGTACTTTCTTCTATCAGTTTTGATTGTGTTGTCTTTTAATTTCATTGCATGTGTCCTTTGAAAGGATAAATAGGCATGGGTAAACAGAAGAACCCATTTCTACATATTATTCAGTCCCTTATGTACCTCTTTTGTATTACATCTTATTTTTCTCCTCTCTAAAGTAAAACAGTCCTAATGTTTTGTTTGTTTGCCTTTTCTAATATGGAAATCTTTCCGTATCTCGTAATTTGTTGCTGTTATTTGAGCAGGTGTCTTCCTGGAATTCTCCACAGTTATTAATGACAAGACAGCCGTACTCGGGGATGATATCTAAATACAGGGCTTGAAGTGCAGTAAGACAGAGATCTCTTCTGGCTGCTCCGTCAACATCAGGGGCTTAAAGCAGGCAAAAACAGCTCTCTGACAACACTCATAAGAACTGCAGTAGAAGGTGGGAAAATGTGGAAATCTCCTTTATTTCCTTCATTCTTGTTGCCAGAATGACTGTGCTATGCCACTTTGCACCCAGTATAATGCTTCCTAAGTTTAAGGAGAAAACCATTCTTGGCTTGTAAGCCAAAAGTGTATCTCTGACAAACTCAGTCATCTTAGACCTGCTCTCTGATCTCCAGTCTTATCTGATCTAATTCTGTCTAATCCACAATAGTTTTTTTTAGATTCTGAACTTTAGAATATCCACTGTTTGCAAACCTGACTCTTCCCATTTTTCCCACTTTCCCTATTTTGTAGCATGTTTCAATACATTGAAACTCCTGAAGCCTGACCCTCATGAACACTGCAACAACGTGGTATAGGTCTTGGGATAATTATCTTAAACCAGTGCAACCTCACTCTTTTGAGTTACTCCTGGTTTGCAATGACAGAAATAAGAGCAGAATTGAATATTTTGATTATACCAGGGTTCTTCCATAGCAAGCATGTCAGAGGGGCTGGAGGAGAGAAAAAAGATGAAGCTTTTAAATAGAGGAGATTGCAAAACCCTTAACATAATGCACAGCTGTCATCCAGGCTCTTTATTGCATGGAACTAAGTATAAGTAGCGTTACAAGAAGATTTACTTTTGTCAAAGCAAAGGAATTCATGCGCTTTCACAGCAGGGAAACTTTATAGCAGTTAAAACCTCAGGTCTATTAAAATAGCATGCACTTTTTGTGGTTTTGCTTATCAGTTTTGCTTATTAGCAAATGGATTTGTGCTGAAAGTCAGGGTTTCCCCTCACTGTCCCCCAAATCCCTGCATCATTGCTCCTGCAGCGTGAATGTAAGACTAAATTATGCACTTCATCATAACAAGAAGGTCCAGATGGATCTCACACTGCTGCAGAAGGGGCTGAACTGGAAAAGCACTGCAGCAGCAGCCTTTCTTTCCAAGGCCCAGCAGGGCAAAGTGGCAGAAACTCTGCAGACCAGAGGGACAGAGAAGCATCTCTGTGCAGAGTGCATAACCCTCCAGTCTAACCCAGATTTTCCCTGGCTTACTAGGGAAAAGCACTGAAATTCATCGCTGCCTTATCACTTCAGAGAAGCTTTCTGTCCTGCCTTGTGCTCCTTTTTCAAGGGTTATAAAGTACTTCTGTTCCAGGGCACTGCACATGGATATTAAATTTTCACCACAAACATAATGCCATTTTTGATTTCAGCATTTATCTATCTTCTGTTCTTATATGGCCACACTTACCATAATATCTCATACTTCACAATCCTTAACACATTATTTATCCCTCCAAAAAGCATGTATGTGAAAGGTACCTGAAAATAAGCAATAAACCATTTTAATACTGTTACCATCTGAGGCTATGGATCTTTGAGAATTTTCTTCTCATTAACTCTGGAATGCTATTCATAACCTTGAGACTGATAATGCATAGAAAATTATTTTATCCAAGTGTAAACCCCTCCTTAATATATGTATCAGGGGTCTGCAATTCAAAAATGAGTCTTTTCCAGGCCCTAAATACAGAATCCTGTCCTTTGCTCAGACCATATGAAAAAAAAAGAGCTGTTACAGAAGTCACATTACTGAATATTAGGCCTGCATTTCCAGTCATTTATTGGTGTCAAGTATTAGTAGTGATATTTCATCCATTTATAGATTTTACTTTTGTCTGCACTGGCATATTATGTTGTTTGCACAGTTTTCTTTAAAAAAAAAAAAAAAAAACCACCACAAATTAAACTCCAAAGCATTTTGAGAATGCTGATTCTTTCCCGATCACTTAGTACTAGCTTTCTAGATCTCTCTGCACAATTTTTCTATGAAATTGTCAAAATAAAATAAAGCAAGCCATGGGATGCATGTGAGCCACTGCTCTCTTTTGGACGCAATTATAATTATCCACTGTGTTTTCTCCCACCTACAGCTGCACTTGTGAATTTGGAAAGAATATTTAAAGGCTTAAACTCCCTCACAGTCTGTGGTTGAAGTGAATTGCAGTTGCCAAAACAGAAAATCAGACTATTTTGATGTTAACCGCAACCGTAAATACACTGAGAACAACTTAGCAGCAAAGAAGTTGGACAGTACCATTTATATGGTCATAATGGTGATCAAGATCAGTGGCATATATTTTAATTTGTCCTGTAATGCAAGCAGAAAGGTAGGCCTGAAACGGCAGTTTCAGATGTGAGTGTGGAGACGAGTCTCTGGAAATGGGAGCTGTAAGAATGTACCACATCCGCTGTGTCTCACCCACCAACACAAGTTGGTTGGTATCCCCCTTTTTTCTGAAGGGAAGGCTCTCCTGGCACCTTTCCACAGGAGGCCCAAGAAGCTACAGGTATACTGCCATGTCCTGGGCTTCGTGCTCCTTTTGGATGCCCCAGAGCAGTTCTCTGCTCTTGTGCGGCCTGATTCCCTGCCCTATGCTGGGACACTTTGGCTTTTATGCCATCATCCATCTTTCAACACAGCACCCACCATTGTGACTGTCTGCCCTTCGGGAGGCTGAGGGGTTGAAAATTATTCCACCTTTAGCACACCCCAGCAGCACCACACGCCCGTGCTGCAAGCCGAGCCCGCCATTGCGGAAAGAAGTAACGGTCCTCGGCGCAGGGCATTGTGGGAAGGGGCCGGCGCGCCCCTTGGCGCAGGCCCTGTGGGAGTGATGGTGGCCGTGAGCCGGCCGGCCGGAGAGCGCAGAGCGTTGCGAGAAGGAGGGGAAGCCGCGCCGCAACGGGGACCCGGAGCCGCCCGGGCAGTGCGAGGCCGTAGCCACCGGGACGCCACCCCAGCCCCGCCGCTACCCGCCCTCCCGTGAGGAACGGCGCGCATGCGCACCGCGGCGGGGGCCGGAAGTGCTCCTCCGGTTGCCGTGACAACGGCGTCTGCCCCGCGGCGCGGCTGAGCCGGAGCGGGCCGGGAGCCGGCGGGCCCTCGCCCCGGCCCGCCCGTCCATGCCGCGGAAGGCCCTGCTCTGCGTCCTGCAGCTGGACATCCGCTCGGTGAGTGCCCGGGCCGCGCACCCCGCCGTCCTCAGCCGGGCCGCAGGCTTGGAAGAGAAGCCGCCGTTTCCCCTTCCGGCACCGCTTCCCGCCCCGCTTCCCCCTCTCGGCCGCCGGCCCGCTCTCCCTGCTCGGCCGTTCTTCTAGAAGGCGGGTTCGGGCCCTGTTGCCCAGCGGGCGCAGCCCTCCGTCAGGAACTCCAGCTCAGGCTGGCTCCTGGGCAACTTGTGCCCCTTCTGTGTGTGCATTCTCTGGCAGCTGGTCCCTGTGCCCCCCTGCTGGTGTTAGCAGCCGCCATGCTCCATCAGAGCTCTCGCTTGCCTGTGGAAAAGGCCTTTTTTAAGAGATGCTAAGTCTTGGGAAGCTGTATGGTGTAGAAAAAGCACCCTTGAAAAAACGGAGCAAAAGAAATCCCGGGAGACAGCAGCTTCTACCTGATCTGTGTACCCCTGTGAGTGATGAGGTCCCTGCAAGGGGACCTCCCTGCCCCTGCACTGGGCAGCTCTGAAGTACCTGAGTGTTATGTGGAGGGTGAGGTCAATAGATGAGAAAGTGGAAAGTTTTTACATTAATCATGTTAGGACCATTCCTTGTGCACTTTGCAAAGTTTTCTGCTTGTATACAAGGTGGGAGTAGAGTATGAGTCTGTATTGTTCTCCTGTTAACTTTTAAGAAGTATCTGCAGTAGATAGTACTGTTTACTCTGGAGTTGTTGGCTTCATAGGTCCTGGTTGCTGTAATCCAGAAATTTGGCCTCCTCACAGGGCAAGTGCTGCCAGAACACTTGCTACTGAAAGGAAAACCTGAGGTGCCATCCAAAAAAATTCAAGCACAGATCCAGAAAGTACATACTGGGAAACCACCTTTGTTCCCAAATTTGTGTGGCTGCTCTGAAATAGAGCTGTGAATTTCTACGCATAGATGTTGAGGATATCACCCTAATGGTATTGCTCCGCTGTCTCAAAAGCTAGTGTTTATCATAATATACATAATATAAGGCAAAGGCCTGCTTGGTTCCTGGAAAGGAGCAGATGTGCTTTCCTCTTGTGTTCCTGCTGCCATGAGCTATTCATGTGTCAGGAGGGAGTACAGGAAAGGTGTTGCCCCAGGGTCAGGCTTCTTCAGTTGTGGGATGTTTATTATTCATCCTGCTTCCAAAGCTACAAATAATAGTGGAAATGGAGAGAACAGGAAGTCTCCAACACAGATCTGGGTACCCCTTTCAGCACGTATGGGTGTTCAGTTACATCCTTGCCTAATTTCTGTCAGATAAGCCTTTTAAAAAGTGTATTTAGTCTGGTTTTGAACCACTTGTTTTGCCTTTTTTTGCCCCACTGGAGCCTACTTTGGCATTTCATTCCTGTGATGGTTTGAAAACTTTCCAGCCTAAATTTTCTTCTGTCTGGTTGATGCCCTGCTCTTATACAAATGTCAACATTGGCCTTTCACTCAAATAATTTTTTTTTCCTTCCTTGGTGTTTGCTCTCTTGATGTATTTTTTGGGCAGCAGTTCTGTCATTTCACAATTCATCTTTGTCAGCTAAAGCGACCTCGTTCTTTTGGTAGTATTTTGTGTGATAGGCTTACCAGTTTTCTGATCATCTCAGCGATGGATGCTACTCTTCCACTTTGAATTTGCATTGATCAGGACCAGAATTGAATTCAGCATTCCAGATGGGGTCTCACTGTTGCCTTTGGTGATGTCAGGGAAAAAAGGTCCAACATTCATCCTACGTGTCTTAATATTAGTCTCTTCACAGCTGCATTGCAGTTATGCTATCATTTATTAACAGACTCATCATCTTCCCCTCAGCCAGTTTTGAAGGTTACCTCCCCCGGTGAAAGCAGAAGCTGTTGTTAATACACAGTAGGTGCATCTCATTTCTGTTACTGCGGTCCCACAAAGAGGTTCTTCTATATCTTTTTGTTGACCTCTGATGATTTCTGAATTTTAATTGGAAAAATTTCATGAGAACACTCTGACTTCTTGTGTCAGGGTCATTAAAAATTTTAAAAGGCATGGATCCCAGGATATATAGAGGAACATTTTTAATAGTAACCCTCAGCTTGATGCCTCCCAGTTTTGCACATTATTGATGCTGTCCTTTGGCTGGTTCTGTACCACCTTAGGACTTTCTTCCTAACTCCTAACTTCTGCCTCATAAGTAATAATTTCTCATGTGGCACCATATGATGTTACTGATGTCCAGATAAATTAGATATCCTTTGTCCAGAAAATAGGCTTTCAAGAAGATGTCAGGTTTTGCTTGACTGATCTATTTTTATGAAACACATGCTGCTGGGCTTTTTTTCTAGTAATGTTTTGCTCAATATCCTTTATTTTTTACTTTTGCCTATTTAAATATTCTGATTAGTGGGGTTATATTTTTTCAGATCTCTTTTTCTGTCTCACATGAGCCTTGTGTTTGTTATTTTTTCAGCAGATGCTACTATCCTTGTTTTCGTAACATAGGTTTTAGTAATGTATAGATCCAGCAAGAAAAATGACATTCTTTCAGAACCTGGTCTCAAGATGATTCATCTTCCCTGTGACTCCTTGGTCCAGGCCTAGTGCACATTGAGTAACTTCAGTTTCCATCATTTCCTTCTTTAAGGTGGTTTTTTTTTTCTCATGTATTCAGTATAACAAAACCAAGACAAAATACTCAGTTTTGTTTGGGACGTAGATTTGTTAGTTTTTCACATCCTGGTTGATTTATACTACCTCCACTTGTTTTCTCCTTGTTTGCTTTATTTGTGACTGAAGTCTTGTCCAGATTTCTGATTGCTTTTCCTGTTCTTTTAATATGCTTTGCATATTTCTCAACTCTCTTTGAAACCTAACCACTTGTGTTAGAACTTCTGTCCTCTTTGTTTTTTCCCTTGCTTTAGGATACAGATGGGTTTTGCTCCTTTGGACTTAATGAAACTCCAAGGTCTTTTCCTTTCAGAGTCCATGAGCTCTTTGGTTTATTTCACAGCTAGTTGTCTTTATTTCTGAAAGGTTGCTCTTCTGAAATGGAAAGCCTTAGTTAAAGACCTTATTTGGTTTATCCTGCCGTTAATTTAAATTGAATAATTCATGATTGCTCAGACCGAGATTTCATTGTTATTTGTTTTTTGAGACTAATTTTGGTACTTACCTCTGCTGCTGGCATTTAGATTGCTCGTGTAGCAACAGAATGAAATGCACATTATTCTTCATGTCATTGCTACATGGAGAATTCACAAATGTAGCACTGACGGTAGGTAAAGCTTTAAGCACTAAGACGAATTAATAGCATTGTGGATTACTGCCAGGTAAGGAGACTAAAATGGCATCTCTTCACATTGAGAAGATTATTTTTGCAACTCTTAAGTCCAAAATGCTATTCTATCTAGAAGCTTGCACTCAGCAGAAGTTAATACTGTCTATTGCCCTTCATAGAGAACTCAATAAATAGGCAAATATTGATTGCCTTCTCTAAGGTGAAAGGCACGAAACCTCAGATAAAAATTATTGTAAATTCTACAAAAATGTCGAAAAGAAAAGCGAGAAGTAAGCTAATATGACTTGTATGTAGTTTGGTGGATCTTGCTTTGTATGAATGAAACCTGTCTCTTTCCCTCACTATTCACTGTTGCAACTGCAGGAGTGTCATATAAACTGTTTAATATTTGACAGTCTGTTTCAATTGGGATATCTATTATTCTAGCACTTTTCTTGCAGGTTTGAAGCCTTCATTTACATAGAAAGAAACTCTTTTTTTTTTCCCTCCTTGGATATTTATGAGTAGAAGCACTATTTTTTAGCTTCTACTGTATCTATAATAATCTATCACCCATTGGTTTCTGTTACTTCTTTCACCTGAGGCTGTTTTTCTGCTGTTCGTATACTTTTCTTTTAGATCCAGTGAGGATTTCTCAAGTAAAATGTTCATTTGGGAGTAGGAGACTGTAACCAAAGCACTTATTTTAATTCCTGTCACTCTCCTCCTTTGTCTTTCTACCTGGCAATTGAAAGTCTGAACACTTTCTCCAGGAAACCTTATGTTGGAAGAGACAACCTCGTATTTATTATACTGCGATAAAAAGTGAGCAGTAGAACTGAAGTGAAAGGTGACAATTCTCTGGCTGGGTAATAGAATAAAACTATGCGGCTTGGAGAAAATACCAAGTAGTTTTGCAAGGAGTTGTGTACATCCTTGCAGTGAAAACATAAGTAAGAACGTCTGATGTTCGTCAGAGCTTTAAAAACAAACCAACTTCTTAGTTAAAGAATAAAAATTGTCCAGAGAAAGTTGAGAGATTAGTGGCAGTATCTGACAGCCTAAGGAGGAGCCTTCTCTGCCTTGAATACCTTCCAAGGTGTGCAGACTTCTCAGGTAGAGCTGTGTGTGCTGTGTGTCTGATAGTAATGGAACAACAGTTGTTTTTATTTTCATTTACATATTAGAAGGCAAAATTAATATAATATTTGCAAATAAACTTGCCCTTTTTTGTGGCTGGACAGAGTATGGATATCTAAGTATGTACATTTACCAGCTTCATTCTCTTTGTGGGTAGGCTAAAATTTGGATGGGGTTTTGTGTCTGGGCATCATGTAGACTTCATTGTACGTGACTCTTCATATAGAACCTGATGTGACCCTTGATGATTACCTCTTTTAGAGTCAGTGCATGCCTTTAACTTTATTAACCTGGGATTGGGATACCAGGTTTCAGTTTTGGTTGAAGACAGTGCAGTATTTTTCCTTACAGGATTTGGTCCTGATTATTTTTAAATGGTGACTATTTTTCCTGGTCAGTCTGTACAAACAGAATTGCTTTAGAAAAGAAATTTTTTCACGCTAATCTGATATAATCTGACTCTCAGAAATCAACCACTTCAGCCTTGACCATTTCATTTTTTTCTTGAAAACAGACATTAACTTCTATAACTAAAGTTCAGTTTGTTTAATGAATGTGTTACTCTTACAGATAACTTGCCCCGGAGTGCTGTTGAAAGACAAAGAGGAGCTTTATCTCAGTGTCACTGTACTTGGACAATACAAAAAAACTCTATGCGTCCCTGCAGCATTTCCACTCTTCTTTCAAGAAAAACTAGTATTTGAAAAGGTAAGATAATGTCAAGAGCTAATACAAGCCAAATAAAACCCATTCCAAGCTTCACAAAAACTCACTGCAAAACCCCTGAGCACAAGTAATCACACTGAGGATGGCATAGCATTCGAACTCCTGCTTCTCTTCAGCTCAAAGTATGTGTGTACCTATATTATCCACACGGTGACTCAAGAATTACACATACTGAAGATTATAACGTATGATGAAGCTTTTTAGGTGTTTGTTTATTGTTTTGTGAACTGTCCTTTTTCAGTGTCTGTTTTCCTGGCTTGGAAGGAACTGAACGTTGTTCTAAAAATTATGGCAAGGTGAAGAACAAAGACTATAAGATATAGGAGAGTCAACTTAATTTAGTAGAAAGATAGAATAGCAGCTCAAGCCTTTTTGGTGACATCTTTCTCCCTTTGAGACACTTTTTTCATGGTTTGTCACCAGAATTCCCAGGCCAGTACTCTGGCTTTATAATTTATAGTTGTTTATCACATATTCTGAGTCCCTGCTAGCTTCATTATTAGTACCACAGGGATAATGAAACACAGTATCGTACAGATATGATCTGGCTTCTTGACTACCTATGAATAATAATAATTTGCCCTTTCTAGTTCTTTTCCTTTAAGCATCCCACAGCACTTTGTAAACCAGACTGAGTAAACATCAGTGATGCTCTAGTGGTGTGGGTAAGATACAAACAGTGATAATTTCACCAGCTACTGAACAGTAAAAAAAACATAGTTCTTTAAAGGCAAATGTACCACAAACTACTTAAGGGAAATGTACTGAATACTGTTTTCATTTAATTTAGGGGAACTCCAAGGCACCAAAATCTATCTGCTAACAAAAGAGGTGAACAAGAAAGCTGAGAATAATACCTGTCTTCTTACAAATAGCCATTGAATAGGTCTAGATACTTGTGGAGCACTGGTACTTTGGTATTTTTTAGTGTTTGGTACCTTGAACAGCGAAGTGATCTACACCGCTCTACTGAGACTTTTGTACTGAATAAGGGGGAAGTCTATTAGCTGCTGAATATCCAGCGCGATATCCTCCCCTATTCCTTGCCATCTATTCACCTGGGATTCAGGTTAAAAAAAAAACCCTGAAAAGTACTCTGCACATGAATAGTCACTTCCATGAAAATTAACCTTAAAGCATTACTAATATATTAAAGAACATATTCTTCGTCTATCAGAATTCTAGTACATTAAGCAATTTATCTTTCCCTTGAATTTTCTCAGACCATACTTATCTCTACGTGTTCAACACTTCACAATACCTCCTAATTTAAATATGGAGAGGTAACCCTGAATGACAAAAAAGCATATGACAAGAACTGCTAGTGCTCAATGAATTTGATCATGTGCCAAATGATAATTTCAGTTTCCTTTCTTTTTCCAGTGGGGATAGGATTCTTGGCAACCATCTGAAGGAAGGAAGAATATTGATTTTTTGGGGGTTTTTTTCCTCCCTCTCTTTCCCCAGAGGTCCATCTGACGACTTTGACCGTGCTATTATTATTATTTATTAATTTCTTTTCCAGGCATTTGCTGATATAGTTGATCCTGGAGACCTTGTGGAGTTACTGGAACGTAGGTTTTGCTTTTTATGTATACGATGTTGTATGTGTTAATGCCATGAATGTATGGGCTCTAAAGACTTTTGGAGGTTTAAAGTACGAGATAATTTTTCTACCAGAAGCCTGTCCTCTGAAAAGCGAGTGGGTAACCAATGTAGTATATCATGTACTAAATAAGCAGGACCCTAGCACTAGTGGGTTTTTAGAATAGAATATTCGTTGCCAGTGCAGGCAGATGTTTTTTGCTGTCTTTTGGTTACTAGTAATTTACCCAAAATACTGTTAACTAACAAAATGCCTCTAGAAACATATGCTAGAAGCTTTAGAACAGGAAAAGGGTGAAAAGTCATAATTAATGGAAAATCCAGCTGGTTATCCAGATAGGTAATGTATTCCTTTACCTTATCATTTATTTGATTAATTTTCAAATAATATAAGCGCAAACCTTTTGATTTTTGTAAAATTATTCTTTTCATTTTTTAAGACAATTATATGTCTTGCCACATGTAGAGCATAATCAATTGTAGTGAGACAACACTGACCCTGAACTCAAGCTCCAGCAATATACTGTCTCATACTGGGAGTTGTCTGAAAGTGGCAAAGCTTGCGGCATCTTCTTTAAAAGCTGTCTTCAAAGTACAGATGTGGCAGCAGATCAAACTTCTCAAGTTCTAAGTCAAACTTAGAGTTATCATTTGTACGCTGCTAGTGCTATTGTGTTCATCAGTGGTAGTTATGCAAGCTGTTCTTAATTTTCTCTTATTGTTGGTGTAGTGGAAATAGTGTAGCTATGTACAGTGCTCCGAAGCTTAAATCAGTGAGCCATTTTTCTTGGATTTTGACTATGAGAATTACTTTCCATTTTAGTTTTTTTTACTCATGAAAAAACTTTTTTCCTTTCTAGTTGACACAGCAGTACTTGAACTAATACAGCTCGTTCCTCCAGGTATTGTATCAGTCTCTTCATAAATTATGCAGTTTAATAGGTGAATTTCTATGAGGACATTGCCCATTACAGCACAATCACTTTTTTCAACACACAAACAACATAGAAAGCTCTTCAACAAATAGTCCTCTGAATATAAAATGTTAATAGATCAAGAGGATCTTATTATTGAAAGAGAATAATAACTGAATATTGAAATGTACCATACTCAGGCTTAGGAAAGTGATAATATTTTAAAAATGGAAAATAAACTGAAATCATCCAGTGAACACTTATTAACTGCATCAGGATTCACTTGCAAAGTGGCTGTCTGTGAAATTTCAGAGTGCATAATCTTGTTCTCAGAATGACACTTTTTTTCCTTCCATTTTAATGGTGACCATTGGGAAAACTGTTATCCTCACTGTAAGTATTACAGGCCTCTTGGGATATGTGGAGATAATAAATAGCGATTTGTCATATTTCTGTTATTGGCTTGTGTGATTATAAGAATCTATTTTAACGAAATTCAAGTATTCCCATGAATAATGTAAATCTGCATTTTATTGGAAATAAAGTCAAGTTTTAAAGAGGACTCGTTTGGAAACTGTGGTATTAAAAGCACTCTCTGTCACTTGTCCTTAGTACTTTCAAGGAAATGATTGCTCTCTCTCTGGTGACTCACCAGACTGTTTATTTAAAGAAATCTACTGAACGTGGATTTTGTTGTGGGAGGGTAAAAGATCTTCGATAAGGAATTAAATTTCAGGGGTCAGAGATAGGTGTGATACAGCCCAACATAAGCTGACAAGATGACTGCAATAGCACAATTTAAATTTTTTAATAATATATATTTAAGGTTTTCCCCCAAAGAAATATTTTTTTTTCAGGTACCAAACAGTAGGATAGTGAGAAAATCTTGAGATAATGATTTGGATGTTGCTGTGTGTCTTTCTTACTACTATGCCTACTGCTACTACCTCTATTACTATTCTGTAATATAGAATGATACAGTTTCTCATACGTGATTGGCTGCCATTAAAATATATAAAATACTGGTTTCTTCTGTAGCATGGAAGGAAAAGAAAGAAGAAAACTACTGAAGAATTACCTACAAAAAAATTCTCCTTTGTCTCTTAAAGATTGTGTTAACTCTTCTATAATTTTTTTACAGTAACAGTGAAATATACTTTCAGAGTAGATTCTGCACATTTCTGCTGCTGATTTAACTTGATGAGGTTATTTCCTAGTGTGATACGAGTTTTAGAGCCATGCTGTTAATTTTTAAAGAACAAAATTTATCTTAGTTTCAATAGGGTCTTTTGTGGTGCCTGTAGTATATGGCTTTGCCTATTTTCCAATTAAAGTATGTATTTTCTTTTTAGTAGGGAAAATTCTAGCTACATATGAAGAAAATACAAGAGATTTCCTGTTTCCTGACCCTAAGCTTACCTCTGGGCACCATGGTTTAGATCGTGAGATTTTAATGAAGAGGTCCTCTTCTTTTACAGTGAGTGAATATCTGTGAATTGTATTTATGATACAGTGTGTTTCACTGAAGAAACCTCTTGAACTTCTTCAAATGAAAAGCGATTACTTCTGACAGATTTTGCCATTTCAGGTGTTGAATGTACGAATCCACAGTTGAACTTTGGTGAAGGTATAATCTTTTTTCAAAATGCTTCAAGAAATTATTTAATGTGAAAAAGTTAGTTTCCACTTGGTTTGCAACGTGGCACCATGACATCTTCCGTTCAATTTAATCTGTGGTGCAGTTGGAAGTTAAAGGGATGCAAGAGAAGAAGATGTCATATCAACTTCACAGTTCTGAACAGATAAACCATGTAACACTCCCACCTCAGTCTCTCTTTGTAGCATTTTGTTTCAGACTGTTTTTTGGTACTATTTAGTACAATTACAGTCAGTACAAATTTATAGTGCTATGCCATCTGACCTGTGGGCCTCCCTGGGGTGCAAGATCACCACTAAAACTGAAATTTACCTTAGTACTGCATGATTGTTTTTCAGTTCCGAAGCCTGTTTCTGAAGGTCTGTTCAGGCCATTCACACTCATTTAGTAACTTGCCTTTTCTACAGTTTCAAAAAAGCTATGATAAATGATAACTAATTGGCAGAATGAGTGCAATGAATTAATGTTAATTTTCTGGAGATAAGGGCTCAAGTACATAGCAAATGAGAATGAATTTATCTCACACTTCCCTTTCATAGAGTTTGACTGTTGAGCCTTAGGTGTCAGTGGAATCATTCAGGAAGGCACTTCGAGGATGGTTGGGATGATGTGGGAGATGGGGTTTGTGGTTTTTTTTGTTTGTCTTATCTTGATTAAATTTTACTAGAGGAGTGGCAAGTCATTTGGATTGAAAAGACAGGAACTGAGTTGCCCTGTCCGTTGAGATTGGATTAAAAACACACGGCAGGAGGGAAATGTTGATTAAAGGTCATTGGTATCTTTTAGCTGGTATAATCTTTCCCCTGCAAGGGCAATCTGGAAATTGCCCAGTCACTTGCAATTAGAAGTGCTAATTTGGTGTCTAATGCTGTGTTACATTGGAATGAATTAAAGCTGTGATTTTGTGATACAAAATGTATGATTCTGCAGCAGCTTAAACTGCCCCTGCAAAAATAGCCATTATTTTTTGTTTGTAGCATCTCTGATAGGCTTTTCCTATGTGTGTTGATGGTGGCTCAAGAGAGGGGCTGAGACTGTATTGCTTTCATATTACTTATAGAATAGGCACTTTTCCGGTGTTGAGAAAGAATAGATAGGGAGGTAGTAATAAATAAGGCAGTATTAGCAAAATGGTTTCTGATTTTTTTGTAAATGCAATATAATGAGTCTTTGTAGAAGCAGAGCCACTAGAGAAGTTCGAGGGGTTTTGTTGGACTGAGTTCTTTAATACAAAAATTATGTATTATCTAATAAAAAGAAGGTGCCATAATTTGTGAGTTGTGAGAAGATGTGATCGGAGTCATTTGGATGTGTAGCTGAATGATGACACTGTAGTAGCTTTAAAAAGTTGACTGATGTAAGACAGAAATATATTTCCATGTCTTTGGGAACAGCGTAAATTAAATCCGTCTTTGCCCTGGAATGAGAGCTGCAGAGGCATCTCTTGCTCCGTTCCATCTCCATTGCAGAAAGAACAGTTTAGGAAGGGATTTTGGCATGCTGACCCCGTTTTCAGGAATAATAAAGAAGCTGTGTTTGATGGAATTGGAGGGAGGCTCCCAAAAAGAACTTGTGGTTCCTCTCCTTGCTTGCCAAATGACATAGCTGGGAGAATATTTTTACCTCCAGTAGAGGTGCAGTCTCAAATGCCTCCATCTTCCAGTGTTTCCTAAGCTTTACTGGAAAGTATCTGCTGCTTACTCTGTCAGCACAAGCAGCAAATGTGAATGCTAAGCCAAAGGGAAAGTGTTAAATAAGGTCGTGACAACCCTCACATTATTCCTATGCTAGTCAAGCTGTATTCTTCCCACTTGAAAAGTTATTTATAGCTAGCTGAGATGTTGAGTATTTTTGACTGACAGCTGTGCTTCAGTGGCACTTTGATTCCCAATAAATTTGTCTTTTATTATAAAAATAAAGGTAGCAACAGCAAGGTTACGGTTGTGGAGTTCAGATAGGCAGTGACAAGCAGTGTCTGATTAACACTGCTAATCTGCCAGTTGGAAGGAATCCCAAGTTGAGAGGATCAGAACTCCTCCAGAAATCTGGCACTTGGCTGATAATGTCTCTGGCTAAATGTCTTATGAGGCTTACAAACAGCATACGCACACAAGACGTGCCTTGAGTTATCTCTCCTGGTCCAGTGTTGCCCAGCTGAGGCTTTTGCTGGCTCTATTTCTCTGCAACCCTTGCCTTTCAGAATGTTTAAGCCTTGACTGGTGGTGACTTCTTACAGACGTTCTTATCTCTGTTCCCCAACCTCCTGCAGTATTTGCCATGTTACTTAAAACAGTTTCTTTTTAGTTATGCTATCTTTCATTAGCATACCAATACAAGACCTTCTGTTATATTCACACATACTTTTTTAAGCTACAGACTTGTACTCATGCTCCTTACAGTCAAGAGCACATATTAGACTTGTTTTCTATCTTGGATTCTACAAAATATGAATCACCTTTACAGTTTTTCTATGATCAATTAGTGTTCTGTCCAGATCACTCCTGTTTAATGACTGGTACAGAAGAACTTGCAAGGCTGCTCAGGGCTGCAGAGACCACTAAGCTGGAGGCAGAAGAATTCATCCCAAAAACTTTCTGGCTGGATTTTCACTTCCATATAGGTTCAGGGCTATACGATAGTCTTTACGTAATACTACACTGAATATCTGTCATCAATCCCTAGTTTGGGAACTGCAGAAAACAGATGAGCTCTAATTACTTTTAATATATCCATGCCTGTGTATGCGAGTGCCGACCCATGTTCCCTCTCCACGAACCATTTTTCTGAAGAAACCATGGGTTTGTGTGATTTATTTTTTTTTTAGCAATAAGCATTTAACAATTGTAAATGTTGTAATCATTCTGTCTCTGCAACAGCAGTAGGTGCTCTGTTGTTACTTGTTATAGAAGGCCTACAAATTTTGATGCGTCCTTTTAAATTGTTGATAGCACTTGACAATTCATTAGTAATAAAAATGAGTTGATTAAAGACGGTCAGCTTTAAAATCTCTCTTTATATGCCATAACTTGACTTGATTGAATCCTGGACTCTGTTAATTGCTATGACTGAGCTTTCTTGGCATTTTTGTCATTTCATTTCCATAATCTAACCTGGGGCCAGATCATATTCCCTAATGGGAAATCAGTTTGTGTTTAGGCAGGTGGTGGAGGATAGGTTGGTTCAGCAGTAGACTTCACTCATGAAGTTACTGCTAATTCTGAAGAATGTGGGGCAGAGTCACAAACAGACCAGCTCCTTTTCATTTCTCAGTGATTTTGTGTATTCCTGTGCCCAAATGCCCATGCACACAGATGCCTCGGAGCAGCAAACTCTGTCTGTTTTGAAAGAAGAGAGGGTAGAAAGCTCGAAGGGCACTTGATTCTCTCTTTGCTTTTACAGGGCTGTATAAGATGCACATAGATTATTCCCATTTTTTTATAGAATATGAGTCCTTTAGTTGGTTTATGGCTTTTGTGTGTCATAATCCCTGCCGTTTACACCCACTAGATTTTGTGTATGTTGGCCAATTCTAGCTAAATTTAACAGGAAGTAGATCTCAAAAGTTTTGTGTTTCTAGACAGGGCTGAAGTAAAAGAAGATGAGTTGAAAAGGAACTGTTAGCCACATAAAGATGGAAAGACGTGCTGGCCATTAGTACGTGTGCTGGTTGACCAGGAGGACTGGTTGGACCCCACTGACTCCAAACTGGTCAAACTAGGGCAGCCTCTTGCCAGCCACATGTGTAAGAGGGGATTGAGAGGAAGTGGAATGTTGTTATGGAACACGGGAGACAATCCACAGAAATCAGGTTTTGCCGTAATGGTTACAGAATAAAGGGGATTCTCAATTGTACTGTTACAAATGAATAGTTATTTGCAGTGTAATTGACTAATTTTCAAAATATTTTTACAAAAAATATTGCACAACTGAGACTATAAATAAGTTTCCAAAGTTAGCATTAATGAAACTTCTAGAGCGTGGCTGGATTTTTTTATCGATGCTATATAGCATGGCATGAAAAATCTTTAAAAGTGTTTTTGACAAAGAAATGTATTGAAATAAAAGTCAGACCTTAATTGTTGTACGAAAGCAATATAATCATCTGTAATTGAATTGTCAGAAATGCAAATGTTAGCATCTTGACATTTACCATTGCTGTTCTGTCTTTTCTAATTATCTTTATTAAAGGCTGAAATTAACAAAGGAAATGGCTGAAAATTAGGAATGGTTTGTTACATTAGGTGACATTTACTTCTTTGATACCCTTTATCTTGAGTTGGAGCTTGATGTTCAATTATTGTCTCTCTTCTAGGGAATTGCACCAAAATTGAGATTTTCTACAAGCTCCCTTATTACAGAAAGAGTGTTAAGCTCAGGAAGGAGTCACATACAGGTTAGCATAATTTAATTGTTTGCAATTTAATTTCTAGATTTAATATTGATAGCCTTGGTTCCAATTTTTGCATGTTCTGCTCACTTCAAACTTTTCTCATTCTTTTGTTGTGGTTAAAGCAGTTGTCATGGGTGCTTGACAACTTGATTAAATTTTTAATCAAGTATGAGTAAAGAGTGGGTTTGGTGCATGACAGTAAATGCTGAGAGTTCCTTGAATCTGAAACAATTATCAGCTGCTGTGTTCTATGATCAGCTGAAGTGTCAGTCCCTGGTGTATTTGTAGGTGGGAAGATGCCTTCTCACCATTTCTTAGTGACACCTAAAATTAAGGTGGGACAATGAAAGCTAGGTCAAATCAGAGAAGGTACTTTATCAAAAACAAACCAATTAATTTAATTGTTTTCCATAACAATATCAGTAGCAGTAATGGAAATGAAGATTTTTGTTGAAAAGGCTGTCACCAGTATTAATCTGGAAATGCTGTTTCTGCAACGAGCAAAGTTAAAGGTGAAGTAGCTGAAGAGACTGCATGAAGGAAAAAAAACCAACACCTCTCTGCTGTGTTTGTTCACTTGGTAGCGCTCTTCTCTGGTCTCATGGGTTGGAATTTTGGTTGTGTTTCCTGGCACAAGCTGTCACATGAAGTTACTTTTACGCTCTCCTTCTTTTGCTGCATTATTGAAAAACGGTGCAGCATCGTTAAAACGGAATGGTTCTCTGGAAGGCTGGCATGCAAAGAGGGCTAGGTGACTTTGACCTGTTTGTGGCATTGCTAATTAGTTCATGGAGAAGTTTCTTTCAAATTTAGCAAATGAAATGTGTTGAAACACTTAGATAAAGAGTAAAAAAAAAAAAAAAATCAGTGAAAATTGTCATTGTCAGAAAACTAACTTCACTGAAGGTGACTTCAATAGGGGCAGTTTGATTTAAAATGCTCTTAGAAGTATTTAATATGTTATGGATGGCATATCATAGGGATATATGTTGCAGGGAAGGTCTAATTTCACGATTGGTGTAAGCCTGAAGCAGCACAGCCTACTTCTGGTGAAACTGAAATTAACCTTAGAGATTTAGGTCTGGTTGTGTTTGGGCCAGTTCCGTACTCTGGCTCGCTTCTAGCTGCACAAGTGCCAGTACAGGCGTGAGAAAGACAGTGACACGGATTGTCTGTGTGATGCCAGATTCAAACTATGTTGATGCAGAACAAACACTCAACCTCAGCCTCGTTCGTTGTTGGGTGTAGAGGGAAAGGCTTGAAGGCAAGCTGGACATTTCATTTCTGGGTTCCTCTGAACTGAAGTAGTGCATGCAACATTCAGATTTAAGACAAATGCTTTTTCAAGCTTGAGGAAGTTGACATTACTAACAGGAAGAAAAGTCTTGATACACCATTATATTTTATAACCTGTGAATTTGGGCCAAATTTGACCAAACAGCCTAATTATCCATACTGTGGTGTTCAAAGTTAAAACATGCTGCTGATTAAGTAGCCTGATAAGAGTTGTATAATCTAGAGTGCCTTCACTGGTAAAGCTTGTAGAGTAATTTAATGTGCATTTAATGCCAGGAGTTACAAAGGATTGATAATCTATTTCAAACAAAACTTCCGTGTTGGAAAGAGTTTCCCAGAATTTGAAATCAGACACTGAAGAAGTTAATAGTTATTTGGAGGAGGTGTCAGTTCTGATTGCTAGGTAGGCTTTGCTGGTAACAACAAAATTACAGCACCACCCCCCCATCCTATGTGTGGAAGGGAGGTGGTGAGGTTGGTTGTTCCTTCACTTTCCTTTCAAAGAATCATAGAATCATTTAGGTTGGAAAAGACCTTTAAGATCATTCAGCCCAACCGTAATAGCCCTGGTTCCATACCTATGTACAGCAGAATTAATAGTCTTTATTCTGCTGTACGTAGATATTTTAAAAGCAATATCAACTCAGAGATAGACTTCTAAGGCAATATTTGATAATGGCCTGATTTTTACAAAATCCATATTTCAGATGTCAAATGCCAGTTTTACAAATAAATAGCTGCTTTGCCTCTTCTTTTGCAAAAGTAGTCACATGATTTCAGAGGATCTTTGGAAGGTGGTCTTTAAAGTTTTTTGTTGTTTTTGTTTTTGGTGGGGGAATGTTGGTGTTTTTAACTAAGCATAGCTTCTTGATTATAACTGTATAAAGAACTAATAAATTTAGCATGATCACAGAAAATACAAATATTAGAGAATGTAATTACACTTCTTGTGAGGCTTTAAGCAACTCTAAGTGAATGTAATTTAAACTACTAAACAGGCTTCTGGTTTATGTATTTTTTTTAAAGGATAAGAATTTTTAAACGTTAAAAAAAGTTTAAACAGATTAAAAAATGCTTCAAATCTGTGTATGTCCAATCCAGGTAAAGTTGGCCTTAAATGAACTTGTGACAAAATTCAATTTAATTTTTTACAGTCTCTGTACACTAACTGTGTGAGAAAGCTAATTGGGTAAGTATGAGACACTTAACCTTAAAATTTAACACGTAGTAATGTGTGTTTTGACCTCCTTCTGGTTTCAAGAAAATGGTAAATACGTTGTTGTTTTTTAAATTGCTGTTTGATTATAGTTTTGTGAGGGGAACTTCAGCTGACATGGCATCTATTTCTGTTAAAATTATTAGTTCCCCATTTGCTTTGTTTTCAGTGATCTTTGTTCTTCATGCTGCCAAACCAGATAATTTCTCTTTTTCACTTTAGGGCGATTTGAATCGGGTACATCACTCAACCCCAAATGGAAAATTGCAAACAAAGTTACCAAAGAAAATTACTCTTTCACCTGAGAAAAGCAGGCACAGCTTAGCAACAAAGAACTACGAGCAGCCTACAATAGCTTCTAAATCACGTTCTCCATCTCCATACACAAAAAGACGAATGTGTGAGCTATCAGAAGAAGCCAGGCAACGACTGGCCCATTTAAGCCTTGGTCCTTATGAATTCAGAAGAGAAACTGATAAACCTCCATTTGTAGTTAGACGGGTTTGTATTCTCTCCAAAGTGCTTCCAGCTTAAGCTCAGATCAAATATTGTTCTTTCACTAAATACTGCTCCAAAAATTCATTCAGCTCTTAGTTTAGATGAATAATTTTTCTCTCCTTAGCAGTCTGTCACATAGTGATTTAAATGTAAAATTAACTAAAATAAAATTTCTTTTATCCGTGTAACTAACAGACAAAGATCAAATTCTTTCATGAATATCTTGGTTAAATTCTCTGAGGCCCCATTTCTTTTCTTCCAGCGCACTAGACAGGATAATAGGTGTATAAATTCAGCTTGGAAGTAATTGATATTAGTATTAAAAATTCCTGAATAAGACTTTAAAGAGTGTCTAGTCACATTAGGAACACTTACACTTCCTCCCTTTCAACTTTTTTTATGTTGGCATCCTATGATCTTTGAAACACTTCCTTTGCTCAGAGCTACATCTCTAACACTTTGACTTAGAGTTCATAACAAACCTGACTTCAGCACCCGCATAAGGACTTTTTGCTAACTGTATATGAAAAATTGTTCTGAAATTAGGTACTTATTTAAAGAAACTGTGTTTAAGTGCTTTAATACAACGGGGGCAGATTTCCCAGCCTCTTGGAAGATCATATTTTCATTTTTTTTCTATTAATTTTTAATACGATTGCAACAATCTTATTTTCAGAATACCACTTTGAATGTGTAGGGGCAGAGATGGGATTATTCCGATTCTGTACTATGATGTTATGATTTGTGTACAATTTTGGATACTTGTCACAGCCATTGAGATAATTTAGTGTTTAATTGGTTTGCATCTCATTTTATTTAATTTTTTTCTAGTTTATGTACAAACGAATTAATAATATCCTGTCAAATTTTAGAATTCTTTTCCAAGTTTTATTCTACATATAGGTACCTTTTAGAAATCCAGAGTAGCCTTAATAATCCATTAATCATTCATCAATCTACTGTTTATCTTTTCTCTCACATATTTTTCTTTTAACTCCTTTTAATCAATTCTTCTGATTTTTGATCTATAGGTGAAGTTCACGGTTTAATTATAGCATCTTTCAACACTGATTATTGATTTTGATTGCTTGGTTATGTTTGTACAAAAAAGGAAAAAGCTTGTCTCTTAATGTACCTGTATCCTGCCTGTCATGGCCTTTCCAGATTGAGAAAGCTCTTTTTAGGGCATCTTTACTGCTGAGGACTCATTTAGCCTGGAGATTTTGTGTTACATGAAGACTAAGATTAGATTATGTTAAACGTAACTTTTTTTATGTTAAACGTAACCAAGAGAGATTCAAATCTCTCTTGGTGAGAGCTGAACTGTTTGGAATAAATATAAGATACCAAGAATTTTTAAAAAGACTGCAGGCATTATAGATGAAGGAGAAACTATCTGCATTTTTTTTTTCTTTGAACAGTATGATATTTGGAGATTCCTAGGCCTTTCTACCACTGGTTTTTTTATGTGCAGTAATGCTAATAATATACATAATATGAGCAAAGTGTTGTGAAAATAGTTTTAAATAGTATTTAAATAAGAAAATATTTCAGAAAGGACTAGATGTGATCTTATGAATAAAACCAGAAAAAAATCTGAATTGATACATTTGATACTGAGCATTTTAACAGTATTTTTGCTTCAGGTTGAACAATCAAGTCCTGGTATTAAACTTCATACCTGGTGTCCCACACAAAAAAGCACAGCTGAAGCCTGGACCAAGGTAGACTATGGTCAGTATTTTCTACTATATATCTCATTAATGCTTTTGTTTTCTGCAGTAGTGTAGTGAGGTTATTTTGTTTGGGGTTTTTTGTTTTTGTTTCTAATTTATTTTTAAAAAGTCAGTCTATAATGGAGAAATTCTTCTTTCTTCCTAGGAATAGGAAGAATACTGAGTAAGCTACTGCTGCAAAAGGTGGTTTTGGATAGTTATTTGCCTCATGAAACTTGGAACATAGTTCTACATGATAGGAAAATAGTCGTAGCAAATACCAAAGCCCAGGCGAGTGCTCTGTTTCACTGCACTTGGATAGTGGAGTTGGATAGTTGGAGTTGGATAGTGGAGCAGATCTGCACCACAGTCTGTGGGTGTGTTGATCAGGCTTGGAGTATTGATGATTTTGAAGTTCTTGGGCTCTGTTGCTTCAAAAATGAGTAACGTTTATTTCAACGGTACGTGTCAGTAGTGGATCAGTGACTTACCATTATTAATCAGAATCAAGGATGTGTTTGAATATCTGCTGTGGCACTCATTGGTATAAGTAAATGAGGGTTTTATAAAAGGTTTGGGACCAGAAATTTAAGGAAGTACCCTAAAACTCGATTTTATTGCATGTGTCTGGCAATTTGAGGATTTTAATGAGTCTCACCAGTACTTGTTTGTTATGTGTGCTCTGCCTCATTTTTATTGCGCCTCCTCACTAAGTATAAATTGTTATATAGCAAATCATTATGAAATTGTTATTTTATGTTTGTTCTTTGTAGCACTGGGTGCAGGATTTTAAAAGTTTCACATTCCTTTTGGGGTCATACTTGGCAATCTGTAGTAGCTGGATAATGTAACAGACCTATTATCGTCTGATACCATTACATACTTAGGAACTGACCAGTGGTTAGGAGACCAAAATCTACCCCACTACTAATATCCAGAGGATTCACTGGTCACGTGCCTGTGTCTTGAAGCCTAATTGTAACTTCTGAAAAAAACAGATCCCTAGAAATCTTAACACTGACAGTACAGTTGAGTTATTTGTGCAGGTCGCTGATAGAGGGGTGTCTTTTACATTGCTGTACAGCACAGAAGTACCTCTTTGGTCCTGGGTCACAGTGTGAGTGTTGTTCAGTACAGACTGATATAACAGATCAAGAAGCCAGACATAATTTAATGTCAGTCCCTCGGGGATGAGGTGCATATTGACATTGGTGGAACATCCTAACCTGGTATGGAGCTAGTATTTTCCCCCCATGTGTTTCCATGGGCTTCATGCTTATGATGATGGGTAGTGGTGAGGGAAGGAATGAAGAGGTGATAAAAACAGGGAGAGGTGATTCTAGAGAAACTTGTTCAATAGAGGTTAGTAAGGTATGTGTATTAATGTAATGTATATGAATATTTTTGTGAATGGTAGAGCTTGATTTTATCTTGATTTAGGCAATTAATAGCTTAACAAAATGTGCCACTTCCATCTATGCAGAAGACAGTGTGTACACTGATTCGTTATTCTAAACATTATATTCCATTAAATGTGAAGTCATTGTTTTCAGCTAAAGAAAGTGATTTCCTGAAATGTTCTGAGGAGACTGTTTAGAATTTCACAATGTATAATAATAATAACAATAAATTGCTTTAGTAGTGTTTGGGAGGAGTGGTAAGCTATTTTGTAAAAGATCTCATAAAATTTAGGACATTTGGATTTTCTTTTGAATTTCTTCTGGGATGCACCTTTTTTCTTTCTCCAGATCCTTCTCTTCTCGGCAGCTACAGACCCAAGAAAGCCAAAGTGAGTACTCTAAAGTGCTATTGTTTACAAATTGTTTTTTGGGAAGCTCTGAGTGAGAAGGATTGTCCTGCATAAGTACTTTTGAAACTTTATCTACTATAGTATCAAAAGCAAGAAAAGGGATATTTTAAATCTGATCTAACCTCGTTTAGGCCTGCCGACAAATTATTTATAAATAGAAACGTGAAACTTAACACTTCATAAGATATTCATGCCTGTAGGTACAGAAATTGGTTCTCCTTGGCATTAAGGCTTGTGACAGGGCTGTAAAAGAGCCTTTAAAGGCAGTTTTCTTTTGCCTTCCCACTCATTCTGAGAGCTCACTTTGTTCGGTGATGGTATGTAAAGGTAGCAGTGGTACAACTGGCAAGCTACTGTTCTGTTATTTCACATCCTTGCTTTTTCAGATTTTAGCTTCTTTGTGTGTTAAATGGATCTGAAGATTAATGTCAGGGTTCCCTCTCTTTTTTGGTGTTTTTTATTCTTTCCATCCTCATTTAATTGTTTTTGCCAGTGTTCCTGAGTACTGCAGAAATTGTGGGTTTAGGCATTTAATTATGTACGCCCTCTTAGATTTCCAAATGGCAGGGAAAACTGATGATAATAGGGAAGAGGACAGAAGGGGTATTAAAAGGATAAACCTTGATATATGTTAAGCACACTTTTGTCAGATTCTAAACTTTTATTACCAAGGATTGCAGTTTCGCATGCCATGTGAGTTTAATATATTGTGCCACTTCAGGATTGTTCCATGGCTGTGAATGAGAAACTGTAAAGAAAATACATAATTTCTACTAAATATGCTAAATATGTTCTTGGTTTTTGTTGGGGTGGTTTTTTTTTATGATGGCTATTTTAAGATTGTGTTGTCCCCCCCTTCTCTTTTCCCAATGGGAAAGTAGATTTTAGAAGCAGACATTGTTTGGAGAATGCAGATAGCTGAGCTACAGGTTAATTCATCATGTTCTTGATGCCTCTAATTACTTGTGATTCTCACCAAATCAGGGCTGAAGAGAATGTATCTTTTTCTTGTCAGAAATATAATATAGCTTTGTTTAAGAGGAGCTATTTCCCAAAGCTGAGGAAAAACACCCTGTAGCCTGGAAAGAGCTAAAGAATAACCTGATCATTGTTGGTCTGGTTTTGTTGTGATGTTGGGGGTTTTTTGACTCCGCTTTGCAAAACAGCTCCTGTAAAAGTCTCCTTTCCAGGTTAAATGGGGTAACCCGTACAGACATTTTAGTGGTATGTTTCAGGTTAAGAGGAACTATGAAAGGAGTAACTAGTATAGTGAAGAGTGAGTAGAAGATGAGTAGGTGGGCCTGAGTTTTCCTTTGAGGAACAGCAAATCATGAGGAAAAAAAAATAATCTTAAGAACACGGGGTCCCAGACTGAGGAGAGGTCTGAGGTTTGTGTTGTTTAGACTCTCAGGCATCGTTCTGAATCTGTGAGATTCCTGGGAGGGGTCAGTCTTTACATGGTGCAGTCATAAAAGATTATAAAAGAGCTGTTACACTAGGCTTTGCCATAAGATGGTGTGTTCCATACCAACAGAGTCCTCTGACACTTGTTGATTTAACTTAGACCAGGGCTCATCCTAAGAAATTAGGGTCCTTATTGTTTCCCAAGCAGGGAGTTATTCCTGCATGTGTGTGCAATATTTAACTTTTTTGTTTGAAAAATAAAAACATGAGAACTGTTCGTCTTGATATTCATAATTAATTTTAGCAAGGTTTGGTGGGTTTTTTTCCAGGCAAAATCTGCTCATGGGAAATACGTTTGCAATGAGGATGGGATCTCGGATTCACCCAACAAACAGTCTCGTTCTGCTGGTTTTTTGGAACATTCAGCACCTCCAACATCTCAGAAGCATTCTCCAAGTTCTGTTCTAAATCGATCTTCTCTAAGGGAAAGGTAATGAATGACTTGGCTTTGTTGGTGAAATTCTGGGACTATTAACGTGAGCAAATAACAGTACTTGCATGATTATAGTTTGCATGTTTGGAGGTGTGCAGGCTGAAGAGACTGAAAAATCTTTCCCCAACAACTGTATTGTCGTTTGGCTTTTCCTCTGGTGCTGTGTTTGCCATCACTGCTCTGCTTAATGAACACAATCCTAATGCCATATTACTATATGGCAATGAAAAGGATCTTTGACAACTCTGAAACACTCTGAAACTTGAAACAACGAAGCCCCAGATTTCAGGCTGCCAATGTCCGTCTAAAACAAAGAATACTTAGATAAATAAGTAATCACTGTTGCAGAGGCAATTAGAATCTCAGGAATGTAAATACAGATAAGTGTCAAGTAGGCTTTACGGGAGGTACTTGGAAACCTTCAGCCTAGTGTTTGTAAGCACACGCTTGTGGCTGCTCTGTAGTCATATGCCTGACTGGTGTGTGCGTAACATGCTTGGGCTGGCTTGCATCTAGTCGGTGTATTATTTTCTGGTCTTTCTGCTATGTTGACATCCTAAGATGTTTTGTTTAGGTTGAAGTGTGGGCCTCTGCAGCAATTGTGTGGATATTAATTGCTATATTTAAATGAGTTTTCTTAGTAGTCTCCACTGACCCCAGTGGGGTTGGGGTGGAGACAGTTCCTAAGAGCCCTTAGTTCAGTGGATTTCAATCCTGGGGTTAATATTTTGTGCTTGGTGCACAATGCTTCTACTGTACATTCAGTTTAACTAAGTTACTAGATGACTTTCTAGGAGCAGAAAAACTATATACAAAGCTGGGCCTGAATAAGCAAATGCATAAAATAATTGGGAGAAGCTGAGGATCAAACTTATGTCATGTCCTAAGTGCTGGAGTGTTTACTTAGGCCCTCCTTGGAGATGTACTTTGGTGGCTAGTTCTCACTCGTCCCGGGCTGTTCCATCCTTGTTACTGTTGGTACCTCACTTAGTTCATGTTCGCAGCGTGCATTTCGTAGCCTACACACAGCCTAATGCTTTTTTTTTTTAAATAGAAAAATTGTCTCAGTTTTTTTCTTTAAAAAGAAAAATGACAGATGGCAGGTGGGGATTGAATTTTTAATACTTATAAAGCTCAAGCTGATGCTTTAACATCTTCCTCTGCTTGAAAACTTGCTTGTTTGTTGTTCTGTGTAATAGCGTTTCTTAAGAACTGTTATACAGAGATTAGGTTGTATCTGGGGTTTGGAGGAGGTTTCTTTGTCATCTTGTCTACCTCCCCACCCTCTTCTGACATCGTTGTTCGTGCATTAGTTACCCCTGTCTGGGGAAGAGATACTCTAATGATGACTTTTTTATCCTTCTTTTTTCAGTTGGACTCCTTTGGGGGGAGTGTTAAATTTTAAAATGGATTATATTTAAAGCTGACAGGATCCCTTGTATTGATACCAGGAAAGTCTCGTATGTTGTGAGCTGCTGTTACATGCGTAGTAATTCAGTCATCTGCCAGTTAATCTTGAAATCATCTGAATATTCTTGCTTTTTCTTTTTATGAGTCCCTCTCCAGAAGAGATTTGTGATCTTGTGAAATTATGTTTTTTCTTCTTATTAGAACAAATTTTCCCAGCTCTTTAGAGATGTAACATCTCTTTATGTTAAAAGATGTAAGCATTTACTTTTGTCACCAGAAAAAAATCAAAATTATAAGGTAAAGGGCATAGTCTAAAAAATTTGATCTCTATTTCATGCTTCTGAGATAATGGCTTTAGCTGACTGTATACTGAGAGCTATAGTTGGAATGATGAACATGGATCAGAGGTCAATGTTTAGAAATGCATGCAAACACTGCTGCTCAGATCACAGAAATACAGAGAAAATCAGTACTACTGAAAATATACCAGGGTTAGTTTATTTGCAAGAATATAGTCATATCTCCCAGCATTTTTTTATTTCTTCTTTTTTTTTTTTTTTTTTTTTTTGAATTACAAAGACTAAGAGCTTAGCATAACCAGGCTATTTTTTTTTAATGCTAGTCAACCCACAGTCAATATGAAACTTGACTCCCCACCTCAAGCTCCCTTTTTTCCCTTTTATTAAAAAAAGTAGTGTAAAGTGAATGTCTGCCTTCTCGGGAGTACTTCCTAGAGCACTGCTGAATAGTTGTGTAAAGCCACTGCAATGCTTTTCAGTGATATAGAAATTGGGGTCTTGCATAAGGTCCTCTGAGCCCTTTTTCTAGCAGTTTCTAGTCCCTTTCTGTGAGCCTACTAGAAAGACCAGAAATGAATCCGCTCCCCTTTTCCAGTGGGTGTGAGCCAGAAGCAGAACTGTAAATAGATTTACTACTGAACAAGTCGGTAAAGTTTTGAATATTTATTTTTCATACTTTATTTTTACATTTTTCATTACTTAGGTCTCCCAAGGAAAGCATTTGCTAGTGTTGCAGACTGATGGGGCTCTACAACTCTACTTCTCGTTTCGATTCTAGCTCCTGCACAGAGTGTGTGGCCACCTTCAGTCAATGCAGTTGACTTGCATTGACTGGTTGCTTGTGTGTAGATAAGTGTCCTTTTGTGCATAGATAAGCATCCTGTATGCTTTCTGAAAGAGTGTTAGCACTATGTGCTCCCAGTGCTGCTGCAGGAAAGCAAGGCTCAGGTCCAGTCCTTGCTTTCATAGTGCATGTACAGCCTCATGCACACTTAGAAAACAGTGTTTTTCTTGGGGACTTGCAAGGTAAAGCAGCAAAGGTACTTGCAGCAAAGAACCTTTCGTAAAGAAAAGGAGAAATGGTGAGGTGAATTCTGTAAGGGAATGACAGAAGTCCTCTAAATCAAGCCATCTGCTGGCACAACAAAAATTCTTTTTGCAAGAGACCGCAGCAATCATAGGAGTATTTGACCATTTCTGTTATGTTGAGAGGCAAAGCTACTTCTCATGCATTTGGGGTCAAAGGATTCTTTTTTCCTACTTTGAACATGGCAGGCTTTTTCTTTTTTTTTTTTTTTTTTTATCATTGATCTGAAAAATAATCATTTCCAGAGTGAAGTCCAGCTCAATGTCTTTTTTTATGTTCTCCTGGTTATACTGCTGGTATGTGATCTTACCTGCTATAAAATTTAACAAAAATCTAAGTTCTGTTTGAAGTAAGACAGAGGTTAACTGTATGGATCAGATGCCCTTCTGTAATATTCCTCTATTGTTTTACTACCATCTTTTTATGTTCTCTTTTTCCAAGTACTAGGGAAATACCAACGTGAAGTTAGCTATTACTAATGATAGATATAATGATACATACTAAAAGTTAGATGCTAATGAAAGACTAGATCTTATGTGAAGTCCTTGAAAATTCCAGTTATCCGAAGTTTTGGCTTCAGTGATCTTGAAATGTCAGCCCAGGATCTTGGGTACTAATTTTGTTGCATGGCAAAATCCAGACCACAGGTAGTTCACCTAATATTTTAGAGAGTGACATGTATCTTAAGACAGGATTTACTTCTGTGAGAGTGTGTTCAAGTTCTGAGAACTTTTTGCTGCAAAGTGGAACATTGAAAAATTTAGCAGACTTTTTAGAAAAAAAGCTTGCTCTAGGGAGAGGCTGCAACTAGGCTTCCTGTCTATTTCTAGCTATTTAAAAGTCCTTATTTCTGATTTTTTTTTTTTTTTTAATTTAGTTTGGTAGTAAGGTTGTTCTTGAATCTTTTGGGTTTATCAATCTTGCCTCTTGGGGAAGTTTCCTTATTTTGTGTTCAAGTCAACCTCAGGAAGTTAGCACTTGAAGATCAATTATTTCTTATTATATTCTGCAAAACTGAGCAGTACCTCAGCTTTGTTTCATATTTTTGACCAACATCTGTACTATTTGTCATCTTCGTTGGTTGATTTTGCTGCAGCGGTAAGTAAATTTGAAATTGATTGCTGTCAAAGCTGTTTTGTATATAAATGGATTCAGAGAAGATAAAAAGGTAAAAATGGAAAAGCTTCCAAAGAGGATAAGGAGGTGCAGCCCATTCATGACATACTAATAGTTTAGTACCAGAGTGACTTCAACCTTTTTGGAGCGACTGCTCAGTCTAGAGTATCGGCCTGTTAAGCCATTTGTCACTTGGGATTCACTTTGTACATGAGGATGATGTATCTTGCCCCAGTTTTAAGGACTAGATATGAAGCTTAGGAGGGAAAAGAAAGCATTTACTAATTTAAAAACTCAGCACTGAATGTACCTCTAGCGCTTCAAGCCTTATGAACAGGACTTTTGAAAGTAAGAGAAACTATTTAGAAAGGATGAGAAATTTTTACCTTTTCAAAATTTCTTACTGAAGAGGGAGACCAAATGAGTACGCAGCTAAGCTGTCAGCTTCTGCTTCCAAATACATAGGTTGCTGTGCTTTGATTTAAGGCCTTGTCTGTGTGTAATTGTTTATGCTTCATAGTAGTATCCTGGCATTGTGAAAGCAGCGTACTTTCTCCACTTAAAAATCCTTATGTTCTTACTGTATTTGTAAGTTGATATGTTTTCATTACAATTCAGGAGGTATGTACCAATATAGTCTCTAAAACACTTTTGCACTGGAGTAGCTGTATCTACACTAAGGTTTCATAGCCATCAGTCATTTTAAGAAAAAGCAAAACAAAATTGCATCCTTTACTAAGTAGATCAGTAAATCTCTTAAGTGTAGCCCAGCCTTTCTATTGTGCCTCTGTATAGACCAGTATACACTGAGAACCAAGTTCGTTGTACTGAATTACCACTTCATGGCCTCTTAAATGAGAATAAAGCAACGTCTCCACTTACTGTGAATGCTGCATAAATGCCTACTTGGATGTAAAATCTGTTTTTTTCCAATTTCAGAATTAAATATATTTGATTTTGTGGAGAATCTCTCTTGTTCCATGTATAAGTTCTTGCAGATTATGGTTTTTCAGGTTATACTTAGCTTTAAGAGTTCCTTCTCCCTCTTCTCCCCAATTACAGTAGCGTTCTCTCCAATTGTGAAGCTGGTACTACAGTACTTCATTGATTTCTGTCCTCTGATAGTTTGTCCTTGTATGTGGTTTTGCTCAGCCTGAAGCCTGTGTCTTTGAAGCTGATGAATTCTTCATGGAGGCCACATGCACTGAGTTGTTCACAAGGCCAGGAGGTGCGATGGTGGGGGACTGGGTCACGATAGGCATTGCAAATATTCTGCAGTAGGCTTTTGCATTAATTTTACTGATATGAAATGTATTAGTATCTCCTGCTGAAATGTGATATTAACATTTTTGCTGTGTGCAAGTGCATGATTGGATTGTCTGACATTTGAAAATTCCTATTTATTACAACTCTCAAGTTTGCAAGCTGCTGTTTGACTAGGGTACATGGGTGGATGTATCCTGTTTGCATTTCTAATGGAGTGCTTCATCCTAATGGATAAAATTATACGTGAAAATAACTTTAAACTTTAGCACAATCTTTAGGCTTGTTTTTGTTTCAACAAAGTAGATGTTGTCTGTATGACCTTAAAAATATAATCCTTATCTCATAAAAGAAAATAAATGCCTTTAGTCACATTACAAGAGAAAATGGTTCTGTTTCCTTGATCGTACTCGACACAACATCTTTGAAATTAATCTTGAGAAGTTCTCTGATTGATCTGGCTTTTTCTAGGTCACTGAGCTATATTTCCAAAGTGTTTATACAATCTATTGGAATCAATAAACAATTTAAACTGATGTAACTGCAGAATGTTTGCAAGTCCCAGGGAAAATTGAAAGTATGACAAAGAATACAGCTGTAGAAGTTTATTTTGTTTAGCAGGACAAACAGTCATTGAAATGAAATTACTTTCCTTTCAACATTGCAATATGATAGTGACACCTTAATCACATAAATAAGTAGCTGGTCATTTTAAAAACTCATTGTTGGTGATTTTCAGCAAATGGAATCCCTTTATTTATACTTTAAGAAGCTGTGCTCTAAAGCCTGTTTTATAAAATATTCCCAATAGGAGAGTTAGAGTATCATAGAAAGGCTTCACTTCAGATTATGGTTGTTACGTTTCAGGCTTGATTTTATTATAGTTTGAATTTTGGCTGATGTAAGTATTAACATTATGACTTTAAATGTGGATTAGAATCTATAGTCATTACTAAAATTAGACCATAACAATACTAGAAAAACTAATTAAAAAGAAGCCAATACTGTTTTTAATCACACTTAAGGTTTTGAAAGTTTTTTTCCCTTTTTTTTTTTTTTTGTTGTAAATTGTTTGGGCTATGTGTGAATGGGTAACATTTCTTATACCACAGCGCACACTAGTGGATTGATCAATAAAATCACCTGAAGAAAGATATCTAATAGTTCTCAAATTAAGTACTTAAATCTTCTTCTTCTTCTTGCGGACATAGCCACGTATTTTCTAAATGAATACAATAGCAAGCTGGGTTTTCTTTTTTCCGAAAGTAAATACATTTATCTCCAAGGATATTTGTAAATTTAAGATTAATAACAATGATCTGAGGTCTTACATACGAATTTCATAAAATTTATTTCCCAAAGGCAATCTATTCCAACTTCTCTTCTCTGTGCAAGCAGCCTGGATGTTGGAAGAAGAGCAGCTGCTGTATAAATAAGAGAAAATGCCATGACTTCATGGGTCTATCTTTTATTTGTCAAATGGGAAATGACTCACTCTTACTGCAACTAGGATGCAGATTTTTAAACATGCATTTTGAAGGTTTTTTGATATTAGTAAATGTTTGTAAATGCTAATGGGAAGTCATAAGATCAGGCCATTTCCTTTACCTCTCTTCTTAAAAAAAAAAAGTTTACTTTCAAAACACCACTAGTGGTAGAGCACATGCATTGTAATGCATTACCTCAAACTGGGTTTGATTGTGTTAGGGAAATGAATGTTCCTGCCTGCTTAAGGGACTTAGACTTCTAGTTCTTTAAAGGCAATGCTTTCCTCTCCTAACAAAATTCACAAACCGTTTTGCTTTCTTTTAGGAAAAGTTATGTGAGATTTTTTTAGTGCAACAGATCACTGGATTCTAGTATGCAAAAGATTAACAGTATCGATTTGCCATACATGCTGCTGTGTTTGATATTAATTGTAAATGTTCAGGATGCTAATACGAATGTTATAGCCAGCTTCGTGAAAATTCTTGCCTGTAACGTTCCAAAGATAAACAATGTTAAATGTAGAAATATGAAAAACACATCCCCCCATAGATTATATGATTCATCCTTCCAATATCGTGTTATTTCTTGGCACTCTTTCTTGAAGAAAAATAGCATTCAGAAGTAGATGGTTTGATTTAAAGAAACTCATAAATAGGCTGAAAATATTGAGGGTCTTTATAACAGAGAGAGGTATTTCAGAAAGGTAAGCAATAAGGAGTAAGTCCAAATAAGTTGATTAGATACAAGAATATAGAAGGAAGTTACTCAAAAGCAGAGAACTGGTCACTTTCTACCTATATTTCTATCTCTCTCTAGTATTAGAAAGAATGATCCAAAAGATTGCAAAGTACTCCCAGCCGTGCCTATAATCTCCAAGGCAGCCTGGCATTTCCCATTTTCGGGATCCTGCTTCCATTCATTTTAACATTGCTAGGTTACTTGTTTTGGACTGAAGCTTTCTGCGTACTTGGTTTGTTCTTTTTGAAAGGAGCTGTACAGTTCTTTAGCTGTATTGAAATTTGTCTCAAAGTTTGATGAAGGAAAGCTAAGCCAGGCATGATCAGATTGGGGATTTCAGAGACTGGATAATGCCGGGAATATGATAAATTGGAGAGAAGAGGGCAGAAGGGCTTGCAGTCTCAGTCCCACAAACCTATCCAGAGCCCAGGGTAAAATCTCAGGGTTCAAAGTCATGATGATTCTCCACTGCATCAAACTTCTGAAGCCAAGTATCAAAGTATGTCGCTGTTTCTTGCACTCCTAATCCACCCAGAGTATGACAGCCCAGTACTGCTATGGGCTGTCGTTCCATTAACTCAAATTGCAGCAGTATGGCTTGCCGCTTGTCCGGTGACCCGTATTCATATTAGCATGATACCACATAATGAGTTTTTATTTTCTTGGTGCAAAGTCAGGTTCTCAGAGGTTAGGAAACATAGAAATGAATATGCACATTCTTGATGTGGTGCGCTGTTTCAATCCACTGTGATGAGATTGTGTAAGTCAACATTTCATAACTTTTCCCCAATAATTCTTTCTTTATATTGATTTGTTTTTTTTTAATAAATGATAAATTTTTGAGTGTACTATCATGGACATGTGGAGGTTGCTGTGTAAATGATCCTATTCTTAAAATCTTAGTTGGCTCCCTTAGCAGGTTAAGAATGGCTATTGATATGAAATTTCTGCCAGCTTCTGAATGTGCTGAGAAGGGTGAGGTTTGTTTTTTATTTTTTTTAGTAAAGTGGGAACAAATGTGCTGCAAAACATAAAGGGTAAAATCCAAAATTAGCTGTTGGTTGCAAGTCACTCATATCAAACAAGCTACCTGTTTTTAATGTAAAAAAGCAACTTAAAATGCAGTTCTGTCTTGTTAAATAGAGATGGTGAATTTGGAGGCTTTTAACTCCATGGGCTTTCCAAATTGCACGCATTGGGGTTATCTTCCTGTTGATTTATTCCAGTGAAAAGAATTTCACGTGTGTAGTACTTCCTTTAAAAAGAGGAAAATGAAACCTGATCACTGGGAATAGAATAACTGTGTAGCTTTTCTATTCTGTAGGGACAATACAAACATTATGGAAATATTACTCAAGTTGCAAAATCATCAACATTTTCTGCGTTTCACATCTTCTGTTGGTGTTGTGGATGCATACTGGTTATGCATTGCTTTGAAATGTTTCTTTACTTGTACCCAAGAGGAGAAAAAGAATCAAATCTAAACATTGTGTATATTTCAAATAGAAGGAAGTAATGCATGCTTCATAATTTAAAAAAAAAAAAAAAAAAAATCTGAGTCAAAAGCATGTTTTAGCTTTTCAACAAGAAAATATTTCTGCTGTTTGTTTTTCCTCTTCCTCCTGCAGATTTAGCTCTGGTTGGCCTTCACCAGCAAATGGAGATGAGATCCATGAAAGAGTGAAAAATATTTTAAGAACACACAGTGCTAGACAGCGCCTCGTATTTGTAAGTTTGACTGCAAACTAAACCCTTTCTTTTCTCCAAGATGGCTGAGGAAAAGAACTATGCCTACAGTCCTGGATTTATTATAATGTTGTCTGTTGAGGTGGCCTTGGTTGTAGAAATACGAATTCAGTATGTAAACTGAACTGTTTAATGCTGATTACAGTAGCCTCCGTATGTGTATCCTTTATGGACAGTTGGTATAGGTAATCCTCTCACGGGATATTGAGGACAGCTATGGGATTTTTTTATACCTGGTTCATTTCCAATTTAAGCAAAAAAAAAAGTTTCATATCTGTAGAACATCGAGGCTTAACATGTTGTGCACCTGCACATCAGCAGCTGCTTGTGTCCAGCTGTTTGTAGAGCTAATATTATTCTTCAGATGTGTGCTTTTTTCCCTTAATTACCTGGCTTTCAATGAACAGAGCTCTTTATCTAATGAGATTATGCTGGGATCAGAGTATTTTGTCCTTGAGTCTGATGGAATTTTGAAGTGTGGTTTTAGACAGATAAAACCCAGTCGTGGCACAGGATCTCCCTGGCCCACAGCATTTTACAACTGAATAACAAGGTTGTTCATTTATAGAGAACTTAGGGTCTTAAGTGTAAGGTGAGCTAAAAGAAAGGTAAGGTAAAAGGATGGAAGGATGAGAGGTAGGTAAGATTAAGATTGGGAGCTCTGATGGAATTATTTTTGTCTGACAATCTAACACACAAATGTTATTGATCGATTAGAAGAGACATGAGTCTCTCAAAGTGGAGAAAGATACCTTTTTTGCTTCAGTTTCTCCTCTTAGAAAAAGGAGTGTTGGCAGAAATTTGATTTTGAATGTTCCTGCAGTTTTAATTTCCTGCTGTCCCCAACTGTCCACTTTTCCCCTCTGTCATTGTTTGCTGTTATCAGTAGGAAGCACGATAAAGCGTGTGAGAGCCCTGGCCTCCTCACCTCACACCTCAGCACAGACACAGCAGGCATAACACCAGTACGCTGCCATGGGGTTTGTGCTGGCTGGGATGCGGTGACTCCACTGACTGCAGTTAAACCCATGGCAGAGGGCTGGGGCAGAAGTGAAGGTTGTTGTCTCAGTCCACTGCTACAAGATGTACTGAAGAACATCTGTCTTAGCTCTGAAGTCTCGATTTGTTGATTTATTTATTTATTTCCCCAAATTTAGCCATCCTGGGCAGCTCATTGTGTTGCCTACATGCTCTCTTAATAGGATTATTTTCTCATTTCTGTTCAATCTTCATTTTTAGCTTAGTTCTTGTGCTTTTTTTGTTTTAAACTCTGAAAAACATTTTCTCATGCATGCTAAGACTGTTTGATCTAGTTCATGCTGAGCTAGTCCCTGAGTTTTGTATATGAACGTTATGATCTTGGGAGCTGCTGCCTCTCAAATAGAAGATGCCCATCACATTTTTCTGTGTTTCAGCCCCTCCAAAATAGGTACAAATCATGTCAAATGCTTCTCTGATGTTTCAATGAACTTGAGATAACAAATTGAATTTCATGACGGTCCAGCACCTACATGTAATGAAAGTTTGCACAGGCTGAACTATCTCCAGTGGTCCTTGACTACTTTCCTGGAACAGCAGACCATGACTTTACGATAAAAGATTTGCTGGTTTGTTAGGAGAGCTGGATGGCTGGGTACATGGTCTCTCCAAACAGTCATAACGACTATTAAACATAGTAATGGCTAAAGGAGAATTCGATAATTTTCTTCCTATTTACTTATTTTATTTATATAATTTAAAACGTTCTATTCTAGAATGACTTACACATATGCTGGTATTCACTTGTTACTGCAATATTGCACAAATGTGCAAAAATTTGCAAGCATGGTGTTAGATTCTTGAAGCATTGTGCTTTCTTTTAGCACACCTAGTCACTTCCAGTATCAAACTCTTGCTGAATACTCACAGGGATTAATAATCAGAGATGATGCTTTTCTGTTTCCTCTCCTTCTGGAAAACCTCATGTTTCTGCCCCCAAAAAATTCAGGTATCAGGATATTGGGTAAGATTTTTGAGTCCTGAATTACCAACCTGGTCAGAACAATGCTGGAAAAGGACCATTTTTCTCACTTCGTTTTCTTCTGCCGAGCAAAAGGAATGGGAGGATGTTACAGAGAAGTCTCACGATGTTTGATAATTGTATACAGCTAACTTGTGAAAGCTGTGCTTTTTAAGCAGCTGACCTGCTTAAAAAATAAAATCAAATCAGGTCTACTTGCCGTGAGTACTGTAAAATCCACCAGGATTCATTGTGCTTCCCCAGATGGCCCAAAATCTAGGCTGCTTTGTTAGGCAGTGGGTGGAGGAGGTAAAGGAGTCTTCTTGAAAGTGAGAGAATAGTAAAGCAAGTGAACTGGTGAGTAGATTTTGGCTCCGGTCTGGATCCTCTTCCAAACTTTGAAAGGTTAAAAAAGTATCTCTTGTTCTGTTTCCTTCCAAAGAGCCTGATGCTAAATAACCATTCCCAGAAGCATCCAGCTGTGTTTTCCAAAATTTCGTTTCCATAGCGCTCTGTAAAAATAGTGTGACTGGAGCTCTGCTGCAGATTCCTTAGGGTGTCCACTGTAGCTCTCTGCTGTGACATTCTGACAGTATCGTAATGTTCCCATCTTTTTTTGCTTTCAAGAACATAATTTGCCTCTGGCAAATGCTGCAGAATTTTATTTACCACTGTACCCCATTTCCTTTTCAGTGTTTGTAGCCTGTGACTGCTGAAGGAAGAGAGTTTTCCTGTTTACAAACACACTTTTTACCTTGTATTTCACCACAATAAATTGTGTTACGTTTTTTCCTCATCCATATGCCTGCCGTTCAGCTTGCTCTGCATCTTATTGCCATCTACTGCTATATTTACTGCCTTTTCTTCCTGATTTGTGTTACCAGCAAGCATGATTATTTTTACTGCGCAGTCGTCTTTTCCCAGTTACTCCTTCTATAGCATGAAAGATGATTTTGTTTACTAATCCTTACAGCAACTGGCTTCTGCTAAAAGCATCGCTTAATACCACCTCTTAAGTGGTGTCTTTGCTCTTCAGAGTAGAGTGAACATGATTGTGTGTGGTGGAATTTCTACCATCCTGTCTCAGGTGAGCAACTGGCTCCCTTCACATGAGGTGTTTTGTTTCTTACTTACCTAAGAGGACAAATATGGGTAAATTAATGTCTAGATAGCATTTGGAAGGTAAGACCGCTTTCTAGCGACTCTTAATACCACCAAGGGGTCATTAAGTGTATCATAGATATTTTTTAAAGTTGGGTAAGCATGTTCTCAGCCCTGTGTATGGAATCGAAGTATTCAGATGTGTAGAATGCTTCAGTCTAGTAAAATACCTTAAACAGGTAACAATAGCTCATTATAAAAGCTAATAAATAATACGTTTTAGGTTCTTTTTCCCTTCTTCTGCAAGAAACAAAAGTAAGGCAGTGAGCAGTAGGTTTCATAGCATTTAACCAGCATGTTTGTTGGGGATTAGTGAAGCTTGTGCTGTCTGCATAGTTCTTTAGATCTACACTGTCTAGAAATTCTTCCAGTTTATTACCTGAAAATTATTAACCGAGTTGTACTGAATTTAATTAAAAGTGTTCATAAATGGCTTTTGGCTCATTACACTTTGTCCCTTTCTCCCCCAAGAAATGTAAGCACTTTAATAGTCTTCTACTAAATGGAAGGAAAGTATTTTTGAAATGAGATCATTGTAATCAGAAACCAAGGTAATGAGAATTTGATTTCTGTTTTTTTTAGGATGAGAGTAAGTCATCAAAAGGAGACTTGACTAAGACAAGAGAATCTTCACGTAAAGCGCCCTTATCCATGAATGAACTGCAGAGCAGGTATGGAGTTTTTCTCTGACCAAGACAGAACAGTCATACGCATGATAGTGCCCTTTAAATTTAGCTAAAAATTTCTCTTCCTATTTGAGCTTTGTAGTGTATTGTGCTGGGAAAAGGCTTCTGTAGGAGTTAGTCCTACCAAGCATTTTCACCTAAAAGCAAAATACAGTTCACTATCTTTATGCCTTTCATGCTGCTTGGCACTGTGTCAGTATAGTCTTCATAAAACACTGATTTTGGAACTGGACTTGATCATAAGAATGATCCTTGGGCAGTAATTTTTGGATTTTATCAATCAGAGAGCAAATGTCACTTTAAAAATAACCAATCAGTTATTTTTTTCTTAAAAGTATAGGAGTGGTAAAAGAAATTGAAGATTGTTTAGTAATATGGTTTTGGGCTGGTTTGGCTTTTTTTCCAAAACACATATTTGCAAAAGAGAAGCATCTTAAAAAAGACAGCAAATGTATATACTCTGGTTTAGTGACTCAGCATGCCATGTTTCAGAAGACATCTTTAAAACCTGGTTTGTGTAGGTTACTTATTCTGTGTACTCCTCACATATGACATGGGTTTCATTGGAATTTTTTTACTTAAAAGACAATTCAGTTGAATTTATTTTGACACCTTCTGTTGTGGAAGTTATCAATATTGATGTTCTGTATGTATGCATGCAGTATTTTGTAGAACATTTTGGATACTTGTTGGAGGAAAGATACTAAATAATGTAAAACATTTTTTGGGCTGTATGGCTTTTCCGTTTTCCTTTATATGAAGAGAGAATTCCTGTAACGCTGATGCTAAATTTGAGAGGTCCTGACACTAGGAAAAAAAGGTTTCATTTTGGTAATTAAATGCAATGCAATATTTTGTAACAAATGCTTTCCGAATCACCGCTGTATACCACTGAAAGGAGGGTAAGTCAATATAGGTATCATAGTGAGTCTGTACTTGCAATTAATAAGCTCTAAAAAGTTCATTTATGACTTGTTGGCTTTTTTTTTTAAACTCCTGTAATTGTAGTCACCCCTGCACAAGGGATCTAGTTAGTCTTAGATTTTCATGTGTGAGAACTTGCTGCTGAAGCTGTTAGTATTTCTATACCTGTGCTCACTCCAGTATTCTGCATGTACCCTTTTGCTCCCTTATCCTTTGTCCTGACAGCTGCTGCAATTAAATTGTGTAGGATGTGTTTGTGAGAGAGAAAGTGCAAGTTTTTGTTTTGAGGCAGCTTTGGGACTTTGAGATTGATGCTGAAACTGCAGACCATGAAAAAAGAAAAAACAAATCCTGCTACCACAGAATCAAGAAGTGATGGGATATGAAATGTGGCACTCCGGTTGGGAAAGGACTGCTCCTTGGGTTTAGAGGCCGGCAGCGCTGGTCCCATTCACTGAAGGGCAGGACATAAAAGGGCTCGAGGACAGTCTGATTGCTGAGTGTTTGCCACAGTGGTCATAAACAGGATACAGGGACAGAGACAGAGTTCATAGAAGGACGTGGTACTGTCGACCAAATGTTGGCAGTAAAGTAGATGATTGAAAACCACTGGGAGTAAGGAATAGGTCCGTGTTTTCTGAAATATTTAGTATATGATTCACTCAGAAAAGAACTTCTGGGACTCTTAAAGGAGATGTATGAGGGAACAAAAGCATATGACGGGTATTTCAGAGCAGGGAGTTGCGTGCAGAAATCCTGCTGTTAATATGATTTGTGAGTGTAATTCCCAGATTTCTTAGCTCAGGTTGTCAGCTGGTTTCCAGTTGAAACAGGAGAAGGTACTCTTCCCTACCTTGGCTGTGTCTTTGTCCACACCAGTGCTAAGTATTTCATGTGCAAGGACTGGCTAATGGAAATAAACACATCCCCACCAAAAAAAGAAGAGAAAATGAAGCTTATGTTGGTTTGCTTTTGTGTTTGGTTTTTTTTTTTTTAAGTCTTTGTCAGTACCAGAATAAGGAATTTGTGAAAGTTACTGTTGGTTTTTAAGTCTTTACGTCAGTTGAAGTGGTTGGATTTTTTAGTGTCTCTATGTAAATTAAGCTTTAGTAGAAGAAAAGGCAAGCACAAGGTTGACTGCACGAAGTGGATTCCAAGGAAAAGAGTGTCAGATCCGTTTGTTGTATAGTTACAAGCGCCACTCCTAGTGCTGTGCTGATTTGTTGGCCTGAGAAATCTCTATCAGAAGTGAGGTAACACAAACTTCAGTTGTTAATGGGTATTACCCAGGGTAATACCCCAGGGTATTAACTTGTCTACATTTAACACAGGCCTGTATAACTTTTCTATTGATTTTGCTGTTTGATAGGTTGGTTTCTTTGTGTCCAAACTGTGAAGCACAGTTCACCCTTTCCAGGATGATAAACAGGTTGAAATTTGCTTCATGCTGTTGACTGACTTCAAATGGTTGAGCTTTTTTGAAAAAGTGTGAAAGTAGCCTTCCTCCCTTTTTAGTATTAGAGCCACATAAAGACCATCTTGTTGTTGTTTTATGTGGTGTAGATTGGCATAACCATAATGTTTGAATGTAAGAAATCTAAAAGCAAAAGCTATTCCTTCTTTTTTTTTTTCCATGGGAGAGTGGAAGCTTAGAAATGTGAATTTAGAAAATGGACCCTACATCATCTTCTTCTTCCCTCACCATTTTCCTTTCTTAAAGTGAAAACCCTGTGTTTTGATGCAGCCAGCTAGAAGTGTATTTGTGAGTCCTCTGACATAAAGTTTCTTTCAATTTTGTCACAGGTGTTTACTGATATTGAGGACAAAGCTTTAAGTACTGGTTTGACCATAGTAGATTAATAAATTATATGTATATTAGAAAATGTAAAGTTTCCCTGTGAAATGTAGTCCATTTCCTAAGTGAAGATGGTCACTGTAACTTCACATTTCCAGTTTAATTTCCAAGACTGAGAACATTCACAAAATTTGAAGGTAACTCAGTCCTAATTTTTAAGTATCTTCAATGCCTGTCTCTAAGCAGATGTGAAAAATGTCACCCCAGTAGTCATTTTTTGCTTATTATTTTTGAGCTATTTGTTTCATGCTTTATTACAGGAAAAAGGCTCATTTCATTATTCGACACAAGCCTTTGTTTTGAAAGTTTCAAGAGAAGGCAAATAGTCATGAAGTTTGGATACGCATACTTCAGATTTGTCAGTGTTTCATAATGATTTTCAGAGAATAAATTTCACTTCATAGACCTAGAAAATAATTTTTCAAAGTAACTGAAATATGAGACTGTATTTGTGTTTAGTATTGAAACAGCGACACAGAAGATGGGGTGGGGAAGGAACACTTGATTGCCACTATATCATAATGTATTTGGTAGAATACTTAATCCAAGATGCTTCCGATAGAGCACTCTACAGCTGCAACCACAGTAATTTAATATACCTCTGATAGATTGTCTTCATATTGAAATAGCTGCTTGTGGTTACATTTTGACCTTCAAAGGACACAAAAATCCTACTGTGTTGCTCTTGCATAGGCTTAGTGCCTCGTCACACTGCCTATCAAAATGCAGCAAAATTACTGCACGCTCTTTGAAAATTAATTCTCTTTCTATTTGGGAGGTATTATCAAGTGCACTCAGATAAGTGGGGGAGATTTTGTGTGATTGAATAACGTGGGGCTCCTATTTCTTAGAAGTAGCTGCAGTGCAGTGTTTGTTTCAATTTGTGAAAAGTAATCTGTGTTTAGCAGCTCTATGCTTGGATTTCTGCTGGGTTTGTGCTTCCAATTCCTCTTCCGTATCTTGATTTCATCATTATTTGTCTTCTTTCTGTTGACAGTTCACCAGTGCAGCAGAACACTACTGTTCACTTGGATAATGGTGAATATTGGTCTAGACGTCCAGCTGTATACAAAGGGAAGCCTCACAGAGCAATCTTTGAAGAGAGTCTGGAGAAAATATACAGAAACATGTACCAAAAAGCTACTGGCAATGTTTCAGACCAAAAAACACACTCCTGATAGCAATTCACCTGGAAATACACAGTACACAGTGTTCATATTTGTGATGAAACCTATTTTTATGTAACAAATATTTGTACTCTATTTTAAGGTGTAATTATGGTTGGGCAGGATTTGGGAGAAATGGGGGTTTTGCCTGGGTTGCTAAAAGGAAACTATTAACATTCCTCTGTGCCTTGCCCTAGCCCCCCCCTCAAAAAAAACCCCAAAAACCTACCGCCAAAAAACCACCCCAAAACCCAGCAACTTAGCCCCTCCATAGTTAATCAAAATGGTGTTGCTCCTTTGAGACTATGAAGAGATAGTCATTTGGAGACTAATAGGTCTGCCGGACATTTCTGTCCAGCATCAACTCAGGTTTCAGCTGCAGCCAATTCTTATTAAACAATTAATGCTATTTAGTAACATTAACAGAATTGGTTGAAGAAACAATATGGCCTAGTGTTCAGAGAAGGGGTCTAAAGAGGAAGGTGGATATTAGTGTTGATTTAAAAGTGTCCCATCTGGGACAAAGGGAATTGTTTTCTAGAAAATTGCCTTTGGATTGTTTATTTTTGAGATGGGCAGAAACTCTAATACTGACCTATAGATCTGCTTTCAGAGTGGTTTCAAACACCTTTAGAGACAAATTTTCTAATAGTGTCAAATTTTAAAAGAAACCCACCCAGCCCAACAGCCTTTGGATCGGAAGAAAGGTCATCTTTACAAACCCTGTGCATTTGAAAGTTTCCAGGTTCTCTTGAATGCAGCCATGACATTTGCCAATATACTTGTAATTTTAAAAAAAAATATGAATAAGAAAGGAGTGCAGAGGGAGAAGGACTGAAGCCAGTCAGCAAGCTGCTCATATACCCCGTACAAGCCTTCTGAAGTTCCTGCATCACAATCCCACCTAATTTGGAGCCTGTCCTTCCCAGTCTGCTGGGATCCTGTTGGCAGAAACCGCATCGTTTTTGCTAAAGGCCACCAAATGTTCATCAGCAGTTCGATGCTTTCCCTGGGGATGGAACCTTTTCAGCCTTGCATTGAACAGATCCCACATTAGCAGACCGGGGCAAATTGCCCATCTATTGAAAAGTGGAATGTTTTAAAAGGGCAAGAGTGTCCATCTCCTGCTTCCTTTCAGAATGGGGGGTGGGGGGGGAAACAAATGCCTGTTCTGGCTCCTTCCCTGACTGAGGGAACAGATTCAGTTACACCAATGCCATTTTACCTGTTATGATTGGATGAAGGATAAAGCGAGCAGTACAGATGGCAGAACATACGACTGTAACCTGCCAGCATGCCTAGATAAACAAAAAGTTGGTCTACTCTGCTTTCCGTCCTTTAATGCTGAGACAACATAATTGATTTGAGAAAGCAGTTGGTGAGCAATTATGCTGGTGGGAAAGCACATTGAAAGGCTGTGTGCTTCTGTTTCAGGAGAGGGGACTCTCAGAGGAAGTGTCTCGCATATAGACATTTCTATTCCTTGCAACTGTTAAACCAGTTGAAGTGGATTAACACTGATAACTTCCTGTCCCTGATGCCATTTAGCACATTAGTGCTTTCAAAGGGCATTAGTTGCACAGTCCTGTGCTATGGGTAAGTGTTGAGTCACTCTGTGAAGTTGTAGCACACTTTTTTTTTGCAGAAGTGAGAAGTAAAACTTACCCAAACTGTGCCACTGAAGGCATGGTGGCATACTGTGCTACCAATGCCTGGTATTCATTCATTAGCTTATTCCTGTGACCCCATATTAGTCCAGAAAGGAATTGTTTCTTTTTCCTTGCTGCTCAGGAAAGTAGGTGTATTCAAATGCATCCTAAATGGGCAGGGCACGTTCTGAGACATACTTTCCAAGCTTTTAGTTTCAAAGGAACGTGCTGAAGTCTGAAGGTTGCTACTGTTTTCATTCAATATTCTCTGTTTTCTCTCCCCAGTGTCATAGTTTAGTAAAAGTTGGTCTTCTGAAGATTGGCTGCTCCCCTTTGGCTTAAGCTGTGACAGAGAAGAACTGTTCGATTTCTCCCTCCCCAGCAATCCAGCAAATTTTAGTCTCTGTTTGTTCAATGTGTAAGGAGGCCTGAATGCTGAGGCTTTGGTTCTTTGCATGGATGAGTAAGGACACAAGTTGCCATGAATTCAAGACATGGTGGGGGGAATGAGGAAGGTTGGAGGCCACTGTGAAAAATCAGGCTAATGTTTTTGAGTGGTCCAGAGGAATGGCTGGGGTAGAGCTGTGTCGTTCCCCTAGCTAAAGAAAGGAAGCATATAGCCATATGGCAACCTTCAGTTTTTCATCAAAATTTTTAAAAAAATCATCAAAGGTGAAAACTGAATGGAAGGGGGTAAAAAAGTATCATATATTGATTTTTTGACTGGTATGAGTATTACCACTGTGGCCTTCATATGCAACGTAAAAGAAATGAAGCACACAGACTCTGAGTGTCCTTGGCCCTTCCAGCTGCGAGGGGAGATGGTGTGTATAATGTCTTTCTGAATCAGCTGCTGCAGGAGATGTGCTTCTCTCTTGGGTTAGAGCCATTCCACAGCGTATATGCTGCGATACAGCAAAGAGTCTTCTCTTCCAAGCACCGTGCCGGAAATCTGGTTTGGTTAATGGAAAACTTTTTTCTCTGAAATGTGACTTAAGACCCAAATTACTCCGATCTGTCCATAAAATCTGCAAGCCACTTGGTTTTCAGAAGCGTGTGGCCCCTTCCCTGTTTGCTCAGCTAACTCTCCTATTAATATGCATACACTCAAGTGCACGGAGCGCTGCTGCTCCTTTGCTGCTGCAGTATGTGATAAGTATAGGTTCAGGCAGTGAACCAACATAGTAATAAACTGTAATTGTTTAGCGCACCTTGCCTTCTAATACAATTTAAATCCCTTCTATCAAATGCAAATTTCTAGGTTCCTGAGTGGAGCTTTAAATAGCATTTTCTATGCTCATTCCTTATCTTTTGCCATCCACAAAGTGGTCTGTTAGTGACAGTGGGATGGCATAATTCCACCCCTGTCATTTTACCTCCTGAAGGAAAGCTGCCTACTCAAACCTAGAAATAATGGGCTAGATTAAGAGCGAATTATTGTTTTTCTGTGGAGTCCGTCTCTTTCTCTTGCCCTCCCCAAGTTATTATAACCTATGAGTATTGTCACCAAATGCTATTCAGCATCCAGTGTTGCTTGCAGTATGCAATCAGTGCAATATTTTAATCACTTTCATTTTAATAAGCCAGAGTCTGCTTCCTATTTCCTCCCTTTCCTCTTTTCTACGAATAACTTACAGTTCAGGATCTTGGGGTGGCTTTAGACGAACTACCTGCCTGTGTTCAGTAGAAATGCAAATCCTTTGCTGAGTAATTCTTGCTTTGGAAATCGTTCGGTCATTGACCTGTTGTGGATTAAAGGCAAAAATGTCAGACTCTTTAATGATTTGCCTTATCTAAGTTTTCAACCAGAAGACAGGAAGCTTAAATTGGTCCACTGGGGACAAAAGGCGTCGGGATGGCTAGAGTAATGGGAACAGGTAGGAGCCGCTTTGTAAGATGGATGGGCAGCAGTGTTTATACTTTAAATCCGAGCAGCTTGGAAGGTGATGAGGGCTGTTCTTTAGACAGTGACTCACGTTTGAATTTTACTATTACTTCGGAGGCTGCCAAAACAGTGATCAGAGAAAGAAATCTACCTGTAGGTGTTGGGAATCTATTTTTTTGGGTAAAATAACAGAATGTTTACCTCTGCTCAGTATTAAATAGTCTTTTCCAAACTCCCTCTCATTGTTACCTCAGCTGTAAAATGGGGAGTTTGTGCTCTGTTGAAGCTTAATTAAATGACAGTGAAGTGCTTTGGGATCCTGAGGCGAATGTTACAGAAATTATTTTGTGGAAGCGTGGCTGAAAAGTCCCATCTCATCTCCAGGTTACTAAAAAGCCTTTATTTTAATTTTTCCAGGTTTATTATGTTTTAATCAGACAATTATTAAGCAAGTCTTAATCTTATCAAGAGAGAAATCGATTAAATCAAAGAGACAGCTGAAAAAGATAATGACCTGCTTTACTACATGTGCTTTTAGGAGCTGATCTTTACAGTTGGTATCTACTTGGCTTCTGTCTCCTGCATGATCCGGGTTCATCATACTTACACTGATTGCTCTCATGATATCTTTCTTGGGTTTTTTTTTAATACAAATTTTTTCGTTGTCATCTGGATGTCTCAGTGCTGTCTGCTGTGTGCACTAACCAGTGCTGTTAACATCCATCACATCGTTTGTTCTCATCCTCTCCCCAGGAGCAAGGGGTGCAATGGTGTGTGCAACTTGACAGTGGAGAGAAGCTTGTGTGGTGTGTCACCGGTTTGTCAGAGAAAGTAAGCTGGAAGGAATCTCTGCCTTTTCAGCCCGTGTCCAAGTAATAGCTTATTAGATACTTCTGCTCTTCCTAATTTTGAAGCTTGAAAGTGTTTTCTGCGACACTGAACTATGCAACCAAATTCTTAGAAGTGGTCATTTAACTGTATAAATCTTGTAGCGTGGAAACTCTGGGTCATAGAAGTTACGGAGTCATCATTATCAGAATGTTGAGAGTATCTCAAGAGATTTGTTTAGTAATGAAGGAATTTGGGGAAACTTTCAAATCAATGAAACTTAGCTTCGTGATTCCAGTGAAAACAACTGAAGCTAAGAAAGAGCAGCACTTCTGTGGATGATCTTAATGAGCTACCTCCCTGACAGAAACAATGTCTGGTTTAGGTGGTGGTCTCTGGTAGCAGCGGAGAACCAATCCTTGCCCAGTTCCTTTCAGTTTCAACGAATAAACCAGTGTTGTGGGAAGTGATCAAGAACACCTAATATTCCTGTTTCTGTTACCCAGTGAACTATTAAGCACAAGCCCCATTGATTGCATTGGTTTCTGCTGCTTTCTCCATGGAATTCAAAACATCATCAACCAAAGCCCTTAAAAGATGAGGCTGTGGCTCCTTTTGTTATCGGTGTTGGCTTCCCAAAGACATGCAGTTTGTTCCCTGTTTGTCTTCGGTGAGAAATTCTCTGAAGTGCAGTAATAATTTGTCTGGATGGCAACAAAAAGGAACTGTAATCCTTCTCTTTGCTTGATCAATGTGGAGATTGTGCTTTTTCTTCACGTGTATTTCTGTTCGGTTCTGGGTGATCGCTTCTGACCTGGCAGAGAACTCTCTGCAGCCTGAGCAGCGGCGATCTGAGCCGCCTTCTCACCTCTTCAGGGGAAGGAGTTTGCTGTTGCAAAACAGCATCCCTCTTAGTTCATAAGAAGTTACTGGTCCTGAGGGTACAAGCACAAAGATTTTGTTCTGTGGTCAAGGCGTTTGCGTAGCCCTGTAGAGTGGGTGCCATTGAGCTTCAAACAAAGTGGGGACAGGAGGCTGAAAGCAGGGGGGGACTTGGGGAGGGGTTTGGTGCGTGGCGTGCCATGAATTACGCATTTGTGTGCCATGAATTATCAGTGTGTAAAATAACCTGTGAAACTTTTAACAAGAGCACCATTTACGTCGCTGAACGGTGGTGAATTCTAATGCTTATATTTGTATTGTTACACTGACTTGAATTTTTGAATGTTTAGCTAATTGTGTTGTTCCTAAGACTATACTTGTATGAGCGGTTTCATTCAGTAGTAAACATTTGCTAAGAGGTTGCTTTCCCTGCCTGCCTTGTTTTCACCACAGTCATCTAGTGTTTACATACATTTTAGCCTCTGTGCCATTTTTGAAGGCTTTATTTGTCTCATTTACGTTTTTGGTTTGGATAATACTTAAATACGAAATCCATCTGGGAAACATATTGTATATTCACGTTGAGGGGTAAAACCAGTTTTTAATTAAAATTTTATACAGCGCTTGTATTTCACTTTGTCCTGTTTTATTATGAAACACTTCAATCTTCTTCCTAAAACACATATGTCTTGTGCGTTTCAAGATGTTCCTTGTTGCTCATGCAGAACCGGTTTCTGAGCGCTGTCAGCAGAGCGCCATATGTTCTGGGCTTCATTTAGCTTCTCTGGCGTTTGTGTAGGCAGCATATTGGATGTAACGCAGCTCAGCTCTGCGCCATTCTCTTCTTTGTAAACTTGTCAAGAGATGGAAAAAAAAGCAGGGAGAGGAAAACACTGAATAATACCCGAGTGATGTCAGTTATCAAGAAGTTATGGTAACTTGGCCAATCAAAATTGAGGTTTCTCGTGTACTTGAGGATTTTCCTTGATTGTGGCTTATGTGTAGCGTATAAAGTGATGCATCCCTCAGCGCTACCCGGTATTACGCCCAAAACGAGTGCTGAAGATTGAGATATAACTGAAGCCATTTGGAAATGACAAGCATTAAGTGCTCTTAATTTTGCATTGATCTGCTATTTTAAATAAAAAAAAAAAAAGTGAGTAGTGGAAGAGGGGCATGTGAAGGGATTGTACTCCTCTTTCTGTTGTCTTCTGGCCTTGTGGAAAATAACTCTCTGCTGTTCAAGTGCCTGGTACTGGAAGGGGAAGTCTCAAGACTGATGGTGCCCTCCTGTATGGAGAAAAAAAGAAAAGGGGAAAAAAAAAAAAAAAGGTCACTTTTCTTACCAATCCATTCCTCTTTCTTCCCTGGCCCCCATAATCTTGACCATGAACCAGCAGGTACCATCAGTCTTTAATGCACTGCGGGTAGGTAGGAACAGCCCTGACTGTTTATTGATGGTCGCCATATATTGTCAGATACTGATTTTAACTGCCAAAAGAACCGTCTCGGTGGCTGTGACAGAGGACCAAAGTATTTCTGTGATTCTATAACTAGAGCTTAACAACGAAAAAAAAAAAAAAGGGAAAGAAGGAGTAAGAAACTAGTGAAAAAGGAATGCGCATTAAACCTTTTCCCCTTTGCTGAGGTCTGAGGCCGGAGGGAAGGGGTTTGAGTGGCTGCTGGGTACCAGGAGCGGGCAGGAAACTTCTGCAGTTCTGACCTAAGGTCGGTCAGAAATAACCAGCTGGAGTGACACGAGTGTAAACCTGGTTGAAGTGACAGGCAGCTCAGCTCCTGGGACTCTATTTACATATGTTTAAAGCAAACGAAAAAAAAAAAAAAAGCTGCCTTTGTTCCCCAGGAAAATCTATTTACTTGGCAGTCAGCTCATGTGTAAGCTGGAACTTCTTTCATGGAAGATGTAGAAACAAAGCAACTGACATTTCTGCTTTGATGTGAGGCCGCAGCTAAGATTCGATTTTGAAATATGAAAGTAAACTGAAACTACCTCCAATTTAAAGGTGGGGTTTTTTAAATGACCTTAAAAGTTTTGAGAAGTTTGGTTTTTTTTCCCCCCTCCCCTTAGGGACCAGAAGAAATTATAACAGTAATCTTACTTATAGCTGTAAGTCCACAGAGACAGTGGCTGTAGGTTAATGAAAAATTGACACTGCTACTTGCCTGTGCTTCCAGCAGAATGTTTTTTTTCTCTAAACTGATGTGAACTATTGCACTGCGTGAGCTGGTTATGAGTCTCACATATTAAATTGAATGCTGCTTTTGTGGAAGCTACAGGAGCGAGTCACGGCTGAATGTTTTGAACAACGTTGCTGTTTTGAACAAATGCGGCAAAAATTACGGGTTTCTTAAAATGGGTACCCTGGTCCTTCACACGCACCCCAACACGCACACACGCCCAGAAATAAAGCTCGCTGTGTTAGTCTGAACCAGAAGGTGGGCAGAGGAGTTGTCCCCAAAGATCTTCATCCCAGTAGTGAGTCCAAAGTGATGTCCACCCGACCTGGTGGATGTCTGGTAGAGCGACCACACCACAGAGCAGTGACTGAGTGTGCCAAGTGCAGTTGCTCTGGTGTTTTCCATACACGCTTGTCCTCCGCACACTTCTTGTGTGGCACCAGGGTTCCTCGGGGGACACCCTGTGGCTCCCAGAGCATTGTCTGAGTGCCCTCTCCAGGAGCATTTCTGCAGCGTCTTTTGGGAAACAGCTTGGTTGTCGTTCCTGGGAATGATGCACAGGAACGGCATGAACTCGGCAGCTCAGGCTGACTTTGGTTTGTACTCTAACAACTCAGTATCTCTGTTTGTTGTCCTGGGCATGGTGGTGCCATCTGGTCTGGCTTGGACAGCTTATCCATAATACTGCACTGCGTGATATTTCAGGTTTTGCTTATGAAATCCTGGGCTGTGCTTGAATGGCACACGGGTACCTTGATGCCAGTCTCTGACCAGATGGCACATGCTTAAATAACATCCCCCATGTACTGTGCTGGAGACGGATACACAGAGGTGTTGGATATTGCATTTGAGACGAGGGGAGGGAAAGGCATGAAGACAACTTCAGGTATTATATGGGATCTCAGGCCAGGAGTTAAAGAGCCACTGCATGTCCACAGACTTTCCTGCTCCCTTTGAAGAACTTTAAACCTGTAACAGACTGTCAGGAGTGCCCAGTTCTTGGGTTGAGGGGCTGTTCTGGGGCAGAAGCATTCTCCATCTCTCCCATAGGAGTTTCAAGACTCGTTGTGTCACAGAAAGGTGGAGAAAATGCGTGTCTCTGAGGATCAGGGTACACTTGGGAAAAGGCTGTGTTGTACGCAGTGGAATGTGAGGCAATTATGGGCAATAAAGACTCCTCCTTGAGCGTTTCTCCAACAAGGACATCTGTATTTTGGTGTTCCCAGTGGATTTGCTATCTCCACTGGGGAGCAGGTTATGCTTGGGTGATGAGGAAGTCGTCGTCTTTCATCTCTGTGAAGAACAGGCAGTGATGTTTCTCTGCCATCTTTCGCAGCCTGGAAGGGCGCCTTCATCTCCATTGCTGCAGCACTCTGTTGGGGTGGGGGCTTGGCAATTGGCTTCTTCACTCACATTCACCTGCTTCAGAGGAGGTTGTACAAAAAAAATCTCAAATTGTTGTGACACCAACATTTCACCTATGCTAAAAAAAAAAAAAAAAAAAAAAAAATCACTTTCATCTATAGCTCCGTGTGTTGCCTTCACAATGCACTGGATATTGCTCTTACTGCTCAAGGTGAACAAACTGAAAACTGTTGATACCCAGCTCTTGGGAATCACCAAGGTTAGATGACACCTCCCACACTACGCTGGCATTAGTCTGAAATGGGGAAAATAAATGTACCCCATTAAATATATATACAGAACTGTGAGATGAGAGACTTGAATTTGGTTTTTGCGTCTACTACATTTTGTCCTTTGCCACTTCCTTTTGACTTTATCACCCTTTTTTTTTTGCCTTTCCGTGATTATAAAGCCATGTTTTTCTCCATGCACTACCTATGATTTTTATTTATGTAGTGTAAGTTCGTAACAGACAACTGCTTAATGTAACAGAAGAGGCTTGATGAAATCCAGCAGTTGAAAGCTGGAGCGTGATGCAGTCACACTGGAACTAAGGCACACGTCTGTTTCTTTGGTTTTTTGCTTTTGTTTTTTTTTTTTAAAATGCAATGAGTATTTAGCTTTTAGAGCACCTTAGCCAAAAACTGTTTTCTTCTTAGCTTGCAGTCTTTATGTGGGGATTGACAATTATCCTAAAAGAAAAAACGGCTAAGCTGTCAGGTTGATAACGAAACAGGCAGGGATGTTCTGACATACGCATTGTAGTTATTGCTCAGTCAAAGATCAAAAATTCTCCCAGTAAATGCTAGGTCGAAGTAAAAGATTAGACCCTGTAGAAGCTCGAGGTTTGGTCTGACTTCCGTATGCATGGCCTGGACATGTACAGCCTGAGCTCTTGCCACTTATCAAACTACAGAGCGTCCCCAAAGTAACTGGAGATACAGATCCAGCTTAAACAGAGGGGCAACTCGTTTCGCTTATTAACTCATTACCTTTTAATCTGCAGCCAAGCCAAACCCTGCTTTGGGGTACATTCAGGCTTCTCTTATTGGTTATAAATTTTTGAAGACCTTTGCTACATTGTTGACTTTTCTTTTTAATTAAAAAAGAAATCCAGAAGACCTGGTTATGTAGCAATAAAATGTTTGGTTAAACACCAGCCAATTTAGCAAGTCTGCTTTTGCTGCTCCATGGAGATACACAAATGCACTCGGAAATCCTCCTGCTGATATCTCAGCATTTTGAAACTGCTACAGCTTGAGGTCAGCAGGGTTATTTTCTTTCGTCTGGGGCTTAAAACGTCGCTCCCAACCTGGTATCTGGGTAAGATAAGACGAATCCACTGAAGGTAAGAAGTTGACTTTATTAGCTGTAGGAGAAATGCTTCTGGACTATGTAATTCAAAACTGTTTTAAGTAACCTTCTCCTCTTCCCCCTGGCAAGGAAGAGGAGTCATTTGCTGGTGTTGGAAGCACTGGGCACTGAGGAACAGAGAAGTGAGCTGCAGCGTTGGGGAGGGAGGAAGGGGAAACACCTTCCAGGCACAGGGCTGTAGCAGAGAGTGGTGGGATTCCCATTGCCGGAGATGTCACAGCCGGGAGCCAGGCATGTGAGGAAGCTCCTGCGGAGACACAGCAGCGGGTACCTGGGCAAGAACGGGGTTCAAAATATAAGTTCATGGGTATAAACAAGGTAATGCAAAAGCAAAGCTGGTATTAATTTTTTTGCATTCTATTTGCACTAAAAGTAGGAGATTCTGATATGTTCTTTGGTGTATATTTATTGTTTAGTAATATTTTACTCGAAGTGAAAGGAAAGAAAGAAGAGAGTGCAGAAGAAAGGAAACTAACCCGTGTAAATTTACTGAGTTTGTTTCTTTCGCTCATAGGGCCCAATAGTGCAGAAGGGTGCTGGGACTTTGTGCTGGGACGTGTAGCCTCCTCTCCCTCAGGTCTCCATGAGCTTTATCCTAGTGAAGGTTCCCCCTATAGAAATGCAGGGAGGGCAGTGCTCCCTGCAGGGACGAGAGCTTCTGATCTTGGGTAGAAACCGCTTTAACCCAGAAACAGTGACTTCCAGCTACAGTTCACCTGGGCAGGTGCCCCTCTGTGCACACCAAGAAGGCTATGGGTGCCGCTCCCTCCTTCTCCCAGAAAAACGAGCTCAAGGAACCAGAGAAAACACGCTTCCCTGTTTGCTAACTTACTCTCCACCCAGCTAAAATGCATGCGGTTTCATTTCTTTGTAATAAACTGTGCCCACCATAGCGTATATTCTTTTAAATAACATTTTAAAATATTTTCCGGTAAATTAAAGTGATGACATGTTTGTAGGGTTCATTGTTAATTTCATTTCCTTTGGCTCAGCCAGCCAGATAAAATGCAATGTTATTAATCTTTGTTTAAAAGAAGATCCTTTGCCGAACAGTAATAAATGATCTTGATAGATTTGTCAGGAAAATGAATGATAATCATTTGCAGATAGACACAAGCCTAGTATGGAAGATTAATAAGAAAATATGTATTGGCATCATTAATAACATCTGCTGCCAATGGACTTGTATATTGGTTACAGCTCTGAAGGCGATGCGTTCTTGTTAGGATATTGCAATTCATCAGGCGCCGTGAGGAGCGGGGCTGAGCAGCGCTCCCGGGGCGATGACAGGCTGCTCCCCGGGAAAGGCTGATGAGGAGCCCAGCGCCGCGGCTGCACCGCAGCCCCTTGCATCTGCCGGCGGCTGAGCCTGTCATCGCCGGAGCTCCACATCTGACGGGCTCCGGCTCCCCACGTGCATTTCCCCATGTCGCTGCTAAAAAAACTCTTCCGTACTCCATGGATTTGCTCATTCCTTGCTTTTCGGGCTAGGGCTGGCTAGATTGGCAGCTAATCCCTGTTCCCTCAGGAGCTCTGGGCTGAGCAACGCTGGTGGAGAAGCTGCTCCCGGCACAGAGCAGGTCGGGCTGCACCACCTGGGGTTTGACATACGCTTTCGCTCAGGGTCTGTGCTTGTCCCAGCTCATGTATCTCTAAAAAGGTTCCTCTAGAGCCTGCCACAGGCATTTAAGCACTTGTATGTCTTCAACTGACACAGCTTTAGAAAGCACCACCCGCTTCACTGGATGCACAACGTGTGAGGAGATAAAGCTCTTCATAGGTGTTGCATGAGACTGTCATGGGCCTTGGTCTTTCGGACTTGGTTATCCCCGTTAGGAAAAGAGCATTTCATTTTGGGTTTATACTCCTCCACCTGCAGAGCCTCTCTTGGGGTTTCCCTCTGAAAAACTGCAGAGGGCACCTGAGAGTGCAGAGGTGCTCTGTCACAGCATCTCACTCACAGCAGCAGGAAGCCAAGAACCATCCCATCCCATCCCATCCCATCCTTGTCTTGTCCCCACAGCTCTGTGGTGTGTGGGGCCCAGGCTGATAAGGAGCTGCCGGGGTGAGCAGGGTCCTGCTTGTTGCAGGGAGACAGGTGGGAGCAGGGACTGGAGGGACTCGGTGTGTTCAGGTGGGATCCATGGGGAGATGCAGTATAAACTGGGAATTATCAAGGCTGGGAAGGAAGGGCTGGGAGATGCCAAGGGCAAGAGCTGTGTGTGGGTGTAGGCAGAGGGAATGGGTGTGGGAGACGAGAAGGAAGGAGAAAAGGGGCTGAAATGAGGAATAACATGGAAAGGAAACTCCCCCCCATCCTCAATCTTCAACCAGGAGGAAAAATGCAATCCCTTTTTGGTTTGGTTTTAATTTTTTTTAGCTAAATATGGTATTTCCCTAGAAAATACAAGGAAAGGTCAAGATGTTTTGAGACAACTTTTGTTTATTTCAATAAAACGTTTCAGACTTCCCCTCCCCAATGATTCTTTTTTCTTTTATTTAGCTTTAGCGGTTCAAAATAGAGTAGTAAGTCAAATAAATTTACCACTGAAGTGTGTTTCTCCTGTGGGGCGCACATCTGGCAGTGTGGACGTCTCCGTTCCTTCTGTGGGCCGAGCTCAGAGATGCAGTCCCATCTCTCAAAGCGCATTACTTTGTTTAACTGGCATAGACATCACCGTTTTAAAGGAACCATCATCTTCCAGGGTCCATGGGGTGAGAAGGGAAGGGGAAGAGGTCAGCATCAAATATCCAAAGATCAAAACTTGTGTCATTAAAAAAAAAGGCTTAGTAAATTCCACTTGGATTCTCTGCAAATTTTCTTAGGGGAAGAGAATAATCTCAAATGTTTAAAAAACTGCCCAAGTATTTCTCATCCTGCTTCATGTTGTTTTCCCCATGGTTTTAGCGGATGCATGGTCCAAAAAAGCCAATAAAGTCATTGAGCTAAGTGCTGCTGAGGGGCTCTGTGGCTCCGGAGCACTCAACACCTCGCTGCTCTAGGCAGAGGCGAGACCCCTGGTATTTCTAAATGCATTAGAAATGTGTCCATTATTATTAGATATTTACCAGCTATTAATCACAGCTGGTAACTTGATTTCCACTAAATGTTTTTGAGGCACCCTCTGATCTGGGCATCACCTGCTCAAAATTGAATAGTGGAAAGGCAAGGCAAGCTCTGGTTTGTATGCTTCTTCCCACGGGGATGGATGGGCAACTGATGGGGCTGAGGTCTCCCTTATTCAAAGGAAATGTACTTTTTCCTCTTATAAAAAACAAATGCTGGTATTGATCTGCATAAACACAGCACAGGACACATCCTGCATGCCTGATTCAGTCTCCTCCATTCAAACTGAGGGTGAGCAGGGGAACCATGACTTGGGCTCCCTATGCTAGGTGGGCACAGAGACTTGTTTCTTCTCTCCTTGCTCATTTTCTTCATCTTTATGGCGTTGTGCTTCAGCACATGCCCTCAGCTCTTCGCACAGCCCATGCCTGGTGGCTTGGACATGCCCCTTGAATGCTGGAGTGGAGGGTCACATCTCTGTGGGCACTTTTAGCCTTCTCCAGGTGAGCATCCTAACCACCAGACAAAGATATTAACAGTGGGTATTGCCGTCTCTTCCTCTGGAGATGGTTTAAAAGGTTGTAGCTGTGCCACATTACATGATAGTACCAACATGAGTCAGAGAAGCCTGGAGTTCCTCAAGAAGGCAAGGTCCAGCCCTGGACCTGGCCCAAGGAGGGCTATTTCTTTTCCCTGCCACAGCCAGGTCACCATGGTCCCAGGGAGACCTTTGCGCGTCAGTGCAGGATATATAACCACAATAACCCAAAGTCAGAATTGGCTTTGTTACTAAGGCACCTTTATTGCTGGTAATGCTGCTAAGGGGCAGGATCAGCCTGATGAGCAAACAGGCTCAGGCTGTCATAAGTCCCACCATCACATGGCAGATTGGTCAGGGTGAGGGGCTCAGGGAGGGCCGGAAAGACCCTGTCCCCATTGCTGATGCCAACAGGGGGTGGGGGATGTCCAACGCAGGTCCTGGGGTGGCTGTGGGGTCCAAGGTTGTCACTGCTGAGCTAATCCAGTGGTCCCACACTAACCCCATCTGAAGTTTGGCCACATGGAAAAACTGCAGGTAGTGCTTAAGTCTCCTTCCTCGCACCAGCGTAAACCAGAAGTCCTTCAGAAGTCCTTTCCCTAAGAGCAGTGGTGCAAAGTCAGCCCCAAGCTGGTGCATGAGGGGAGCAAAGAGCTGGCCAAGCCACAGCTGGGCTTTCCAAAGTCTTTGCTCCTTGCTGGGCTCATCTCTGCACCTTTAAAATTGACCCCAGGTCTCCTGCCCCCAGTGCTGTCCCACAAGTCCCCTGCATTCTGGATGTGATCAGTTTTGAGTCTTGGCCACACCTTATCTTATGGTGAAACCAAGCCTCGCAGTCATTTCCAACAAGCAGTGCCTCCAGGGAAGGGATGTGCCAAGGCTTGGTGGTGCCTCTGGGGACCATCACTAGGGTCTCTGACACCCGACACCTCTTGCTTAGACATGAAGATGAGGACTCCTAAGAGAAGCCAAAGCCACATGCTCCCTGACCCCACCTCAGCCAAAATATCCCCACAGAAAGACATTAATTGTCAGCAGAAGAATAGCATTAACGTTGCAAACAGTCTTCCACAGGGGCTTTTCCTCGATGCTGGTGAGTCTCCGCTCCAGGGCAGCTCTCTCCTCCTGGGACAGGGTGGGCGTGGGGCCGGTGGACAGACCGCAGAACCACAAGTACAGCATCTTCCAGCAGGGAGGCTTGGCTGCTGTGAGAGATGGACCAAAACATGGGCGTTATCATCTAGCTGGGATTCTTCCCTCCCTCCTTCCACTAGTTTGGAGATGCATTGACCAACCTGGGGCTTGAGGTGCACCTCGGATGGGAGATGCAAGATGATGATAGATGGGAAGGGAAGTGACAAGAGAAAGCTCTGCCTCAACCATGTACAGCATAGCCTGATTACAGTTGGTTGATTGCAACACCAGTCATTCATTAGTTAATTAACAGACCTCTTCCCCCTCCTCCCCAACCCAGCTTCCATCCACTTTCACAAATTCCTGACAGCATGATGGTCCATTTAAAGAGATCCTGGCTTATTTATTGCACATGACATGCCAGGGGAAGTACGTGTTTTAATTGTCAGCCCTGTGCTGGCTGTATTTCACTGGCTGTTCTTCCCAAATATAACCTTTTTTTGATATGCAGAATGTCATAAGGCCTTGAAAAAGGTGTTACCAAAAAAAAAAAAAAAAACAAACCTCATTAAACTGTCAACTGCTGTGTTTCGCATTTCCTTTCCCATCATTACTAATTATCAAAATACCAAGACATTTGTTTATAAAAATCTGAGCTAGTTAAGTAGGAATTGATAAGAAATAATAAATAATGCTGAATGGCTGGATTCAACTAAAACCCAAATTTACTTTATCGGGAAAAAAATTTTAAAAGGTTTCTTTAGTTGTTCAGTTCTGTTTAGCTTGCCTGTAATTGGTACCAGCGTCCTTTGGACTGACCAGCAAAAGGAAAGAGTGAAGAAATCTTGTGTACATGCCTTTCTTCTGTGATTTCTGCTCTGTAACCTTGGGAGGTTAAGCTCAAAACCGGAAAGCTAAATTTTTTAATGGATTTGCAGAATAAAACTCTGTCCACTCGGAAAAGAACTTGCCTATGTAGCAACTCCTGATACTGTTCTGTCTCCTGACAGCTTTTTAAGTTCATCTGACTCTTTACCTTCCTTCTATTAAATACCCTTGGTAGGACACACAGCTATTTAAGCAATTTGAGTCTGAGTTTAAACCATGGCTTATATCCTAAGGGAAGATGAAAGGTACTAATGGCATAATGTAAATGAGAAAACTGAGCCTTGTAGATTTATCCTATGACATCCATAAAATGCACACATCTGCTCCCAGTGTCTCATGGTCCCTTCGGACCGTGATGCTATTTTGATACAGTACGTTACAGCATCACTGAGTGAGTTTGGCCAGCAGAGCCCACATAGGGGGAAAGAAGAGGCACCTCTAGCACATACACAAGGGTTTTATCTCCTAGCAATGGCGAGGGCAGGAAGGGATGCTACTTTTATGTGCTGAAAGTTGAAATTAGAGCCTGCTGTGACTTTCATAGCACTAACGGTAGCTGCCGCTTTGGTTATGCCTGCAGTAGTGCTGTGGAGCTCCTCGAGTGTCACAGCACAAAGCCCCAGTGTCAATGGGGAAAGGAGCAGTGTCCCAGCAGCACAGATCTCCACCTTCCCAAGGGCTGTTTGTAAGTGGCCGTTGACCCCCACCTAAGCAGTCCAGCAGACCATTAAGTGGCCCAACTTGAGGTGCTAAATTAACTGTGGCTTGGGCAGAGCCGGACCAAGGCAGTTTGCCTGGGTAAACAGCTTGTTCTAGGGAGGAGAAATAAAAACATTTTACTGAATGAAGGGTTCTCTTTGTTTTTCAGGATTGGCGGCTCATCTGAGCCATTCAGAGGACTGTGACATGAAAGTAAATGCTAGAAGATACATTGGGAGGACCAAGAACTGCAACACTTTCTTTTGTCACATCCGCATATATATGTAAATACGAGCCTCAACTCCTGTGAATGTAACAGGTGGTCTCTCATGAGCTTTAGAGGGACTTGCATGAGATCTTGGCCATGCACTCACATGCACATGAGTGTGCTTGTCCACAGGCCGCCACCCTACCTGCCTCCTCCTTATCGCCTAAATCTGCGCTTTCGACCAAGTCATTCTCTCCATTGGCTGGATTGATCTGTGCTTCTTCGCTCTTGTAATTTTTCAGGTCAATGGCAGATGTTTTTCTGTGTCTTGTCCACCATGTCAGGCAAGCGAGCTGCAAAGTGGGACAGAGAACAAATGGGTTATTGCCTGCGAGCCCCAAACTGGCACACCAGTCACCTTCCTCTTTGGGGGCCAGAGATCCAAGGTGGTGCAGAGACCTGTTCTTGGGCAAAGGCTGTTCCGCCACTTTCTCTCACCTCCCTTCTGCACACATGTCCACACCCTGGAAAAAAAGGCCAGTAGCATCCAGTTGGAGCTGAAAAAAAAGTGTGAATCAATCTAGTTTCTTTAATTCTATTTTTTTTAATTAACCTCTTCTATCCCTGTCTCTACCAGGACTAACCTTTTAGTAGACGCTGAAGAAGCCACTTCCTATTTACTAGGCTCATTTGATTGTCATGAAATAATGATCTGTATCCAGAATGGCAGCCCTCCAACAGGGAAGGGTACTAAAGTAAAGGAAAAAAAAAAGAAAAAAAAGCGCCAAAAAAAGCGCCATCCCTTTCTGGATGCAGTCAATCACAGACAGCAATTGTACCCTCAGCAGAGAAAGATCAGTCAGGTGTTGGCATGCAGCTATATGGTCGTAGAGGCACAATGCGGTTATATGGCCATAGGGTGACAACACATACATGGCCATGGGAACACTGATATTTGAGCAGTTCCTTCTCTGAGAGATGAGGAGGGACTGGAGGATCTTCTGTCTTATACCAGTTGTCATTTTATAAGAAAAGAAAACCCCATGTGAACATTAAACCCCACAGCTGGGACAATCTCACATCAAAGCGGCAACTTGCACTTCCAAATGAGCTTATCTCAGGGCTCTTCATGGGAAAAGTAGCAGTATCGTGTCTCTGCTCGGCAACTCCAAGTACGTGTTCAAGAAGTGCAACTATGTGGGCAGACAGAGCCATGACAGTGAATATCAAGTCACAATTTGCAAGGAGGATTACACCACACATTAGACCAACAAATATACTTAAAAGTAGAAAAAAATGAGCTTTGGGCACACACTGTAAGACTTTCCTGTCTGAACGTCTTTTCTCTTTTTTGTTTGTTGGTTTGGTTTCTTTTTTTTTCGTTGTTTTTCAACTCCAGTTTTCTCTATTGGGCCAATACAAGATGTTACCTCTCTCTGCAGCTTTTCAGTGAAAGAACCATCGAAAGCCATGGAAGACAATCAGTCTTGGGCGGGCTGCTGTGGCTGCGAACTGTTCTGCTTTACAAACGCAGAAACTCTTATCTCAGGGCAAGTGTCGTGGTTTAACCCTAGCCAGCAACTAGAACCACGCAGCCGCTCACTCACTCCCCCCAGCTGGGATGGGGGAAGAGAATCAAAAGAGGAAAAGTGAGAAAACTCGTGGCTTGAGATAAAGACAGCTTAATTGGTAGAGCAAAAGCCACACACGCAAGCAAAGCAAAACAAGGACTTCATTCACTGCTTCCCATGGGCAGGCAGGTGTTCAGCCATCTCCAGGAGAGCAGGGCTCCATCAGGCATAATGGTACTTGGGAAGACAAACGCCATAACTCCAGATGTCCTTCAGCTTTATATACTGAGCATGACATCACATGGTATGGAATATCCCTTTGGTCAGCCAGGGCCAGCTGTCCTGGCTGTGTCTCCTCCCAACTTCTTGCTCACTTCCAGCTTACTCACTGGTGGGGAGTTATGAGGAGCAGAAAAGGCCTTGACTGCTTAGCAACAACCAAAACCACCAGTGCACTGTCTAGACTGTTCTCATCCTGAATCCAAAACATAAACCCACACCAGCTGCTAGCGAGGAAGTTAACTCCATCCCAGCTGAAACCATGACAGACAAGTCTGAAAGTCTCCTTCCTGGGACACTGGGAGCACATGGGGGGCATTAATCCTGCAAACCTCACAGTGGTCCTTTTGCAGCTGTGAGGGGGAGGGTCAACCATCCCTGGAGCTCAGGTCTTTGAATTTAAGCCAGGCCTGCTCTTTCTTTGGCTGACCATGGCACACCAAGCAGGTTGGTGGCATCAGCATGTCCTAATCTCCGTCTGCTCTGGACAAGTCAGGCAGCAAGGACCACGCTCATCAATCCCACTCAAATGCAGCTGCTCAGGTCCATGGGCTGTCCTCTCGCTCCAGCCCATCGGCTGCCCTGCAGAGGAGCCGCAGGATGGGACCGGGGCAGAGCGGCTGCAGTGGTGACAACAGGTCAGGCAAAGTCACACATTTGCCTGATGAGTGGCTGCCTCCCTGCTCTGCCTGCATGGAAATGAACGCCTCGGGTCACTTACAAAGTAACGTGAGTTTAATTTTTGAATTTTACACACACAAATCTAGGCAGGAGTTTCCAGCTGACACAAAATGTTGCATAATTTCCAGAAGATTTATAGCTTTATTTAAATCATTTTCAACCAAGATGAGCACTGGGCAGGGCTAATCTTTCTTGTCACGATGTGCTAAATTGCTTTGATTTGATGATCCTCATCTTTCTCAAGGATTTTTTTTTTTTTTTTAATCACTTAGGAAATGTCACTGGAACATAGCAAAGTTTCAGGGTACTAAAGGATTTCCAAAACTTTTTCTCTTTTCCCTCATATTTCCTTTCATCACTGAATGACTGTCTTCACATTGCAGCAAAATCTGCAAGAGCTGGAGTTTACCTGGGGCTCAGATGCCACCAGATGGGAGCGATTCCTGGTTGAAAGCAGCACAGACACACAGGCAACCTCACTGCCTATCATCCTACTGACCCACCCAGGAGCTGATGCTTTGACCATGGCCAACCTGTTCAATAAAGCAAACCACCACCCTAGAGGGCTCCTCGGTGAAGTCTCACACCCATGTTCCAGCTTCAAGCTTCCCTGCAGCGGGTTTTGGCTGTCTGAATTCCTCAAGGTCCCCCTTCCTCCTCTTTGCCATTGGCAGAAAGACATGCTGGGGCAGACCAGTAGCATTGTGTGACCATGGAGGCCACCATGGGACTGGCTACACTTCCCTGGCAGAGACTTACAAAAGGGATGGGGATAGGGAAGGCAGATAATGGCACGTGTTTTGCATGCCCAGAGAAAGCAAGCAAATACATAAATATAGAGAACTGCTGACAGGGAAGCTGCATTATCATAAGTGGACCTTGGAAATGCTGCCTGAGGCCACCATGCCCAAGGGCAGGGACTGGAGGGGGGATGATACTAGCCTTGGTGGGTCCCAGGGAGCCCCGCAGCTCCACTACCCACTGCAGAGCCATGCGTGAGTGCTGCTCAGGGAGCCCTGTGCCCTCACCCCAGTTTGCTCCTCTACAAGCATCTGGTTCCCACAGGAGCTGAGCATGTTTTGCTCTTAGGTGGCAGTAGATGATGCTGTGGGAGCTTCAGTTGCAGCACCTCAGAGCGCACAGTGTTGGTTCAGGCCAGCCAAAGCGGGCTTGGTGCTCCTCATAAGCTAGGCACCGAAAAGAGCCGCTGAATCCAGATCTCAGGGCACAAGGAAAACAATCCCTGACCCCAGAGTACACCAGGTGGAATTGCCAATCCATCAGCCTGTCTAGGTGAGCTCTGACCCCTGGGGAGGTGACCTGCTCATGTAGCTTTGTGGGCTGTTCCTCTCCCTTTTCACCCTCACATTCTCCTTGGGCAAGGGAGTTTGCAAGAACTCAGCAAAGTTTTTCTTTTGTTGATTGTAAACTAGAATAAATCCTTCTGTTCCAAAATGCCATCTGGCACCTGACAGTTGTGTTTCAGCTTCACAGTCTCAAATTTAATTGTAAGCTCTTTTGCAGGGTTTTCAAGGACGGCGTGACACAATATGGACTACCTACAATGAAGACATATGAACTCTGGAGCATACCAAACAAATTCCTTGCATACTTGTTTTCCAGCACAGCATCAATCACCACAGGGATGGGAGAGTGTCCAAAACAGCAGGAGAAAATGCTACAGCTTGCAGTTCTTGGATTGTAATTCATTTAAAGGCAGGCACATTAGCTGTACCACTCTAACTTCAGATACAAATCTCTTTTCTCCTTTTGCACATTTACTATCTGAAAAGCATTGAGATTCAATATTTAAAGTTGTCCAGTGTAGATCCTCAGCTGGTGTAAAGCAGCGTAACTGTGCTCAACAGCTGTTGCTGATCTTTGAAGGCAATGGAGCTATGCTGATTTACATCTGCTGAAGTATGATGAATCGTTATAATTCTTTGGCTTTTTCTTTGGTGGCTTTTCTTTTTCTTTTCCTTGAAAAAATAAATGGCGTAATTCCTAGCTCTTATACAGTGTCTTTCATCATTACATCTCAAAGATAAGGGCTTGCAGAACTAGCTCCATGCGCTTTTTATGGGGGAAATATCTGAGGCTCATAAAGTGAATTGACCAACATATGGGACTGGGAAGCACCAGAGCTTCAGATACCCTCAGCCAGGACACCCACTACCAGCCTCTCCCTCCCAGCCACTATCATGGGCAACATACAGGCTCTTCACCACAGGTTTGCCCACTTGCATCCCAAAACCCAGCAACCCGAGAACACTAGTGGCCAAACACAAAGTTCAGGTGCTAGTTTCTACCCAGAGGGTTAGAGCCTGACATGTCCATCCTGATTTCTGCCTCCCGCCCTTCCTTCCCAAAACCCTTCTGTCCTTGAGCCATCGCAGCACAGCCACAGACTAATTTGAGTTGAGGAGACAAGCCCTGCTTGCAGGACACCGTAAGAAACCATGCCACCAGGAGTGATAGTCCAAACCTACACCTCCACTCTTGTCCAGGGCAAAAATTGGGGTGAGTCTGACTGAGGGAAAATGGAAAATGTGAGGTTTAATGCTGCCCACTCAGATTCATGCCAGATGGGCAGCAATCCAGCAATGTTGGCATCTACCACAGTTTAAAACACACGCCTTCACTTTGGCTATTCTCTGAGGAACCAGGTCAGAAACTGAATGGAAATTAGACTAAAACCAAAGAGGGGCAGACTCTCACATTCCTACCGAGCTATGGGAAGAGGGAATTAGCTACCACTTACTGGCATAAAATTGCCTGGCAGCCCATCTCATTTTCATTGTGGTGGGAAGAAACTGAGGGTGAGGGGATGCGTGGGACACGGATGGTCATCACCATCATCAGATGATTAATCTGGGTCTCTGTGTCCAGCCTCTCACTGCCACAGGCAATATCATTAATTATTATTAATTTTCTTCAACAGAATCTCTTATACAGATGTCAAATCCTGAGCTCAGCACTATGTGGGGTCCATAGCCTACCCAAAGGTTATCCTGAACATCCCTCTTTAGAAAACTTCCCAAAAAAAAGCCCAGCCTACATTTTTTCATGGCCAGCACTGCCCTCTCCTCCCTCCCTGGCTCTCCAGATGTACCTGGGGGGACCAGACACCACCCTTCCTCCTTTGCTCTTTTGGGATAACTGCACACAGCTGTTTCAGACAAAATTCTATCCTTCCTTACCATCCCATTGGCTTTCTTCCCTGGACTGCTTCCAGCCTGAATCCACCTTTTCTGAGCTTTGGCTCTTTGAAGAATATGTCAAATAAGGTCCCTTAAGTCATGCACCTATAAACTCACCTATATCTACCGAAAATCTCCTCTAAGGAATCTCTGGTCATTATAAGATCTCTTTCCCTGATGCTATTATAGCAGACCTTCATCCTGAACACCCCACCCCCCCCCCCCCGCCCCCTTAAAATCATGCTTTAAATGTTTTTTATACCTCTGAGGTCAGACTAAAAAGCCCGTAAGTGCGCTGTGGCCAGTTTCTTCCTTTCCTGAACTGTTGGTATGATGTTCACCATTTGCCAGTGCTACGTTAATGCATCTTGTCTTGCTATTGCTGTGGGCAGGGAGCACTGCACATGTTTAGTTATCACAGGTCAGATGATGAGTGGGAACTCATTAAACCACAGTAATTAATTGCTGGCAACCATCTGGCCACCCCTGAGCAGTAGTGAACAACGTAAGCAGCAGAACTAATGGTGCCTCCTTGCCAGTATTTCTTTCTCCCATGTGGATCCTCTGATAGCTAATAAAAGCTGAGACTTTATCTCAAAGCAGACACAAAGACAGACTTTCTCCCTCCCCCTTTCCTCTATCTGAGCACCTGCTTTCATTTAATCTTTAGGAGCTGGGTATCTTTGACACCACTAACATTCAATCAAACATTGATGGAACTGGTTAATGCTTTACAAGTTACGAGGAAGCAACAGATAGAAAATGCTATGATGGCATCACCCTCATTTCCTCATGCAGTTAGACAGGGAAAAAATAGGTCTTTTAAATCTATCCAGTAACCTTTGTTTGGAGGTAGATGGCAGTTTTTTTTCTATTGACAGCTGCTTTAAAACTTGGGACTGGGAAGAGTTGCTTTAAGGTTTTATTACAAAAAGCCTCCCAACTCTGCACCATTTTAATGTGTTAAGTAAAAGAAAGTTGTGCCTGAGTCAAAGTTATTAAATGTAATTGAGATCACATTGCGACAAAATGTTATTCTCCTAAATGCCCATGTTGCAAAAGATATTAATCTTGTTTGCCTGCAAGATTGATGCTGGCTCTGCTGAAAACAGGGTAGATGCCACAATTAGATATATTTAATTCCTCCTCAGCAGTGCTCTGTAATATGATTTCATCTCCTTCCCCTTCGTCTTTTCTTTCTGTTCCAGTTATGATGGGCTGTGGTGTCTGCCCAGCTCTAGGCACAGCATGGGAACTCACACTCAATTTGAAGCACTCGGTACCTCAGGAAGCATTAACACTGTACAACCTGGGGAATAGAAAGCTGAGGAGCAAGGGCTTCTTTGCAGCATATGCATTACACACCATTTCCTAACCATGGGAGGAAAAGAAAAGGACAGATTTCAGAGATTTTTGGAAACCAAACAAGGGCTCTGAGAAAAGGGTGCCGCTGCAAGTCACTTACCTTTTCTTCAGGGATCGGTGGGGTGCAGAGACTAATAAGGACAATGACAATCGCAGTGAGGACACAGAGGATGAGGGCAAAGTAGAGGTAGTGCAAGTCCTTTAGCACAGCTGGTCTTCTGTCCTCCTCACCACAAGACGGTGTGCTATAAATAAACTCGATGATCATCCGAACGAGACCAACAACCAGCCCAACCATGAGGCCCCAGAAAGCACCCTGAGAAAAGGCAAGCATAAAGAAAAGGTCACTGCATGTTACCTTTGGTTAAAGTTTTCTCCTTTCTTTTTTTGCTTTTTTCTTTTCTGCTTTTTTTCTGCTCATTTCTGCTCTTTCCTTTTCTGCTCTTTCTTAAAGCAGGGCCTTGTATGCCTGATGGAAACCCACACTGATATGAATCAAAGGAGGATGTTTTCAGTTTAAAATCCTTATTTTTCCTTTTTCTGCCCTTGAACATGGAACAGATAGAGCACAGACAGTGCAACAGTCTCTTCCTAGCAACATGCCTCCAACTAGACTTTGACACAGCATCCCTAAAGTGCAGAACAACTTTGCCTTTCGTGCTTTCAAATGAGACTGCCAAGAAGTACCACTTGTGGTGGCTTCTTGGAAGCAAACACACCTGCACTGGAGACTGGAGTAAGATCCACTAATGCATGCCAGGGAAAGGCTGTCTAATTGTCACACTTTGGCTGGACTAGTTTTGAGTTTAAAGTGTCTCAAAGGCTAGGTACTGAGGGGAGAGATATGCATTTATTTTATCAAATTAAATATGTATTATCAATTGGTTGTTGACACTCCACTTACAGGCTCATTAATCCTCTTGCAGAAGATTGCCAAGATGAAGAGAGCTGTGATGGGTGGAGCTAGATAGCTGGTTATGGACTGAATGTAGTCAAAGAGCTTGCCGCTGTTGGCTGATTGAATGATTGGGATCCAGAGAATACTGATGACTACGAGGATGAGGATAAAGACTCTGGAAGATGAGGGTAAAATTGTATTAGCTCTGCAGGTGGTAAAGTCCACATGAAAATGAAGTTTTGCAGCAAAACACACTTCCAATTGCTCTCAGAATCTCCTAAGAAAAAAAATCCACAGATCATTCTTAAGGAGAGAGTGTACACAGGAAAAGAGAAAATTGTTCTCTTCTAGAAAGTCAATTCAACCAGTTCCCAAAGCTGGCTTCACAGATTTCAGAGTGAGCTGAGCTGGAACTTGCCAGTCAACATCCATGAGAGAGCCACAAGGGCATGGTGGTTTGCACCATGAACTGGATCAGTGCAAGCCCTTCAACCTGGTGTGTCCGAGAGAGTGACATGTTCTTCGAAGGACTAGCTCTTGGATGCAACAGAGAGGGAGTTGGTAGTGTGTGGAAGCAATCTTTCTGCCACCTTTCCAAGCAGATAAAATGCTCATTCTAGTGCCTTTGCCAAATTCCAACTCATTTGCTGCTTACTAAAATTGCTTCTGGGGTCTCAGGTGCATACCATAACCTCCTTCTCTTTGCACTGTGTGTTACAGAGGTTTCTCCATATTGCTGAACAAGAGGTACTTCTCCTCTCACTACTCCACAGTGGTGGAGCATGAGATTTCCTGCAGCCTTCAACCATCCCACAGCAAAGTTTAGAACTTAATGCCCATGACTTGAGAGGAAAAGCCCCACAAACATGCAGAATGCAGATTAAACTCCAATACCAGGAGGAGAACTTTATATACCCCTGCTGTAATGCAGTACCAAAGCTTGCTCGCAAAAGGCACTATGACTTACCACAGAGAGCTGGGAAGCCCATGCACTTTTCCATGAAAAAAGGAGTAATTACAATGCATCACTCCTGTCTGAAGCAAAAATAACATTTTCTTAAAGACCTCCAGAGACAGTGACTCCAGAGCACCTTTGGCTTTTCTAAAAGTTACATTTAAGGCAGTACTTATGTTAAGTTTAGAGAAGAGAGAGGCAATGATCTACCAAGCTCAGTGGTATGGTTAGTGTTTCTCTTTGACCAGGTGAAGCTGGAAAATGTAATGCTCTTTCCCAGGCTGTGTTCCTGTTCTATATTTTAGGCACCAGATTTTTCTCAGTGAGTCCGGACTGAAGAATGTAAATGCTGCACTCAAAACAGATGATGAGAGCAACGGACATAAAGAAATGTAAGGACCTGCCCACAATCATCAGCTCCTGCTCTGAAGCCTTTCTGCGGATCCGCTGCCAGATGTCTATAACGAAGAGAGTGCTGCTGCTGTTGAAAATGGAGGTGAGGGAACTCATCAAGGCTGCCATCATCACGGCAATCATCAAACCCCGGAGCCCTGGGGGAGCAAAAAAGGGAAGGAAAATCAGGACTAGACCGTTGGCCTCTCAGCACCGTTTTTTCATTCCGATGTCTAGTAAGTGCAGTAAGATTTCCTCATCCTTAGGATGGATAAGAGCAGTATGATCCCCCTGTGCGGAACATGGCTCAAGCCCACCTCCAAGTGTAAAGGTTCCTCACCATCGGGCATGAGTTCTATCACGAGTTTGGGGTAGGCAATGTTGGAACAACCCACCGCAGCTCCACAGACCCTTTTGCAGATGTCTGGGTCCACGCAGCCCACTTCATCTGTAAGAGACAAGAAAATGACAAGAAGTCAGTGTAAACCCTGTTGGGCCATAAGTTGTTGATTCATGGGAACAAATCTTGATGCCTTGTGCAGGTTTGTATAAATTCAGAGGTGCAGCTGGAAAACATTTTACATTGTAAAATAAAGGTGAAACTTGGAGATGATGTTTTGCAATTCTGTTCAGGCTACAGATATAACTCTCCTGGATGTTGCATGATTGTAATCCTTGATGATTTGTTGTTTGTGGGAACTGAACCGTTTCCATGAACCTGTCGGCAGGGTTACCAAGGGTGTTGCAGGCTGAGTTACTCTTATTTGAGAAAATCTGGGAAAGAGGCACTTGAGACACGCTTTCTTCCAGGAGTGGTCCTCCTAACTGTGATATTCTTCCTGGGAAATTACATGCTCTGGAGAAACCAGTAATGAGAGTTCCTTGGGAGATAACAGGAAGGGAGCACTTGCTCTTTCACAAAGGAGGGCTGACTTGCACAATCCACCAGGAACTGCATGAATCTGTGTGGTAGATTGCCAAAACTCTCACCAAATACCTAATGAAAGTAATCCATAGGACCTGAAGGACAACCTCAGTGCTTCGTGTATTTCATCTCACTGATTTCCTCCAGATAGACAGATGCATGCAGTGCGCACAGCATGGAGCTGTATGACCCCAATGACAACATATGCTCCACATGGATACTCCCAGTGGCTTCTGCCACTGTGGAAGCACTGGGGGTGGAGGAAGGGCACGGGAACACCATTTTACAACAGGAATCTATATGAGTATGCCTGTAGTACAGCAGTTTCTGAAGTGTAACAGTGCTGGCAGACCTGTGTAGGGTTAGTGGTCATGGCAAGTATAAAACCCTGTGGCAAGGAACATGGAAAGTCCTACCTGGGTAAAGAGCTCTGCTGATCATTCCTGGCATGACAATGAAAAACATAGGGAAGATTTTCAGATATCCTCCCAGCACCGATCCACCTTTGGCATGGGAGAGGTTCTTAGCAGACAGAGACCTCTGGACTATCACCTGCAATCAGTGCAGAAAGGGAGCAGAGTGTAAAACAGAAGCCCTACAGAGAGAGCAGGATCCATCCTCTCTCTGTCTCTCGTTCTCATGGATGACTTTCATCCGGCAGAATCCCAGGGTGTTTTGCATGCCAATGGCAACTTTCCCATCTCGGTTGACTGCAGCCTGCTGCCACTGCTCAGAGCTCAGTGCACAGGCTATAGGAGAGGGCAGCGTGGAAATTTCCTTTACAGGAATCATTTCGCCCTTCGCTGAAATGAAGCCACCTTGAGGACTGGAGACAGCAGCTGTACAGCAGCAAGAGATGAAGAATGAAGCAGACTGTAGGTACTTTGGTAAAAGTTCAGCTGTGGGTTTTCATAATTACCCCATCTTAAAGCACAAAAGCAGCGTGTCTTGAGAAAACAATACATTTTTCCTTGTTTCTAGCTTGGAAAGGAATAAGAAAAGTGAGACCTCCAGGAATATGAATGGTTTGTCTGGAGGTCTACAAAAGGTCACTGCAGAGGCAGCTCCAGATCCACATTTTCATACCCTTGTCACGCTAACTGCATGAAGACACCCAGTACTCTCCAGCCCACAGTGGGATAAAGATGGAAGAAAATAACCTGCTCTCTCTGCACTAAGAAGTGCACAAAATTAACAGCTTGCTGAGAAGGTGGAAGGGGTGAAATACTCTGGTCTAGAACAGGAAAAAGGTAGTAACTCCCATACAGTGAGACACAGTCATGTTTCAGCTCACAGATCGATAAACTGAGGAGTGGACTAGAAATAACAGTGTGGTGGTTTGCCTGGAGAAGGAAAGACTGACTTTACCTGGTCAGTGCACCAGCACCAAAGAGCCAGCACGGAGAGGCCGAATATAAGGCCAGGCCAAGGAATGTCTCCTGTGACTGGATCCCTGAACAAATGAAAGGCATCTGCACGTGGGAGGTGACAGGTCGTATTTGGGACTATGATCTTCGGTATTGCTGTGCTGTATTTCTCCTGCAGTCCTTCATACCAGCCAACTTTTTCAAATCCTGAAAAGAAAATGACAGTGATTTAAGGTCTGGTGCTCTCTGCAAAGTTATTTCCTTATCTGAGTTTCATGATTACTGTTTTTTTCTCCTATCTTCCTCTCATCTCCTTTCTTTTCATTCCACCCTTGCTTTTGGTAGTCAAGGTTTCTACAGGAGTCAGGTGGATTTTACCCAGAGTCCTTCTGGTATTAATAGTGCATCCTGGAAGGGGATCAATACAGAAAAACCTCCATGATCCTAATCCCCACAACGTCCTCAGCATGTAGACTTTTTTCACACACCCTCCGAGAGCCAGAGCAGGAAGGTATGACATAAAACAAGATCTATGTCTATTTCTGTTTGCCAAGAAGGCTTAAAGCAAAGATTAATGATGGTCAGTTCCTTGTTGCTTTTTTTTTTTTTTTTATAATGCTCAGTTACGCCCAGATGAATCCACAGTAACTCCCAAAGTCAACAGGGAAAGTCAGCAGAACTACTCTGAATATACGTGAGCACAGTGAGAGCTGAATTTGGCTCTAGGGATGCAGCGTTGCAAGCTCTGTGGCAACTCCAGGTAAACCCAAACCGGCAAGGTAAGTTATCCAGAAGCTCACCTCCATACAGTTAGTGCAAAGGACAATGCAAGTATGACTTGTTGGTGAATGAGAGTTGTGCTGGTACCACTTCTGTGAGTGGTTAAAACTCATTTCTGCACCATACATGAAAGCGTGAGGTACCCTACTAAGGTCTGATGACCTCAGGATCATTAAATTAATGTATGACATCACTGCAGGTTCCTCTTACCTATAAACATGAGGACCAAAGCTCCCAGCACCATGATCAGGGTCTGCAGCGCATCTGTGTATATCACAGCCGTTAGACCGCCTGTCAGGAGAACCAGAGAAAACAGGCGGAGTGAATCACCATGTACAGTGAAACAGGTACCTCACCTGGAGAAAGGTTTTCCTTTGCCCCAGCCCTTTGATTTCAGGACAGACCCACTGGGAGAAGCTGGTGCTGATCTGGTTCCCAGGACCCTATAGCTGTCACAAGTCCTCCCATGAGGAATGTCCTGAAAGGTTTGTCCACGTTCATAAGAGGACTTTGAGGCAGCTCAACATCTTAATATCTAAAGATGTTAATGTTAAAAAAGAGAAAAAAACCAGAGCAAATATGGGCAGTGGTAGCTATCTGCACAGAGGGAGATGGAAGCCTTTTGCAATATCAGAGAATTCTCTAGAAAACAGTGATGTTCCCCCCATACTGGTTTCCCTTGGGCCAGGAGGGGAGAGGGGAACAGCCAGAGGTCTCCAACAGCTGGAAGTGACAGGGCAGGTACTACCAGCAACCGGGGCGATGTCTCCCTCAGACCAGGACCTGAATACTTTCTCTGATGTAGAAAAGGGGAAATTTCTATCCTGGGCTCCAGTTTATAATGTTTCTTTTAAAAATCAGCTATTTACCAGCTATGGTGTAGACAGCAGTCACTGCTAGCAAGACCACAGTGGACAAGTAGAGGTTCCAGCCCAAAGAGATTTGGATGAACAACGCTCCAGAAAAAATGTCTGTCTGGAATAAAAAACACCAAGGGCAGTCTGGCGTTAGTAGCGCTTCGTGCAAGTGAAACCTAATAAAGCAGCCTGCAGCCCTCTGCGGCTGAAAGCATTGATGAGGGAGGACACCACAAAGGTGAAGTGGAAGAGGAGGAGAGAGCATGGGGCTGTTGGCTGTGAACCTTCTTGTTCTTGGTATAAGGAAAACTTTTCCTCCAGGTCAGAGGTCTCAGCATCTGGGAGCTGGGGCAGCAGGAGGATGAAAATCAAGGTCCCTCACCAAGGGACTACAAAGCAACCATAAGACTATCTTACAGGCAGCTTTCGTGGCATGTAATCCTCACTGGCACAGACAGGTATTGGTGGAAACTGTCACTCCTTTTGCAGACTGTGAAGACACCCATGGTGCACAGGAGCCCAGGTACCCACAGGTAGACACAGGAGGGAAAGAGGGGAAAAATAGCAGAGACCAGGTTCCACCCAAGACTACATCCTGCTGGCCTCATGGCCACGAGGCAGTCCAGCTTGAAAGACCTCTAAAGAATCGCTGACTTCTTTTGTGATAATTTATTTATCTGGAAAGGTCAACATCGTGCTTTTCTGTCCAGAAAACTCCAGAAAAACAGGTTATACCTGCTGAGGACCTCACTAGAAATACAGAAACCCCCATCGGCTTTGTTTTGTTTGGACCTACTGGCAGAAAGAGTGAAACCAGAAACTAGCTGAAACCTGGAATTATACAGATAACATCATTCAGAGAGAGAAGGTGATATGGGAGATATGTATGTTGGGAAATCAATCCGAAGGACACCTGCAAATCTGGCAGTGCTTGAGATACAGGTAAAGAAATTTGCCAAGGGCAACAGAAGGGATGGGGCAAGATTTCTGTTTGCTGTGCCTGAAATAAGCACCTTAAAAGCAAGCACCCAGTGCGACTTCTGACTTCTGCAACCCTGAGACAGGACAACCACTGTCAGAACACCACAGGAGCCACTGTGTCTTCTGGTTTTTCACTTCTCAGCAGGAAATACACACACCTCTGTAGCCATGCAGGATCAGTCCTTTGACAACAGTCTTTACCAAGATCTCTGTTTTTCTTTGTGAGTAGGGAAGACTCTGCAATGCCCTAGTTGCTAACCTATGTTTGGGTGAAAAAAACACAGGGAGAAACATCCTTCTTGTAACCAACTGCCTGCTGTCCAGCCAGCCGCTAAATGAGCTCTCCACAAACAATAGCACTGCTTAATAGAAAGCACCTGTCATGCCCATAAACTCCACCAGCCACATCCGTCAGCCACGCGTGAATTAGCTGCACAGAGGAGAAACCACTGAGATGAAACAGCAATGACTGAGGCCAGGGTCCTGCGCTGAAAGGTATTGGCAAATACTGCTCTGCTGAAGGTCATTTTGAAAGACTGGTCTGTTTTCACCACATACATTGACTGTGCAGCTGTGCACGTTGTGGTGCTGTTGCAGGAGAGATCTTCCATTTACCCCTCATGTGCCCAGTTCTGCTCCAAATGCCTCTTTGCCAGACCTCACCCTGGGAAATGCTTCAATGCTGGAGACAGCGGTGGCAGCAATGGGTGACATGACCTGGCTATTAGAGGAGGAAATCTATCCCATGCTCCCATCTTGGAGCTCCTCTTAATGCACCTCCCAGGACCTGAGAGATAATAAGCCCAGGAGAAGTACCCTGAAGCCAGCTGCAAAAGGCACATGGGTGCCTCATCTCCAGTCAATGTCATCCAAGGCAATTTGACATCTAAATACTTCAACAGGCCCTAGTGAAAACTGACTTGTACTGGCCATGGGACAATCAGCTGGAGACAAAGGACTAACAATTTCAGTCCCTGTAACAGACTCTCAAATATAGTCTTCTCCCTCCAAAGGCACAGGTAGTTCTTAGCAAATCTCTTCCTGTAAGTTCTGTCTCTTTATGAATGGAATTTAAATGAAGTAAAATACACAATAACTTACATGGCTTTTTGGCTACCAGCAGGGTACAGTGCTACAAGCACTCCAGGAAGGATGCTAAGTTTTGTCTTAAGTCAGAACCTACCTCCCTCTCCCCATATAAGTGGCAGAAAGAGAGAGGAATAACCATAACATACCTACTGCTGAAAACTCAGCTACAAGAACAACAGCAGATTTATGATAATTTAAGAGAATTTCACATCTACAGGATGCAGCCAGCCAGATCCTCAGGTGGGGTAATGCTGCAGTTCCCCTGTCTAAGGTCTGATCTGATAGAAGAGGAAAAGCAGGCAGACAGCCTGTGGTACTTACACTGTTTAGTAATTAGCTGCCATATCCCTGTAAAGTTCTCACTGTGCACTGCTGTTTAATGAGGACTCTCTCTCTGAGGGGAGGTCTCCATGATCAATACAGAGGCAGGTATTTACTTGAGCAAAGCAGCACACTCGCACACTGCTACTGTTTCTGGTAGCTGAGCTGATCCTTTCAAGGACATCTGAGTTATCTCTGAGCAGCCCTGCATTGTACAAGGATGGCCTACCCCTGCCCTGGACACAAGGGTTGTGTTCAGTTGGATACGTACAGATATCTTGGTGAATATATAGAGAATGAGGGACAATACGGACATGTAGATTTGTATCCTCTGCCCTCCAAATCTCTTCTGCAGGTACTCGGGCATGGTGACCACTCCTGCTGCGATGTAAACAGGCACAAAGATCCAGCCGAGAGCCAGAAGTGCCCAGGTAGCCTGTGAAGGAGACAGAGAAAATAAAAGCACATGATTCAACACATGGGAATGTCCTTCTCCTCTGCTCTTTTCAGTGGATATCCTAAGAAAGCAGAAAGGTACAGTGCCATGCAATCTATTTGGGAAGCAGTCTGACTTTTTCTCCCTGCTCAGAAGATGAGATGACAAATGGAGGAATTATTACAATATAATTAGAAGCTTTTGCAGTTATCCTCCTAAGCCCTGTGTCTTTCTGTCATAGGTGGCACATCCTGCCCCATCTCCTGGTCTTTTGGGCAAGATGGTGTATTCTATTGCTCTGGATCTCTGAAAGATGGTGTTGCATTTGGTGGCCTTTGAAACCACTGATGCTGTGGCAGTGAAGAGTTAAATGATTCAGAGGAGGACGGGAGCATCTGTTTGTTGCTTGATTAGCAAGTGATGAGGCTGAGGCAGCAGACTGTCCCTGCGGAGCATAAAAATAAGCAACAGCAAGACTCTGCCGGGATGTTCTCCTTGCAGGCTGATGCAGATGCGCTTCTGTCACTGGTACATAAAGGGACAGTTCAGGTACTTTGCCACAGGTGAGGGGTCTTTTGTAAGGTGTAAAGGCATCTCCTGTCATGTATTTCTTCTCTGAAATCCAGCTAAAGCCCAAACAGGAGATCTTGAACACAAATAAAAGCCATCAAACCTCACCTCCTCTCTGTCTCAGGCCATTACCTTTCATCCCAGTACCTTACATTAGTCCAAATTTTACTTTGATCAGTTATTTAAGTTATCAGAAATGAAACTGAGCCCTGTGAGCAGAGATTGTGAGTGATTGAGGAGAACAGCCATGGCTCCTGCAGTGGCAGAGACTGGCTTAAGTAAAAAATGCTCATATGATCCCTGCAGCTGAGTGTTGTCCCATGACAAAGGGTGAGAATAATGGCAAATCTAAGGTCCCTTTCCAATCTGAAAGAAATGAGTCTAAACTCATGAAACTAGATTTTCCCTGGCATACAATCTTGTCTTCATGAGCTTCTAAAATGACTTGAATAGATTTACCTAAAGTACAGCAATATTGATTTGTCCTACATGGACCAGGCTGAACATAGGCTCTGGTTTCTTCACAAAGGATTTAGAGGTGATCTTAATGTTTTAGCAAAAAAACCACAGCACAGTGAATAGATATCCCAGGAAAGAGCTTTTGGTGGGCCCTGCCCGTGCTTGGCAAGTATCCGGCACTATTAGCAGTCTCTGCTGATATAGACAAGAGATTTAGAGTTAGGTGAGTGATGTTTATTGTGAAGCTGGCACTAATCTCACTCCTCATCACTGCAGCTGAGAAATTTCATTAGCATCACACACAAAGGGCCTGGTTTTCATGCTCCGTGTGGTGTCAGTGGCAATTTTCCAGGCCACTTCAATAGGGCAGAATGAGACCTGCATTCGCACCCAGATGTTCACCCCAGAGACGTCACATTTTGGCAGCTGACAGGTGAATGCAGTGTTGCCGACTCTCCATAGTTTTACACAGAATTTAGGAGCACATGTTGCCTTTTTTTTCAAACTCCCTGTACCCAGAATGCTGGTATTATCCAAGTACCTTTTCAACATTCATTATCTTTTATTTTAATCTTGATGAGTGCAGATTAAAGCTTAAAAATATGACCATGTGCTTCTGGGAAGGTCAAAGAACTAATATTTTTAGTGGACTCCACTTAAACTAAAATAAAGATCTCATGTTTTTAAGGCTGTCTCAATATCTAGAGGCTTGTTGGAAGTTGCCGATGCTGTTAGCATCTGATTTTTGACACACACCCCAGTCTCTTTGTAAACAGTGACATCTTAGTTGACAACAAAACTGACTCTTACGTTCCACTCAAAGCCCCCAACAGCAAGGCCCCCAGCTGCTCCAGTACCCGCCAGGCCGATGAATAAGCCACTGCCCACGTTGCTTGACATCAGGGATGCTCCAATCTGAAAGACATGGCACAGGCTCAATACCCAGAAAGTCACCTTGAAGAACTTCTGTATCAGCCCAAGCACTTCCCCCAAACACTCTTTCCCCTGGGCCTCATCTCCTTGTAGGTATGTAGCTGGGTGCTAATGGAGAGTTGGGTTTGCCTTTTAAAGAAAACTATGCTTTTATATCTTAAAGTGGGTGTCTCTGCTCCCTTCCACTTCTCCGCTCCAATGCAAAGCTTAATCTCAGAATCGGGGTTCACTTTGTCAGTGGTTCTCCTGAGATACATGCCTGTTATAGGGGACTACAGCAGGGTGAGGGAAGTCTGGTGGCAGCCACAGATACCTCAGTGTTCATGGAACAGCCTTCTCCAACATTTGCTCTACCTCTCCATGCCTTCCTGACAGACCAGCCTCTTTTAACTCTTGCACTGAACATGCATGTGGTTGTTGGTTTACACAGCCAGGGTGATGGGACTGGTCTCTTGGAGCTCCTCCTAAGGGAGGAGATTCCTGAACCACAGCAGAGGTGATGTTAGAAACACGCAGGTCTTTTGTGTTTAATCTCTAAACGCAGGTCCAAAGATATTGAGCTCTGCAGTAGGCTGGAAAATGCAAATGCCTCAGGTTAACTTTAACTGTAGGCATGGTAAGCTGTTCCTGCCATGGCTCATTGACACCCTAATTGGAAGAATGCAAGCTCCAAGGTGCTTTAAACAGGGCAAAGACTATCTGACTTAATTACTGCTTTTATTTGGCATAAAGCCTCACCTCCTTTCTGTATGCCAACACCAAATCTCTCTCAGGGTCAAATGAGAAGTTACCCAACGGACAAGTCTAGCCTTTTTGTCTCCAGAAAAAGTTTGCTTTCAGCCACATCATCTACAAGGAGCTTTTCTCTCCTTAGTACTGCTACATATGAAATGAGGAATGATGGAATTTGATCTGCTTCTCACCTTTGAGCAAGGTAAAACATTAATATGGCATCAACACCCACACTGATTCCTGCCAACAGCTCTGCCTTCTCGTCTGTCTAAGAAAACTCTTGATTAGAGAGCTGGCTGCTGCAACATGAATTTGCAACTGAGGTGCTCTCAAGAAATGTAAACAGTTTTCCTGATATCTATATCAGACACAGAAATAGAGGAGACACGTTGCACAGGAGCAGCAATCTAATATCAGGGTTTAGTTGAGGCTGTCTAACACAGCAGAAATCTGTCACCCCTGTAAAAAATAAACAAACATGTAAGCCAGTCATGTACTCAAGGTGAAGGCCAGGAGGAGCTGAGCCTGCAGGAGTGCTGCAGAGGTGGAATCGGCTCTCTGACAAACAAAATTGAAAAGTGAACAGCATTAGAGGTTGCTTTGAGCCTAGAATGGGAAGTCAAGAGAGCCAAGAGCCAACCTGTACACAACAGACTTTGTGGCCACCTGTGTTTGGAGCCAAAAGCAATGAGGACGTATTTGGGTTTGGTTTTGGTTTGGGTTTTTTTTTTGTTTGGTTTGTTTGTTTGTTTGTCTGTTTAAACAAAAAAAAAGAAAAAAGAAAAAAGAAAAAAAAGAATTACGTTGGGGGAAAAAGCTTCCATTTTAGTACCTTTTAATTTTTCATCTTCTAATTAGAGAAAACCATCAAGCTAAGCTTTTCCATTAAATGTCACTTGGCCGAGACAGAAGTATAAAGAACATTTAAGAAATAACAGATTTTAGAGAGGTGTATGTTTCTCTGATGGAAGAAGGTGAAAATCTAGCCTGGTGAATTTATGGGCAATGTACATCCAAAGGAAAAAAAGAAAAAAATACAGTGTTTTGGTTGAGAAGTGCATTCCGTTACCCACGACTCACTGGAGAGATATATGGTGCTAGAGTCTGGCATTGGCTGAGAAGGGTCTTTATTCCTGTGGCATTTTTATTCCTTTCAAACTTTAAATTATCTTTATATGTACCTTTCACTCCCAAGAAAAGGCGCCTTCAATAGATTTTTTTTTTTCTTCATAGTGAAGATTTATACTTCAGTGGTTTGAAGTTTATATCCTTTACATCGTTAGTCAATAATCTCAACTTTACTCTAAATAGCAAGCGCTCAGAAAGTCCTGGGCTTTGGGATTATTTTTTCTTCAGTCTCTAAATGCTTTTTTATGGGATAGCACATTCCTAGATTACCTAATGCTCTCTTGGCTTGGGGACAATGGTATCTTTGGTGAGCTGGGGCCAAGGAGTTTCAAACCCAGGTAGGCAGTCAGAGCTCCCTCGCTTCCATCAACGTCAACATTTTTATTGCTGACTTTAGAAACTGAGAGTTCAAAAAACCCGAAGATGCTGAACTATCCTTTTGGCCTGGCAGCTCCATGCTGTAGCCCATTAGCAAAGCTGCACAGGATGATTCCTGGTGAATCCTCTTCATTTCAAGACTACAGTCGAAACATGTATGGACTGGGTCCCTCTGCTAGACCTGCCCTCCTTACATCTGGAATTGCTTTGGAATCATGAGAAACAGAGGGATGCATTTCACTCACAGGCCACCAAGTCATGGATCGTCCAGCTAGGAAATAGCCTCCGATGGTCCCCCGGCTTGCTCGTATCGATGACTAAAAGCACAAGAAAAAGAAAAAAAAAAGTGTTTTTCTCCTTTTACCCACCCTCAAGTCAGACCCAATGCCCATCCCAGTAGCCTTGAAACATTCTGTCAGCACCCTCTTGCACCACCCTAGTCCTACTCCCTTGCAGCCAACTGTCTTGCCCTATTCAGAGCAGCACAGACAGGTAGTGCACAGCTCTGACACAGGCTGAAGCAAGGCCCCTGTGAAAAGCATCTAATTTTGAGAAATCTAGGGGTTTGCCTGCTCTCAGACATGTGAAGATACGTGTTTGCAGCTCCAAGAAAGGTCATCCACCTTCTGACGATGGTACGCACTAAGAGAAGGGATTTCCCTCCTCACTGTCCAGCACCCCTGGGAAAGGCCTTCAGAGTCCAATATGCGAGAACACGGCACAGAGATGAGAATTAGAGGACAACCTTGTATCCCAAGGGATGCCATCAAGGACTGCATTTGGGCATGACATGCAGGTGTGCTGCAGGATGGCTAGCAATGTCCTGCTGCAGCTCCTGCTGCCTTGCTTCTTCCCGCTCCTGGGGATTCAGGGTTTCCAGCAGCCCCACACTTGCATGGCCACATCACACAGCCCCATCACAGAACCATATGAGACCTGTGGGCGTTTGAAGAGCAATAGGCCATCCATAGCCCAGCAAGTCCCTCTGGTGTGGCTGAGGCCGACTGCGCTGGCTGTTTGCAGCAACCAGCAACTTGGGGTCAGACAAGTCTGTAAGTCGGGCAAACCATAATAAAATGGTTTGCTGCAAAATGCCTATGCACATGGCGGCACCCAGGCTGGTGAGCAGCACTGCCACCAGGCCAGGAGAAGCCTGAATGCCTGCTGAATGTCTCAGCATCAGCTCCAAAAATTGTTTTGTGCATCTGTTAGGTATGCCAGGCTTCACCCATTGCTTCTGCCTCTCTTTGTGCAGGTTTCTGGTAGTCCATCTTTGGAAAGAAGCTGCTTGTACCTATTAAATGGCTTCTCCTTGATTCTACCAATTGGGAAAGACAAAACACTTCAGCCAACCAGAACACCGTAGGTCTCTATGAAAGAGGCCTTCGCAAAGCAACATGAACAAATAATTAGCAATAATCTTTTCAAAGCTTTTTAAAGTCTTATTTCAGTCTTTACCACCCCAGCCCTGGCTTTTCTTTTGCTCCCTGTCTGCCCACAGCCCGGTGTGAGACTACTTTGCAGCACAGGAGGCAGACATTATCCCCAGAACAACCTCCAGGGAATGACTCCTGGGTTGTTCCCATGTGGGGGTGGGGGTGAGGGCTCACAGGAGGACCACCATCACCCTCAAACATGCTAAATAGACTCTGGGTTACAGGGTGCACAGAGGATGCCCTTTGCAGGGGAACACCTTTGTACCCTGGAGGGGTCTGGGGAGGATCAAAGGGTCTCCACCTCAGGCAGACCTAAACCCAGTCACCTCAGGGACTCACCCATATCCCGACGGCGAGGACAAAGGTGAAGTAAATAACCACGACGATGATGTCTGCCACCCCAAAGGCTGCTGTCGTGTCCCCTGGCAGTACGGGCAACTCCGTGGTGGCTGAGGTTGGCTGGCTCATGGCTGCGAGCAAACTGCTGATCTTCTCTCTCACACTGGACTTTGGTGCATGTTGGCCTTCATCGCTTCCCTTGTAATAATTAACAGGGTGGAGAAGGTGTGAGTGGGGAGCAGGAGCCAGGCAGGACTGTGGCTAACATTTTCCCAGCAGGCCCCAGCAGGAGCTTTGGCTCCTCATCAGTGAGGACCTCCCCATAGCTCTGTGGTGTGAGCATCCCTCCCAGATACTCCTGCAATTTTTTACAAGTGGTCCCCACTCCTGCCCATTTACCCATTGGTGACAGCCACTGGGATGGCAAATGGATAAGTGTCACATTGTCTTGTCCCCCACCCCTCTTTCACATCCCTTTCTCCATCCAGTAGGGGAAAGTTCCTCCTCAGAGAAGCTGCCATAGATGGGACTTGGTTTCTCTTCCTGGTGCAGGTGGTGAGAGTACTGATCCGGGCAGGACCAGGGAAAGGACCAGCCACAGGTGAGGGCACCGGTGCCCCTTTCCTCACTCGGTCCAGCCATGTTCTGCCTCCTTCCCCATGCTGTGGTGCAGCTGAGGGATACTCCATGCTGCAGAGAGACCCCCAGCAGATGGTTGGCAGACAGGGAACATGCGTTACACTGTACATTCACTTTGCAGACAGCAAGAGGGGAAAGCACAGGGAGGAGAGAGCTGAATTTTCTTGGCAGGCTCTGCAGTGTGTCATGTCACCTACATGAGTCAGGAAAGCTGCAGTGGCAGCAGGAGCAGCAGCTGCCTTGGGCCGTAGGCAGGTAGGAGGGGAATGTCCCCTACCACAACAGCAAACTGCAAATTGCAGGTCCTCTTCCCCATCCCGCCAAGCTACCTGGTGCAGCAGAATTGTTTCTCAGCTGCATGGGATGTCTCGCCTTTCTCCACCTCTTAACGCTGGGGCCAGGCAGGACTTTTGCCTCCACCTGCCTCTGAACCAGGGCCCTGCTCAGAGGTGCCAGGGAGAGTCCAGGCTGGTCCCTGTGGGTGCTTCAGTTGATGGTCACAACCCAAGAGCCTGAGACAGGCAGACAGGCACAGACCTGCCTTCTCAGTGTGGTTCCTACTGATGCTAGAAGACATTCGCTTCCCACAGATTTTGGGTCCTGTCACCACCCTCAACACCATGGGGGCTTGTGTTATCCATTTCTTCCTTAGTTTATCAATACAAACATCTCCAGACCATGGCTGGCCCAGATCACTCTTCTGGAGATATCTCCGCTCTCTCTCCACTGGCTGAGAAAGAGCTCTTTGCTCCTTTCTGCTGAGTGCCTGCAGTGCCGTGAATGCCCCTCCAAGACAGTGTCAGTTCCCTGCCTCACTTTCCCCACCCTCAGTAGCACCAGAGAAGTCACAGGTATGCTGGAGAAGTTTTCTGAGTACTCCTACAGAGGGGATGCTGCTGTAGGAGAAGACAGAGAGGTGGACTGGGCTAGCAGGCAAAGGCAGGGGCTATGACAGATGTCTTTGGGAGAGGTTTGGTTTAAGTTTGCAACCCTGGCAGGCTCAGCAGGGCTTACCATGGGGCCTGTCAGAAAATAAATCATGAAGGGCTCTCGCTGGACACGAAAAGAAAGAGAACACTTGGGACACACATAGGGTGGTCCTGTCTGTGGTACCAGCACCCAAGACTCAAGCTCCAACATAGCTGCAAATGTCCCTTCATTACCACTGTCTGCAGCTATCTCATACCTGCCAATGGGGGAGAGGACACCCCAGCTGAGGGCACCAGCCTGGTCTGGAGATGAGTTAGGGACCCTCCAGCACCATCCCAGCTCTCCTTGATACCACCAGCCCTCTGAATCAGGGCACAGGGTGTGGGTCCCACCACCCCTCTGCTCCTTTGCTGGGACAGCTTGGGTTGCTCAAGGCTTCTACCGGGTTTGCAGAGCCATTACAGAGCTGGCTGCAGAGTACAAGCCTTCTCCAGGTGGTCCCCTGGTCCTCAAAGCAGAACCATCTCCTACCTCCCCCACCTCTGCCATCCATAGTCCCCCAACCCCATGACATACAGACAGAACAGTTTAAACTTAGGCAAGCTTTGTTTGCTCTTGGTTTCAAGGAAGGCAAGAAAAACTCTCTCTCCTTTTGTTTTATCCTCCTCTCTCCCAGTGTTTTCTTGCAAATGCTGGTACCTACTTGCTCATTAATTGCACTGCTAAAGCAAGGCCCCCATCCGCCCCTGCTCCCCAGTCTGAGGCTCTCTGGGAGCGGCGCCTCCCTGTAGCCTCATTATCCACAAGAGGCTTTTAAAGACTGAAATGTTTCAACAAGCTGAAGTACAGTTACCAGAAATTAAATATCTGGAAGCCTAAAGCCCCTGGTGTAAACAGGCAGCTCTCCCTGAACAGAGCTGATCTACACTCACCCACACACTTTTCCCTCTTAACAACGCAGCACCCGAAAGCAAAAAGACAGTCGCCTAATCTTGAAATGCATCAAATTCCTGCACAAGAAGCAGACAGAGCCAGTATCTCCGGTCTTCCCAAACCAGGAATCCTGCTCTCCATGGGGAACCCAACCCAAAGTACCTGCTCAACCCAGCCCTTCATCCCACCTTCCCAAGGCGCTATACCAGCAGCAATTAACACTTGCAAACACTTGAAATCTGGCACCCCTGAAAAGCAAATACATCTAACAAGCCATTCCCAGCAGCTGTGAGCTATCATGACTCCCTTGGACCCACTAGAATGACACCAACTGACTGGATCATCCCAAGCCGTAGTGGCCAGCCCCACTGCTGGTGCAGTTGGGTAGGATTGCAGTGGCTGCACCTCGAACGCGGATGATACCTCGAGTGGGTCTGCGACGGTGTCCTTATTTGCTGTTCAAGGACCTCGTGGCCCTCCTGCCTTCAGTCCCACTCAGCCTGGAGCTGCTCTGCTCACCACTCCTCTGGGCTGGCTGGGAGGTGCAATCCTCCTGTGGTCCTCCTGGGAGGTGGCTGCCGTTCCCGCCGAGGGGATGACGCATGCCGGTGTTGCGTGACGCTGGCCCTGGATCCCAGGAGCCCCAGGCGAGAAGCCCGGCGCACGGTGCGAGGTGCAGGGCTCCGCCGAGCCCCAGCAGCAGGGCAGCGCTTATCTCCTGCTCCACGTCCTCTTCAGTCAACATTGGCAGCCGTCCACCCCCCCCGGAGATGTGGCACTCCTTGCCCTGGGAAGGGATGGGGAAAATTCACGTGCCCGGAAAACAATAAAAATTCAACACAGCTGTCAAACAAACAAGCAGCCATTGGAGTGAAAGTTATTACAGCAGCTTAAGCCCTGCAGGTGCAAGGGGGCAGATCTCTATTGATTCCGGGGAACATTCTTTGCTCCCGCTTATCCCCAGAGGACATGGCAAGGCACCTTAGGTGCTCTGGTTAACTGCTCTGGCAAACCCATCTTCCCCAGCATGCAGAGCACCTCGAAGCCTCTCTGTTACATAGGCAAAGCTGAATTTTGCTTCCTCAAAGCTAAGGGCTTATGTTATCTGTGTTGGTGGGAGCAGTGGTGGTGGCAGAGGAAGTGCTGGGCATGGTGGGGAGGGGGGAGCACAGGGGACAAAGCTGTTGTGGGGTGTCACCCATGGCATGAAAGGCACTAGTGGAGGTGTTGGCCATACTCATGGGGGCTGAGCTAAGAAATACAAATATCCATCCTCTCCCCATTCCCCTCCTGAGACATCGGTCCTCTACCTCCCTAAAAAACTTTCCTCCTCCCTCCAGGACTCGCTCCCCGGTGCATACCTGGCTTCATGCACGCCTTTTGCCTTGCGAGGGCTGAGAGCAGAGCTAGCAAGCAGGGGGCAGAAGAGAGCCTCTGGAGCTCAGATGGTGAGGCTGGGGCTATCTCATTTGCCCCATCTCCTTGTCCAGAGATGGGCCCATGGGCACTAAGCCCTGCAGCCACAGCCTCTTACAGCACCGTGGGGATGCCCAGCAGAGGCACAGAGCAGGCTGCAGAGGAGCCACAACCCCGTAAAACCGCACAGTTTCTGCCTGCCAGAGGGCTCCTGCAGCACCGTTAATATGCTCTCTTCTCCTCACAGCAAAAGTGACAGGACATTTAGTGTCCTCTTGTGGAGTGTGCACCCTCACTCATGTCACAGCAGACGAGAATAAGTCCTTCAGGGACTGGAAATTATAAGTGGCGTTTCAAAGTGTGCAGCTCAAAGAAAAAAAAAAAAAAAGTGCTGAAGAGCAAGTGTTTCTGGGGCAAAGGATGTTCGGTTAAGTGACAGGCAATTATTTTCGCAAATGTTAACGAATATATGGACTTCCTCTTCATTATGAAGCTACTTCACAGTCGTCAGCAAATTGCTCCAATGACAATTAGTGAATTTCTAAATGGATTGAGAAATTGGCTTATATACGGATAACAATGCAATGAGGCAAGGCGATAGCCAAGCCTCACTTCTCACCTTACCTCCTGGGGGGATATTTTTCTCCGTGCTGGATGGGTGAGGCATTGAGCTAACCATTATTTTCTTCTCAGCCCTTTCTCATTGGGAATGACTCTTGAGTAAAATCCAGCAGTTTAATTTTGGTTTGATATGAATGGGTTTTAAATGTATTTAATGTTTAAAGGCAGGCTATTCAGCTCCGAGCCTGCTCCGGAGGAACAGCGCGGTGGGGAGCAAGCACGGGCAGCGGGAAGAGGAGCAGACCCCCGGGAAGCCGCAGCGGTGCTACCACAGCTCTTTTCTTCCCTCTGCAGGCCACACTCTGATTTTCACTCCCGGACTGTCCCATAAACCTGGAGCAAGTCCATTGCTTCAAGTCTCCTTGCATTTTTTTGCACTTTTTTTTTTTTAACCCTAGGGTAGTCAGGGATACCTGTGCTGAAGGCAGTGGTATAAACACCATGTGGAGAAGCCAGGGAAGGGGCTGCTTTTGGTGGGAACCTCAGGACCTTGGCAGGCTCCTTTCTGCACCCACCACACCGGGGGAAGGCTCACAGCTCTGTGCCCTGGGGGCTATTCCTGTCCCCTCCCAGGACAGGGGAGAGCCCTGCAGAGGATGCATTTGCTCAGCTTCAGCCACGCAGTGCTGGTGCAGAGGCAGGTGGGCTCACATGGGATGTGCTTTGTTTGGGCTTTCCCCTTGGCAGGGAACTTGGCAGGAACAGGGAACTGCATGGATCTCTCCCAGCAAGTGGCACTGACCATCACTTACCCCCTCCTCACTCTATCCCAGAGATCACCTGTAGCTCCAGCCTAAATGCTGTGGACCCATGACTCTGTCATCTGCGTGTAGATTAAGGATAGCCTCGACATACAGGGCAGTTTCAAGCCAGTATATATATTTTTGCTGCACTTAATTGGGGCCGTTGCTGAGAGGCGACACCTTGGCTACGCGTGGTGTTACCAGCCAGTCAGTCCAGGCTGAAGTGAACATTACCAAGAGTGGAGTCTCATCCCGTCTGCTTTTATCCAGACGACTCATCTGCCACTCCGAACCAAAGGGTTTGCACCTCCCTGTTCAGTTCAGCTTCCATGACTCTGCTGATCGCCCCTTCCATCCTCACACTCCCCACTGGGAAACTTCAGTGCCTGCTGGGAAACTAATGTGAGAAACCATAGGAGGAGTTTCAAGTCACACTTCCAGCCGCGGCTGCCTAGAAAAATCATTCTAGGACCGAGTAGACTTAGGCTGGATAAAATATGTCACATTTACTGAGTGACTCTTCTGACTAACAGCTAGACTTTGAAAGATATTAGCAAGGGTAAAACATTAAGTGACAGAACAAGGACACTTTAGATGAAGGATGTTGTTCTCACTTTAATTTACTCCCCTGTACAGCCTTGCAAAGATCTCAGCAGAGCAAGTGTCCTTATTGATGGATACGCTATCCTTGTTAAGATGGGACAATATACTTATTTACAGCTTTCATCATTGTCATGAAGGCACAAAGCAAACAGATATAACTAATGAAGATTTAGCTATTACATAATGTCTTTGCCAACTCCATGCAGAATTCTGGGTAAAAGCCCTGAGAATAAATCTTTTTTATAAGAGCATTTTTAATGAATTTAAGACATGAAGAGACCTACTTGTAGTTTGTATTAGGACTCTGGGTATTGCTTTTTGGGAAAGATGGTTCAGGTTTGGAGTACAACGAAACGATGGTCTGACAAACACCAAGGAAGCAAAAGCCACATAAGCCCTATGATCTGAGATGTGAATTAGTGCATTCGTGGTGATGCTCGACAATGAGGTTGTCATGAGCGCTGACCATTAGCGACCACCAGCAAGATGAAGACTCAATAATAATGAATCAACAAGCAAAAGGGATGGAGGAATTGCAGTGAGAACATGCCCACCTTGTTTCATCCTCTCTGGCTCCTTCTGAAGATGACAGCCAGCCAAGGGGGAGGGCAGGAGGAGGTGAGTCACGCTGCCTGGGACAGTAATGCTTCACAGCAAGGCAGGAAAGGTAATGCTTCACAGCCCCTGCAAAGGGCATGTTTGGTAGGTACAGGAACAAGCAGTTTCCTTTGATGTTCTCCTGCAATCCATTGTTCAAGAATCACAAGGAACTTAGACCAAGACTGATAAAACTGGAGGTGGTGCAGGATCACCTGGAAAGCTCCTGTGGGACTTTCCACAGGATCACTATCTCTGTTTCCCAGCACAACCTTTTTATAGATGACACAGTGGGGAAGAAATCAGTCTTTGCTCATTGATTTTGACATGTGCTCTGGAGAAAAAAAAAGAAAAAAAAACAAACCGAAAAAGTACTCCCTATACACAACTAAAAAGTGACCCAATGCATTTAAATTTTCACTATGTGGTCCATTTCAAGAGAAAACACCCCATGACAAAACCACAGATGTCGACCGCCTGAATGTTTTGGAACTGTGGATTCAGACAGGTATCAGCAGCTTTGATCCATCTCCGCTTGGTGACTATTTAGAAAATTTTTCTTCTTCATGTCAGTGCAAAAATGGCAAGGAAGAATTAGATCCTTCATTTTAGAGTTAGGAGGCTGGATAAGGACATTTTCCCTTTTGACAGATTAGTCAATGTCTGGGGGTTTTGCAGTTGTTCTCACCAGGAGGTGAAGTCCGGTACAAACCTGCTTGTTTAGAAATATTGAAGTCCAACAGAAGAAATCAAGGAAAGGTTTCTTCCCAGCTGGCACTTTGTCCCAGAGCTCTGCAGGGCTTTAATTAAAGTTACAAGGCCTTCTCCATGATTGTCTGTGCCCTTTCTTTCCCTCTCTCCTATGCAGTTCCCTCACTCAGTGTCCCCCACATCTGCATCGGGGCCCCAGGGAAAACACCTCTGCCAGCACAATTTGGGTGCTGACCCTCCCTTGAAGGCAGTCTTGAGAGTCTGGGGCAGCAGCTCCTCTTGTTCCAATGAGAGGTTTATGAACACACCTAATTTCTTTTCACATCCAGGCTCAACGAAAGACAACTATATTTCAGTGTCACTTCCACACAGTCACTGTGTTATTCACACTCTCATGGAACTGGAAGTGAAATCCACGTCTTTTGCGTCAAACTCTACAGCTGCAAGATGCTCTTTTTAGCTTCATCAAGAAGCCTGTTGATCCATTTCTAGTTGGAACACTTTTCAAAACAAACTGGACAGATAAGATAAAACTTGGGTTTTTTTTATAGAAAGGAGAATTTTTGAAGGATGCTGCATTTCCTTTGACTAGTTGATAAAATAGGTGTTGAAAAGCTCTAAGGATGATGGGTATATATGAAGTCAGTACAGTCTTTGGAGTTATTATTCCTAAGGAAAAGAACCAGAAAGGAAGGCTGAGCCAAAATGTTTGCTGAAAGAACGAAGGGGGAGAAAAAAACGGGGAAAAAAATAAAATCAAACTTAATGGTTTGTTACAGTTTGTGGAGACTGAGGAAACAAAGTCTGGAACCGAAGGAGTTGTCAGGCAGTGAGATAGGGTTACACTTCCTCCACACAGAGCCTGCAGTGTTGGCTTGATTAGGCGAAAGAACTTGGGATTGCTACAGAGAAAGCCTCCTTGCTCCCTGTCAACTTGCAAAAGCTAATCAGCATCCCAAAATGACAGCTCCCTCCAGGGCTGAGATTTCTTAAAACAAAACTAAAATAAAAATAAAAAGTCTCCCCGGTCCAGCTTCAAACCTAGCTGCACTACGAAAAAAAAAATTAGAAGGAGACAGAAGGACTGTGACATTCTCCAGCAACACCCCCAATGCTAATCTTCCTCGTGACAATAATAATAATAACTTATATGACTCCTATAACTTAGTCAAGCAGCTTGTATCTTGAGGAATACATCAGACCTGATAAACTACTGACATCAACTTGCACAGTGTGATGAGACTTAGCGTGGGAGGAGGATGATGTTTCATGATGCCCTGGAGAAGCTGAGGACAAAAAGTGATAAAGAGCCCCACGCGGAGCTGGATTTTTAGGGGAGGGTTTTGAGTACATGGAAAGAGAATCATCCAGTTTGGGACACCGGCCAGGACACGAGAAATAATGCCCTTACTCTCGGCCAAAGCATCAGTGGAGTTTTGTTACTGCCAAATCCAAGCCTTAAAAATTCTTGAGTTGGGGGCCAAAATTGAATGATATTGGCTTGATATCATGAGGATTTTTTTTTTTCTTTTTTAGCAATGATGCTTTTATGTTCCTTCTGGTTTCTGTTCCTGGAGGGTGCATCTTTATACTTTTCTCCACCACAAGAGTGTCTCATATCTGCATGAAATTTGGGATGCTTACTGCAATCCCACGGCTCCAGAAACTGGGATGTTAGGGAAAACAATAAATCTCACCAGTTCCACAGAATTGCCAATGGTGGCTCAGCTGAGGCCCCGCTCTTACACTTTCCCTCTCTCAAAGCACAGTCTCTGCTCTTTGATGTGCAGCCTTCCAAGGTGCAGCTCCAAGGGCAGGTCTCCAAGAGAACCCCAAGAAACAAGCTCTTCTCTGAACAAATAAGCTGATGAAACCTGCTTTCCTTTGGATGTACATCCTAGGATAGGAGGCTCTGGTGTTGGAGGAAGATGTGAGGTCTCACACATCAATTCTGGTGGTCAGACTACACTGCTGCGGTGGAGTGTCTCCTGGCTAATGAGGGTTAAATCTCACACTTGAATTTTCCTTTTGCTGGCAGGACTGATAGGGTCTTTCTCCTCTGCTCCATCATTTCTTTCATGAAGCTTGAAAGGACCGCATGTATTCAAAACTATTAACTATCACATTTAGTTGGTGTTAACCAATGCATCCACTAGTGACTGAGGCCAGGGTTGCTACTCACAAGGACAAATGCACCCTTGCCACTTCCTCCCTGGAATCGCCCCAGGAAATCCCCCTTCCGAATCCAGGGAAATAATTCCTCAGATGACTTCTGGCAGTATCTGTGGCTTCTCGTCTCCCACCTAAAAGAGTCCTGCATGCAGGGAAGGCAGGAACGGCGTCAAAGGGCCTGGCGCTGTCTGGGACATTTTCACACTTATTAGCTTTATACCATAACCCAAAGCAGAAGGGGTGATGTGTTGGGCTGTCTGCAGAGGGAACAGATGCCTGCTGGCAGGTCACGCAACAGGCCATGCCTGGCCACCGTGTTACGTGACGCACCTGACAAGGTCCAAGATAAGAGGGGCAGCTGCAGCGCGGGGCTGCGGGCAGGGACAGTTAGTATTCATGTAACAGCCCCGAGATCCATCTCACTCATATCTTCTTTGGCAAACGTGCAGCAGAACAGCTCCAAAGTTGTAGAATTCAACTATTAAGGAAAGAAAAAAAAAAAAAAACACAAAAAAAACCAACCCACAAACAACAGCAACAACAAAAAAAAGCAACAAAAAAAGATTTCCAAACCAAACCCACACTATGCAAAGACCCAAGCTCTCAATAATCACTCCGCTCTTTTGCTAACTTGCTTTTCTGTGCCTAAGTGACCAGAAAACAACAGAAACATATTTTAACAGATCGTTTCCCACCTCTTCCCCGCCTCCCCAAGGCAGGTTTAATATCTCTCCAGAAAAGAGTTAGTCTCTAATAAATCATCAAGTTTACTGCAGCACTTAAATTCTGCTTGTCCTTCAGCGCTCCGCTATAACGGGATTGATTCACCCCCACACACCTTGAAACAAGGTCCCTTTGGTTCAGGTAGCTCTTCGCCATCTCTCCTGCACTGCTTTGCCCCGAGCAGTGTGGGAAGCTGGTGGCTCCTGCTGCAGGATGCCCAACCTTGGCACCAGCCAGGGAAGGGTCCAGAAGCCAAGCGTTGCCTGTCGGGCTCTGACACAGCACAGTTACCAGCAGATGGCAGCTGGAGATCGCTGAGGTGCCGCTCCACAGCGGCGCAGAGGGAAATTTGGAGTTTCTCTGGCCTTACAAGTGCAGCTTGCAAATACTGGGTGACCTTGGCATAGGCATGGCCTCACTGCCAAGCAGAGAGGTGACCTTCCGACTTTTCACCCCGAGTAGGAGGTGAATGCACTAGGAGTCCCAGCAAGGACAGAGAGAAGAGGCTGGGAAGGACATGGTGCTTATCATTCTGTACATAGGAAAAAGAAGGAAAAAAAAGAAAAAAAAAGAAAAAAAAAAAAAAAAGAAAAAAAAAGACATCAAGCAATTCACAGGCTACATGTCTCTTCCCTCCACCCCAAACTCAACCTCTCAAACCACAGAGTCATTTAGATCTCATTTTCTAACCTGATCCCACCCCAAGCTTGCACATGCATGTCCCAGCCAGTCCCCAAATGCATTTTGGGCAGACTAACTCAAAGTACAGGAGAAATCCCTGTTCCTTCTCCCCACTAAAGCCTCACCCACAGCACATCGCACTGCTGGGCTGCAGTGGTTCCCCACAGCACCAGGCACAGAACAGAACGTCAGCCTGCTATTATCACTTGCTCGTTTCATTTTCAGGCCCCACTGCTCAGAAAGGTCCGTCCCTCCCTCCATCCCAGTCAGGCCCACAACAGGAGCATCTCACTGCACTATGCCACAACTCCTGCTGCAGCTCCACATCCTCTTCTGAGATGTCCTTGTTATTGTCCTCCTTCTTCTCCTTTTGTTTTCTTCTTCTTCTTCTTCTCTTCTTCTTCTTCTTCCTCTTCTTCCTCCTCCTCCTCCTCCTCCTCCCAGCTGATGGCCTAGGTGGGCTGCCTCACAGAAGGGGGAGATGCAAATCCCAGCTCACGCAGGGCAGCTGTGGGAAGTCATCAGCCCCACCTGCTCACCCAGAGGACCTTTCTTTGAGGATCTGCAGAAGTGAGAGGATCCACCCGTTACCTGATGCATTGACTGAATAATTGACCCTCTGTCAAGGCCATGATGGGGTCTGCTAATGCTGCTGCTTGGGTTACCTTCTCAGGCCAGGTGATAGGAATGTTTTATATTAAAATATATGAAATTCCTAGAGATACCCCATCAGCCTAAAGAAGTCCCCTGTTGCCCAAGGGCCAGATCCACACCTGATCCCAGGGTGTAAGGAAGCACTGTGCATTAGCTGGGCCCCTGCACAAACATGTAAGACAAAGAGTAGGTGATGTGTCCCACCAGGGTGACTTCTGGGGAGCCTGCAATGCGGCTGATGTCTGGGTACACCGCCCCCTGAGCAGTGTTTTACTCCCAGGAGGATACTTTCTGTCCTGGCTCCTTGCAGCCTTCCACAGGCAGCACAGAGGTGACTCACACAGAGAAGATTTCCTTGGAAAGGACAAAAAATGGAAATACCGTTTCTTGTCCCCCCAACCCCCAAAGCTTCAGTTCTGCAGAAACCGATGGAGCCAAAAAAGGGAATAGACAACACATCAAGCACTACCAGTTTAATCCCACCCTAGTTCCTCATTTGCCAATGTCAGCCTCCTGTCCAAGCTTTCTTTGGCTTTCATCTCTTCTTTTATCTGTGTGTTGTGTCTGGTTTGCCCCTTCTGGTTGCTGCTGCTTTGATCTCTTGAACCTCTGTAATCCAGAGCTGAATCCATGATAGCTTATGCTGAAGAGTTTGCATGTTTTTCCTGTTGTTACAGTCTTTAAATTCTTTCTTTTCTTCTTCCCTGAAACTTCAGACAGAATCCTTCTGTGCAGCAAATAGGCATTTTAGATGTTCCAGCCTGGGCAAGTGACCTTTTATGGTTCCCCAGACCCTTGGACCTTTGCAGCCCTGTGCTGCTGGCTTTTGTTTTTTTGCATCACAACATAGTAGCTGTTCCCACTGTGCAGGATAAGGGCTGTACCAAATTGTGGTGGTCTGCAAGAGCCCCATGATGTTTGCCTATGACATGTTATCTGGTCTCCAAGTGGCACAGAGAGTGTCCACTGTTCCATTAATAGTTTCATTGAACAAATGTGGGAGACACAGTGGGAACTCAGTCTGTGAGCTAACTCATTTGATTTCAGCTATTTTCTTATCCAAAGGTACACGGTGATTCTTTATTTCACCATGAGTACAGTGAGAAGAGGGAAAAAGACAACAGCAGAAGGATGAACAGGGGCTTTTAAGAGCGTTTTGCTATTCCCAGGTAGGAATGTAGACATCGAGCAGTTACGGGAGCACTCATCTTTCCCATCCTGGAGAGTGCAGGAGCACTGCAGTAGAGCCAGAGCACTGCAGTAACGATGTGGATTCCATGTGAACAGCACTCTTAGCTTGCTTGGTTAAAAAGCAGCCCTCATGTTGTTCATCAGTAGTTTTAAAATAGCTGCGTGCAAAGAAAGTGCCCTCATTTTTAATTAAAAACGTGGGATAAGGAAAAGATGAGAAAACATAATTGTGCCTAGAACTTCCTCAGTCTTCACTGCAAGGGACAGTGTCAGGGCAGAGACTGTCCAAGCTCTCCCTTGTCCAAGCCTCTTCCCATCATTCCTGCAGGGTGGGGGCTCTTCTGCCCAGGCCCCTGCACTGTTGCAGGGATGCAAACTGCTCCCCAGGTTCGTCTCAGCATTGGGGGGCAGCAGCTGATGCACCAAGATCTGCCCCTCCCTTACAACCAGCTCTCCTGATCTAAGGGCCCTGCTGCCTCTCCTCAGGCTGATTCCTTTTGAAAGCAAAGCACATAGCATCAGGCCTGTGTTTATTTTCCCCTTAAATTAGGGTGGCTTGATTTTAATTGAGAGATCTGCCAGAATAAGGCACGTTTGTGCAGCTGTCACCAGAAATGCATATTTGCTTTTTTCCTTTTCTTTTTCTTTTTCTTTTATCTTTTTCTTTTTTCTTTTTCTTTTTCTATTCTTTTTCTTCTTTTTCTTTTATCTTTTTCTTTTTTCTTTTTCTATTCTTTTTCTTTTTCCTCTTTTTCTTTCTCTTTCTCTTTTTCTTTTTCTTTTTCTTTCTTTTTTTTGTTTTCTCTTCCAATTTCCTTTTCCTTTTCCTTTTCCTTTATTCTGTCTTTTTAAAAAAATATTGTTATTTTTCTTCTTCTTTTTCTTGCTTCTTTCTCCTTCCTTCCTCTTTCTTTCTTTCTTCCTTCATTCCTTCCTTCCTGTCTCCCATGCCTTCCTCCCTTCTTTCCTTCATCTATCAACGTGATTGATGCAACGCCTTCCAGGCTAAGCCACCCCAATTGCAGACAAGAAACAGAACAAAAGGGGAATAATTCCCAGGGGAGCCGTGGGGGACTCAGCTGAAGTGGAGGTATTGTCTTCCTCTGAGGACAACCCTGTCCTCCATGTCTGATGTGTGACAAAGGTGCTGTGCTTCATCTTCCCCTGTTCACGGTGAACTGGCTCATTTGTGCTCAATGTCAGTGTTGTACGCTGACGGGGCCGGGCAGCCTGTACATGGTCCCCTCCAGAGAGAGGGCTACAGCAGACAGTCTGACACAACCCATGTCTCTCAAGAAGTTTTCTACTGCTGTGGCCCAGACTTCCTTATAGTATGTGGAGTTTGGGAAGCCAGATGCTGAAGGAAGATCTGGATTGTTCCCAGACCCAGGGCTGAACAGCACAGCTCTGTTTCAGGGCTCTGAGGCACCATGGTCCTGAATATATGACACTGGGACTGGCTCTGAAAAGAGCAGTTGCCCAATAGGGAGAGGGGTCTTGCTGGTGTCCTGTATAGCAATGCCACCCCAGCATCCTCTCACCTCTCTAACCCTTTGCTTTATATCAAAGAAGTCTACCTTACACTGTGGAAAGTCACCAAGAAGATACAGCCCCGCCTGATCCTTTTTCCCATCTGGAACAGCTGGAAAAAGACAGTAGTCTGAGAAATTGGCTGACCTTCTTGACACATTCAGCTGTCTAGCCTTATATTTGTCCTTTAAATAACTTGCCAAAAAACAAAGAAGCCTAAAACAACCAATCAGCAGGAAAAAAAAAAGAGCCCAAACAAAACAAGAGAGACTTCCGTTTCCAGCCTTGCCCTTCTGCAGTGGCTGGTCTGAAGCAGTTTAATCTAAACCAGGCTTCAGCAATTGCTGGAGAAAGCAATGTCCGTGGTGGGTATTTAGAGACTGGGGCTTGCCTGCTGTACACTATCCAGGGGTTTATTACCTGCTGAAAAAGCTTAATGTGCTTCAGGTGCTACATGATGTCCAGATGTCGTGACAGAAGCAGCCTGGAGAGTGCTGGTGATAGAAATGCTGCTGGGTGAATGCAGAGACATTAGTGCCGAATGTGATATTCAGTCCCAGCTCATCTATTAATACAGAAACACAGGAATGGCCAAACTAGTTAGGACCAAAGGTCCATCCAGCCCAATACCCTGTCTATGGCAGCCAGCAGTTGTAGGTACTTAAGGAAGGATATCAGAACAGGGCACGCAGATCGTGGCTCAGGGCCAGTGATTTGTGGTGCTGGGATTTCCGGAGCCAGACATAGTGTCTTTGTATTTAATAGCCCCTGGTGAATTTTGCTTCCAGGAATTTATCCAGCTACTTCTAAATCTCTTTGTATCCACGGTTTCCTGTGGCAAGCAGTTTCACAGCTTAACAACACGTATTGTTTAGTGTTGCCCCTTTTTTCATACCCCCAGGCTGGATGAGTTTCCTGTGTTGGATGCCACTCAAGATTAGCTCTGGATCCAGCTCACACAGGAGAAATGGATGGATGGATGGGTGGATGGATTCTGAAATAATGTGGCTGTTATGATCAGATGTGAAATTATCAGTAGGCCACAAGCAAGGGTGTGTTTTAGGAGCCGAGACACAGCTCCTCAGCTGCCTGGTTGTGAAGAGGTCATATGTTGCTGTGTGTGTCATGGAAAAAGTGAGTTTTTGAGAGTGAACAGGAGGAGGAGAAAATGGGCACAGTCTGGGTAGTGAAGGAAGGACAGCATGGGAGAAAATGTGCCTGTCAGATCAGCAGAGAACAGTGTGACTGAAGGCAGCATCCCTCGTCAGAAAAGTGGAAATCATGTTTGAACAGCTTTATGACCAGTTCAGGTAAGTAAAAGAGAGTTGTAGGCAGTGGTTTGTGAGTGAAGACTTGAAAGGAAGACCTTAAAGTGGGAAATCCTACTGGGAGAAAGGATATGGAAGCCACTGTTGCAGCATATGACAGAGCCGATTTCTCTGTGGAGGTCAGTGAGACTGACTGGCAGGCACGGTTGTCCCTTTCATTTGAGAATGGACAGCTTTCTGGCTGCAGCCCACCAAGTGGCTGGGCATTTGCAAGGTAGAATAGCTGTGCTTAAATTAGGTCACCCAAGAAGTTCATCTTATCAAAGTCACCTGCATTATTTCCACCCTAATCAGGAACAGTAGTTGATGGGAATTGTTCAGCAACCTATGGCTCGGGCACGGGGGACTTAGAAATTATTCTGAAATCCACATATGGTAAAAGCGTCACAGTGCTTTATTTCCCCACCAACACAACCGGCAGAGCAGAAGTGGGAACGTTTTCTACTTAGAGTCCAATTTCCAGAATTGCTCAGCTCCCATTTAGGCAACAAAATTGTTGGCCAGATGTGGGAAAGAGCCAGTCGAAGGGTTGGTGCTGAGCAATTGTATGTCACCCCTTCCTTGAATGAGAAATTCAAAGCTTTCTCAGCTGCCTGGCAGCCTTGTCGAAGGGCTATTTATGGATCCAGAGCCAGTTTAAAAGCTGCATGGTTGACCTCAGGCACACGAAAGATGGTCAGCACATTTTTCTGGGAAAGTGGAGTGCAACTCAAGGTTTCTTGTAACTTTTTTTTGTTCACCTGACACACGCGCTCCAAAGACAGTGAAAGATGAGAAAATAATATGGGCTTGATAAATGACCAAAAGAAAGTTTCCGATTTGTAGCGGTTCCCATTATTCTTCTTATTCTTGGCACCAGCAGAGTTATGGCAATCTTCCCCCTGTTCCCCTCCCCAAGCTCTACTCCCCCTCAACATATTTTTTTTTTCCTGTCAAATTCACAAGAGTGGCACCTGGGAGCATTTTGACCAAAGGGAAATTGACTGAGCAAAGTTGCCTCTTTTCAAATACATTTTCTTAAGGGACTGGAATGAATGGGAATCATAGTCATAACATGGCCAAACAGTCTTTGTTTAACTTAATGCAATATAATAACCTAAGTGTTGCAACACAGCTCCTTGCTGTGACATCCTTTTTCCATTTGCTTAATTTTCACCCCAAACACACGCTGTTAATAAGCTGCTGAGAAAATACAGCTCTTGTGACAAAATCCAGAAACTGAGACCCTGTATGGTGTGTTAGATACACAACTCTTATTTGGACTGGCAAGTGGCACTGAAATTGGTATTGCAAAATAGATCCATTTTTCTTGCTGCCAAATGTGATGGACAGATGAAAAGGGAGGGCTGGAGAAGTGGATGGCAATAAGCAGAGGACAAATAAAATAAAATCTCTGACAGAAAGTAACATGCGAGTTAGAAGAGACATGTGATTGCCAGCAGGGAAATGCAGGATGCGGGGTGCTTTGTCAACAGCCAAAGTTAAAATAAATGTCACACTGGCACTGAAAACTGCAAGATTAAACTCCTCCTGGTGATTTATAATTTAAGAGAGAAAAAGGCAGACAGACACCCAGTGACTGGGCTCAAAAGAAAAACCCCTATTGACTTTAGTGGGGTTTGGAGCAGGTCCAGCGCAATAAAGGTTCAAATCAGATCTCTGGAGTCAGAAAGTGTTTGACCACTGATTTTAATCAGCAGAATCAGGCTCTTAATCAAAGTTTGTTTTACATTTCCTGCTTTTTAACTTGCTTTGTAGCAAATCTGGAAGTCATACTTGTTTTTGAGGGCTAGGTGAAAGTAAATAAAGACTGCCATAAAATTCGTGACATCTTTAAATTAAAACACAGTTTCATTAAGGAATATGACTAAACCTTTCCCTTTCACTTCCCAAACCAGCCCAATGCTTTAGAAAAGCCTGAAATAAACTCTCGGTTTGTACAAACAACAATATTT